>NW_027361731.1:25765000-26473500 GCF_039654945.1 Dendrobates tinctorius
TCCTCTGTGTATATTATATCCTGACAGTACGGCCTCCTCTGTGTATATTATATCCTGACAGTACGGCCTCCTCTGTGTATATTATATCCTGACAGTACATCCTCCTCTGTGTATATTATATACTGACAGTACATCCTCCTCTGTGTATATTATATACTGACAGTACATCCTCCTCTGTGTATATTATATACTGACAGTACATCCTCCTCTGTGTATATTATATCCTGACAGTACGGCCTCCTCTGTGTATATTATATACTGACAGTACATCCTCCTCTGTGTATATTGTATCCTGACAGTACATCCTCCTCTGTGTATATTATATACTGACAGTACATCCTCCTCTGTGTATATTATATACTGACAGTACATCCTCCTCTGTGTATATTATATACTGACAGTACATCCTCCTCTGTGTATATTATATCCTGACAGTACGGCCTCCTCTGTGTATATTATATCCTGACAGTACATCCTCCTCTGTGTATATTATATACTGACAGTACATCCTCCTCTGTGTATATTATATACTGACAGTACATCCTCCTCTGTGTATATTATATACTGACAGTACATCCTCCTCTGTGTATATTATATCCTGACAGTACGGCCTCCTCTGTGTATATTATATACTGACAGTACATCCTCCTCTGTGTATATTATATACTGACAGTACATCCTCCTCTGTGTATATTATATACTGACAGTACATCCTCCTCTGTGTATATTGTATCCTGACAGTACGGCCTCCTCTGTGTATATTATATCCTGACAGTACATCCTCCTCTGTGTATATTATATCCTGACAGTACATCCTCCTCTGTGTATATTATATCCTGACAGTACATCCTCCTCTGTGTATATTATATACTGACAGTACATCCTCCTCTGTGTATATTATATACTGACAGTACATCCTCCTCTGTGTATATTGTATCCTGACAGTACGGCCTCCTCTGTGTATATTATATCCTGACAGTACATCCTCCTCTGTGTATATTATATCCTGACAGTACGGCCTCCTCTGTGTATATTATATACTGACAGTACATCCTCCTATGTGTATATTATATCCTGACAGTACGGCCTCCTCTGTGTATATTATATACTGACAGTACATCCTCCTCTGTGTATATTGTATCCTGACAGTACGGCCTCCTCTGTGTATATTATATCCTGACAGTACATCCTCCTCTGTGTATATTATATACTGACAGTACATCCTCCTCTGTGTATATTATATACTGACAGTACATCCTCCTCTGTGTATATTATATACTGACAGTACATCCTCCTCTGTGTATATTATATCCTGACAGTACGGCCTCCTCTGTGTATATTATATCCTGACAGTACATCCTCCTCTGTGTATATTATATACTGACAGTACATCCTCCTCTGTGTATATTATATACTGACAGTACATCCTCCTCTGTGTATATTATATACTGACAGTACATCCTCCTCTGTGTATATTATATACTGACAGTACATCCTCCTCTGTGTATATTATATACTGACAGTACATCCTCCTCTGTGTATATTATATCCTGACAGTACATCCTCCTCTGTGTATATTATATACTGACAGTACATGCTCCTCTGTGTATATTGTATCCTGACAGTACGGCCTCCTCTGTGTATATTATATCCTGACAGTACGGCCTCCTCTGTGTATATTATATCCTGACAGTACATCCTCCTCTGTGTATATTATATACTGACAGTACATCCTCCTCTGTGTATATTATATCCTGACAGTACATCCTCCTCTGTGTATATTATATCCTGACAGTACGGCCTCCTCTGTGTATATTATATCCTGACAGTACGGCCTCCTCTGTGTATATTATATACTGACAGTACATCCTCCTCTGTGTATATTATATCCTGACAGTACATCCTCCTCTGTGTATATTATATCCTGACAGTACATCCTCCTCTGTGTATATTATATCCTGACAGTACATCCTCCTCTGTGTATATTAGATCCTGACAGTACGGCCTCCTCTGTGTATATTATATCCTGACAGTACATCCTCCTCTGTGTATATTATATACTGACAGTACATCCTCCTCTGTGTATATTATATCCTGACAGTACATCCTCCTCTGTGTATATTATATACTGACAGTACATGCTCCTCTGTGTATATTGTATCCTGACAGTACGGCCTCCTCTGTGTATATTATATCCTGACAGTACGGCCTCCTCTGTGTATATTATATCCTGACAGTACATCCTCCTCTGTGTATATTATATACTGACAGTACATCCTCCTCTGTGTATATTATATCCTGACAGTACATCCTCCTCTGTGTATATTATATCCTGACAGTACGGCCTCCTCTGTGTATATTATATCCTGACAGTACGGCCTCCTCTGTGTATATTATATACTGACAGTACATCCTCCTCTGTGTATATTATATCCTGACAGTACATCCTCCTCTGTGTATATTATATCCTGACAGTACATCCTCCTCTGTGTATATTATATCCTGACAGTACATCCTCCTCTGTGTATATTATATCCTGACAGTACGGCCTCCTCTGTGTATATTATATCCTGACAGTACATCCTCCTCTGTGTATATTATATACTGACAGTACATCCTCCTCTGTGTATATTATATACTGACAGTACATCCTCCTCTGTGTATATTATATCCTGACAGTACATCCTCCTCTGTGTATATTATATCCTGACAGTACATCCTCCTCTGTGTATATTATATCCTGGCAGTACATCCTCCTCTGTGTATATTATATCCTGACAGTACATCCTCCTCTGTGTATATTATATCCTGACAGTACATCCTCCTCTGTGTATATTATATACTGACAGTACATCCTCCTCTGTGTATATTATATCCTGACAGTACGGCCTCCTCTGTGTATATTATATACTGACAGTACATCCTCCTCTGTGTATATTATATCCTGACAGTACATCCTCCTCTGTGTATATTATATACTGACAGTACGGCCTCCTCTGTGTATATTATATACTGACAGTACATCCTCCTCTGTGTATATTATATACTGACAGTACATCCTCCTCTGTGTATATTATATACTGACAGTACATCCTCCTCTGTGTATATTATATACTGACAGTACGGCCTCCTCTGTGTATATTATATCCTGACAGTACATGTTCCTCTGTGTATATTATATCCTGACAGTACATGTTCCTCTGTGTATATTATATCCTGACAGTACATCCTCCTCTGTGTATATTATATCCTGACAGTACATCCTCCTCTGTGTATATTATATCCTGACAGTACATCCTCCTCTGTGTATATTATATACTGACAGTACGGCCTCCTCTGTGTATATTATATCCTGACAGTACGGCCTCCTCTGTGTATATTATATCCTAACAGTACATCCTCCTCTGTGTATATTATATACTGACAGTACATCCTCCTCTGTGTATATTATATCCTGACAGTACAGCCTCCTCTGTGTATATTATATATTGACAGTACGGCCTCCTCTGTGTATATTATATCCTGACAGTACATGTTCCTCTGTGTATATTATATCCTGACAGTACATCCTCCTCTGTGTATATTATATCCTGACAGTACATCCTCCTCTGTGTATATTATATACTGACAGTACGGCCTCCTCTGTGTATATTATATACTGACAGTACATCCTCCTCTGTGTATATTATATACTGACAGTACATCCTCCTCTGTGTATATTATATACTGACAGTACATCCTCCTCTGTGTATATTATATACTGACAGTACATCCTCCTCTGTGTATATTATATACTGACAGTACGGCCTCCTCTGTATATATTATATACTGACAGTACGGCCTCCTCTGTGTATATTATATACTCACAGTACATCCTCCTCTGTGTATATTATATACTGACAGTACATCCTCCTCTGTGTATATTATATACTGACAGTACATCCTCCTCTGTGTATATTATATACTGACAGTACATCCTCCTCTGTGTATATAATATACTGACAGTACATCCTCCTCTGTGTATATTATATACTGACAGTACATCCTCCTCTGTGTATATTATATACTGACAGTACATCCTCCTCTGTGTATATTATATCCTGACAGTACATCCTCCTCTGTGTATATTATATCCTAACAGTACAGCCTCCTCTGTGTATATTATATCCTGACAGTACAGCCTCCTCTGTGTATATTATATCCTGACAGTACAGCCTCCTCTGTGTATATTATATCCTGACAGTACATCCTCCTCTGTGTATATTATATCCTGACAGTACATGTTCCTCTGTGTATATTATATCCTGACAGTACATCCTCCTCTGTGTATATTATATACTGACAGTACATCCTCCTCTGTGTATATTATATACTGACAGTACATCCTCCTCTGTGTATATTATATACTGACAGTACGGCCTCCTCTGTGTATATTATATCCTGACAGTACGGCCTCCTCTGTGTATATTATATCCTAACAGTACATCCTCCTCTGTGTATATTATATACTGACAGTACATCCTCCTCTGTGTATATTATATCCTAACAGTACATCCTCCTCTGTGTATATTATATACTGACAGTACATCCTCCTCTGTGTATATTATATCCTGACAGTACGGCCTCCTCTGTGTATATTATATACTGACAGTACGGCCTCCTCTGTGTATATTATATCCTGACAGTACATGTTCCTCTGTGTATATTATATCCTGACAGTACATCCTCCTCTGTGTATATTATATCCTGACAGTACATCCTCCTCTGTGTATATTATATCCTGACAGTACATCCTCCTCTGTGTATATTATATACTGACAGTACGGCCTCCTCTGTGTATATTATATCCTGACAGTACGGCCTCCTCTGTGTATATTATATACTGACAGTACGGCCTCCTCTGTGTATATTATATACTGACAGTACATCCTCCTCTGTGTATATTATATACTCACAGTACAGCCTCCTCTGTGTATATTATATATTGACAGTACGGCCTCCTCTGTGTATATTATATCCTGACAGTACATGTTCCTCTGTGTATATTATATCCTGACAGTACATCCTCCTCTGTGTATATTATATCCTGACAGTACATCCTCCTCTGTGTATATTATATACTGACAGTACGGCCTCCTCTGTGTATATTATATACTGACAGTACATCCTCCTCTGTGTATATTATATACTGACAGTACATCCTCCTCTGTGTATATTATATACTGACAGTACATCCTCCTCTGTGTATATTATATACTGACAGTACGGCCTCCTCTGTATATATTATATACTGACAGTACGGCCTCCTCTGTGTATATTATATACTGACAGTACATCCTCCTCTGTGTATATTATATACTGACAGTACATCCTCCTCTGTGTATATTATATACTGACAGTACATCCTCCTCTGTGTATATTATATACTGACAGCACGGCCTCCTCTGTGTATATTATATACTGACAGCACGGCCTCCTCTGTGTATATTATATACTGACAGTACGGCCTCCTCTGTGTATATTATATACTGACAGTACATCCTCCTCTGTGTATATTATATACTGACAGTACGGCCTCCTCTGTGTATATTATATACTGACAGTACATCCTCCTCTGTGTATATTATATACTGACAGTACATCCTCCTCTGTGTATATTATATACTGACAGTACATCCTCCTCTGTGTATATTGTATACTGACAGTACAGCCTCCTCTGTGTATATTATATACTGACAGTACAGCCTCCTCTGTATATATTATATACTGACAGTACGGCCTCCTCTGTGTATATTATATACTGACAGTACATCCTCCTCTGTGTATATTATATACTGACAGTACATCCTCCTCTGTGTATATTATATACTGACAGTACATCCTCCTCTGTGTATATTATATACTGACAGTACATCCTCCTCTGTGTATATTATATCCTGACAGTACATCCTCCTCTGTGTATATTATATCCTGACAGTATGGCCTCCTCTGTGTATATTATATCCTGACAGTACATCCTCCTCTGTGTATATTATATACTGACAGTACATCCTCCTCTGTGTATATTATATACTGACAGTACATCCTCCTCTGTGTATATTATATACTGACAGTACATCCTCCTCTGTGTATATTATATCCTGACAGTACATCCTCCTCTGTGTATATTATATCCTGACAGTATGGCCTCCTCTGTGTATATTATATCCTGACAGTACGGCCTCCTCTGTGTATATTATATCCTGACAGTACGGCCTCCTCTGTGTATATTATATCCTGACAGTACGGTCTCCTCTGTGTATATTATATCCTGACACTACGGCCTCCTCTGTGTATATTACATACTGACAGTACCGCCTTCTCTGTGTATATTATATATTGACAGTACCAGTACGGCCTCCTCTGTGTATATTATATACTGACAGTACAGCCTCCTCTGTGTATATTATATACTGACAGTACATCCTCCTCTGTGTATATTATATACTGACAGCACGGCCTCCTCTGTGTATATTATATACTGACAGTACGGCCTCCTCTGTGTATATTATATACTGACAGTACGGCCTCCTCTGTGTATATTATATACTGACAGTACGGCCTCCTCTGTGTATATTATATACTGACAGTACGGCCTCCTCTGTGTATATTATATACTGACAGTACGGCCTCCTCTGTGTATATTATATACTGACAGTACGGCCTCCTCTGTGTATATTATATCCTGATAGTACATCCTCCTCTGTGTAAATTATATACTGACAGTACAGCCTCCTTTGTGTATATTATATACTGACAGTACGGCCTCCTCTGTGTATATTATATCCTCACAGTACATCCTCCTCTGTGTATATTATATCCTCACAGTATGGCCTCCTCTGTGTATATTATATCCTCACAGTACGGCCTCCTCTGTGTATATTATATACTGACAGTAGGGCCTCCTCTGTGTATATTATATACTGACAGTATATCCTCCTCTGTGTATATTATATACTGACAGTACATCCTCCTCTGTGTATATTATATACTGACAGCACGGCCTCCTCTGTGTATATTATATACTGACAGTACGGCCTCCTCAGTGTTTATTATATACTGACAGTACATCCTCCTCTGTGTATATTATATACTGACAGTACATCCTCCTCTGTGTATATTATATACTGACAGTACGGCCTCCTCTGTGTATATTATATACTGACAGTACGGCCTCCTCTGTGTATATTATATACTGACAGTACGGCCTCCTCTGTGTATATTATATACTGACAGTACGGCCTCCTCTGTGTATATTATATACTGACAGTACATCCTCCTCTGTGTATATTATATACTGACAGTACGGCCTCCTCTGTGTATATTATATACTGACAGTACATCCTCCTCTGTGTATATTATATACTGACAGTACATCCTCCTTTGTGTATATTGTATACTGACAGTACAGCCTCCTCTGTGTATATTATATACTGACAGTACAGCCTCCTCTGTGTATATTATATACTGACAGTACCTCCTTCTCTGTGTATATTATATACTGACAGTACGGCCTCCTCTGTGTATATTATATCCTGACAGTACATGCTCCTGTGTATATTATATACTGACAGTACAGCCTCCTCTGTGTATATTATATACTGACAGTACGGCCTCCTCTGTGTATATTATATAGTGACAGTACGGCCTCCTCTGTGTATATTATATAGTGACAGTACGGCCTCCTCTGTGTATATTATATACTGACAGTACGGCCTCCTCTGTGTATATTATATACTGACAGTACATCCTCCTCTGTGTATATTGTATACTGACAGTACAGCCTCTTCTGTGTATATTATATACTGACAGTACAGCCTCCTCTGTGTATATTATATAGTGACAGTACGGCCTCCTCTGTGTATATTATATACTGACAGTACGGCCTCCTCTGTGTATATTATATACTGACAGTAAATCCTCCTCTGTGTATATTGTATACTGACAGTACAGCCTCTTCTGTGTATATTATATACTGACAGTACAGCCTCCTCTGTGTATATTATATACTGACAGTACAGCCTCCTTTGTGTATATTATATACTGACAGTACAGCCTCCTTTGTGTATATTATATACTGACAGTACGGCCTCCTCTGTGTATATTATATCCTGACAGTACATCCTCCTCTGTGTATATTATATCCTGACAGTACGGCCTCCTCTGTGTATATTATATCCTGACAGTACGGCCTCCTCTGTGTATATTATATACTGACAGTAGGGCCTCCTCTGTGTATATTATATACTGACAGTATATCCTCCTCTGTGTATATTATATACTGACAGTACATCCTCCTCTGTGTATATTATATACTGACAGCACGGCCTCCTCTGTGTATATTATATACTGACAGCACGGCCTCCTCTGTGTATATTATATACTGACAGTACGGCCTCCTCTGTGTATATTATATACTGACAGTACGGCCTCCTCTGTGTATATTATATCCTGACAGTACGGCCTCCTCTGTGTATATTATATACTGACAGTACATCCTCCTCTGTGTATATTATATACTGACAGTACATCCTCCTCTGTGTATATTATATACTGACAGTACGGCCTCCTCTGTGTATATTATATACTGACAGTACGGCCTCCTCTGTGTATATTATATACTGACAGTACGGCCTCCTCTGTGTATATTATATACTGACAGTACATCCTCCTCTGTGTATATTATATACTGACAGTACATACTCCTCTGTGTATATTATATACTGACAGTACATCCTCCTCTGTGTATATTATATCCTGACAGTACATCCTCCTCTGTGTATATTATATACTGACAGTATGGCCTCCTCTGTGTATATTATATCCTGACAGTACATCCTCCTCTGTGTATATTATATCCTGACAGTACGGCCTCCTCTGTGTATATTATATCCTGACAGTACATCCTCATCTGTGTATATTATATCCTGACAGTACATCCTCCTCTGTGTATATTATATCCTAACAGTACATCCTCCTCTGTGTATATTATATCCTGACAGTACATCCTCCTCTGTGTATATTATATCCTGACAGTACGGCCTCCTCTGTGTATATTATATCCTGACAGTACGGCCTCTTCTGTGTATATTATATCCTGACAGTACGGCCTCCTCTGTGTATATTATATCCTGACACTACGGCCTCCTCTGTGTATATTATATCCTGACAGTACGGCCTCCTCTGTGTATATTATATCCTGACAGTACGGCCTCCTCTGTGTATATTATATCCTGACAGTACGGCCTCCTCTGTGTATATTATATCCTGACAGTACGGCCTCCTCTGTGTATATTATATACTGACAGTACATCCTCCTCTGTGTATATTATATACTGACAGTACATCCTCCTCTGTGTATATTATATACTGACAGCACGGCCTCCTCTGTGTATATTATATACTGACAGCACGGCCTCTTCTGTGTATATTATATACTGACAGTACGGCCTCCTCTGTGTATATTATATACTGACAGTAAGGCCTCCTCTGTGTATATTATATACTGACAGTACATCCTCCTCTGTGTATATTATATACTGACAGTACATCCTCCTCTGTGTATATTATATACTGACAGTACGGCCTCCTCTGTGTATATTATAATAATAATAATAAATTTTATTTTTATAGCGCCGACATATTCCGCAGCACTTTACATTTCAGAGGGGATTTGTACAGACAATAGACATTACAGCATAACAATAATCACATACAGTAGATTATAACAAATACCAAGAGGAGTGAGGGCCCTGCTCGCAAGCTTACAGTCTATGAGGAAAGAGGTAGACACGAAAGGTGGGTGGTAACAGTTGCCCTGATTGTATGGACCAGCCATAATCCTGACATATTATATACTGACAGTACGGCCTCTTCTATGTATATTATATCCTGACAGTACGGTCTCCTCTGTGTATATTATATACTGACAGTACGGCCTCCTCTGTGTATATTATATACTGACAGTACGGCCTCCTCAATGTTTATTATATACTGACAGTACATCCTCCTCTGTGTATATTATATACTGACAGTACATCCTCCTCTGTGTATATTATATACTGACAGCACGGCCTCCTCTGTGTATATTATATACTGACAGCACGGCCTCCTCTGTGTATATTATATACTGACAGTACGGCCTCCTCTGTGTATATTATATACTGACAGTACATCCTCCTCTGTTCCTCTGTGTATATTATATACTGACAGTACATCCTCCTCTGTGTATATTATATACTGACAGTACATCCTCCTCTGTGTATATTATATACTGACAGTACATCCTCCTCTGTGTATATTATATCCTGACAGTACGGCCTCCTCTGTGTATATTATATCCTGACAGTGCGGCCTCTTCTATGTATATTATATCCTGACAGTACGGCCTCCTCTGTGTATATTATATACTGACAGTACATCCTCCTTTGTGTATATTATATACTGACAGTACATCCTCCTCTGTGTATATTATATACTGACAGTACGGCCTCCTCTGTGTATATTATATCCTGACAGTACGGCCTCCTCTGTGTATATTATATACTGACAGTACGGCCTCCTCTGTGTATGTTATATCCTCACAGTACGGCCTCCTCTGTGTATATTATATACTGACAGTACATCCTCCTCTGTGTATATTATATACTGACAGTACATCCTCCTCTGTGTATATTATATCCTGACAGTACGGCCTCCTCTGTGTATATTATATCCTGACAGTACATCCTCCTCTGTGTATATTATATCCTCACAGTACGGCCTCCTCTGTGTATATTATATCCTCACAGTACGGCCTCCTCTGTGTATATTATATACTGACAGTACGGCCTCCTCTGTGTATATTATATACTGACAGTACGGCCTCCTCTGTGTATATTATATACTGACAGTACATCCTCCTCTGTGTATATTATATACTGACAGTATGGCCTCTTCTGTGTATATTATATACTGACATTACATCCTCCTCTGTGTATATTATATACTGACAGTACGGCCTCCTCTGTGTATATTATATACTGACAGTACATCCTCCTCTGTGTATATTATATACTGACAGTACGGCCTCCTCTGTGTATATTATATACTGACAGTACGGCCTCTTCTATGTATATTATATCCTGACAGTACATCCTCCTCTGTGTATATTATATACTGACAGTACGGCCTCTGGTGTGTATATTATATACTGACAGTACGGCCTCCTCTGTGTATATTATATACTGACAGTACATCCTCCTCTGTGTATATTATATAATGACAGTACGGCCTAATCTGTGTATATTATATACTGACAGTACGGCCTCCTCTGTGTATATTATATACTGACAGTACGGCCTCCTCTGTGTATATTATATACTGACAGTACGGCCTCTTCTATGTATATTATATACTGACAGTACATCCTCCTCTGTGTATATTATATACTGACAGTACGGCCTCCTCTGTGTATATTATATACTGACAGTACATGTTCCTCTGTGTATATTATATACTGACAGTACAGCCTCCTCTGTGTATATTATATACTGACAGTACAGCCGCCTCTGTGTATATTATATCCTGACAGTACGGCCTCCTCTGTGTATATTATATCCTGACAGTACATCCTACTCTGTGTATATTATATACTGACAGTACATCGTCCTCTGTGTATATTATATACTGACAGTACGGCCTCCTCTGTGTATATTATATACTGACAGTACATCCTCCTCTGTGTATATTATATCCTGACAGTACGGCCTCCTCTGTGTATATTATATCCTGACAGTACGGCCTCCTCTGTGTATATTATATACTGACAGTACGGCCTCCTCTGTGTATATTATTTACTGACAGTACATCCTCCTCTGTGTATATTATATACTGACAGTACGGCCTCCTCTGTGTATATTATATCCTGACAGTACATCCTCCTCTGTGTATATTATATCCTGACAGTACATCCTCCTCTGTGT
The DNA here is from genome assembly GCF_039654945.1 of Dendrobates tinctorius. Classification (NCBI taxonomy): domain Eukaryota; kingdom Metazoa; phylum Chordata; class Amphibia; order Anura; family Dendrobatidae; genus Dendrobates; species Dendrobates tinctorius. The sequence continues at coordinate 25,777,003 of NW_027361731.1, forward strand.
ATATTATATCCTGACAGTACATCCTCATCTGTGTATATTATATCCTGACTGTACGGCCTCCTCTGTGTATATTATATCCTGACAGTACGGCCTCCTCTGTGTATATTATATCCTGACAGTATAGCCTCCTCTGTGTGTTATATCCTGACAGTACGGCCTCCTCTGTGTATATTGTATCCTGACAGTACGGCCTCCTCTGTGTAAATTATATACTGACAGTACATCCTCCTCTGTGTATATTATATATTAACAGTACATCCTCCTCTGTGTATATTATATCCTGACAGTACATGCTCCTGTGTATATTATATCCTGACAGTACGGCCGCCTCTGTGTATATTATATCCTGACAGTACATCCTACTCTGTGTATATTATATACTGACAGTACATCCTCCTCTGTGTATATTATATACTGACAGTACGGCCTCCTCTGTGTATATTATATACTGACAGTACATCCTCCTCTGTGTATATTATATACTGACAGTACATCCTCCTCTGTGTATATTATATACTGACAGTACATCCTCCTCTGTGTATATTATATCCTGACAGTACGGCCTCCTCTGTGTATATTATATACTGACAGTACATCCTCCTCTGTGTATATTATATACTGACAGTACATCCTCCTCTGTGTATATTATATACTGACAGTACATCCTCCTCTGTGTATATTATATACTGACAGTACATCCTCCTCTGTGTATATTATATACTGACAGTACATGCTCCTCTGTGTATATTATATCCTGACAGTACATGCTCCTGTGTATATTATATACTGACAGTACATCCTCCTCTGTGTATATTATATCCTGACAGTACGGCCTCCTCTGTGTATATTATATCCTGACAGTACGGCCTCCTCTGTGTATATTATATCCTGACAGTACGGCCTCCTCTGTGTATATTGTATACTGACAGTACCTCCTTCTCTGTGTATATTATATACTGACAGTACGGCCTCCTCTGTGTATATTATATACTGACAGTACATCCTCATAGAATCATAGAATCGTAGAGTTGGAAGGGACCTCCTGGGCCATCTGGTCCAACCCCCTGCTCAAAGCAGGATTCGCCAAATCATCCCAGTCAGATGTCTGTCCAGCCTCTGTTTGAAGACTTCCATTGAAGGAGAACTCACCACTTCTCGTGGCAGCTTGTTCCACTCATTGATCACTCTAACTGTCAAGAAGTTTTTTCTAATATCTAATCTGTGTCTCCTCCCATTCAGTTTCATCCCATTGCTTCTAGTCTTTCCTTGTGCAAATGAGAATAAAGTTGATCCTTCTACAATGTGTCAGCCCTTTAGATGTTTGTAGACAGCTATTAAGTCTCCTCTCAGTCTTCTCTTTTGCAAACTAAACATTCCCAAATCCTGCAACCTTTCCTCATAAGACAGGGTTTGCAGACCGGTCACCATTTTGGTCGCTCTTTTCTGAACTTGCTCCAGTTTGTTGATGTCTTTTTTAAAATGTGGCGCCCAAAACTGGACACAATATTCCAGATGAGGTCTGACCAAAGAGGTCAGTATATTATATACTGACAGTACATCCTCCTTTGTGTATATTATATACTGACAGTATGGCCTCTTCTGTGTATATTATATACTGACAGTACATCCTCCTCTGTGTATATTATATACTGACATTACATCCTCCTCTGTGTATATTATATACTGACAATACGGCCTCCTCTGTGTATATTATATACTGACAGTACATCCTCCTCTATGTATATTATATACTGACAATACGGCCTCTTCTATGTATATTATATCCTGACAGTACATCCTCCTCTGTGTATATTATATACTGACAGTACGGCCTCTGATGTGTATATTATATACTGACAGTACATCCTCCTCTGTGTATATTATATACTGACAGTACATCCTCCTCTGTGTATATTATATACTGACAGTACGGCCTCCTCTGTGTATATTATATAATGACAGTACGGCCTCCTCTGTATATTATATACTGACAGTACATCCTCCACTGTGTATATTATATACTGACAGTACATCCTCCTCTGTGTATATTATATACTGACAGTACGGCCTCTTCTATGTATATTATATACTGACAGTACATCCTCCTCTGTGTATATTATATCTTGACAGTACGGCCTCCTCTGTGTATATTATATCTTGACAGTACGGCCTCCTCTGTGTATATTATATACTGACAGTACATCCTCCTCTGTGTATATTATATACTGACAGTACGGCCTCCTCTGTGTATATTATATACTGACAGTACATGTTCCTCTGTTTATATTATATACTGACAGTACGGCCTCCTCTGTGTATATTATATACTGACAGTACATCCTCCTCTGTGTATATTATATACTGACAGTACGGCCTACTTTGTGTATATTATATCCTGACAGTACGGCCTCCTCTGTGTATATTATATACTGACAGTACGGCCTCCTCTGTGTATATTATATACTGACAGTACTGCCTCTTCTATGTATATTATATACTGACAGTACATCCTCCTCTGTGTATATTATATACTGACAGTACGGCCTCCTCTGTGTATATTATATACTGACAGTACATCCTCCTCTGTGTATATTATATACTGACAGTACATGCTCCTCTGTGTATATTACCGTATATCCTGACAGTACATCCTCCTCTGTGTATAATATATACTGACAGTACGGCCTACTCTGTGTATATTATATCCTCACAGTACGGCCTTCTCTGTGTATATTACATACTGACAGTACGGCCTTCTCTGTGTATATTATATATTGACAGTACGGCCTCCTCTGTGTATATTATATCCTGACAGTACATGCTCCTGTGTATATTATATACTGACAGTACATGCTCCTGTGTATATTATATACTGACAGTACGGCCTCCTCTGTGTATATTATATACTGACAGTACGGCCTCCTCTTTGTATATTATATACTGACAGTACGGCCTCCTCTGTGTATATTATATCCTGACAGTACATGCTCCTGTGTATATTATATACTGACAGTACGGCCTCCTCTGTGTATATTATATACTGACAGTATGGCCTCCTCTGTGTATATTATATACTGACAGTACATCCTCCTCTGTGTATATTATATACTGACAGTACGGCCTCCTCTGTGTATATTATATACTGACAGTATAGCCTCCTCTGTGTATATTACATACTGACAGTACATCCTCCTCTGTGTATATTATATACTGACAGTACATCCTCCTCTGTGTATATTATATACTGACAGTACAGCCTCCTCTGTGTATATTATATACTGACAGTACATCCTCCTCTGTGTATATTATATACTGACAGTACATCCTCCTCTGTGTATATTATATCCTGACAGTACATCCTCCTCTGTGTATATTATATCCTGACAGTACTGCCTCCTCTGTGTATATTCTATCCTGACAGTACGGCCTCCTCTGTGTATATTATATCCTGACAGTACGGCCTCCTCTGTGTATATTATATCCTGACAGTACGGCCTCCTCTGTGTATATTGTATCCTGACAGTACGGCCTCCTCTGTGTATATTGTATCCTGACAGTACGGCCTCCTCTGTGTATATTATATCCTGACAGTACATCCTCCTCTGTGTATATTATATCCTAACAGTACGGCCTCCTCTGTGTATATTATATCCTGACAGTATAGCCTCCTCTGTGTATATTATATCCTGACAGTACGGCCTCCTCTGTGTATATTGTATCCTGACAGTACGGCCTCCTCTGTGTATATTATATCCTGACAGTACATCCTACTCTGTGTATATTATATACTGACAGTACATCCTCCTCTGTGTATATTATATACTGACAGTACGGCCTCCTCTGTGTATATTATATACTGACAGTACTTGCTCCTCTGTGTATATTATATACTGACAGTACTTCCTCCTCTGTGTATATTATATACTGACAGTACATCCTCCTCTGTGTATATTATATCCTGACAGTACGGCCTCCTCTGTGTATATTATATACTGACAGTACATCCTCCTCTGTGTATATTATATACTGACAGTACATCCTCCTCTGTGTATATTATATACTGACAGTACATCCTCCTCTGTGTATATTATATCCTGACAGTACATGCTCCTCTGTGTATATTATATCCTGACAGTACATGCTCCTGTGTATATTATATACTGACAGTACATCCTCCTCTGTGTATATTATATCCTGACAGTACGGCCTCCTCTGTGTATATTATATCCTGACAGTACGGCCTCCTCTGTGTATATTATATCCTGACAGTACGGCCTCCTCTGTGTATATTGTATACTGACAGTACCTCCTTCTCTGTGTATATTATATACTGACAGTACGGCCTCCTCTGTGTATATTATATACTGACAGTACATCCTCCTCTGTGTATATTATATACTGACAGTACATCCTCATAGAATCATAGAATCGTAGAGTTGGAAGGGACCTCCTGGGCCATCTGGTCCAACCCCCTGCTCAAAGCAGGATTCGCCAAATCATCCCAGTCAGATGTCTGTCCAGCCTCTGTTTGAAGACTTCCATTGAAGGAGAACTCACCACTTCTCGTGGCAGCTTGTTCCACTCATTGATCACTCTAACTGTCAAGAAGTTTTTTCTAATATCTAATCTGTGTCTCCTCCCATTCAGTTTCATCCCATTGCTTCTAGTCTTTCCTTGTGCAAATGAGAATAAAGTTGATCCTTCTACAATGTGACAGCCCTTTAGATATTTGTAGACAGCTATTAAGTCTCCTCTCAGTCTTCTCTTTTGCAAACTAAACATTCCCAAATCCTGCAACCTTTCCTCATAAGACAGGGTTTGCAGACCGGTCACCATTTTGATCGCTCTTTTCTGAACTTGCTCCAGTTTGTTGATGTCTTTTTTAAAATGTGGCGCCCAAAACTGGACACAATATTCCAGATGAGGTCTGACCAAAGAGGTCAGTATATTATATACTGACAGTACATCCTCCTCTGTGTATATTATATACTGACAGTATGGCCTCTTCTGTGTATATTATATACTGACAGTACATCCTCCTCTGTGTATATTATATACTGACATTACATCCTCCTCTGTGTATATTATATACTGACAATACGGCCTCCTCTGTGTATATTATATACTGACAGTACATCCTCCTCTGTGTATATTATATACTGACAATACGGCCTCTTCTATGTATATTATATCCTGACAGTACATCCTCCTCTGTGTATATTATATACTGACAGTACGGCCTCTGATGTGTATATTATATACTGACAGTACATCCTCCTCTGTGTATATTATATACTGACAGTACATCCTCCTCTGTGTATATTATATACTGACAGTACGGCCTCCTCTGTGTATATTATATACTGACAGTACATCCTCCTCTGTGTATATTATATAATGACAGTACGGCCTCCTCTGTGTATATTATATACTGACAGTACATCCTCCACTGTGTATATTATATACTGACAGTACATCCTCCTCTGTGTATATTATATACTGACAGTACGGCCTCTTCTATGTATATTATATACTGACAGTACATCCTCCTCTGTGTATATTATATCTTGACAGTACGGCCTCCTCTGTGTATATTATATCTTGACAGTACGGCCTCCTCTGTGTATATTATATACTGACAGTACATCCTCCTCTGTGTATATTATATACTGACAGTACGGCCTCCTCTGTGTATATTATATACTGACAGTACATGTTCCTCTGTTTATATTATATACTGACAGTACGGCCTCCTCTGTGTATATTATATACTGACAGTACATCCTCCTCTGTGTATATTATATACTGACAGTACGGCCTCCTCTGTGTATATTATATACTGACAGTACGGCCTCCTCTGTGTATATTATATACTGACAGTACGGCCTCCTCTGTGTATATTATATACTGACAGTACGGCCTCCTCTGTGTATATTATATCCTGACAGTACATGCTACTGTGTATATTATATACTGACAGTACGGCCTCCTCTGTGTATATTATATACTGACAGTACGGCCTCCTCTGTGTATATTATATACTGACAGTACATCCTCCTCTGTGTATATTATATACTGACAGTACATCCTCCTCTGTGTATATTATATACTGACAGTACAGCCTCCTCTGTGTATATTATATACTAACAGTACATCCTCCTCTGTGTATATTATATACTGACAGTACATCCTCCTCTGTGTATATTATATCCTGACAGTACATCCTCCTCTGTGTATATTATATCCTGACAGTACGGCCTCCTCTGTGTATATTATATCCTGACAGTACGGCCTCCTCTGTGTATATTATATCCTGACAGTACGGCCTCCTCTGTGTATATTGTATCCTGACAGTACGGCCTCCTCTGTGTATATTATATCCTGACAGTACATCCTCCTCTGTGTATATTATATCCTGACAGTACATCCTCCTCTGTGTATATTATATCCTGACAGTACATCCTGATCTGTGTATATTATATCCTGACAGTACGGCCTCCTCTGTGTATATTATATCCTGACAGTACGGCCTCCTCTGTGTATATTATATCCTGACAGTATAGCCTCCTCTGTGTATATTATATCCTGACAGTACGGCCTCCTCTGTGTATATTGTATCCTGACAGTACGGCCTCCTCTGTGTAAATTATATACTGACAGTACGGCCTCCTCTGTGTATATTATATACTGACAGTACAGCCGCCTCTGTGTATATTATATCCTGACAGTACATCCTCCTCTGTGTATATTATATATTAACAGTACATCCTCCTCTGTGTATATTATATCCTGACAGTACATGCTCCTGTGTATATTATATCCTGACAGTACGGCCTCCTCTGTGTATATTATATACTGACAGTACAGCCTCCTCTGTGTATATTATATACTGACAGTACAGCCGCCTCTGTGTATATTATATCCTGACAGTACGGCCTCCTCTGTGTATATTATATCCTGACAGTACATCCTACTCTGTGTATATTATATACTGACAGTACATCCTCCTCTGTGTATATTATATCCTGACAGTACGGCCTCCTCTGTGTATATTATATACTGACAGTACGGCCTCCTCTGTGTATATTATATCCTGACAGTACATCCTCCTCTGTGTATATTATATCCTGACAGTGCATCCTCCTCTGTGTATATTATATCCTGACAGTACATCCTCATCTGTGTATATTATATCCTGACAGTACGGCCTCCTCTGTGTATATTATATCCTGACAGTACGGCCTCCTCTGTGTATATTATATCCTGACAGTATAGCCTCCTCTGTGTATATTATATCCTGACAGTACGGCCTCCTCTGTGTATATTGTATCCTGACAGTACGGCCTCCTCTGTGTAAATTATATACTGACAGTACATCCTCCTCTGTGTATATTATATATTAACAGTACATCCTCCTCTGTGTATATTATATCCTGACAGTACATGCTCCTGTGTATATTATATCCTGACAGTACGGCCTCCTCTGTGTATATTATATACTGACAGTACGTCCTCCTCTGTGTATATTATATACTGACAGTATAGCCTCCTCTGTGTATATCATATCCTGACAGTACGGCCTCCTCTGTGTATATTATATCCTGACAGTACATCCTACTCTGTGTATATTATATACTGACAGTACATCCTCCTCTGTGTATATTATATACTGACAGTACGGCCTCCTCTGTGTATATTATATACTGACAGTACGGCCTCCTCTGTGTATATTATATACTGACAGTACTGCCTCTTCTATGTATATTATATCCTGACAGTACGGCCTCCTCTGTGTATATTATATCCTGACAGTACATCCTCCTCTGTGTATATTATATACTGACAGTACATCCTCCTCTGTGTATATTATATACTGACAGTACGGCCTCCTCTGTGTATATTATATACTGACAGTACATCCTCCTCTGTGTATATTATATACTGACAGTACATGCTCCTCTGTGTATATTACCGTATATCCTGACAGTACATTCTCCTCTGTGTATAATATATACTGACAGTACGGCCTACTCTGTGTATATTATATCCTGACAGTACGGCCTCCTCTGTGTATATTATATACTGACAGTACGGCCTTCTCTGTGTATATTATATATTGACAGTACGGCCTCCTCTGTGTATATTATATACTGACAGTACCGCCTTTTCTGTGTATATTATATCCTGACAGTACGGCCTCCTCTGTGTATATTATATCCTGACAGTACATGCTCCTGTGTATATTATATACTGACAGTACATGCTCCTGTGTATATTATATACTGACAGTACGGCCTCCTCTTTGTATATTATATACTGACAGTACGGCCTCCTCTGTGTATATTATATCCTGACAGTACATGCTCCTGTGTATATTATATACTGACAGTACGGCCTCCTCTGTGTATATTATATACTGACAGTATGGCCTCCTCTGTGTATATTATATACTGACAGTACATCCTCCTCTGTGTATATTATATACTGACAGTACGGCCTCCTCTGTGTATATTATATACTGACAGTATAGCCTCCTCTGTGTATATTATATACTGACAGTACATCCTCCTCTGTGTATATTATATACTGACAGTACATCCTCCTCTGTGTATATTATATACAGACAGTACAGCCTCCTCTGTGTATATTATATACTGACAGTACATCCTCCTCTGTGTATATTATATACTGACAGTACATCCTCCTCTGTGTATATTATATCCTGACAGTACATCCTCCTCTGTGTATATTATATCCTGACAGTACGGCCTCCTCTGTGTATATTATATCCTGACAGTACGGCCTCCTCTGTGTATATTGTATCCTGACAGTACGGCCTCCTCTGTGTATATTATATCCTGACAGTACATCCTCCTCTGTGTATATTATATCCTAACAGTACATCCTGATCTGTGTATATTATATCCTGACAGTACGGCCTCCTCTGTGTATATTATATCCTGACAGTACGGCCTCCTCTGTGTATATTATATCCTGACAGTATAGCCTCCTCTGTGTATATTATATCCTGACAGTACGGCCTCCTCTGTGTATATTGTATCCTGACAGTACGGCCTCCTCTGTGTATATTATATCCTGACAGTACATCCTACTCTGTGTATATTATATACTGACAGTACATCCTCCACTGTGTATATTATATACTGACAGTACGGCCTCCTCTGTGTATATTATATACTGACAGTACATCCTCCTCTGTGTATATTATATACTGACAGTACATCCTCCTCTGTGTATATTATATACTGACAGTACATCCTCCTCTGTGTATATTATATCCTGACAGTACGGCCTCCTCTGTGTATATTATATACTGACAGTACATCCTCCTCTGTGTATATTATATACTGACAGTACATCCTCCTCTGTGTATATTATATACTGACAGTACATGCTCCTCTGTGTATATTATATCCTGACAGTACATGCTCCTGTGTATATTATATACTGACAGTACATCCTCCTCTGTGTATATTATATCCTGACAGTACGGCCTCCTCTGTGTATATTATATCCTGACAGTACGGCCTCCTCTGTGTATATTATATCCTGACAGTACGGCCTCCTCTGTGTATATTATATCCTGACAGTACGGCCTCCTCTGTGTATATTGTATACTGACAGTACCTCCTTCTCTGTGTATATTATATACTGACAGTACGGCCTCCTCTGTGTATATTATATACTGACAGTACATCCTCCTCTGTGTATATTATATACTGACAGTACATCCTCATAGAATCATAGAATCGTAGAGTTGGAAGGGACCTCCTGGGCCATCTGGTCCAACCCCCTGCTCAAAGCAGGATTCGCCAAATCATCCCAGTCAGATGTCTGTCCAGCCTCTGTTTGAAGACTTCCATTGAAGGAGAACTCACCACTTCTCGTGGCAGCTTGTTCCACTCATTGATCACTCTAACTGTCAAGAAGTTTTTTCTAATATCTAATCTGTGTCTCCTCCCATTCAGTTTCATCCCATTGCTTCTAGTCTTTCCTTGTGCAAATGAGAATAAAGTTGATCCTTCTACAATGTGTCAGCCCTTTAGATATTTGTAGACAGCTATTAAGTCTCCTCTCAGTCTTCTCTTTTGCAAACTAAACATTCCCAAATCCTGCAACCTTTCCTCATAAGACAGGGTTTGCAGACCGGTCACCATTTTGGTCGCTCTTTTCTGAACTTGCTCCAGTTTGTTGATGTCTTTTTTAAAATGTGGCGCCCAAAACTGGACACAATATTCCAGATGAGGTCTGACCAAAGAGGTCAGTATATTATATACTGACAGTATATAATATACACAGAGGAGGATGTACTGTCAGTATGGCCTCTTCTGTGTATATTATATACTGACAGTACATCCTCCTCTGTGTATATTATATACTGACATTACATCCTCCTCTGTGTATATTATATACTGACAATACGGCCTCCTCTGTGTATATTATATACTGACAGTACATCCTCCTCTGTGTATATTATATACTGACAATACGGCCTCTTCTATGTATATTATATCCTGACAGTACATCCTCCTCTGTGTATATTATATACTGACAGTACGGCCTCTGATGTGTATATTATATACTGACAGTACATCCTCCTCTGTGTATATTATATACTGACAGTACATCCTCCTCTGTGTATATTATATACTGACAGTACGGCCTCCTCTGTGTATATTATATACTGACAGTACATCCTCCTCTGTGTATATTATATAATGACAGTACGGCCTCCTCTGTGTATATTATATACTGACAGTACATCCTCCACTGTGTATATTATATACTGACAGTACATCCTCCTCTGTGTATATTATATACTGACAGTACGGCCTCTTCTATGTATATTATATACTGACAGTACATCCTCCTCTGTGTATATTATATCTTGACAGTACGGCCTCCTCTGTGTATATTATATCTTGACAGTACGGCCTCCTCTGTGTATATTATATACTGACAGTACATCCTCCTCTGTGTATATTATATACTGACAGTACGGCCTCCTCTGTGTATATTATATACTGACAGTACATCCTCCTCTGTGTATATTATATACTGACAGTGCGGCCTACTCTGTGTATATTATATCCTGACAGTACGGCCTCCTCTGTGTATATTATATACTGACAGTACGGCCTCCTCTGTGTATATTATATACTGACAGTACTGCCTCTTCTATGTATATTATATCCTGACAGTACGGCCTCCTCTGTGTATATTATATCCTGACAGTACATCCTCCTCTGTGTATATTATATACTGACAGTACATCCTCCTCTGTGTATATTATATACTGACAGTACGGCCTCCTCTGTGTATATTATATACTGACAGTACATCCTCCTCTGTGTATATTATATACTGACAGTACATGCTCCTCTGTGTATATTACCGTATATCCTGACAGTACATCCTCCTCTGTGTATAATATATACTGACAGTACGGCCTACTCTGTGTATATTATATCCTGACAGTACGGCCTCCTCTGTGTATATTATATATTGACAGTACGGCCTTCTCTGTGTATATTATATATTGACAGTACGGCCTCCTCTGTGTATATTATATACTGACAGTACCGCCTTCTCTGTGTATATTATATACTGACAGTACGGCCTCCTCTGTGTATATTATATCCTGACAGTACATGCTCCTGTGTATATTATATACTGACAGTACATGCTCCTGTGTATATTATATACTGACAGTACGGCCTCCTCTGTGTATATTATATATTAACAGTACATCCTCCTCTGTGTATATTATATCCTGACAGTACATGCTCCTGTGTATATTATATCCTGACAGTACGGCCTCCTCTGTGTATATTATATACTGACAGTACGGCCTCCTCTGTGTATATTATATACTGACAGTATAGCCTCCTCTGTGTATATTATATACTGACAGTACAGCCTCCTCTGTGTATATTATATCCTGACAGTACGGCCTCCTCTGTGTATATTATATCCTGACAGTACATCCTACTCTGTGTATATTATATACTGACAGTACGGCCTCCTCTTTGTATATTATATACTGACAGTACGGCCTCCTCTGTGTATATTATATCCTGACAGTACATGCTCCTGTGTATATTATATACTGACAGTACGGCCTCCTCTGTGTATATTATATACTGGCAGTATGGCCTCCTCTGTGTATATTATATACTGACAGTACATCCTCCTCTGTGTATATTATATACTGACAGTACGGCCTCCTCTGTGTATATTATATACTGACAGTATAGCCTCCTCTGTGTATATTATATACTGACAGTACATCCTCCTCTGTGTATATTATATACTGACAGTACATCCTCCTCTGTGTATATTATATACTGACAGTACAGCCTCCTCTGTGTATATTATATACTGACAGTACATCCTCCTCTGTGTATATTATATACTGACAGTACATCCTCCTCTGTGTATATTATATCCTGACAGTACATCCTCCTCTGTGTATATTATATCCTGACAGTACGGCCTCCTCTGTGTATATTCTATCCTGACAGTACGGCCTCCTCTGTGTATATTATATCCTGACAGTACGGCCTCCTCTGTGTATATTATATCCTGACAGTACGGCCTCCTCTGTGTATATTGTATCCTGACAGTACGGCCTCCTCTGTGTATATTATATCCTGACAGTACATCCTCCTCTGTGTATATTATATCCTAACAGTACATCCTGATCTGTGTATATTATATCCTGACAGTACGGCCTCCTCTGTGTATATTATATCCTGACAGTACGGCCTCCTCTGTGTATATTATATCCTGACAGTATAGCCTCCTCTGTGTATATTGTATCCTGACAGTACGGCATCCTCTGTGTATATTGTATCCTGACAGTACGGCCTCCTCTGTGTAAATTATATACTGACAGTACATCCTCCTCTGTATATTATATATTAACAGTACATCCTCCTCTGTGTATATTATATCCTGACAGTACATGCTCCTGTGTATATTATATCCTGACAGTACGGCCTCCTCTGTGTATATTATATACTGACAGTACGGCCTCCTCTGTGTATATTATATACTGACAGTACAGCCTCCTCTGTGTATATTATATACTGACAGTACATCCTCCTCTGTGTATATTATATACTGACAGTACATCCTCCTCTGTGTATATTATATCCTGACAGTACGGCCTCCTCTGTGTATATTATATACTGACAGTACATCCTCCTCTGTGTATATTATATACTGACAGTACATCCTCCTCTGTGTATATTATATACTGACAGTACGGCCTCCTCTGTGTATATTATATCCTGACAGTACATCCTCCTCTGTGTATATTATATCCTGACAGTACATCCTCATCTGTGTATATTATATCCTGACAGTACGGCCTCCTCTGTGTATATTATATCCTGACAGTACGGCCTCCTCTGTGTATATTATATCCTGACAGTATAGCCTCCTCTGTGTATATTGTATCCTGACAGTACGGCCTCCTCTGTGTAAATTATATACTGACAGTACATCCTCCTCTGTGTATATTATATATTAACAGTACATCCTCCTCTGTGTATATTATATCCTGACAGTACATGCTCCTGTGTATATTATATCCTGACAGTACGGCCTCCTCTGTGTATATTATATACTGACAGTACGGCCTCCTCTGTGTATATTATATACTGACAGTATAGCCTCCTCTGTGTATATTATATAATGACAGTACAGCCTCCTCTGTGTATATTATATCCTGACAGTACGGCCTCCTCTGTGTATATTATATCCTGACAGTACATCCTACTCTGTGTATATTATATACTGACAGTACATCCTCCTCTGTGTATATTATATACTGACAGTACGGACTCCTCTGTGTATATTATATACTGACAGTACATCCTCCTCTGTGTATATTATATACTGACAGTACATCCTCCTCTGTGTATATTATATCCTGACAGTACGGCCTCCTCTGTGTATATTATATACTGACAGTACATCCTCCTCTGTGTATATTATATACTGACAGTACATCCTCCTCTGTGTATATTATATACTGACAGTACATGCTCCTCTGTGTATATTATATACTGACAGTACATGCTCCTGTGTATATTATATACTGACAGTACATCCTCCTCTGTGTATATTATATCCTGACAGTACATCCTCCTCTGTGTATATTATATCCTGACAGTACGGCCTCCTCTGTGTATATTATATCCTGACAGTACGGCCTCCTCTGTGTATATTATATCCTGACAGTACGGCCTCCTCTGTGTATATTGTGTACTGACAGTACCTCCTTCTCTGTGTATATTATATCCTGACAGTACGGCCTCCTCTGTGTATATTATATCTTGACAGTACGGCCTCCTCTGTGTATATTATACACTGACAGTACGGCCTCCTCTGTGTATATTATATACTGACAGTACGGCCTCCTCTGTGTATATGATATACTGAAAGTACATCCTCCTCTGTGTATATTATATCCTGACAGTACGGCCTCCTCTGTGTATATTATATCCTGACAGTACGGCCTCCTCTCTGTATATTATATCCTGACGGTACGGCCTCCTCTGTGTATATTATATCCTGACATTACGGCCTCCTCTGTGTATATTACATACTGACAGTACCGCCTTCTCTGTGTATATTATATATTGACAGTACGGCCTCCTCTGTGTATATTATATACTGACAGTACCTCCTTCTCTGTGTATATTATATACTGACAGTACGGCCTCCTCTGTGTATATTATATCCTGACAGTACATGCTCCTGTGTATATTATATACTGACAGTACATCCTCCTCTGTGTATATTATATCCTGACAGTACATGCTCCTGTGTATATTATATACTGACAGTACATCCTCTGTGTATATTATATACTGACAGTACATCCTCCTCTGTGTATATTATATACTGACAGTACAGCCTCCTCTGTGTATATTATATACTGACAGTACATCCTCCTCTGTGTATATTATATACTGACAGTATATCCTCTGTGTATATTATATACTGACAGTACGGCCTCTTCTGTGTATATTATATCCTGATAGTACATCCTCCACTGTGTATATTATATCCTGACAGTAAATCCTCCTCTGTGTATATTATATACTGACAGTAGGGCCTCCTTTGTGTATATTATATACTGACAGTACATCCTCCTCAGTGTTTATTATATACTGACAGTACATCCTCCTCTGTGTATATTATATACTGACAGTACATCCTCCTCTGTGTATATTATATACTGATAGTACGGCCTCCTCTGTGTATATTATATACTGACAGTACGGCCTCCTCTGTGTATATTATATACTGATAGTACGGCCTCCTCTGTGTATATTATATACTGACAGTACATCCTCCTCTGTATATATTATATACTGACAGTACTTCCTCCTCTGTGTATGTTATATACTGACAGTACATCCTCCTCTGTGTATATTATATACTGACAGTACATCCTCCTCTGTGTATATTATTTACTGACAGTATGGCCTCTTCTGTGTATATTATATACTGACAGTACATCCTCCTCTGTGTATATTATATACTGACAGTACGGCCTCCTCTGTGTATATTATATACTGACAGTACGGCCTCCTCTGTGTATATTATATACTGACAGTACATCCTCCTCTGTGTATATTATATACTGACAGTACGGCCTCTTCTATGTATATTATATCCTGACAGTACATCCTCCTCTGTGTATATTATATACTGACAGTACGGCCTCTGATGTGTATATTATATACTGACAGTACATCCTCCTCTGTGTATATTATATACTGACAGTACATCCTCCTCTGTGTATATTATATCCTGACAGTACGGCCTCCTCTATGTATATTATATACTGACAGTACGGCCTCCTCTATGTATATTATATACTGACAGTACATCCTCCTCTGTGTATATTATATATTAACAGTACGGCCTCCTCTGTGTATATTATATACTGACAGTACGGCCTCCTCTGTGTATATTATTTATTGACAGTACATCCTCCTCTGTGTATATTATATACTGACAGTACGGCCTCCTCTGTGTATATTATATCCTGACAGTACGGCCTCCTCTGTGTATATTATATACTGACAGTACGGCCTCCTCTGTGTATATTATATCCTCACAGTACATCCTCCTCTGTGTATATTATATACTGACAGTACATCCTCCTCTGTGTATATTATATCATGACAGTACATCCTCCTCTGTGTATATTATATACTGACAGTACGGCCTCCTCTGTGTATATTATATGCTGACAGTACATCCTCCTCTGTGTATATTATATACTGACAGTACATCCTCCTCTGTGTATATTATATACTGACAGTACGGCCTCCTCTGTGTATATTATATACTGACAGTACGGCCTCCTCTGTGTATATTATATCCTGACAGTACGGCCTCCTCTGTGTATATTATATCCTGACAGTACGGCCTCCTCTGTGTATATTATATACTGACAGTACATGCTCCTCTGTGTATATTACCGTATATCCTGAGAGTACATCCTCCTCTGTGTATATTATATACTGACAGTACATGCTCCTCTGTGTATATTATATACTGACAGTACATGCTCCTCTGTGTATATTATATACTGACAGTACGACCTCCTCTGTGTATATTATATACTGACAGTACGGCCTCCTCTGTGTATATTATATCCTGACAGTACGGCCTCCTCTGTGTATATTATATACTGACAGTACATCCTCCTCTGTGTTTATTATATCCTGACAGTACATCCTCCTCTGTGTATATTATTTACTGACAGTACAGCCTCCTCTGTGTATATTATATCCTGACAGTACATCCTCCTCTGTGTATATTATATACTGACAGTACGGCCTCCTCTGTGTATATTATATCCTGACAGTACGGCCTCCTCTGTGTATATTATATACTGAAAGTACAGCCTCCTCTGTGTATATTATATCCTGACAGTACATCCTCCTCTGTGTATATTATATACTGACAGTACGGCCTCCTCTGTGTATATTATATCCTGACAGTACGGCCTCCTCTGTGTATATTATATACTGACAGTACCGCCTTCTCTGTGTATATTATATACTGACAGTACGGCCTCCTCTGTGTATATTATATCCTGACAGTACGGCCTCCTCTGTGTATATTATATCCTGACAGTACATGCTCCTGTGTATATTATATACTGACAGTACGGCCTCCTCTGTGTATATTATATACTGACAGTACGGCCTCCTCTGTGTATATTATATACTGACAGTACGGCCTCCTCTGTGTGTATTATATACTGACAGTACGGCCTCCTCTGTGTATATTATATACTGACAGTACATCCTCCTCTGTGTATATTATATACTGACAGTACATCCTCCTCTGTGTATATTATATACTGACAGTACATCCTCCTCTTTGTATATTATATACTGACAGTACATCCTCCTCTGTGTATATTATATACTGACAGTACGGCCTCCTCTGTGTATATTATATACTGACAGTACCGCCTTCTCTGTGTATATTATATATTGACAGTACGGCCTCCTCTGTGTATATTATATACTGACAGTACCGCCTTCTCTGTGTATATTATATACTGACAGTACGGCCTCCTCTGTGTATATTATATCCTGACAGTACATGCTCCTGTGTATATTATATACTGACAGTACATGCTCCTGTGTATATTATATACTGACAGTACGGCCTCCTCTGTGTATATTATATACTGACAGTACGGCCTCCTCTGTGTATATTATATACTGACAGTACGGCCTCCTCTGTGTATATTATATACTGACAGTACGGCCTCCTCTGTGTATATTATATCCTGACAGTACATGCTCCTGTGTATATTATATACTGACAGTACGGCCTCCTCTGTGTATATTATATACTGACAGTACGGCCTCCTCTGTGTATATTTTATACTGACAGTACGGCCTCCTCTGTTTATATTATATACTGACAGTATAGCCTCCTCTGTGTATATTATATACTGACAGTACAGCCTCCTCTGTGTATATTATATACTGACAGTACATCCTCCTCTGTGTATATTATATACTGACAGTACAGCCTCCTCTGTGTATATTATATACTGACAGTACAGCCTCCTCTGTGTATATTATATACTGAAAGTACATCCTCCTCTGTGTATATTATATACTGACAGTACATCCTCCTCTGTGTATATTATATCCTGACAGTACATCCTCCTCTGTGTATATTATATCCTGACAGTACGGCCTCCTCTGTGTATATTATATCCTGACAGTACGGCCTCCTCTGTGTATATTATATCCTGACAGTACGGCCTCCTCTGTGTATATTGTATCCTGACAGTACGGCCTCCTCTGTGTATATTATATCCTGACAGTACATCCTCCTCTGTGTATATTATATCCTGACAGTACATCCTGATCTGTGTATATTATATCCTGACAGTACGGCCTCCTCTGTGTATATTATATCCTGACAGTACGGCCTCCTCTGTGTATATTATATCCTGACAGTATAGCCTCCTCTGTGTATATTATATCCTGACAGTACGGCCTCCTCTGTGTATATTATATCCTGACAGTACGGCCTCCTCTGTGTATATTATATCCTGACAGTATAGCCTCCTCTGTGTATATTATATCCTGACAGTACGGCCTCCTCTGTGTATATTGTATCCTGACAGTACGGCCTCCTCTGTGTAAATTATATACTGACAGTACATCCTCCTCTGTGTATATTATATATTAACAGTACATCCTCCTCTGTGTATATTATATCCTGACAGTACATGCTCCTGTGTATATTATATCCTGACAGTACGGCCTCCTCTGTGTATATTATATACTGACAGTACGGCCTCCTCTGTGTATATTATATACTGACAGTATAGCCTCCTCTGTGTATATTATATACTGACAGTACAGCCTCCTCTGTGTATATTATATCCTGACAGTACGGCCTCCTCTGTGTATATTATATCCTGACAGTACATCCTACTCTGTGTATATTATATACTGACAGTACATCCTCCTCTGTGTATATTGTATACTGACAGTACGGCCTCCTCTGTGTATATTATATACTGACAGTACCGCCTTCTCTGTGTATATTATATACTGACAGTACGGCCTCCTCTGTGTATATTATATCCTGACAGTACGGCCTCCTCTGTGTATATTATATCCTGACAGTACATGCTCCTGTGTATATTATATACTGACAGTACGGCCTCCTCTGTGTATATTATATACTGACAGTACGGCCTCCTCTGTGTATATTATATACTGACAGTACGGCCTCCTCTGTGTGTATTATATACTGACAGTACGGCCTCCTCTGTGTATATTATATACTGACAGTACATCCTCCTCTGTGTATATTATATACTGACAGTACATCCTCCTCTGTGTATATTATATACTGACAGTACATCCTCCTCTTTGTATATTATATACTGACAGTACATCCTCCTCTGTGTATATTATATACTGACAGTACGGCCTCCTCTGTGTATATTATATACTGACAGTACCGCCTTCTCTGTGTATATTATATATTGACAGTACGGCCTCCTCTGTGTATATTATATACTGACAGTACCGCCTTCTCTGTGTATATTATATACTGACAGTACGGCCTCCTCTGTGTATATTATATCCTGACAGTACATGCTCCTGTGTATATTATATACTGACAGTACATGCTCCTGTGTATATTATATACTGACAGTACATGCTCCTGTGTATATTATATACTGACAGTACGGCCTCCTCTGTGTATATTATATACTGACAGTACGGCCTCCTCTGTGTATATTATATACTGACAGTACGGCCTCCTCTGTGTATATTATATACTGACAGTACGGCCTCCTCTGTGTATATTATATACTGACAGTACGGCCTCCTCTGTGTATATTATATCCTGACAGTACGGCCTCCTCTATGTATATTATATACTGAAAGTACATCCTCCTCTGTGTATATTATATACTGACAGTACGGCCTCCTCTGTGTATATTATATACTGACAGTATAGCCTCCTCTGTGTATATTATATACTGACAGTACAGCCTCCTCTGTGTATATTATATACTGACAGTACATCCTCCTCTGTGTATATTATATACTGACAGTACATCCTCCTCTGTGTATATTATATACTGACAGTACAGCCTCCTCTGTGTATATTATATACTGAAAGTACATCCTCCTCTGTGTATATTATATACTGACAGTACATCCTCCTCTGTGTATATTATATCCTGACAGTACATCCTCCTCTGTGTATATTATATCCTGACAGTACGGCCTCCTCTGTGTATATTATATCCTGACAGTACGGCCTCCTCTGTGTATATTATATCCTGACAGTACGGCCTCCTCTGTGTATATTGTATCCTGACAGTACGGCCTCCTCTGTGTATATTATATCCTGACAGTACATCCTCCTCTGTGTATATTATATCCTGACAGTACATCCTGATCTGTGTATATTATATCCTGACAGTACGGCCTCCTCTGTGTATATTATATCCTGACAGTACGGCCTCCTCTGTGTATATTATATCCTGACAGTATAGCCTCCTCTGTGTATATTATATCCTGACAGTACGGCCTCCTCTGTGTATATTGTATCCTGACAGTACGGCCTCCTCTGTGTAAATTATATACTGACAGTACATCCTCCTCTGTGTATATTATATATTAACAGTACATCCTCCTCTGTGTATATTATATCCTGACAGTACATGCTCCTGTGTATATTATATCCTGACAGTACGGCCTCCTCTGTGTATATTATATACTGACAGTACGGCCTCCTCTGTGTATATTATATACTGACAGTATAGCCTCCTCTGTGTATATTATATACTGACAGTACAGCCTCCTCTGTGTATATTATATCCTGACAGTACGGCCTCCTCTGTGTATATTATATCCTGACAGTACATCCTCCTCTGTGTATATTATATACTGACAGTACATCCTCCTCTGTGTATATTGTATACTGACAGTACGGCCTCCTCTGTGTATATTATATACTGACAGTACATCCTCCTCTGTGTATATTATATACTGACATTACATCCTCCTCTGTGTATATTATATCCTGACAGTACGGCCTCCTCTGTGTATATTATATACTGACAGTACATCCTCCTCTGTGTATATTATATACTGACAGTACATCCTCCTCTGTGTATATTATATACTGACAGTACGGCCTCCTCTGTGTATATTATATACTGACAGTACGGCCTCCTCTGTGTATATTATATCCTGACAGTACATCCTCCTCTGTGTATATTATATCCTGACAGTACATCCTCATCTGTGTATATTATATCCTGACAGTACGGCCTCCTCTGTGTATATTATATCCTGACAGTACGGCCTCCTCTGTGTATATTATATCCTGACAGTACGGCCTCCTCTGTGTAAATTATATACTGACAGTACATCCTCCTCTGTGTATATTATATATTAACAGTACATCCTCCTCTGTGTATATTATATCCTGACAGTACATGCTCCTGTGTATATTATATCCTGACAGTACGGCCTCCTCTGTGTATATTATATACTGACAGTACGGCCTCCTCTGTGTATATTATATACTGACAGTATAGCCTCCTCTGTGTATATTATATACTGACAGTACAGCCTCCTCTGTGTATATTATATCCTGACAGTACGGCCTCCTCTGTGTATATTATATCCTGACAGTACATCCTACTCTGTGTATATTATATACTGACAGTACATCCTCCTCTGTGTATATTGTATACTGACAGTACGGCCTCCTCTGTGTATATTATATACTGACAGTACGGCCTCCTCTGTGTATATTATATACTGACAGTACGGCCTCCTCTGTGTATATTATATACTGACAGTACATCCTCTGTGTATATTATATCCTGACAGTACGGCCTCCTCTGTGTATATTATATCCTGACAGTACATCCTCCTCTGTGTATATTATATACTGACAGTACATCCTCCTCTGTGTATATTATATCCTGACAGTACGGCCTCCTCTGTGTATATTATATACTGATAGTACATCCTCCTCTGTGTATATTATATACTGACAGTACATCCTCCTCTGTGTATATTATATCCTGACAGTACGGCCTCCTCTGTGTATATTATATACTGACAGTACATCCTCCTCTGTGTATATTATATACTGACAGTACATCCTCCTCTGTGTATATTATATACTGACAGTACATCCTTCTCTGTGTATATTATATACTGACAGTACATGCTCCTCTGTGTATATTATATCCTGACAGTACATGCTCCTGTGTATATTATATACTGACAGTACATCCTCCTCTGTGTATATTATATCCTGACAGTACGGCCTCCTCTGTGTATATTATATCCTGACAGTACGGCCTCCTCTGTGTATATTATATCCTGACAGTACGGCCTCCTCTGTGTATATTGTATACTGACAGTACCTCCTTCTCTGTGTATATTATATACTGACAGTACGGCCTCCTCTGTGTATATTATATACTGACAGTACATCCTCCTCTGTGTATATTATATACTGACAGTACATCCTCATAGAATCATAGAATCGTAGAGTTGGAAGGGACCTCCTGGGCCATCTGGTCCAACCCCCTGCTCAAAGCAGGATTCGCCAAATCATCCCAGTCAGATGTCTGTCCAGCCTCTGTTTGAAGACTTCCATTGAAGGAGAACTCACCACTTCTCGTGGCAGCTTGTTCCACTCATTGATCACTCTGTCAAGAAGTTTTTTCTAATATCTAATCTGTGTCTCCTCCCATTCAGTTTCATCCCATTGCTTCTAGTCTTTCCTTGTGCAAATGAGAATAAAGTTGATCCTTCTACAATGTGACAGCCCTTTAGATATTTGTAGACAGCTATTAAGTCTCCTCTCAGTCTTCTCTTTTGCAAACTAAACATTCCCAAATCCTGCAACCTTTCCTCATAAGACAGGGTTTGCAGACCGGTCACCATTTTGATCGCTCTTTTCTGAACTTGCTCCAGTTTGTTGATGTCTTTTTTAAAATGTGGCGCCCAAAACTGGACACAATATTCCAGATGAGGTCTGACCAAAGAGGTCAGTATATTATATACTGACAGTACATCCTCCTCTGTGTATATTATATACTGACAGTATGGCCTCTTCTGTGTATATTATATACTGACAGTACATCCTCCTCTGTGTATATTATATACTGACATTACATCCTCCTCTGTGTATATTATATACTGACAGTATGGGCTCTTCTATGTATATTATATCCTGACAGTACATCCTCCTCTGTGTATATTATATACTGACAGTACGGCCTCTGATGTGTATATTATATACTGAAAGTACATCCTCCTCTGTGTATATTATATACTGACAGTACATCCTCCTCTGTGTATATTATATACTGACAGTACGGCCTCCTCTGTGTATATTATATACTGACAGTACATCCTCCTCTGTGTATATTATATACTGACAGTACATCCTCCTCTGTGTATATTATATACTGACAGTACATCCTCCTCTGTGTATATTATATACTGACAGTACGGCCTCTTCTATGTATATTATATACTGATAGTACATCCTCCTCTGTGTATATTATATCTTGACAGTACGGCCTCCTCTGTGTATATTATATCTTGACAGTACGGCCTCCTCTGTGTATATTATATACTGACAGTACATCCTCCACTGTGTATATTATATACTGACAGTACGGCCTCCTCTGTGTATATTATATACTGACAGTACATGTTCCTCTGTTTATATTATATACTGACAGTACGGCCTCCTCTGTGTATATTATATACTGACAGTACATCCTCCTCTGTGTATATTATATCCTGACAGTACGGCCTACTCTGTGTATATTATATCCTGACAGTACGGCCTCCTCTGTGTATATTATATACTGACAGTACGGCCTCCTCTGTGTATATTATATACTGACAGTACGGCCTCCTCTGTGTATATTATATCCTGACAGTACATCCTCCTCTGTGTATATTATATACTGACAGTACATCCTCCTCTGTGTATATTATATACTGACTTACGGCCTCCTCTGTGTATATTATATACTGACAGTACATCCTCCTCTGTGTATATTATATACTGACAGTACATGCTCCTCTGTGTATATTACCGTATATCCTGACAGTACATCCTCCTCTGTGTATATTATATACTGACAGTACGGCCTACTCTGTGTATATTATATCCTGACAGTACGGCCTCCTCTGTGTATATTATATACTGACAGTACGGCCTTCTCTGTGTATATTATATACTGACAGTACCGCCTTCTCTGTGTATATTATATACTGACAGTACGGCCTCCTCTGTGTATATTATATCCTGACAGTACATGCTCCTGTGTATATTATATACTGACAGTACATGCTCCTGTGTATATTATATACTGACAGTACGGCCTCCTCTGTGTATATTATATACTGACAGTACGGCCTCCTCTGTGTATATTATATACTGACAGTACGGCCTCCTCTGTGTATATTATATACTGACAGTACGGCCTCCTCTGTGTATATTATATCCTGACAGTACATGCTCCTGTGTATATTATATACTGACAGTACGGCCTCCTCTGTGTATATTATATACTTTCAGTACGGACTCCTCTGTGTATATTATATACTGACAGTACATCCTCCTCTGTGTATATTATATACTGACAGTACGGCCTCCTCTGTGTATATTATATACTGACAGTATAGCCTCCTCTGTGTATATTATATACTGACAGTACAGCCTCCTCTGTGTATATTATATACTGACAGTACATCCTCCTCTGTGTATATTATATACTGACAGTACATCCTCCTCTGTGTATATTATATACTGACAGTACAGCCTCCTCTGTGTATATTATATCCTGACAGTACGACCTCCTCTGTGTATATTATATCCTGACAGTACGACCTCCTCTGTGTATATTATATCCTGACAGTACATCCTCCTCTGTGTATATTATATACTGACAGTATAGCCTCCTCTGTGTATATTGTATCCTGACTGTACGGCCTCCTCTGTGTAAATTATATACTGACAGTAGATCCTCCTCTGTGTATATTATATATTAACAGTACATCCTCCTCTGTGTATATTATATCCTGACAGTACATGCTCCTGTGTATATTATATCCTGACAGTACGGCCTCCTCTGTGTATATTATATACTGACAGTACGGCCTCCTCTGTGTATATTATATACTGACAGTATAGCCTCCTCTGTGTATATTATATACTGACAGTACAGCCTCCTCTGTGTATATTATATCCTGACAGTACGGCCTCCTCTGTGTATATTATATCCTGACAGTACATCCTACTCTGTGTATATTATATACTGACAGTACATCCTCCTCTGTGTATATTATATACTGACAGTACGGCCTCCTCTGTGTATATTATATTCTGACAGTACATCCTCTGTGTATATTATATACTGACAGTACATCCTCCTCTGTGTATATTATATACTGACAGTACATCCTCCTCTGTGTATATTATATCCTGACAGTACGGCCTCCTCTGTGTATATTATATACTGACAGTACATCCTCCTCTGTGTATATTATATACTGACAGTACATCCTCCTCTGTGTATATTATATACTGACAGTACATCCTCCTCTGTGTATATTATATACTGACAGTACATGCTCCTCTGTGTATATTATATCCTGACAGTACATCCTCCTCTGTGTATATTATATCCTGACAGTACGGCCTCCTCTGTGTATATTATATCCTGACAGTACGGCCTCCTCTGTGTATATTATATCCTGACAGTACGGCCTCCTCTGTGTATATTGTATACTGACAGTACCTCCTTCTCTGTGTATATTATATCCTGACAGTACGGCCTCCTCTGTGTATATTGTATACTGACAGTACGGCCTCCTCTGTGAATTTTATATACTGACAGTACATCCTCCTCTGTGTATATTATATACTGACAGTACGGCCTCCTCTGTGTATATTATATACTGACAGTACATGTTCCTCTGTTTATATTATATACTGACAGTACGGCCTCCTCTGTGTATATTATATACTGACAGTACATCCTCCTCTGTGTATATTATTTACTGACAGTACGGCCTACTCTGTGTATATTATATCCTGACAGTACGGCCTCCTCTGTGTATATTATATACTGACAGTACGGCCTCCTCTGTGTATATTATATACTGACAGTACGGCCTCTTCTATGTATATTATATCCTGACAGTACGGCCTCCTCTGTGTATATTATATCCTGACAGTACATCCTCCTCTGTGTATATTATATACTGACAGTACATCCTCCTCTGTGTATATTATATACTGACAGTACGGCCTCCTCTGTGTATATTATATACTGACAGTACATCCTCCTCTGTGTATATTATATACTGACAGTACATGCTCCTCTGTGTATATTACCGTATATACTGACAGTACGGCCTACTCTGTGTATATTATATCCTGACAGTACGGCCTCCTCTGTGTATATTATATACTGACAGTACCGCCTTCTCTGTGTATATTATATACTGACAGTACGGCCTCCTCTGTGTATATTATATCCTGACAGTACATCCTCCTCTGTGTATATTATATACTGACAGTACGGCCTACTCTGTGTATATTATATCCTGACAGTACGGCCTTCTCTGTGTATATTATATACTGACAGTACCGCCTTCTCTGTGTATATTATATACTGACAGTACGGCCTCCTCTGTGTATATTATATCCTGACAGTACATGCTCCTGTGTATATTATATACTGACAGTACATGCTCCTGTGTATATTATATACTGACAGTACGGCCTCCTCTGTGTATATTATATACTGACAGTACGGCCTCCTCTGTGTATGTTATATACTGACAGTACGGCCTCCTCTGTGTTTATTATATACTGACAGTACGGCCTCCTCTGTGTATATTATCTCCTGACAGTACATGCTCCTGTGTATATTATATACTGACAGTACGGCCTCCTCTGTGTATATTATATACTGACAGTACGGCCTCCTCTGTGTATATTATATACTGACAGTACATCCTCCTCTGTGTATATTATATACTGACAGTACGGCCTCCTCTGTGTATATTATATACTGACAGTATAGCCTCCTCTGTGTATATTATATACTGACAGTACAGCCTCCTCTGTGTATATTATATACTGACAGTACATCCTCCTCTGTGTATATTATATACTGACAGTACATCCTCCTCTGTGTATATTATATACTGACAGTACATCCTCCTCTGTGTATATTATATACTGACAGTACAGCCTCCTCTGTGTATATTATATCCTGACAGTACGACCTCCTCTGTGTATATTATATCCTGACAGTATAGCCTCCTCTGTGTATATTATATCCTGACAGTACGGCCTCCTCTGTGTATATTGTATCCTGACAGTACGGCCTCCTCTGTGTAAATTATATACTGACAGTACAGCCTCCTCTGTGTATATTATATACTGACAGTACATCCTCCTCTGTGTATATTATATACTGACAGTACATCCTCCTCTGTGTATATTATATCCTGACAGTACGGCCTCCTCTGTGTATATTATATACTGACAGTACATCCTCCTCTGTGTATATTATATCCTGACAGTACGGCCTCCTCTGTGTATATTATATCCTGACAGTACGGCCTCCTCTGTGTATATTATATCCTGACAGTACGGCCTCCTCTGTGTATATTATATCCTGACAGTACATCCTGATCTGTGTATATTATATCCTGACAGTACGGCCTCCTCTGTGTATATTATATCCTGACAGTACGGCCTCCTCTGTGTATATTATATCCTGACAGTACGGCCTCCTCTGTGTATATTGTATCCTGACAGTACGGCCTCCTCTGTGTATATTATATCCTGACAGTACATCCTCCTCTGTGTATATTATATCCTGACAGTACATCCTGATCTGTGTATATTATATCCTGACAGTACGGCCTCCTCTGTGTATATTATATCCTGACAGTACGGCCTCCTCTGTGTATATTATATCCTGACAGTATAGCCTCCTCTGTGTATATTATATCCTGACAGTACGGCCTCCTCTGTGTATATTGTATCCTGACAGTACGGCCTCCTCTGTGTAAATTATATACTGACAGTACATCCTCCTCTGTGTATATTATATATTAACAGTACATCCTCCTCTGTGTATATTATATCCTGACAGTACATGCTCCTGTGTATATTATATCCTGACAGTACGGCCTCCTCTGTGTATATTATATACTGACAGTACGGCCTCCTCTGTGTATATTATATACTGACAGTACAGCCTCCTCTGTGTATATTATATCCTGACAGTACGGCCTCCTCTGTGTATATTATATCCTGACAGTACGGCCTCCTCTGTGTATATTATATACTGACAGTACATCCTCCTCTGTGTATATTATATACTGACAGTACATCCTCCTCTGTGTATATTATATACTGACAGTACGGCCTCCTCTGTGTATATTATATCCTGACAGTACATCCTCCTCTGTGTATATTATATCCTGACAGTACATCCTCCTCTGTGTATATTATATCCTGACAGTACGGCCTCCTCTGTGTATATTATATCCTGACAGTACGGCCTCCTCTGTGTATATTATATCCTGACAGTACGGCCTCCTCTGTGTAAATTATATACTGACAGTACATCCTCCTCTGTGTATATTATATATTAACAGTACATCCTCCTCTGTGTATATTATATCCTGACAGTACATGCTCCTGTGTATATTATATCCTGACAGTACGGCCTCCTCTGTGTATATTATATACTGACAGTACGGCCTCCTCTGTGTATATTATATACTGACAGTATAGCCTCCTCTGTGTATATTATATACTGACAGTACAGCCTCCTCTGTGTATATTATATCCTGACCGTACGGCCTCCTCTGTGTATATTATATCCTGACAGTACATCCTACTCTGTGTATATTATATACTGACAGTACATCCTCCTCTGTGTATATTGTATACTGACAGTACGGCCTCCTCTGTGTATATTATATACTGACAGTACATCCTCCTCTGTGTATATTATATACTGACAGTACATCCTCCTCTGTGTATATTATATCCTGACAGTACGGCCTCCTCTGTGTATATTATATACTGACAGTACATCCTCCTCTGTGTATATTATATACTGACAGTACATCCTCCTCTGTGTATATTATATACTGACAGTACATCCTCCTCTGTGTATATTATATCCTGACAGTACATCCTCCTCTGTGTATATTATATCCTGACAGTACATCCTCATCTGTGTATATTATATCCTGACAGTACGGCCTCCTCTGTGTATATTATATCCTGACAGTACGGCCTCCTCTGTGTATATTATATCCTGACAGTATAGCCTCCTCTGTGTATATTATATCCTGACAGTACGGCCTCCTCTGTGTATATTGTATCCTGACTGTACGGCCTCCTCTGTGTAAATTATATACTGACAGTAGATCCTCCTCTGTGTATATTATATATTAACAGTACATCCTCCTCTGTGTATATTATATCCTGACAGTACATGCTCCTGTGTATATTATATCCTGACAGTACGGCCTCCTCTGTGTATATTATATACTGACAGTACGGCCTCCTCTGTTTATATTATATACTGACAGTATAGCCTCCTCTGTGTATATTATATACTGACAGTACAGCCTCCTCTGTGTATATTATATCCTGACAGTACGGCCTCCTCTGTGTATATTATATCCTGACAGTACATCCTACTCTGTGTATATTATATACTGACAGTACATCCTCCTCTGTGTATATTATATACTGACAGTACGGCCTCCTCTGTGTATATTATATACTGACAGTACATCCTCCTCTGTGTATATTATATACTGACAGTACATCCTCCTCTGTGTATATTATATACTGACAGTACATCCTCCTCTGTGTATATTATATCCTGACTGTACGGCCTCCTCTGTGTATATTATATACTGACAGTACATCCTCCTCTGTGTATATTATATACTGACAGTACATCCTCCTCTGTGTATATTATATACTGACAGTACATCCTCCTCTGTGTATATTATATACTGACAGTACATCCTCCTCTGTGTATATTATATACTGACAGTACATGCTCCTCTGTGTATATTATATCCTGACAGTACATCCTCCTCTGTGTATATTATATCCTGACAGTACGGCCTCCTCTGTGTATATTATATCCTGCCAGTACGGCCTCCTCTGTGTATATTATATCCTGACAGTACGGCCTCCTCTGTGTATATTATATACTGACAGTACCTCCTTCTCTGTGTATATTATATACTGACAGTACGGCCTCCTCTGTGTATATTATATACTGACAGTACATCCTCCTCTGTGTATATTATGTACTGACAGTACATCCTCATAGAATCATAGAATCGTAGAGTTGGAAGGGACCTCCTGGGCCATCTGGTCCAACCCCCTGCTCAAAGCAGGATTCGCCAAATCATCCCAGTCAGATGTCTGTCCAGCCTCTGTTTGAAGACTTCCATTGAAGGAGAACTCACCACTTCTCGTGGCAGCTTGTTCCACTCATTGATCACTCTGTCAAGAAGTTTTTTCTAATATCTAATCTGTGTCTCCTCCCATTCAGTTTCATCCCATTGCTTCTAGTCTTTCCTTGTGCAAATGAGAATAAAGTTGATCCTTCTACAATGTGACAGCCCTTTAGATATTTGTAGACAGCTATTAAGTCTCCTCTCAGTCTTCTCTTTTGCAAACTAAACATTCCCAAATCCTGCAACCTTTCCTCATAAGACAGGGTTTGCAGACCGGTCACCATTTTGATCGCTCTTTTCTGAACTTGCTCCAGTTTGTTGATGTCTTTTTTAAAATGTGGCGCCCAAAACTGGACACAATATTCCAGATGAGGTCTGACCAAAGAGGTCAGTATATTATATACTGACAGTACATCCTCCTCTGTGTATATTATATACTGACAGTATGGCCTCTTCTGTGTATATTATATACTGACAGTACATCCTCCTCTGTGTATATTATATACTGACATTACATCCTCCTCTGTGTATATTATATACTGACAATACGGCCTCCTCTGTGTATATTATATACTGACAGTATGGCCTCTTCTATGTATATTATATCCTGACAGTACATCCTCCTCTGTGTATATTATATACTGACAGTACGGCCTCTGATGTGTATATTATATACTGACAGTACATCCTCCGATGTGTATATTATATACTGACAGTACATCCTCCTCTGTGTATATTATATACTGACAGTACGGCCTCCTCTGTGTATATTATATACTGACAGTACGGCCTCCTCTGTGTATATTATATACTGACAGTACATCCTCCTCTGTGTATATTATATACTGACAGTACGGCCTCCACTGTGTATATTATGTACTGACAGTACATGTTCCTCTGTTTATATTATATACTGACAGTACGGCCTCCTCTGTGTATATTATATACTGACAGTACATCCTCCTCTGTGTATATTATATACTGACAGTACGGCCTACTCTGTGTATATTATATCCTG
The DNA here is from genome assembly GCF_039654945.1 of Dendrobates tinctorius. Lineage (NCBI taxonomy): Eukaryota > Metazoa > Chordata > Amphibia > Anura > Dendrobatidae > Dendrobates > Dendrobates tinctorius. The sequence goes on from NW_027361731.1 coordinate 25,808,650, forward strand.
ACAGTACGGCCTCCTCTGTGTATATTATATACTGACTGTACGGCCTCTTCTGTGTATATTATATACTGACAGTACGGCCTCTTCTATGTATATTATATCCTGACAGTACGGCCTCCTCTGTGTATATTATATCCTGACAGTACATCCTCCTCTGTGTATATTATATACTGACAGTACATCCTCCTCTGTGTATATTATATACTGACAGTACATCCTCCTCTGTGTATATTATATACTGACAGTACGGCCTCCTCTGTGTATATTATATACTGACAGTACATGCTCCTCTGTGTATATTACCGTATATCCTGACAGTACATCCTCCTCTGTGTATATTATATACTGACAGTACGGCCTACTCTGTGTATATTATATCCTGACAGTACGGCCTCCTCTGTGTATATTATATACTGACAGTACGGCCTTCTCTGTGTATATTATATACTGACAGTACCGCCTTCTCTGTGTATATTATATACTGACAGTACGGCCTCCTCTGTGTTTATTATATCCTGACAGTACATGCTCCTGTGTATATTATATACTGACAGTACATGCTCCTGTGTATATTATATACTGACAGTACGGCCTCCTCTGTGTATATTATATACTGACAGTACGGCCTCCTCTGTGTATATTATATACTGACAGTACGGCCTCCTCTGTGTATATTATATCCTGACAGTACATGCTCCTGTGTATATTATATACTGACAGTACGGCCTCCTCTGTGTATATTATATACTGACAGTACATCCTCCTCTGTGTATATTATATACTGACAGTACATGCTCCTGTGTATATTATATACTGACAGTACATCCTCCTCTGTGTATATTATATCCTGACAGTACGGCCTCCTCTGTGTATATTATATCCTGACAGTACGGCCTCCTCTGTGTATATTATATCCTGCCAATACGGCCTCCTCTGTGTATATTGTATACTGACAGTACCTCCTTCTCTGTGTATATTATATCCTGACAGTACGGCCTCCTCTGTGTATATTATATCCTGACAGTACGGCCTCCTCTGTGTATATTATACACTGACAGTACGGCCTCCTCTGTGTATATTATATACTGACCGTACGGCCTCCTCTGTGTATATTATATCCTGACAGTACGGCCTCCTCTCTGTATATTATTTCCTGACAGTACGGCCTCCTCTGTGTATATTATATCCTGACAGTACGGCCTCCTCTGTGTATATTACATACTGACAGTACCGCCTTCTCTGTGTATATTATATATTGACAGTACGGCCTCCTCTGTGTATATTATATCCTGACAGTACGGCCTCCTCTGTGTATATTATATACCGACAGTACATCCTCCTCTGTGTATATTATATACTGACAGTACGGCCTCTTCTATGTATATTATATCCTGATAGTACATCCTCCTCTGTGTATATTATATCATGACAGTACATCCTCCTCTGTGTATATTATATCCTGACAGTACATCCTCCTCTGTGTATATTATATCCTGACAGTACGGCCTCCTCTGTGTATATTATATACTGACAGTACATCCTCCTCTGTGTATATTATATCATGACAGTACATCCTCCTCTGTGTATATTATATCCTGACAGTACATCCTCCTCTGTGTATATTATACACTGACAGTACGGCCTCCTCTGTGTATATTATATACTGACCGTACGGCCTCCTCTGTGTATATTATATCCTGACAGTACGGCCTCCTCTCTGTATATTATATCCTGACAGTACGGCCTCCTCTGTGTATATTATATCCTGACAGTACGGCCTCCTCTGTGTATATTACATACTGACAGTACCGCTTTCTCTGTGTATATTATATATTGACAGTACGGCCTCCTCTGTGTATATTATATACTGACAGTACCTCCTTCTCTGTGTATATTGTATACTGACAGTACCTCCTTCTCTGTGTATATTATATCCTGACAGTACGGCCTCCTCTGTGTATATTATATCCTGACAGTACGGCCTCCTCTGTGTATATTATACACTGACAGTACATCCTCCTCTGTGTATATTATATCCTTACAGTACGGCCTCCTCTGTGTATATTATATCCTGACAGTACGGCCTCCTCTCTGTATATTATATCCTGACAGTACGGCCTCCTCTGTGTATATTATATCCTGACAGTACGGCCTCCTCTGTGTATATTACATACTGACAGTACCGCCTTCTCTGTGTATATTATATATTGACAGTACGGCCTCCTCTGTGTATATTATATACTGACAGTACCTCCTTCTCTGTGTATATTATATACTGACAGTACGGCCTCCTCTGTGTATATTATATCCTGACAGTACATGCTCCTGTGTATATTATATACTGACAGTACATCCTCCTCTGTGTATATTATATCCTGACAGTACATGCTCCTGTGTATATTATATACTGACAGTACATCCTCCTCTGTGTATATTGTATACTGACAGTACATCCTCCTCTGTGTATATTATATACTGACAGTACAGCCTCCTCTGTGTATATTATATACTGACAGTACATCCTCCTCTGTGTATATTATATACTGACAGTACATCCTCTGTGTATATTATATACTGACAGTACGGCCTCTTCTATGTATATTATATCCTGATAGTACATCCTCCACTGTGTATATTATATCCTGACAGTACATCCTCCTCTGTGTATATTATATACTGACAGTAGGGCCTCCTTTGTTTATATTATATCCTGACAGTACATCCTCCTCAGTGTTTATTATATACTGACAGTACATCCTCCTCTGTGTATATTATATACTGACAGTACATCCTCCTCTGTGTATATTATATACCGACAGTACATCCTCCTCTGTGTATATTATATACTGACAGTACGGCCTCTTCTATGTATATTATATCCTGATAGTACATCCTCCTCTGTGTATATTATATCATGACAGTACATCCTCCTCTGTGTATATTATATCCTGACAGTACATCCTCCTCTGTGTATATTATATCCTGACAGTACGGCCTCCTCTGTGTATATTATATACTGACAGTACATCCTCCTCTGTGTATATTATATACTGACAGTACAGCCTCCTCTGTGTATATTATATCCTGACAGTACGGCCTCCTCTGTGTATATTATATCCTGACAGTACGGCCTCCTCTGTGTATATTATATCCTGACAGTACGGCCTCCTCTGTGTATATTATATACTGACAGTAAATCCTCCTCTGTGTATATTATATACTGACAGTACATCCTCCTCTGTGTATATTATATACTGACAGTACATCCTCCTCTGTGTATATTATATACTGACAGTACGGCCTCCTCTGTGTATATTATATACTGACAGTACGGCCTCCTCTGTGTATATTATATACTGACAGTACGGCCTCCTCTGTGTATATTATATACTGACAGTACGGCCTCCTCTGTGTATATTATATACTGACAGTACATCCTCCTCTGTGTATATTATATACTGACAGTACGGCCTCCTCTGTGTATATTATATACTGACAGTACGGCCTCCTCTGTGTATATTATATACTGACAGTACGGCCTCCTCTGTGTATATTATATACTGACAGTACATCCTCCTCTGTGTATATTATATACTGACAGTACGGCCTCCTCTGTGTATATTATATACTGACAGTACATCCTCCTCTGTGTATATTATATACTGACAGTACATCCTCCTCTGTGTATATTATATCCTGACAGTACGGCCTCCTCTGTGTATATTATATACTGACAGTACATCCTCCTCTGTGTATATTATATACTGACAGTACATCCTCCTCTGTGTATATTATATACTGACAGTACGGCCTCCTCTGTGTATATTATATCCTGACAGTACGGCCTCCTCTGTGTATATTATATCCTGACAGTATGGCCTCCTCTGTGTATATTATATCCTGACAGTACGGCCTCCTCTGTGTATATTGTATCCTGACAGTACGGCCTCCTCTGTGTAAATTATATACTGACAGTACATCCTCCTCTGTGTATATTATATATTAATAGTACATCCTCCTGTGTGTATATTATATCCTGACAGTACATGCTCCTGTGTATATTATATCCTGACAGTACGGCCTCCTCTGTGTATATTATATACTGACAGTACGGCCTCCTCTGTGTATATTATATACTGACAGTATAGCCTCCTCTGTGTATATTATATACTGACAGTACAGCCTCCTCTGTGTATATTATATCCTGACAGTACGGCCTCCTCTGTGTATATTATATCCTGACAGTACATCCTACTCTGTGTATATTATATACTGACAGTACATCCTCCTCTGTGTATATTATATACTGACAGTACATCCTCCTCTGTGTATATTATATACTGACAGTACATCCTCCTCTGTGTATATTATATCCTGACAGTACGGCCTCCTCTGTGTATATTATATACTGACAGTACATCCTCCTCTGTGTATATTATATACTGACAGTACATCCTCCTCTGTGTATATTATATACTGACAGTACATCCTCCTCTGTGTATATTATATACTGACAGTACATCCTCCTCTGTGTATATTATATCCTGACAGTACATCCTCCTCTGTGTATATTATATACTGACAGTACATCCTCCTCTGTGTATATTATATACTGACAGTACATCCTCCTCTGTGTATATTATATACTGACAGTACATGCTCCTCTGTGTATATTATATCCTGACAGTACATGCTCCTGTGTATATTATATACTGACAGTACATCCTCCTCTGTGTATATTATATCCTGACAGTACGGCCTCCTCTGTGTATATTATATCCTGACAGTACGGCCTCCTCTGTGTATATTATATCCCGACAGTACGGCCTCCTCTGTGTATATTGTATACTGACAGTACCTCCTTCTCTGTGTATATTATATCCTGACAATACGGCCTCCTCTGTGTATATTATATCCTGACAGTACGGCCTCCTCTGTGTATATTATACACTGACAGTACGGCCTCCTCTGTGTATATTATATCCTGACAGTACGGCCTCCTCTCTGTATATTATATCCTGACAGTACGGCCTCCTCTGTGTATATTATATCCTGACAGTACGGCCTCCTCTGTGTATATTACATACTGACAGTACCGCCTTCTCTGTGTATATTATATATTGACAGTACGGCCTCCTCTGTGTATATTATATACTGACAGTACCTCCTTCTCTGTGTATATTGTATACTGACAGTACCTCCTTCTCTGTGTATATTATATCCTGACAGTACGGCCTCCTCTGTGTATATTATATCCTGACAGTACGGCCTCCTCTGTGTATATTATACACTGACAGTACATCCTCCTCTGTGTATATTATATCCTGACAGTACGGCCTCCTCTGTGTATATTATATCCTGACAGTACGGCCTCCTCTCTGTATATTATATCCTGACAGTACGGCCTCCTCTGTGTATATTATATCCTGACAGTACGGCCTCCTCTGTGTATATTATATCCTGACAGTACGGCCTCCTCTGTGTATATTACATACTGACAGTACCGCCTTCTCTGTGTATATTATATATTGACAGTACGGCCTCCTCTGTGTATATTATATACTGACAGTACCTCCTTCTCTGTGTATATTATATACTGACAGTACGGCCTCCTCTGTGTATATTATATCCTGACAGTACATGCTCCTGTGTATATTATATACTGACAGTACATCCTCCTCTGTGTATATTATATCCTGACAGTACAGCCTCCTCTGTGTATATTATATACTGACAGTACATCCTCCTCTGTGTATATTATATACTGACAGTACATCCTCTGTGTATATTATATACTGACAGTACGGCCTCTTCTATGTATATTATATCCTGATAGTACATCCTCCACTGTGTATATTATATCCTGACAGTACATCCTCCTCTGTGTATATTATATACTGACAGTAGGGCCTCCTTTGTGTATATTATATACTGACAGTACATCCTCCTCAGTGTTTATTATATACTGACAGTACATCCTCCTCTGTGTATATTATATACTGACAGTACATCCTCCTCTGTGTATATTATATACTGACAGCACGGCCTCCTCTGTGTATATTATATACTGACAGTACGGCCTCCTCTGTGTATATTATATACTGATAGTACGGCCTCCTCTGTGTATATTATATACTGACAGTACATCCTCCTCTGTATATATTATATACTGACAGAACTTCCTCCTCTGTGTATATTATATACTGACAGTACATCCTCCTCTGTGTATATTATATACTGACAGTACATCCTCCTCTGTGTATATTATTTACTGACAGTATGGCCTCTTCTGTGTATATTATATACTGACAGTACATCCTCCTCTGTGTATATTATATACTGACAGTACGGCCTCCTCTGTGTATATTATATACTGACAGTACGGCCTCCTCTGTGTATATTATATACTGACAGTACATCCTCCTCTCTGTATATTATATCCTGACAGTACATCCTCCTCTCTGTATATTATATCCTGACAGTACGGCCTTCTCTGTGTATATTATATATTGACAGTACGGCCTCCTCTGTGTATATTATATACTGACAGTACCGCCTTCTCTGTGTATATTATATATTGACAGTACGGCCTCCTCTGTGTATATTATATACTGACAGTACCTCCTTCTCTGTGTATATTATATACTGACAGTACGGCCTCCTCTGTGTATATTATATCCTGACAGTACATGCTCCTGTGTATATTATATACTGACAGTACATCCTCCTCTGTGTATATTATATCCTGACAGTACATGCTCCTGTGTATATTATATACTGACAGTACGGCCTCCTCTGTGTATATTATATACTGACAGTACGGCCTCCTCTGTGTATATTATATACTGACAGTACGGCCTCCTCTGTGTATATTATATACTGACAGTACATCCTCCTCTGTGTATATTATATCTTGACAGTACGGCCTCCTCTGTGTATATTATATCTTGACAGTACGGCCTCCTCTGTGTATATTATATACTGACAGTACATCCTCCTCTGTGTATATTATATACTGACAGTACATCCTCCTCTGTGTATATTATATACTGACAGTACATGCTCCTCTGTGTATATTATATACTGACAGTACAGCCTCCTCTGTGTATATTATATACTGACAGTACAGCCTCCTCTGTGCATATTATATACTGACAGTACATCCTCCTCTGTGTATATTATATACTGACAGTACATCCTCCTCTGTGTATATTATATACTGACAGTACAGCCTCCTCTGTGTATATTATATCCTGACAGTACATCCTCCTCTGTGCATATTATATACCGACAGTACATCCTCCTCTGTGTATATTATATACCGACAGTACATCCTCCTCTGTGTATATTATATACTGACAGTACATCCTCCTCTGTGTATATTATATCCTGACAGTACATCCTCCTCTGTGTATATTATATCCTGACAGTACATCCTCCTCTGTGTATATTATATACTGACAGTACAACCTCCTCTGTGTATATTATATCCTGACAGTACGGCCTCCTCTGTGTATATTATATACTGACAGTACGGCCTCCTCTGTGTATATTATATACTGACAGTACAGCCTCCTCTGTGTATATTATATCCTGACAGTACGGCCTCCTCTGTGTATATTATATCCTGACAGTATATCCTCCTCTGTGTATATTATATCCTGACAGTACGGCCTCCTCTGTGTATATTATATACTGACAGTACATCCTCCTCTGTGTATATTATATACTGACAGTACATCCTCCTCTGTGTATATTATATACTGACAGTACATCCTCCTCTGTGTATATTATATACTGACAGTACATCCTCCTCTGTGTATATTATATACTGACAGTACATCCTCCTCTGTGTATATTATATACTGACAGTACATCCTCCTCTGTGTATATTATATACTGACAGTACGGCCTCCTCTGTGTATATTATATACTGACAGTACGGCCTCCTCTGTGTATTTTATATCCTGACAGTACGGCCTCCTCTGTGTATATTATATCCTGACAGTACATCCTCCTCTGTGTATATTATATCCTGACAGTACGGCCTCCTCTGTGTATATTATATCCTGACAGTACGGCCTCCTCTGTGTATATTATATCCTGACAGTACGGCCTCCTCTGTGTATATTATATACTGACAGTACGGCCTCCTCTGTGTATATTATATACTGACAGTACGGCCTCCTCTGTGTATATTATATACTGACAGTACGGCCTCCTCTGTGTATATTATATACTGACAGTACATCCTCCTCTGTGTATATTATATACTGACAGTACGGCCTCCTCTGTGTATATTATATACTGACAGTACGGCCTCCTCTGTGTATATTATATACTGACAGTACGGCCTCCTCTGTGTATATTATATACTGACAGTACGGCCTCCTCTGTGTATATTATATACTGACAGTACGGCCTCCTCTGTGTATATTATATACTGACAGTACATCCTCCTCTGTGTATATTATATACTGACAGTACGGCCTCCTCTGTGTATATTATATACTGACAGTACGGCCTCGTCTGTGTATATTATATACTGACAGTACATCCTCCTCTGTGTATATTATATCATGACAGTACATCCTCCTCTGTGTATATTATATACTGACAGTACGGCCTCCTCTGTGTATATTATATACTGACAGTACATCCTCCTCTGTGTATATTATATACTGACAGTACATCCTCCTCTGTGTATATTATATACTGACAGTACGGCCTCGTCTGTGTATATTATATACTGACAGTACATCCTCCTCTGTGTATATTATATCATGACAGTACATCCTCCTCTGTGTATATTATATACTGACAGTACGGCCTCCTCTGTGTATATTATATACTGACAGTACATCCTCCTCTGTGTATATTATATACTGACAGTACATCCTCCTCTGTTTATATTATATACTGACAGTACGGCCTCCTCGGTGTATATTATATACTGACAGTACGGCCTCCTCTGTGTATATTATATCCTGACAGTACGGCCTCCTCTGTGTATATTATATCCTGACAGTACGGCCTCCTCTGTGTATATTATATACTGACAGTACGGCCTCCTCTGTGTATATTATATCCTGACAGTACATCCTCCTCTGTGTATATTATATACTGACAGTACGGCCTCCTCTGTGTATATTATATACTGACAGTACATCCTCCTCTGTGTATATTATATACTGACAGTACATCCTCCTCTGTGTATATTATATACTGACAGTACCGCCTTCTCTGTGTATATTATATATTGACAGTACGGCCTCCTCTGTGTATATTATATACTGACAGTACCGCCTTCTCTGTGTATATTATATATTGACAGTACGGCCTCCTCTGTGTATATTATATACTGACAGTACCTCCTTCTCTGTGTATATTATATACTGACAGTACGGCCTCCTCTGTGTATATTATATACTGACAGTACGGCCTCCTCTGTGTATATTATATACTGACAGTACGGCCTCCTCTGTGTATATTATATACTGACCGTACATCCTCCTCTGTGTATATTATATACTGACAGTACGGCCTCCTCTGTGTATATTATATACTGACAGTACGGCCTCGTCTGTGTATATTATATACTGACAGTACATCCTCCTCTGTGTATATTATATACTGACAGTACATCCTCCTCTGTGTATATTATATCATGACAGTACATCCTCCTCTGTGTATATTATATACTGACAGTACGGCCTCCTCTGTGTATATTATATACTGACAGTACATCTTCCTCTGTGTATATTATATACTGACAGTACATCCTCCTCTGTGTATATTATATACTGACAGTACGGCCTCCTCGGTGTATATTATATACTGACAGTACGGCCTCCTCTGTGTATATTATATCCTGACAGTACGGCCTCCTCTGTGTATATTATATCCTGACAGTACGGCCTCCTCTGTGTATATTATATACTGACAGTACGGCCTCCTCTGTGTATATTATATCCTGACAGTACATCCTCCTCTGTGTATATTATATACTGACAGTACGGCCTCCTCTGTGTATATTATATACTGACAGTACATCCTCCTCTGTGTATATTATATACTGACAGTACATCCTCCTCTGTGTATATTATATCTTGACAGTACGGCCTCCTCTGTGTATATTATATACTGACAGTACGGCCTCCTCTGTGTATATTATATACTGACAGTACATCCTCCTCTGTGTATATTATATACTGACAGTACCGCCTTCTCTGTGTATATTATATATTGACAGTACGGCCTCCTCTGTGTATATTATATACTGACAGTACCGCCTTCTCTGTGTATATTATATATTGACAGTACGGCCTCCTCTGTGTATATTATATACTGACAGTACCTCCTTCTCTGTGTATATTATATACTGACAGTACGGCCTCCTCTGTGTATATTATATCCTGACAGTACATGCTCCTGTGTATATTATATCCTGACAGTACATGCTCCTGTGTATATTATATCCTGACAGTACATGCTCCTGTGTATATTATATCCTGACAGTACATCCTCCTCTGTGTATATTATATACTGACAGTACATCCTCCTCTGTGTATATTATATACTGACAGTACATCCTCCTCTGTGTATATTATATACCGACAGTACATCCTCCTCTGTGTATATTATATACTGACAGTACGGCCTCTTCTATGTATATTATATCCTGATAGTACATCCTCCTCTGTGTATATTATATCCTGACAGTACGGCCTCCTCTGTGTATATTATATCCTGACAGTACATCCTACTCTGTGTATATTATATACTGACAGTACATCCTCCTCTGTGTATATTATATACTGACAGTACGGCCTCCTCTGTGTATATTATATACTGACAGTACATCCTCCTCTGTGTATATTATATACTGACAGTACATCCTCCTCTGTGTATATTATATACTGACAGTACGGCCTCCTCTGTGTATATTGTATCCTGACAGTACGGCCTCCTCTATGTAAATTATATACTGACAGTACATCCTCCTCTGTGTATATTATATATTAATAGTACATCCTCCTCTGTGTATATTATATCCTGACAGTACATGCTCCTGTGTATATTATATCCTGACAGTACGGCCTCCTCTGTGTATATTATATACTGACAGTACGGCCTCCTCTGTGTATATTATATACTGACAGTATAGCCTCCTCTGTGTATATTATATACTGACAGTACAGCCTCCTCTGTGTATATTATATCCTGACAGTACGGCCTCCTCTGTGTATATTATATCCTGACAGTACATCCTACTCTGTGTATATTATATACTGACAGTACATCCTCCTCTGTGTATATTATATACTGACAGTACGGCCTCCTCTGTGTATATTATATACTGACAGTACATCCTCCTCTGTGTATATTATATACTGACAGTACATCCTCCTCTGTGTATATTATATCCTGACAGTACGGCCTCCTCTGTGTATATTATATACTGACAGTACATCCTCCTCTGTGTATATTATATACTGACAGTACATCCTCCTCTGTGTATATTATATACTGACAGTACATGCTCCTGTGTATATTATATACTGACAGTACATCCTCCTCTGTGTATATTATATCCTGACAGTACGGCCTCCTCTGTGTATATTATATCCTGACAGTACGGCCTCCTCTGTGTATATTATATCCTGCCAATACGGCCTCCTCTGTGTATATTGTATACTGACAGTACCTCCTTCTCTGTGTATATTATATCCTGACAGTACGGCCTCCTCTGTGTATATTATATCCTGACAGTACGGCCTCCTCTGTGTATATTATACACTGACAGTACGGCCTCCTCTGTGTATATTATATACTGACCGTACGGCCTCCTCTGTGTATATTATATCCTGACAGTACGGCCTCCTCTCTGTATATTATATCCTGACAGTACGGCCTCCTCTGTGTATATTATATCCTGACAGTACGGCCTCCTCTGTGTATATTACATACTGACAGTACCGCCTTCTCTGTGTATATTATATATTGACAGTACGGCCTCCTCTGTGTATATTATATACTGACAGTACCTCCTCCTCTGTGTATATTATATACTGACAGTACCTCCTTCTCTGTGTATATTATATCCTGACAGTACGGCCTCCTCTGTGTATATTATATCCTGACAGTACGGCCTCCTCTGTGTATATTATACACTGACAGTACATCCTCCTCTGTGTATATTATATCCTTACAGTACGGCCTCCTCTGTGTATATTATATCCTGACAGTACGGCCTCCTCTCTGTATATTATATCCTGACAGTACGGCCTCCTCTGTGTATATTATATCCTGACAGTACGGCCTCCTCTGTGTATATTACATACTGACAGTACCGCCTTCTCTGTGTATATTATATATTGACAGTACGGCCTCCTCTGTGTATATTATATACTGACAGTACCTCCTTCTCTGTGTATATTATATACTGACAGTACGGCCTCCTCTGTGTATATTATATCCTGACAGTACATGCTCCTGTGTATATTATATACTGACAGTACATCCTCCTCTGTGTATATTATATCCTGACAGTACATGCTCCTGTGTATATTATATACTGACAGTACATCCTCCTCTGTGTATATTGTATACTGACAGTACATCCTCCTCTGTGTATATTATATACTGACAGTACAGCCTCCTCTGTGTATATTATATACTGACAGTACATCCTCCTCTGTGTATATTATATACTGACAGTACATCCTCTGTGTATATTATATACTGACAGTACGGCCTCTTCTATGTATATTATATCCTGATAGTACATCCTCCACTGTGTATATTATATCCTGACAGTACATCCTCCTCTGTGTATATTATATACTGACAGTAGGGCCTCCTTTGTTTATATTATATCCTGACAGTACATCCTCCTCAGTGTTTATTATATACTGACAGTACATCCTCCTCTGTGTATATTATATACTGACAGTACATCCTCCTCTGTGTATATTATATACCGACAGTACATCCTCCTCTGTGTATATTATATACTGACAGTACGGCCTCTTCTATGTATATTATATCCTGATAGTACATCCTCCTCTGTGTATATTATATCATGACAGTACATCCTCCTCTGTGTATATTATATCCTGACAGTACATCCTCCTCTGTGTATATTATATCCTGACAGTACGGCCTCCTCTGTGTATATTATATACTGACAGTACATCCTCCTCTGTGTATATTATATACTGACAGTACAGCCTCCTCTGTGTATATTATATCCTGACAGTACGGCCTCCTCTGTGTATATTATATCCTGACAGTACGGCCTCCTCTGTGTATATTATATCCTGACAGTACGGCCTCCTCTGTGTATATTATATACTGACAGTAAATCCTCCTCTGTGTATATTATATACTGACAGTACATCCTCCTCTGTGTATATTATATACTGACAGTACATCCTCCTTTGTGTATATTATATACTGACAGTACATCCTCCTCTGTGTATATTATATACTGACAGTACGGCCTCCTCTGTGTATATTATATACTGACAGTACGGCCTCCTCTGTGTATATTATATACTGACAGTACGGCCTCCTCTGTGTATATTATATACTGACAGTACATCCTCCTCTGTGTATATTATATACTGACAGTACGGCCTCGTCTGTGTATATTATATACTGACAGTACATCCTCCTCTGTGTATATTATATACTGACAGTACGGCCTCCTCTGTGTATATTATATACTGACAGTACGGCCTCCTCTGTGTATATTATATACTGACAGTACATCCTCCTCTGTGTATATTATATACTGAAAATTAGGAAGGGGAAAGGGAAATTTGTGCTCACCAAAATAGTCCTGTAAGCCGGTCGTGCCTAGGGATCAAATGGCTGACCACTATGTGTTGCAAACATGAAGAGAGAAGGAAGATCCGGCACTGGAGACTTGATAAAATCCACGATAAGTTTTATTCACATAATTTCATGATAAAACCATAAAGGGGAAAACAGACCCCCCCACGCCTGACGCGTTTCGAACCTTACACCAGGTTCTTCCTCAGAGACATGAAACAAAACAGTTCACAAAATGATTATAAACATTCCTAATCAGCAGAGGGACTCCACACGTGTATAATCAAAGAGGCAGACAACTAAGCCCTCAAATCACTGGTGGAGTCACTCCCTTGCAAGAAGAAAGAAAAAAAAAAAAAAGGAAAAGACCTATACAACAATGGACAAGACATAGAATATATAAAAACATGTGCAATACACACGTATAAATGCATAAATACATAGCAACTATCAAATGACAAACAACAACAAAAAAAAAATAATAAAAAACACCAAAAATCTCAGCACTCAATTAAGAAAGTGGATCACAAAACTAGGAGTAGTTTATTGCAGAATGACATGGTACACACTAATCAAAATAAAAATATTCCCACTTTTTCTACCGCTTTCAGTTCAGATTACAAGGGTGTTATTAAAATCATAAATAAACATCTTCCCTTACTGCATCAAGATCCAGTCTTATCGCAGATATTGGCTGGTGGTAAAGCCTCCTCTGTGTATATTATATACTGACAGTACTGGCTCCTCTGTGTCCTGTAGATTATATACTGACAGTACATCCTCCTCTGTGTATATTATATACTGACAGTACGGCCTCCTCTGTGTATATTATATACTGACAGTACATCCTCCTCTGTGTATATTATATACTGACAGTACGGCCTCCTCTGTGTATATTATATACTGACAGTACATCCTCCTCTGTGTATATTATATACTGACAGTACGGCCTCCTCTGTGTATATTATATACTGACAGTACATCCTCCTCTGTGTATATTATATACTGACAGTACGGCCTCCTCTGTGTATATTATATACTGACAGTACATCCTCCTCTGTGTATATTATATACTGACAGTACATCCTCCTCTGTGTATATTATATACTGACAGTACGGCCTCCTCTGTGTATATTATATACTGACAGTACATCCTCCTCTGTGTATATTATATACTGACAGTACATCCTCCTCTGTGTATATTATATACTAACAGTACTGGCTCCTCTGTGTATATTATATACTGACAGTACATCCTCCTCTGTGTATATTATATACTGACAGTAAAGCCTCCTCTGTGTATATTATATACTAACAGTACTGGCTCCTCTGTGTATATTATATACTGACAGTACATCCTCCTCTGTGTATATTATATACTGACAGTACATCCTCCTCTGTGTATATTATATACTGACAGTACATCCTCCTCTGTGTGTATAATACACTGACGGCGCGGCCGCCTCTGTGTGTATTATACACTGACGGCGCGGCCGCCTCTGTGTGTATTATACACTGATGGCGCGGCCGCCTCTGTGTGTATTATACACTGACGGCGCGGCCGCCTCTGTGTGTATTATACACTGACGGCGCGGCCGCCTCTGTGTGTATTATACACTGACGGCGCGGCCGCCTCTGTGTGTATTATACACTGACGGCGCGGCCGCCTCTGTGGGTATTTCTACAGACAATAGACATTACAGCATACCAATAAACACATAGATCTAAACAGATACCAAGAGGAATGAGGGCGCTGTTCGCAAGCTTACAATCTATGAGGAAAAAGGGGAGACACGAAAGGTGGGTGGTAACAATTCCTTTTATTGTTTGGACCATCCCTAGTGTAAGAATCGGGTTTTCCTGTTGCTGCATGAATCGGTTAAGTCTAAATATTTAACAGTACAGACACACAGGGCTATTAAAAGCATAAAGCGTGTGAGGACATGATGCGGGGAACCTGGTTATGGCAAAAATTTTGAATGAGCCACCCAGGGATAGTTGGGTTAATGCGCTGAAGCGGTAGGCCAGTCTGAACAAATGCGTTTTTAGGGCATGCTTAAAACTGTCGGGATTAATCTTATTAACCTGGGTAGTGCATTCCGAAGAATTGGCGCAGCACGTGTAAAGTCTTGGAGACAGGAGTGGGAGGTTCTGATTATTGAGGATGCTAACCTCAGGTCATCATCAGAATGGAGGGCGCGGGTAGGGTGGTATACTGAAACAAGGGAGGAGGTGTAGGGTGGTGCTGAGCCATGGAGGGCTTTGTGGGTGAGGGTAATAAGTTTGTACTGGATTCTGGAGTGGATGGGTAGCCAGTGTAATGACTGGCACAAGGTGAGGCATCGGTGTAACGATTGGTGAGGAATATGATCCTGGCTGCAGCATTCTAGACAGATTGGAGGGGGGAGAGTTTGGTAAGAGGGAGACCGATTAGAAGAGAGTTACAATAGTCCAGACGAGAATGAATAAGAGAAACAGTAAGAGTTTTTGCAGACTCAAAAGTAAGAAAAGGTCGAATTCTAGAAATGTTTTTGAGGTGCAGATGACAAGAGCGAGCCAGAGATTGGATGTGGGGGGTGAATGAAAGCTCGCAGTCAAGTATGACCCCAAGACAGCGGGCATGTTGCTGGGGAGTAATAGTGGAACCACACACAGAAATGGCAATGTCGGGTATACACTGTGTTCCAAATTATTATGCAAATGATATTTTTCTATGATTTTCCTAAATAGTCGGTACAAATGACAGTCAGTCTAATAAAAGTCATCACCTGTTAGATTATACATCAAATTTTATTGAAGAAACCTCCCAATGATAACAGTATAATCTCCAAAATGAATAAAGACTCAAATTGCACTGTTCCAAATTATTATGCTCAGTAGAATTTCTAAACATTTGATATGTTTTAGAGAACTGAAAATGCTCATTTGTGGAATTTGCAGCATTAGGAGGTCACATTCACTGAACAAAATAGCTATTTAACTCCAAAACATCCTAACAGGCCAAGTTACATGGTAACATAGGAACCCTTCTTTGATATCACCTTCACAATTCTGCCATCCATTGAACTTGTGAGTTTTTTGGAGAGTTTCTGCTTATATTTCTTTGCATGAAGTCAGAATCGCCTCCCAGAGCTGCTGTTTTGATGTGAACTGCCTTCCACCATCATAGATCTTTTGTTTGATGATACTCCAAAGGTTCTCTATAGGGTTGAGGTCAGGGGAAGATGGTGGCCACACCATGAGTTTATCTCCTTTTATGCCCATAGCAGTCAATGACTCAGAGGTCTTCTTTGCAGCATGACATGGTGCAGGGTCATGCATGAAGAGGATTTTGCTCCTGAAGGCACGTTTCTGCTTTTTATACCATGGAAGACAGCTGTCAGTCAGAAACTCTATATACTTTGCAGAGGTCATTTTCACACCTTCAGGAACCTTAAAGAGCCCTACCAGCTGTTTCCCCATGATTCCGGCCCAAAACATGACTCCTCCACCTCCTTGCTGACGTCGCAGCCTTGTTGGGACATAGTGGCCATCCACCAACCATCCACTACTCCATCCATCTGGACCATCCAGGGTTGCTCGACACTCATCAGTAAACAAGACTGTTTGAAAATTAGTCTTCATGTATGTCTGGGCCCACTGCAACCATTTCTGCTTGTGAACACTGTTTAGGGGTGGCCGAATAGTAGATTTATGCACCACAGCAAACCTTTGAAGGATCCTACACCTTGAGGCTCGAGGGACTCCAGAGGCACCAGCAGCTTTAAATATCTGTTTGCTGGTTTGTAATGGCTTTTTAGCAGCCGCTCTCTTAATCCAATGAACTTGCCTGGCAGAAACCTTCCTCATTCTGCCTTTATCAGCACAAACATGTTTGTGCTCAGAATCAACCACAAATCTCTTAACAGTACGAAGATCACGTTTAAGTTTTTGGGAAATATCTAATGTTTTCATGTCTTGACCAAGGCATTGCACTATTTGATGCTTTTCAGCAGCAGAGAGGTCCTTTTTCTTTCCTAAATTCCTTGAAACCTGTGCCCTGCTTAATAATGTGGAACATCATTCTTAAGTAGTTTTCCTTTAATTGAGCTCACCTGGTAAACTAATTCTCACAGGTGTTTGTGATTGATTTCAATGATCCAAAGAGCTCTGATACACAATACCATCTATGAGTTTATTTGAAAAACAAAAAATTACATCTTTAGGACACTTAAATCCAATTTGCATAATAATTTGGAACACAGTGTATGTACATTAGTAGCGGGAGGAAACACCAGGAGTTCAGTCTTTGACAGGTTCAGTTTCAGATATAGTGAGGACATGATATTAGACACAGCGTTTAGACAATCGCCGGTGTTTTCTAGAAAGGCTGGCGTGATGTCAGGAGAAGAAGCGTATAATTGGGTGTCATCAGCATAGAGATGGTACTGGAAACCAAATCTACTGATTGTTTGACCAATAGGGGCAGTGTACAAGGAGAAGAGGAGGGGACCTAGAACCGATCCTTGAGGAACCCCAACAGTAAGGGGAAGGTGAGAGGAGGAGGAACCGGCAAAAGATACAGTAAAGCAGCGGCCAGAGAGATAGGAGGAGAACCAGGAGAGAACGGTGTCCTTGAGGCCAATGGAGCGGAGCATAGTGAGGAGGAGCTGATGATCCACAGTGTCGAATGCTGCAGAGAGATCCAAGAGAATTAGCATGGAGTAATGACCATTAGATTTAGCTGTTAGTAGATCATTAGAGACTTTAGTGAGGGCAGTTTCAGTAGAGTGTAAAGAGCGGAATCCGGATTGGAGAGGGTCGAGAAGAGTTATCTGAGGGATAGCGGATGAGACGGGAGTGGACCAGGCGTTCCAGGAGTTTAGAGATGAAGGGAAGATTAGAGACAGATCTATAGTTAGCGGCACAGTTGTGGTCGAGGAGTGATGGATGTATGATGGCATGCTTAAAGGGAACCCGTTTTCCCCCCCTGACTCAACCGCCTCGCAGCCGTCCATCATCCCCTTCGGACTTCCGGGCGCCGCCTCCTTTCTTTCTCGTGGCGTCTGCGCTCTGTAATCAGTTCTCGGGCATACGCCGTGTGCGCTGCCCAGGAACTTACATCAGGTGATGTAAGGATATCGTGCCTTCGTGTAGCGGAGGCCCCAGATCCCGCAGTGTTGGGATGTTTTCACACTGTGCCCGTCCCCACCTCCTTCCTCCACGTCGGCAGCGTCATAGTGAGCTGAAGCTGAGCTGCCCACACCGGAGATCACTGGCAGCACAGCACCTAACAGGAGCGACTGGAAGGGGCAAAGGAAACATGGCTTGTAGATGTATATTACAATGAAATCCCATTACTGCATAAATAATAGTCGCCTTTTGGGTTCCTAATTCACTATCCCTCTATCTATACCTGTATCTACCATCTATCTTTTCTGCCATTTACTAATGGTAGTTATGGTTTATGACTGTACTGTATGTCTGTCTATCAATCCATGTATCTATCCCTCTATCTACACATGTATCTTTTCATCTATCTATCTGTATACAGTTGTGGCCAAAAGTATTGACACCCCTGCAATTCTGTCAGATAATACTCAGTTTCTTCAAATGATTGCAAACACATTCTTTGGTATTATCTTGATTTAATTTGTCTTAAATGAAAAAACACAAAAAGAATTGTCCTAAAGCCAAATTGGATATAATTCCACACCAAACATAAAAAAGAGGGTGGACAAAAGTATTGGCACTGTTCGAAAAATCATGTGATGCTTCTCTAATTTGTGTAATTACCAGCACCTGTGGCACCTAACAGGTGTTGGCAATTACTAAATCACACTTGCAGCCAGTTGACATGGATTAAAGTTGACTCAACCTCTGTCCGGAAAAAGCCTAAAACGTTTTGGAAGAATGTTCTCTGGTCAGATGAGACAAAAGTAGATCTTTTTGGGCAAGGGCATCAACATAGAGTTTACAGGAGAAAAAAAGAGGCATTCAAAGAAAAGAACACGGTCCCTACAGTCAAACATGGTGGAGGTTCCCTGATGTTTTGGGGTTGCTTTGCTGCCTCTGGCACTGGACTGCTTGACCGTGTGCATGGCATTATGAAGTCTGAAGACTACCAACAAATTTTGCAGCATAATGTAGGGCCCAGTGTGAGAAAGCTGGGTCTCCCTCAGGGGTCTTCCAGCAGGAAATGACCCAAAACACACTTCAAAAAGCACTAGAAAATGGTTTGAGAGAAAGCACTGGAGACTTCTAAGGTGGCCAGCAATGAGTCCAGACCTGAATCCCATAGAACACCTGTGGAGAGATCTAAAAATGGCAGTTTGGAGAAGGCACCCTTCAAATATCAGGGACCTGGAGCAGTTTGCCAAAGAAGAATGGTCTAAAATTCCAGCAGAGCATTGTAAGAAACTCATTGATGGTTACTGGAAGCGGTTGGTCGCAGTTATTTTGGCTAAAGGTTGTGCAACCAAGTATTAGGCTGAGGGTGCCAATACTTTTGTCTGGCCTATTTTTGGAGTTTTGTGTGAAATGATCAATGTTTTGCTTTTTGCTTCATTCTCTTTTGTGTTTTTTCATTTAAGACAAATTAAATGAAGATAATAATACCAAAGAATTTGTGTTTGCAATCATTTTCAGGAAGAAACTGAGTATTATCTGACAGAATTGTAGGGGTGTCAATACTTTTGGCCACAACTGTATCTCTCCATATATATCTGTCTGTCTATCTAGCTAGCTACATATCTATCAATCCATGTATCTACCTATCCATCTATCTCTATTTACACATGTATCCTAATCTTAATCTATCTAGCTACTGTATATACTATACCTCGGTAAAATTATATAATCTATCCCTGTATCTATCTTATTATAAATTATTTGTCTTCTTTAGTACTATTAAAGCGCCATTTACATGTCAAAGGGGCATCCATACACAAGTGTTTCTGAGCTATATACGGCGCACACACAGATACAGGAGGCTAGAGGACCCTGCCCGCGAGGTTCACAGTATGCAAGGGATGGGTGTGGATACAGAAGGTGAGGAGAGAGGACCTGCCGGCGAGGGCTACAAGTGTACTGTACAAGGGATGGTTGAGGAGAGAGGACCCTGCCGGCGAGGGCTACAAGTGTACTGTATGAGGGATGGGTGAGGAGAGGGGACCCTGCCAGCGAGGGCTACAAGTCTACTGTATGAGGGATGGGTGAGGTGAGAGGACCTTGCTCGCGAGGTCTACAAGTGTACTGTACCAGGGATGGGTGAGGAGAGAGGACCCTGCCGGCGAGGGCTACAAGTGTACTGTACGAGGGATGGGTGAGGCGAGAGGACCCTGCCGGTGAGGTCTACAAGTGTACTGTACAAGGGATGGGTGACGCGAGAGGACCTGCTCGCGAGGGCTACAAGTGTACTGTACAAGGGATGGGTGAGGAGAGAGGACCCTGCCGGCGAGGGCTACAACTGTACTGTACAAGGGATGGGTGAGGCGAGAGGACCCTGCCGGCGAGGTCTACAAGTGTACTGTACAAGGGATGGGTGAGGAGACAGGACCTTGCCGGTGAGGGCTACAAGTGTACTGTACAAGGGATGGGTGAGGAGACAGGACCTTGCCGGTGAGGGCTACAAGTGCACTGTATCTATCTATTCATTTATGTATCCCTCTATTCATCCATCTATCTTTCCATCTATCTATCCCTCTATGTATCTATATATTTAGCTATCATTATATCATTCTATTTTTTTAAAGAAATATAAGTAGATACCATTATGTCATGTGCTTGACAAAGACCGTGCTGTGAGATCGAAATGTTGCACCATTTGGCACTGGATTAAAGTCCACAATTTTTCTTTGAACTGGAGTGCTGCCTGATTTTTTTCCATTTATATTTTACGTTGGACAACCGCATTACTCAGAAAGTATTGCACCCAAAATCTGCTCAAGTTTGTGCTGCTATCTGTTTTTTCTATTTAGCTATATATCTATATACAGTGGTTGGACAAAATAGTGGAAACACCTGGAAACATCCACAAAAGTTAGTTTAATATGGTGTAGGTCCACCTTTTGCGGCGATTGCAGCCTCAATTCTCCGAGGTATGGATTCATACAAGGTGTGAATTGTTTCCAAAGGAATTGTCGCCCATTCTTCAGGTAAAACACCCTCCAGTTCTTTGAGCGACGATGGCGGCGGAAATCGACGTCTAACTTGAATCTCTAAAATCGGCCATAATACTGAATAATCCCACCAAGGACAACATCTGCAAGGAGTTTGTATGTTCTCCCCGTGTTTGCGTGGGTTTCCTCCGGGCACTCCGGTTTCCTCCCACACTCCAAAGACATACTGATAGGGAATTTAGATTGTGAGCCCTATCGGGGACAGTGATGAAAATGTGTGAAAACTGTAAAGCGCTGCGGAATATGTTAGCGCTATATAAAAAATAAAGATTATTATTATTATTATTATTATTATTATGTGGAGGTCTGAGGATTGTGGGGGCCAGATGAGATGCTCAACTTCATTACAATGTTCCTCGTGCCATGCTTTACCGATTCTAGCTGTATGAATTGGTGCATTATCATCCTGAAAGATGGCGTTCCCCTCTGGGAACAGTGCTTGAACCATAGTATGCACTTGGTCGCCCAAAATGCCTAAATAATCGCGGCTGTTAATTCTTCCATGAAGGGATATCATTGGCCCGGTGGATCTCCACGAAATAGCACCCCAGATCATCACAGAACCTCCGCCATGTTTTACGGTTGGGAGAAGGCAGTCTGGATGGAATGCTTCTTTCGGCTGTCTCCAAACGTACTCGGCCGGAGGTCGGAAATAGGGTAAACGATGATTCATCTGAGAATATCGCATGTTTCCACTGGTTGAGGGACGAATTCTGGAGGTTTCTACACCACTCTAAGCGCTTGGAAACATTTTGTCATTGAGAGCAGCGGTTTTCGAATTGCAGCTCTTCCGTGGAATCCAGATTTGTGCAGCTCCCGACGAACAGTTTTCGTGGAAACTGGTTTCTGTAGGTGTTCATTGAGATCAGCAGTGATTTTCGGAGCTGTGGTCTTGCGATCCTCTCTCACAATTCGCTTTAGAGTCCGACGGTCTCTCTCAGTCAACTTCGACTTTCGGCCGGACCTGTGCTTTGCTGTGGACGTTTTTCCTTCTCTTTCAAACGCAGTCATTACTTTGGAGACAGTACAAAGAATTTGGCCTCTTTGAAAATCCAAGAGGTCTGCCATTGGTATCAGGTTCTCATCAATGTTCTTACAATTCTGCAAAACTAACAGTTAATTTACAGACACATATCACATAACACAAATAATCAACTACAAAACATTACCATATGTCACGGTTTGCATGTTTATAACGTGTTCGAAGATTATGATGCCAAAACGTTAGGTGTTTCCATATAATAATGTATATGTGAAGTAGCGATCACTAGTGGGTTGGGGTGTACTTGCTTTGCAGTGATGTAACACACAGGAGGGCTCAATTTTTCTTTAAAGTTCACCCGGGTTTATTGCTCCTTATCCCCAGCAGCACAAATACAGAATAAGTCAGCCTTTAGGTCCGGCAAAATAACAATGTCCATAAACGGGGTTTTGTTCCCTCAGACCTGTGGGCACACAGGCTGTGCCATATCCAGCACACAGGCTCTATAGCCTAAACACAGTCTCTTTCTGACCCCGGTCAGTATAACACGGGCTCCGTTCTGTTATCTTTTCGCCACGCAGGTTCTCGGATTCCTTTTATCTGCAGAGGTATCCCATAAATGGCTCTCACTGACCCCGGTCAGCATAACTCACGGTTTTCAAGACCGTCTACTCCTTTGGCTCAGACTTGCCAGCACTGCTTCCCAGGAAACATGGGCGCTCTGTCCATGCTGACAGACTCCCAATACACTCTCTCACATGTGCAACACACCTTCCTTAGATGGCTGTAACCACTCCATTACCTATCACATGGCTAGTCACATGATCATGACCCCATCACAGGTCCTCCAAATTCACAATCACACACATATCTTCAGGCAAAATGGGATACAGTGAGCCTCCCTCACCATGGACCGAGGTAAATGGGTAGCCAGACCCTCCCAACTCTCAGAGCTACCCATAACCCAGACCCAGGTGCACTAAAGAAAACAATACTCCAGGTTGCATCGCAGGAAGCATCCATCCCTGTGACATATACCTCCCATTAGCCACGCGACCACCAGTCACACCACATTTCCCCCCCCTCTGTTCAAACCTGTGGGGTTCAAAACAGGGCACCCATATCACCTTGTCCTACCCGTCTAGAGTGCCTTCCCAATTGGTTTCAAGCGTCAGCTCCTGAGACATAGTCCGTCACTGTCACCACATCCCTGTCTGTGAACAATGTGCTATCAGACTTGGTCGCCTCATGTTTCAGTGTCAGAAATCTATTAGGCCTTCCCCGCCCCCATCGGTCAGTATGTAGGCATAATTTCCTTGCACCCATATGACCTGTCTGGTCTGACTCTGTCATTTCGTCTGCTACAGGGTCTCCCTCTTAGGTCACTCAGCCCTGAGCTAACTGAGGCGTCACTGCTTCTACCCCTTACGTCAAGCCACCTTATGTCATCTCTCTGCTAGCCATTTCTCCCATGGTCTTTATTGCCGGAGAGCAGTCCTTCCATCTGTCCCTATGTCCTCTATTAGCTCCAGCTTGAGGACTTCCAGTCTTAAGTGAACCTCTTCGCCTCTCTATACCGCGAGTTGAAGGTGGCGGCCTTCTCATTTCCTGCAGCTCTCTGTTGATTTGCTCCCTCTCAAGTCTTAAGGTACTGTCACACTAAGCGATATCGCTAGCAATATCGCTATAACTTGTGACGTTATAGCGATATTGCTAGCGATATCGCTGTGTCTGATACTTACCTACGACCCGCTCCCCCGCTGGTAATCGCTGATCGCGTGAGAACGTTCAGGACTGTTTCTCGTCGTCAGCTTCCTGCGGCGCTTCCTGCTTTGACGACGAGCGACGCGTGGAGCCGGGCGGGAGGACGCAGGATCGCCTGGTGTGACAGGTAAGTAGCGACCCCCGTCCCCAGCGATGTCGCTAGTGAGATCTGCCTGTGTGGCAGCTCACTAGCGACCACTTATCGATGTACCAGCGATCCTGACCGCGTCCTATCGCTGGTCGGGATCGCTGGTACATCGCTAAGTGTGACAGTGCCTTTAGCTGTTCTACTTCCTTCAGGTACGCCACGTGATACTCTAGGAGCATCTGGATATTCCCAAGGTTCTCCATGGATCCGACAACGAAGAATGGAACCATCCCATCTTCACCCACGACCTGGGCTTCGTCATCATCGTCCTCACTCTCTTCACACCGGACCTATTCACAATCTCCTGCATCACTTTCCCAAGTTTTCCGATGACCTTCCTCAACAGACCTCTGGGCACTTGAACGATGTCTTCTGCAATGCTCCTTTGACATTAAGCTTTCCTCGCACGCTCCAGATGTCGAGTGGCTTCCTTATTCCTCACCATGATCATCTGCTTCGTGCAGAGACATTGTAAATGCATG
Organism: Dendrobates tinctorius; assembly: GCF_039654945.1. Lineage (NCBI taxonomy): Eukaryota > Metazoa > Chordata > Amphibia > Anura > Dendrobatidae > Dendrobates > Dendrobates tinctorius. The sequence goes on from NW_027361731.1 coordinate 25,834,021, forward strand.
TCCCTCAGGATAGCCATCCGCTTCACTGTGACTTGCCTAGTCGACAGTATGACCAACTGCTTCGTCTCTGGTGCCCAGTTCGCACTACATGCTTCTACCGCCTTTTTTAAAGGCCTCATGCACATCCTCACTGGCACATGCTTCTCGCATGTCTTCGGGTACCTCTATCACGCACTTGAAGAGCGAGATCTCATTCTCTTCATGGACAGCCAGCTCCCGCTTTGCCATGGACCTTTCCATCAAGACATCTGCCATGGCCAGTTGATTGTCTTGTTCCGCCCTCAGGGCAAACGCTTCCTCAGTTTCACATTTTTCAAGACCCCTTGCCAAGGTGGGCATTTGAAGTTCCGCCTCATTATCACTCTGGCACTGCCGCTGTAATTCTGCAACCCTCAACTTCTCTTACATTAGACCTTCTAATGCTCTTGGAGCACCTCCATATCTCCCAATATGGCCTTGTTCTCGGTTTAATCTGATTTTCAGATAGGCTCTCTTGCCCACCCATACTCTGCCTCTTCAGAGGTCCACCTGTTCCTGCATCCGCCTCTATAGTCTCTACAGGTCTACTACAGGTCTGTTTTAATTCCAGCCCATCACCAACTCCATCTGTGCTGGGGTTTGTCAGATAAAGTGACCTCCTTACTACACACTTTTTCCCTTGCGTTCAAGTCAGTGTCTGAATTGGAGTCACCCCCTCTCACCCTGTTATCCTGGAACAGCAAGTCCCCAGTCATACAGGTGTCAGACTCCTTTCCTGGAGGGACGTGGGTACCCACGGTCACACGTTTGGTCACCCCAGCTAGGTCCCCGAGTTGGTCAGACCCACACTTTCTTCCGGTCACCCTGAACTCTGGACTATCGCCTTTTGGTGGCGCTACCTTCTCCTTCTCTGAGCAACCCCACACTTCATCAACTTCCCATGCATCTTTAAAAAAAAAACAACAAAGTCCCGGCCCCTTTCAAAGGGGAACAATAAGTTCGGCGTTATACCGCCATCTTGGCACTCGACACTTTTGGACATATCAATCATCACTCTATCCACAGTGACCCCATGGATGGAGCGAACTTTGACCTTTTTCTCGGTCAGACCGAGAACGAGAGGAGCTCCCGTCAGAGTCACTTAACTCTTTGAGTCCAGCCGTCCAGAGACTCCTTCACGATGTACCATCGCGGTACATACCTGCGGCTTGTCGTCACACGGAAAGTCTATGCCGCACTCGGAATAAGTAAGACACAAACACCGCTGTTCCCCAGACATGTCCACTGAGGTAACCGGTGCCTCCCCTTTTGGGACTTCGCCCCTTTTTGGGCCACCGCCCCCTTTCGGGATTTCCCCATGTCCCCTCACCACCTGTGCACAGCAGTCTATCTGCCCCAACAGTACCACAGTACACTTAAGTCTTTCTGGGCTTGTATTGGCCCTTTAAAAGTTTGTGTGACCTGGTTCACACTATCCTCTTACGATACCTCACCAGCTCCTGTTGCAGCCACAAACCACCGACACCTCCGGCTGCCGATCACCAGCCGCTGCTGCTGCAACTGAAGCTCCTGCTGCTGCAGAACCTCTTGCTGCAACTGCAGCTACCGCAACCGCAGACTTTGGACCCGCCGATCCACAGCAAGCTTCGTAACGCCGCCGAGTTACAGCCAGATGCTTGTCACCGTCGTGGCCCCGCCGAGCTACAGCAATCACTTTCACGCGTGCTTAGTGAACCGTTGCCCCTAGCAAACAAGTTTGTAGACCTCATCCGATGCCCCCAGCAAAAAGGCTACAAAAGTGCCCGCATTCTCCACCAATTGTGAAGTAGCGATCACTAGCGGGTTGGAGTACAAGTTAATGTGCCATCCTCCGCAGCAAGGAAGGGACTCCTTTAATAGGGCCTTCAAAGGGTGAATTAAAGTTTTTAGTTTAACCCCTTGTAACAATTCCCCGTCCCCTTCTCCACTAAAGTCAATGACAATGTATTTCACTGACTGTTGGTTTTGTGTGTCGTGACTGTTGTCGCGGCCCTTAGGCCTGGAGTTGTGTTTCACCCCAATGGGTGTTATCACGACAACTGGCTGATAATTCCGGTTTTTTCTCCCCCTATCACACCAATCTACCTCCTTTTTTGAGACTTATTACGCACGGTATCGGATTATCGCTCCTTGATCAGGCAGCTGTGTGGGTGGATATTGATCGGTTTATATGGTGCTGCCACACAGTAACTTGTGCCCAGACCTGACCCTCATACCTGATAAAAGAAGTTTTATTCTCTCTCGCCCTGAATCCTATTAGGTTCGGGAGGCTGCTCTGCTGTCCCGGTGTATAAGGTGCTCGCCGACCCCTTGGCTGCAAAGCCTGCACTTGTGCCTGCGCAGTGGAGCTGGTCACCGTGCTCCATTGAAGATAGAAGTGCCGATGTCCCTCGGCCACAGGAGGGGCGGGAATTTTAAAAGTGCAAGGCGACTTTTTCAGCCAATGGTGTGGCGAGGACTTGGGTTTTTTCCCTCTGAACATTTATATATATTTATAACCTGTGTCTCTTTTCTTTATATTACAGGCCAAAACATTTAAAGAGAATGCCATCTTGCCTAGTAAATGGCTGTGTTAGCTCGACTGGCAGGCCTGCTCAGGGCATTCCTACAATTTTACACACTTTTCCAAAGGATGTTGCCAAAATTAAGCAATGGCTTCTCGCAGTGGGTCAAGAATTTGAAAATATTGATTCATTAGCTCAAAAAAATTTTTGATGGAAACAAAAACAAAACATATCGCTTGTGTTCGTGTCACTTCGATTCAGATTGCTATATGGTGGATAATCGAGGAAGAACATTGCTATCAGGTGCAATACCTTCCATATTCCCTCCGGTACAAGAGGTACAAACTTTAATTAATGAAAGCTTATCAAGGAGAAAGTGTGGGCCAAAGAAAAGGCCGCGTCAACAGCCTGAATCTACAGAATCCGTTTCACATAATACCGTAACCGTTCCAGAATTCCTTTCAACAGGGTGAGCATGGGAAAAAAATCCTGCGTCTTCTGAAGCTAGTGGTACTAAATATGTTAGTATTGCCATCCCTTGTACAGTGCACTTGTAGCCCTCGCCGGCAGGGTCCTCTCTCCTCAAACATCCCTTGTACAGTGCACTTGTAGCCCTCGCCGGCAGGGTCCTCTCTCCTCACCCATCCCTTGTACAGTGCACTTGTAGCCCTCGCCGGCAGGGTCCTCTCTCCTCACCCATCCCTTGTACAGTGCACTTGTAGCCCTCGCCGGCAGGGTCCTCTCTCCTCACCCATCCCTTGTACAGTGCACTTGTAGCCCTCGCCGGCAGGGTCCTCTCTCCTCACCCATCCCTTGTACAGTGCACTTGTAGCCCTCGCCGGCAGGGTCCTCTCTCCTCACCCATCCCTTGTACAGTGCGCTTGTAGCCCTCGCCGGCAGGGTCCTCTCTCCTCACCCATCCCTTGTACAGTACGCTTGTAGCCCTCGCCGGCAGGGTCCTCTCTCCTCACCCATCCCTTGTACAGTACGCTTGTAGCCCTCGCCGGCAGGGTCCTCTCTCCTCACCCATCCCTTGTACAGTACGCTTGAAGCCCTCGCCGGCAGGGTCCTCTCTCCTCACCCATCCCTTGTACAGTACGCTTGTAGCCCTCGCCGGCAGGGTTCTTTCTCCTCACCTTCTGTATCCTCACCTTCCAGTCGTTACTGTTCTGTGCTACCTGTGATTTCCTCGGTGTGGGGAGCTCAGCTTCAGCTCACTATGACGCTGCTGGCGTATTCCGGTGGAGGTGCAGAGAGAGATCCTCACTGCGCAGGCGCCAGATTCCCAGCCCCACAGTGTGAATACATCATAACACACTGCGGGATCTGGGGCCTCCGCTACACGCAGGCGCGATATCCTTACATCACCTGATGTAAGTTCCTGGGCAGCGCGCACGGCGCATGCCTGAGAACTGATTGCAGAGCGCAGGCGCTGGTGACATCACGAGAAAGAGAGGAGGCGGCGACTGGAGGCTAGAGGGGGATGATGGACGGCTGCGAGGCGGTTGAGTCAGGGGGAGAAAACATACCTCCCTGACTCAATAGCATTATGGCGGAAAATTTATAAAACTCATATTTCAGTGTTCCTAGGGATAATAAACATAAGAGCCACCTTCACAGAATGCAGCCTTAGTGCTGCTGAAGGTGGCTCTTTTACTTTAATAGGGGGGGGGGGTGACAGCTTCCCTTTAACAAGATGGCGATACTCATTGGGTAATTATGCAGAGCAGTCTATAGACACGCCCCCGAGGATCCTGTTAGTAGAGAGCTCATCCTCCGTGGAGCCGTATGCTGGATTTAAGAAAAAAAGGCAACAAAACTGAATACTCAGGTGAAAGGTGAGTGAGGGTGCAATCTTATATAGACCTCCGCCATTTTATCTAATATGGTCCATCGCCAGGTACTTTATGATCGTTGATGAGCCTTTTTATAAACTGTCACGTAGAAGGAAATCGCTGGCGGTAATAATCGTCTCCGCACCCTTAAATCTTGAGTATGTATAAGACTTTGTGTGTAAGTTGAAGGATTGATGAAATAACTTGGTCCTTGTCGTTTTTCAGGCAGAAGACATGCCGAAATGTCTTGTGAAGGGTTGTCAACATTCCTCCGGGAGGAAGAGCAGCATCCCCGGAGTGGCTCTACATCCGTTTCCAAAAGACTTGGCCCGCATTAAAAAATGGCTCCTGCAGACTAACCAGGACTTCGGGGACCTTGACTTCTTTGCTCAGGGAATTCTGCAAGGACAGATGGGGGTTTCTCGGATCTGTTCTGTCCATTTTGCTCCAGAATGTTACTCTTTAGTTGGCTCAGAAAAGTTCCTTTTGGAAGGTGCGATTCCAACCATATTCCCGGATCGGGATAAACCAGCAACCAGAACGGAGGCTGCCGCCTCTGTGGCTTCCAGTATGACTCCATGGGGATCGGGCATTAAAATTACTCAGGCCAATATGGAGGCCACCAATGCTGTGAGGGTTAATAGCCCATCAGCTTCTAAGCTAACACTCGGTAAATGTAGAAAACCACCAACCATGGGTATTGGCAAATCCTCCCATCCCGCCATGTCCCGTGGTAATTTACCAGGTGTCATGCTGGGCACCGAGACGGGCGCAATGCACCCTGATGTGTCATCGGGGAAGGTCCACAGAGCCGTCCAATGGCCGGAATATGAGAACAACGTGAATGGAGAAGCATGGAAAGTTCTGCACGACCATTACTACCGCGTGCCGTCTGCCACCAGATATCCAGACAAAGAGCGGTGCTCGCTCTTGATGGACTACATGTCGGGGTATAGATTTAGGAGCTACTCTGGAGCCTCATATTGGGAGAATGAACTGGTGTGTTGGCTGCTGGTCGAGGTTTTGAGATGTTTGGTGCCATTGCCTTTGTCACCTTTTGCGTGTGTTCTTCCCGCAGTTCACAATGTTGCAGTGCGTGACAAGTTTTGTTGCGGTGAATCGAAATAACAACATCAAGACGACAAGAATCCTAAACCAAGCCCTGGAGATCATTGCCATGTTGTCTGAGGAGGTGAGCCTTTCTGCCGTCTTTGAGGGAAAAATTTGGGTTTTAAAGGTTTATGTCGAGAGATTTTCCCCACCTATTACTAGAGATGAGCGGATCGCTGTGCACCACCACGGTCCAGGTCAGGGTTCTCTGACTTTGGACAGGAGCTGGGCCAATTTTGTGAGCTCCGGGGTTGATTTGCCAGCCAAGTATTACAGGTCGTAGGTGGTCTTGTCCTGATCCGCGCCTGGGATCCTCGAGGCTAAGGTAATTTGGGCAGCTCCTGTGCACGGCCAGAGAGCACTGACCTGGACTGGGGTTGTTCACAGCCATCTGCTCACCCCTACCTATTCATGGGATAGATAAGTGCTGAATTGCTGTGGACCTTATCACTGCTACCCCTCATTTATTAGATCAGGGGGCCACGGTTCCACTCTCCATATCTAATTATGGGGAACTTTGAATGGGGAGTTTACCAACCATATGCCCTTCTGCTCCATACTGTGTCTACAGGCCATACATGCATGCTCCAGGGACCCTGTAGTGAAAGTCTGCTGAATGCCCCCATGGCTGCCATGTTGGAGACCCAACTATATGCTGGTCTTCATGAGATCCCATGATTTCAGGTGTATTCTTAGACTTGGTGCGAAGGATATTGAAGCATATTCACCATGAGCTGTGGCCCCTCCGCTGCACGGGAGTTCATGAATTCAATGTATCTTCACCCCTCCCACCACTGGAGGCACTGTTTCTTCTCAGTGATGAGAATTGTGCTACAACCCTGTGGAAACTGTAGAAGGGCTCCTGGGGCTGTGATTGGAGACTGGATGCATTGGGGTCTGGTAGCGCCTGATAAGACCCTAGATTTCCCCATTACTCAGTGTTCATATATTGTTTTCAGGAATGGGTGATCGTGAACAAGAACTCCATCAATAAAAGTGTGCAGGAGCTGACTGGAGAGGTGAGCAGTTGTCCGGTCTCATGCTTGATGTCAGGTATTTGCTGGCTGTACATTTGAAAAGTACCATTGTGTTACCCAGTTTCCTTTGAAGTGTGAGGATGTGGCGGTATACTTCACGACGGATGAGTGGAACTATATAGATCAGCACAGGGCGGACTATCAGGACGTTCTTACTCACAATAACACAACGACTCACACATGGGAAGTTCCCGAACACTGGGATTCTGGTAAGAAATGGCGCCATTGTCTGTCACGACCTTATGGGATTTTCTACAAGGCCTGATATAAATAGCCCATCATTCTCTGCTCTTTATGGACACTATACAAACATGGGGGGTGGGGTGGCATAGAGCCACATTGTCCTGTAATTGAGGGCTGACGGGGAACTAAAAGATGTGATAAAAGTTTAAGACTTTCCTCTGTTTTTGGATTTGTCAGATACGGTCCCTGTGGAGGAAGAAGAAGAGGTGGAGGAGTTTGTTGAGGAAGAAGAGGTGGCGGAGTTTGTTGAGAAAGAAGAAGTCATGGAGGAATTTGATGATGAGGAGGAAGAAGAGGAGGAAAAAGAAGACTTAGAGATTGCCAAAAAGAGAGTGGACTCCTCGGACTGGGAACCAGACAGCGAGGTGGAATCGGAGAGCGACGTGGAATATGAGGATGGACATGACAGCGGTAAAGAAGACGATAAGAGCCTCGTGAAATTGGAGGAGCAGCAGCTACCTCATCCCTGTGACCAGTGTGAAGAGTCTTTTGCCGATGTTGAGGCTCTGGAGATGCACAAAGTGACCCACGTGAAGAAATGCGAGGACTGCGAGGAGGTGTTCAACACTAAAGCCAAACTGATAAAACACCGGGCCGAGAACCACGCCGTGAAACGCTACGCCTGCACCATCTGCGGCATCCAGTACGACTACAAGTCCCAGTTCATCATCCACCAGCGGGCACACACTGGAGAAAAACCCTTCGAGTGTGACCAGTGCGGGGCAAGGTTTGGTTACAAGAGCACTTTACTCATCCACGAGAGGAGACACGTCTTGGGAAAACCTATCGAGTGCAGTAAATGCGACAAACGGTTCGACAAAAGATGCGAGATGGCTAAACACATGAGGAAAGTCCACGAGACCAAGAAGACAGTTCCCGAAACGACGAAGAAAAAAGTCCAACTGATGAGAAAGAAATTCAAATGTCGCGTGTGCTGGAAGTCGTTTGTGACGAAGACGTTGCTCGAGAAGCACAAGTGGGATCATGACCACGACTGAGGACTTGTTGCATCTCAGAAACAAGACAAGGTTTATTTCCTGTTATTTTTGTTTATAGGTTCGATGCAAAGAGGCCAAGGGTGAGGCCAAGAGAGAGGCTGCGGCAAGGAAAATAAATACATGTGGTGGGATTGTGGGAAGGTGCTTCAACGTGGTAGACAGGCGGCACTTCCCATGGGTGAACTACTCAATGGTGCCTTATTCCAGAAATCGACAGTCCGTGGTCTCAGGGAGGAAGCACTTATTACATGTAGAAAGTGAAGGCTGCGCCGAGCGAGTGCTTCCCCCTCCTGTTCACATCTTGTTTCAGCCGCATGTCGCAACTCCAGGACTTGAAGCTTACAATGGAGCCATTCACTACAGTGAGGCAGATGGTGCCACTTTGTGCTCCGCCTGGCTCGTGTGATAAGTGTGTCCACCTGAGAGACACACCAGGAACAGAGGCCAGACAGCACAGCGCAACGCCATGGCTCGTTCTAGTGAGTGGCTCTCACTCAGCAACCTCTTTTGGGCGGTTTAGATGTATTCCGTGTCAAAGTAACAAATCTGTGGCCAAAACAAGATGTGAACAGGCTCTAAGACCAGCAGAAAATTTGATGTTGCCTCTGTGTGGCAGTGCTTTTCCTAGGCCCTGACCTCTGGCTAATGGAATGATATCCTGGCTACCGACTGCTTGAACATTCCAGTCTGTGCTTTTATTATTGAATTTCTTCCACCTTTTGTAGGATTGGAAGCTCTTGGTAAACCTGAGAGCTATGTCTGTAGATATCCAACCTACTAACGTCCACGTCTGTAGATATCCAACATACAAATATGGCATAGATCTGACTACTCCATTGAACCTTCATTGGCCTTCATTGAACAAAAATTTCCAGCAGCCACAGGGGAAGTCATTGCAATCCTCCTCCTACCTGCCGGCATCCCTGCTTTGTAGGTCCGATGCAGCATCATCGTTGCGACACTGTTATGATGTTGGGCCAGGGGTGTCAGCACGTAGGAGGAGGATAGCATGGCCTCCACCATACCTCGGTCCATCATTTCGCACAACTCAAGTGTTAGATTCACAGACATGGCAGCAATATAATTTATCCAATCAAGAAGAGGTGGGACGAACCGTAACTTTTTATCCAAACAAGAAGAGGTGGGACGAACCGTAACCGGGATTTATGACAACCAGTTCGAGGTTGGGTCCTCCAGATTATTGCCATGTCTGTCGGTATTGCCTTTGTTGTAACGCTTTATAGTGCCATTAGGATGTGTATGTCAAAGAACGATGCAGTCCGGATGCCAATGAGGGAGCCGTAATAATCAGGATCGTCACAAGATATCTGGTGAAGGCTCCTATACCGGTGATCATCAGATGGACCATATGGAGACATGGCCGCCAGTGACCTTGTATATACACATGGAAGCAGTAGTTTCTTGGCTCTCAGGACTTTTCTCATTGTTTTGTTTTTACCGCATGTAACCACTGGAGAGACGACTTTTTATATGTTTACGTAACTTGGTTAATCTTTATCCTAAGAGCTAGAAATTGGGGGCCACGGTCCTGCATTCTCATTTATTGATGAGGTTGTCCAGAATTAGAAAAAAATATAGCTTTCATCCAAAAACTGCTCCAGTCATTTCATTACTAGCGAGCTGCAATACTAGACACAACCACTAGAGATATTTAGATGTTTTTATTCTGGCCAAACCTTTGCACAGTGTTGCATCAAATTAGATTTTACATTACACGAGGGACCGAGCAAACGAGATGAGCAATTTGGCTAGAGGACCTGCTCTTCTGGATATAGGAAGTTCAGCTCCAAGGCTGAAAATGGTCGAACTGTGGAAGTTTCCACAAGAGTCAGGATTGGTAAACTCTGCTGTAGATGTGTGCCATGGACACCAAGGCTGGAAGTCTATAAATGGACCATTTACCGTCTCATGAAGCCACCTGTTCCATCTGCCAGGGACAAGGTTGACTTTTTTGTGGCATTCGTCTTGCATTATAAAATGGATCTTTGGTGCTCTAGCGACTGCTGATTTCCAGACTGAAGGAGTTATTACGCTCCATAGCGCCCCCCAGAACACCATGGCACCATGCTATGACTTTGGTTCTGAAAACCTGTGGTGGTCAAAGGTCAGACTCGGAAGTTTGGTCTCACTTATTCTGATAGTTCTACTTGTAAGAGTGTGTATCCTTTCAGGAGTGCACCGTTCCTCTTCCTGTTTGCCAGGGAGCGGTGCGCTCCTGAAGATTGATAGTTTGGACCAATAGAATGGTTGCGCCGCTGGGCCTAACTGACTGTCCTCTGATGCTGATAGCAGAGGTAGGTCTACCTCTACCACATCGGAGGAGCACAAGGGAACTAGCTGAGGTCAAGGGATCTGGCCAACTTGCAGGCTCTAAATCGGAAAACCTGCTCTCCTTGCCTAGAAGACCGGCTACTCAGATCGCAGAGGTGGCTGGCGTCCTAGACAATGAGCAGTACACTAACAAGTAGAAACCCCTAACGTTCATGAGAAGACTCCTGAGAAGAAGCTCGGCTGAACATTGTTTTATGTTCCATCACTGTATTAGACGCTCCAGTAGAGCTTTTAGGAAAATAGGACATTTCTGACCAACCTGTAAAGAACACTGTAGGACATTTCTGACCAACCTGTAAAGAACACTGTAGGACATTTCTGACCAACCTGTAAAGAACACTGTAGGACATTTCTGACCAACCTGTAAAGAACACTGTAGGACATTTCTGACCAACATGTAAAGAACACTGTAGGACATTTCTGACCAACATGTAAAAAAAAAAAAAAAAAAACATTGTAGGACATTTCTGACCAATCTGTGAACATTGTAGGACATTTCTGACCAACCTGTGAAGAACATTGTAGGGCATTTCTGACCAACCTGTGAAGAACATTGAAGGACATTTCTGACCAACCTGTGAAGAACATTGAAGGACATTTCTGACCAACACGTAAAAAAACATTGTAGGCCATTTCTGACCAACATGAAAAAAAAAACATTGTAGGACATTTCTGACTGACGTGAAGAACACTGTAGGACATTTCTGACCAACCTGTGAAGAACAATGTAGGACGTTCGTTAGTCCCTAGATCTATATTTTTTACGTAGGGGGCAGTATTGAACAAAAAAAATATCAGTTGATTGGTGCCCAATGTGAGTGGTGCCGCCCCCTGTAAACCAGACGTCTCACCATTTCCTGACCTTTATCCACCCGTTATTTACCCAGAAGGCAGCGTGCAGCGACTCCGAGAAGTGTCCATCGAAAGTGTGTAAATGTCTGATGGGGTCACACAGCTCGTAGAAGGACAGGCGGCCAGAGTCATAATCCACATGTACCCCATACCGGTTAGCAGATGTGCTTGGAAAGAGCTGTACGTCCGTACTGTTGTGTCTTACTGAGTATTCGTTGTGCCACCGGCAGAAGCACCAGGACTTCTTTTTGTTCCCAATCCAAGACCGGTCCCCATTGGTTTCCATACTGGGATACGCCATGCCCACCATCCAGTACTCTGCTTCGCTGGTCTCCACTTCCCAGTAATGTCGTCCTGAATGAATTGTCTGGATGCTGAAAACTTGATATTGTTTGAATCTCCGGGGCGTTTCTTTCCGGCGTTGACTCACCACCGACCACGTTGCAGACCTGAGGTCCTCAGAAATGGCCACATTATTGGCAGCGGTGGTGTTATCCAGCAATATTTCCGAAGACTCGACTGTGTAAAAGTCGTCCTTCGCTTGGGTCACAATGTCACCCAGACCGTCGTAGAAGATCAGAGCCACGAGGAAACTATCCAGACTCCCGGCGCTGTGGATATTTTGGTTGATCACCATTTCGTTTCTCTCCTCGACATTGCAGAAGCCCACCACTTGGCTTTGTAGGACGGTTACTGCATCACCAGAGCGGAGAAGCTTTTCAATGTGACGGATCTCCACTGACATCTCGTCTTTCCGTATTTCCAGCTGTTGGATCAGTTGGGAGATGGAGGCCGACACCTGCTCCTTCTGCCTGGAGATCTCGCTCAAGACTTTGGACTCTAGATCCTCCAGCCGTCTCCTGATCGCCGAGAAGACTTCCCTCATGCTCTCGGTGAGGCCGGTGGCTTTGTCTGGGATCTCATCCTTCTGTGTCAGTAAATTCTGGATGTCTTCTTCGGCCTTTTCTCTCTTTGCGTCCATTGTTTCCAGAATACGCCTCAGCTTCTCCTTCCTCTTCTCGGTGGCCTCGTTTAGTGGCTCCAGCCGGTGCGTCCGATGCGTCTCGGCCAGGCAGTACACACAGATACAGGTCCGCTCCTCGTGGCAGTAATACTCCAGGATCTTCTTGTGGACGGAGCACTTGTGATTCTCCGGGAGGGCGGTGGGCGCAGATAAGACGTGTTCTGGAGACCTGAGGTGGACCCTCACGTGGTCCTCACACAGGAAGGCCTCACAGTGCAGACAGGTGTTCACAGCTGGAGCAGAGGAATGAATACAGTAAGAACAAGGGATCGCCAGCGGCTCCTCCAGAGCAGGAGCACATACTGGCTGCAGACGATCAGGCAGAGGACATAGTGGCTGCAGACGATCAGGCAGAGGACATAGTGGCTGCAGACGATCAGGCAGAGGACATAGTGGCTGCAGACGATCAGGCAGAGGACATAGTGGCTGCAGACGATCAGGCAGAGGACATAGTGGCTGCAGACGATCAGGCAGAGGACATAGTGGCTGCAGACGATCAGGCAGAGGACATAGTGGCTGCAGACGATCAGGCAGAGGACATAGTGGCTGCAGACGATCAGGCAGAGGACATAGTGGCTGCAGACGATCAGGCAGAGGACATAGTGGCTGCAGACGATCAGGCAGAGGACATAGTGGCTGCAGACGATCAGGCAGAGGACATACTGGCTGCAGACGACCAGGCAGAGGACGACCAGGCAGAGGACATAGTGGCTGCAGACGATCAGGCAGAGAACATAGTGGCTGCAGACGATCAGGCAGAGGACATAGTGGCTGCAGACGATCAAGCAGAGGACATAGTGGCTGCAGACGATCAGGTAGAGGACATAGTGGCTGCAGACGATCAGGCAGGGGACATACTGGCTGCAGACGATCAGGCAGAGGACATACTGGCTGCAGACGATCAGGCAGAGGACATACTGGCTGCAGACGATCAGGCAGAGGACATACTGGCTGCAGACGATCAGGCAGAGGACATACTGGCTGCAGACGATCAGGCAGAGGACATACTGGCTGCAGACGATCAGGCAGAGGACATACTGGCTGCAGACGATCAGGCAGAGGACATAGTGGCTGCAGACGATCAGGCAGAGGACATAGTGGCTGCAGACGATCAGGCAGAGGACATAGTGGCTGCAGAGGACATAGTGGCTGCAGACGACCAGGCAGAGGACATAGTGGCTGCAGAGGACATAGTGGCTGCAGACGACCAGGCAGAGGACATAGTGGCTGCAGACGACCAGGCAGAGGACATAGTGGCTGCAGACGACCAGGCAGGGGACATAGTGGCTGCAGACGACCAGGCAGGGGACATAGTGGCTGCAGACGATCAGGCAGGGGACATAGTGGCTGCAGACGATCAGGCAGGGGACATAGTGGCTGCAGACGATCAGGCAGGGGACATAGTGGCTGCAGACGATCAGGCAGGGGACATAGTGGCTGCAGACGATCAGGCAGGGGACATAGTGGCTGCAGACGATCAGGCAGGGGACATAGTGGCTGCAGACGATCAGGCAGGGGACAGTGGCTGCAGACGATCAGGCAGGGGACATAGTGGCTGCAGACGATCAGGCAGGGGACATAGTGGCTGCAGACGATCAGGCAGAGGACATACTGGCTGCAGACGATCAGGCAGAGGACATACTGGCTGCAGACGATCAGGCAGAGGACATACTGGCTGCAGACGATCAGGCAGGGGACAGCAGTGAAAGTCTGACCCCTCCTGTGTGCTCAGCACTCCAGCAACACACTGCGGGCAGAAGCTATGCTCCATGGAGACGGCACCCGTGTACACGGTGAGGCAGAGGGAGCACACGCAGGGATCTGGCGCAGACGCCATTGCTGAAGCCAGGGGGAAGAACCAGGAAGTGTCCTTGTCTGCGCACAGAGCAGGACCCAGCGTCCGGGACTCCCAGGCACAGGAGCCACTGCCACACCCTCTACTGCGGAGGACTCCTCCAGAAACTAATGTAAGTCACAGCTCTACAGTGAGGCTCATTATACTACGAGAGAGGGACAACGCATCAGCCAATCACACCCCGAGGCGGGGAATACCACACCTGTACAGCCAATCACACCCGGAGGCGGGAAATAGCACACCTGTACAGCCAATCACACTCCGGGCGGAAGCATACCACACACCTGTACAGCCAATCACACTCCGGGGCCACACCTGTACAGCCAATCACGCCAGGGCGGACAAGTACTACACACCTGGTACTAAGGTACCGACCTGGAAAGGATTAGATACACTGCTCAGCAGACAGTATCACACAGGAGAGGATTATATACACGGCTCAGCAGACAGTATCACACAGGAGAGGATTAGATACACAGCTCAGCAGTCAGTATCACACAGAATAGGATTAGATACACAGCTCAGCACACAGTATCACACGGGATAGGATTAGATACTCGACTCAGCACGCAGTATCACACAGGAGAGGATTAGATACACGGCTCAGCAGGCAGTATCACACAGGATAGGATTAGATACTCAGCTCAGCACACAGTATCACACAGGAGAGGATTAGATACACGGCTCAGCAGAGAGTATCACATAGCAGAGGATTAGATACATGGTTCAGCAGACAGTATCACACAGGATAGGATTAGATACACGGCTCAGCAGTCAGTATCACGCAGGAGAGGATTAGATATACGGCTCAGCAGTCAGTATCACACAGGAGAGTATTAGATACATGGCTCAGCAGTCAGTATCACACAGGAGATTAGATACACGTCTCAGCAGTCAGTATCACACAGGAGAGGATTAGATACACGGCTCAGCAGTCAGTATCACACAGGAGAGGATTAGATACATGGCTCAGCAGACAGTATCACACAGGAGAGGATTAGATACACAGCTCAGCAGTCAGTATCACACAGGATAGGATTAGATACACGGCTCAGCAGACAGTATCACAAAGGATAGGATTAGATACACAGCTCAGCACACAGTATCACACGGGATAGGATTAGATACACGGCTCAGCAGTCAGTATCACACAGGATAGGATTAGATACACGGCTCAGCAGTCAGTATCACACAGGAGAGGATTAGATACACGGCTCAGCAGCATTTTACATGTTCTCTTTTTCTGTGATTTCAGCTTTTGCCTCCTTAATTCTGTGCTTTGTGTCTAGAACAGGTAACAGACTGATCTGTAAGGAGACAAATCCTTTATTACATGGGGATGAGGAGCTCGGCAATCCATAGATCCCATGGATCTCACCACCAGTGAGACATGAGGTCAATTATAACCAGAAACATATGACTCTGCCCCCTTATCTGTATGAGGCTGGTCGCCCTGCACCCCCCTATATTAGGGATGCCGACTCTTCTGGTGGCTCTTCTGGGGCGGACGTCTCTGCTGTGGTCGTCCTCTGTCCTTACTGCCCCCTTATCTGTATGACGCTGTGTGCCCCGCACCCCCCTATATTAGGGATGCCGCCTCTTCTGGTGACTCTTCGGGGGCGGACGTCTCTGCTGTGGTCGTCCTCTGTCCTTACTGCCCCCTTATCTGTATGACGCTGTGTGCCCCGCACCCCCCTATATTAGGGATGCCGCCTCTTCTGGTGACTCTTCGGGGGCGGACGTCTCTGCTGTGGTCGTCCTCTGTCCTTACTGCCCCCTTATCTGTATGAGGCTGGTCGCCCCACACCCTTTTAGGGATGCCGCCTCTTCTGATGGCTCTTCCAGGGCGGACGTCTCTGCTGTGGTCGTCCTCTGTCCTTACTGCCCCCTTATCTGTATGACGCTGTGCGCCCCGCACCCCCCTATATTAGGGATGCCGCCTCTTCTGGTGACTCTTCGGGGGCGGACGTCTCTGCTGTGGTCGTCCTCTGTCCTCACTGCCCCCCCTCTCCGTCATGTAACCTTTTCTGCACGGCCCTCATAATGTTTGATAAGTCACTGTGTATTTCCAGTGAGATCACCAACACGTCCAGCTCACCCACATGGTGGGACTTCTCTTCATCCTTCTCTTCGTTACCTCCTACATCAGCAAAGCTGTCCTCTCCTGACTCCTTTTCTTGTAGGACATTTATGGGATCGGCCATGTTACACAGCTCCTGGATGTGGCCCATTTTCCTGGAGAACTCGTTCCTGTTGGTCTCCAGTCGTTGGATCAGACCCGAGACTGGGAGTGATGCCTTCTTCTCCCAGCTGTAGACCACGCTCAGGACTTTCTTCTCCAGGTGATCGAGGTCGTTCCTAATGTTTCGGAACAGGGCAGTGACTCTCTCGGTTTCTGCAGCCACCTTCGCTGTCACTATTTCCCTTTCTTGTAATAGACCTTGGAGTCTTTTCTCCGTTTCCTTGTGTTTCTTGGCCAGTTTTTGCAGAATTTCTTTACATTTTTTCTTCTTCTTCTTTGTGGCTTCCAACACAGCCGTGACTTCATGTCCTCTGTGTTTTCTACTGACCTTACAGGTGACACAAATGCAACAATGGTCCTCCTTGCAGAAATATTCCAGAATCCTCTTATGGATGGGACATTTTTTGTTCACGAGGTATGGACTGGGCTCGATGATGATGTGTTCTGGTGACCTGCTGTGGGTGGCCAGATGATTATCACAGAGAGAAGCTGCACAGTGCAGACAGGACTTGATGGCGGGGACGTAGTGGTGTAGGCAGAAGCTGCATCGGGTCCCAGTGTCTTTAGATTCCTTGTGTGTCAGGAGGAAAGCGTCAGCAATGTTTCTTAGCTTAAGATTCTTCTTTAGAGAAGGTCTTCTCCTGTACCTCTTCTTACACTCAGGACACGTGTACTCTTCCTCACGCTGATACTTCCAGGTCTTGGTGATTCACTTTTGGCAGAAATTGTGTCCACAAGGCAAGTTAACGGGATCGGAATAAATCTCCATGCAGATAGAGCAGGTCAGTTCAGCTTTCACACCAGCGGACGCCATCTCCAACACTGGAAAAAACAAGTGACGCGGATGTCGTGTCAACCGAGTCAACAGCTACTGGCAAACAAGTCCAAAAACGTCCAACAAGAGAATGAGGCTTAGACGTGTCAACAGAAAACTGTATTACCGTGCGCATAGACAAAAGAAAGCAAAGGCGGAAACTACACGGACACGCCAAGGTCAAAAGGGTGGAACAAGGTCTACCCCCAACCGAGAGTAAGAAGGAGACAACTGGAGACAAATACACAAGCCTGTCACCAATACAGGAAAGATCAGAGCTCAAAATCAAGAATGTGAAGTCAAGGAACAAAGGCTACAAAATCAATCATAAACCCCTTGTAAGATGGCAGCTGGACAAGTCCTGGATGGAAGGTATGTGTCACCAAGATGGGAAACCTTGGTGATGTAGGACCAGGAATAGCATGCTCCAGCACATATAGTGCTGAGAGGTATTTTTAGTGGGCCT
This sequence comes from Dendrobates tinctorius, assembly GCF_039654945.1. Taxonomy (NCBI): domain Eukaryota; kingdom Metazoa; phylum Chordata; class Amphibia; order Anura; family Dendrobatidae; genus Dendrobates; species Dendrobates tinctorius. Next base: position 25,851,371 of record NW_027361731.1, read on the forward strand.
AGATTTTAGGTCCGGATTATAAGAGCAGCTAGAGCTGGGAGGGGTTGGCCGTTCCCTTACCTCCAATTCTAGGACTTGTAACAGACTATATAAGACAGTTCAGCTGCCTCTTTCCGTGTCTGGGAGTAGAGTTGGAAATACTTGGCTTTAGTCAGATCCTGACCAGCTGTGAATGTCTCTGATCTGGTGAGTCCGTGCCTCTAAATGGACTTTTTACTTTTATGTTGTCCCTTTGTGCCAGAAAAGGCTGTTTTGTTTTGTTAACCTGGATGGTTTATGGACATTTAATAAACAGCACATTTGTTATGAACCAGAGAGCTGATCCCCTTTATTTGGTGTTTAAAATTCGGGCAGCAAATCCCAAGAAACACAAGTGATTGGTGTGAGGATTCTGTATGGCTTGGGTGAAGGCCCCTGCAGCAGAACAAGCAAGGTTAGACAAAATGGAGGAGCTTGTCAAGCAAGTGGTCCAGGTCAATATCCAACAGGAGGAGACCAATGAAAAGTTGATGATGGCAGATTCTCCTCTCCTAGGATGCCAATGAGAAGATGGACATACAGATGTTACCAGTACCTGTATAAGAATGAAGTGATTAACCAGAGCCAGTATGGGTTTGTAACTAACAAGTCATGTCAGACTCATCCAATTTCCTTCTACGATGGAATCACTGACTGGGTGGATCAGGGAAATGCTGTAGATATAGTATATCTCGACTTCAGCAAAGCATTTGACAAAGTATCTCACACCATCCTTATTGAAAAAATGACTAAGTATGGAATGGCCAAGGCAACTGTTAGGTGGATTCATAACTGGCTTAGTGACCGGACCCAAAGAGTGGTGGTAAATGGCTGCACATCCAGTTGGAAGAATGTCTCAAGTGGGGTACCACAGGGTTCTCTCCTGGGCCCTGTATTGCTCAACATCTTTATCAATGATTTAGATGAAGGAATTGAGGGTAAACTGATTAAATTTGCTGATGACACAAAGCTAGGAGGGATGGCTAATACTAGCGAAGAGAGAAATGATTTGGAAGGATCTAGATAAGCTTGAATAATGGACAGTAACTACTAGAATGGTTTTTAACATGTAGAAATGCTACTTCTGGGTAAGAAAAATGAAAAAAGCATATACAGAATGGGAGGAATACAACTAAGCAACAGCTTGTGTGAAAAAGACTTGGGTATACTAATAGGTCACAGACAACACATGAGTCAACAGTGTGATGCAGAAACAAAAAAAGCATACACAATTCTAGGATGTATAAAGAGAAGCATAGAATCTAGATCACGTGAAGTAATTATCCCCCTCTACATCTCCTTGGTCAGGCCTCATCTGGAATACTGTGTCCAGTTCTGGGCTCCACATTGTAAAAAAAGACATTGAAAACTGAAGCAAGTTCAGAGAAGAGCTACCAGGATGGTGAGCGGACTGCAAAGTATGTCCTACGAGGAACGGTTAATGACTCTGGGAATGTTTAGCTTGGAAAAAGAAGCGTAAGAGGAGACTTAATAGCTGTCTACAAATATCTGAAGGGTTGTCACAATGTAGAGGGATCATCCTTACTCATTTGCATATGGAAACATGAGAAGCAATGGGATGAAAAAAACTTTTTGACAGTGGGGGTGAGCAATGAGTGGAACAGGCTGCCACGAGAGGTGGTGATTTCTCCTTCAATGGAAGTCTTCACCCTCTGTCTGATAGTGTTTAGTGACTCCTGCATTGAGCCGGGGGTTGGATACGATGACCTTGGAGGTCCCTTCAAACTCTACCTTTCTATGATTCAAAGTTCAGGTAGTGCTTGACTCTCTCAGGAAAGTCGGATTTACCATCAAGATCTGAAGAAATGCGCCATGGGATGGAGGAAACCAAATACTTGGGCTATGTTTTACACATGGGCGAGATCAAACCACAGATAAGGTAGATACAATATAGAATTGGCCACAACCTGTCTCAAACAGGTAGGTTAGAGTGTTCCTGGGCATCGTGGGCTATTGTAAAATGTTTGGCCCTAACTTGGCCTCGATAGCAGCCGCTTTGTCAGACCTCCGAAAGGGAACAAAGTCAGCTATGGCTAAGTGGTCCCTGGAAGCTGAGGTGGCCTTCCAGGAATTGAAACTGGCCCATTGTAAACAACCAGTGTTGGTGGTGCCCAACTTCTCCAAAGAGTTTGTGGTTCAGAAAGACACATCTGATGTCGGGTTGGTAACAGCCTTGTCGCAAGAGATTAACGGGAAGGAACACTGAGTAATGTACCTCAGGTAGAATTTGTTCATGTGCAAGAAGAGCTACTCCACAGTGAAGAAAGAATGTTTGACCACCAAGTGGCCATTGGACACTCCAAGATACTGCTTATTGCGTCAGAAATTCAGGCTGCTATCCGACCATGCCCTGCTAAGGTGGATGCAGGAGGAGAAGGGGAACAATGCTCGGGTGATTCGGTGGTTCCTAGACTTGCAGGATTTTAGTTTTCAAGTGGAGCATAGGCCAGAGAGACATCATAGAAAAGTAGATGTCCTATCAAGGGTGTACTGTATGTTGGCAGAAGGGGTCAAGCTATGGGCAGATGGGGGGGTATGTAAGGAGGTAGCTGGACAGCTCCTAGACAGGAGGTATGTCTCACCAAAGTGCCAAACCTTGGTGATGTAGGACCCGAATAAACAGTCTCCATCACAACATGTAGCCTTCACACCAACAGACGCCATCACCAACACTTGAAAAACAAATAATGTGGCTGTCATGTCAACCGAGTCAACAGCTGCCGACACACAACTCCAAGAACGTCCGACAAGAGAATAAGGAATAAATGTGTCAAGAGAAAACACTAACACTGTGCACAGACAATAAAAGGCAAAGACAGGATTTACACAGACATGCCATGGTCAAAAGGTAGGCACATAGTCAACCCCCGACCAAGACTAAGAAGGATGAAGAATACACAAGCCTGTCACCAATACAAGAAAGATCAGAGCGAGAAATCAAGAGTGTGAAATCACCGAACAAAGGTTACAAAATCAACCATAAACCCCTTGTAAGATGGCAGCTGGACAGGTCCTGGGTGGGATGTACAGCTATATTCTTGTACATAGGAGCTGTATTATAGTAGTTATATTCTTGTACATAGGAGCAGTATTATAGTAGTTATATTCTTGTACATAAGAGCAGTATTATAGTAGTTATATTCTTGTACATAGGGGGCAGTATTATAGTAGTTATATTCTTATACATAGGGGCAGTATTATAGCAGTTATATTCCTGTATATAGGGGGCAGTATTATAGTAGTTATACTCTTGTACATAGGGGAAGTATTATAGTAGTTATACTCTTGTACATAGGGGGCAGTATTATAGTAGTTATATTCTTCTACATAGGCAGCAGTATTATAGTAGTTATATTCTTATACATAGGGGCATTATTATAGTAGTTATATTCCTGTATATAGGGGGCAGTATTATAGTAGTTATACTCTTGTACATAGGGGCAGTATTATAGTAGTTATATTCTTGTACATAGGAGCAGTATTATAGTAGTTATATTCTTGTACATAGGAGCAGTATTATAATAGTTAGATTCTTGTACATAGGAGCAGTATTATAGTAGTTATATTCTTGTACATAGGAGGCAGTATTATAGTAGATATATTCTTGTACATAGTGGCAGTATTATAGTAGATATATTCTTGTACATAGGAGGCAGTATTATAGTAGTTATATTCTTGTACATAGGAGCAGTATTATAATAGTTAGATTCTTGTACATAGGAGCAGTATTATAGTAGTTATATTCTTGTACATAGGAGCAGTATTATAGTAGTTAGATTCTTGTACATAGGGGGCAGTATTATAGTAGATATATTCTTGTACATAGTGGCAGTATTATAGTAGTTATATTCTTGTACATAGGAGCAGTATTATAGTTGTTATATTCTTGTACATAGGGGCAGTATTATAGTAGTTATATTCCTGTACATAGGGGGCAGTATTATAGTAGTTATATTCTTGTACATAGGAGCAGTATTATAGTTGTTATATTCTTGTACATAGGGGCAGTATTATAGTAGTTATATTCTTGTACATAGGAGCAGTTTTATAGTAGTTATATTCTTGTACATAGGGGGCAGTATTATAGTAGTTATATTCTTGTACATAGGGGGCAGTATTATAGTAGTTATATTCTTATACATAGGGGCAGTATTATAGTAGTTATATTCCTGTACATAGAGGCAGTATTATAGTAGTTATATTCTTGTACATAGGGGCAGTATTATAGTAGTTATATTCTTGTACATAGGAGCAGTATTATAGTAGTTATATTCTTGTACATAGAGGCAGTATTATAGTAGTTATATTCTTGTACATAGGAGCAGTATTATAGTAGCTATATTCTTGTACTTAGGGGCAGTATTATAGTAGTTACATTCTTGTACATAAGAGCAGTATTATAGTAGTTATATTCTTGTACATAGGGGGCAGTATTATAGTAGTTATATTCTTATACATAGGGGCAGTATTATAGCAGTTATATTCCTGTATATAGGGGGCAGTATTATAGTAGTTATACTCTTGTACATAGGGGCAGTATTATAGTAGTTATACTCTTGTACATAGGGGGCAGTATTATAGTAGTTATATTCTTCTACATAGGCAGCAGTATTATAGTAGTTATATTCTTGTACATAGGAGCAGTATTATAGTAGTTATATTCTTGTACATAGGAGCAGTATTATAATAGTTAGATTCTTGTACATAGGAGCAGTATTATAGTAGTTATATTCTTGTATGTAGAGGCAGTAGTATAGTAGTTATATTCTTGTATTGTATATATCACATTCTCTGCACAGCTGTGGTGTTATATGCAGATTATATCTGGTGGTTGCGGGTTGTTGTCCTCTGAGTGGCCGTAGCTCAGACATTAATGCTTCGCCTCCTGTGAGTCACTAAGTATGAGGAAGTATGATGGGAAACCCTGGAGAACATCTCCTGACAGCTCCGGTGACATTTGTGTTCCTTGTTTGAACCAGGATTAGTTTTATTCCTCATAGACGCGGTGCATGGCAGTGCTGGGATCAGGTGGGTGAAGCTTCGTCCTGTGAGCTTGGTCATACCGTGATACAGACTCATCTTCAAGGATCAGATTTACCATTCAGGAGTCTGGAGAAGTTGGGTGAAAGGATTGAGTTGTGATGAGAATTAAGATAACAGCTTGAGTTTTTTGGGGTGAATGACGTCATTATCATTATGGATTTATGTATAAATAATGACGGTGATGTCGTAGTGTTCCTTTTTCTTTACAGACGGCGGTGATGCCGTAGTCTCCCTCTTTCCTTACAACTAGAAGGTGTCATAGTCTCTTTCCTTACAGCCGGCGGTGATGCCGGTCTCCCTCTTTCCTTACAGCCAGTAGATGTCATAATCTCCCTTTTTCCTTACAGCCAGCGGTGATGCCATAGTCTCCCGCTTTCCTTACAGCCAGTAGATGTCATAGTCTCCCTCTTTCCTTACAGTCGGCGGTGATGCCGTAGTCTCCCTCTTTCCTTACAGCCGGCGGTGATGCCGTAGTCTCCCTCTTTCCTTACAGCCAGCGGTGATGCTATAGTCTCCCTCTTTCCTTACAGCCAGTAGATGTCATAGTGTCCCTCTTTCCTTACAGCCAGCAGTGATGCCGTAGTCTCCCTCTTTCCTTACAGCCAGCAGTGATGCCATAGTCTCCCTCTTTCCTTACAGTCGGCGTTGATACCGTAGTCTCCCTCTTTTCCTTACAGTCGGTGGTGATGCCGTAGTCTCCCTCTTTCTTACAGTCGGCGGTGATGCCGTAGTCTCCCTTTTTCCTTATAGTCGGCGGTGATGCCATTGTCTCCCTCTTTCCTTACAGCCAGCGGTGATGCAGTAGTCTCCCTCTTTCCTTACAGCCAGCAGTAATGCCATAGTCTCTCTCTTTCCTTACAGTCGGCGCTGATACCGTAGTCTCCCTCTTTCCTTACTGTCGGCGGTGATGCCGTAGTCTCCCTCTTTCCTTATAGTCGGCGGTGATGCCGTAGTCTCCATCTTTCCTTATAGTCGGCGGTGATGCCATAGTCTCCCTCTTTCCTTACAGCCGGCGGTGATGCAGTAGTCTCCCTCTTTCCTTACAGCCAGCAGTAATGCCGTAGTCTCCCTCTTTCCTTACAGCCAGCAGATGTCATAATCTCCCTTTTTCCTTACAGCCAGCGGCGATGCCATAGTCTCCCGCTTTCCTTACAGCCAGCGGTGATGCCGTAGTCTCCCTTTTTCCTTACAGCCGGCGGTGATGCCGTAGTCTCCCTCTTTCCTTACAGTCGGCGGTGATGCCATAGTCTCCCTCTTTCCTTACAGCCGGCGGAGATGCCATAGTCTCCCTCTTTCCTTACAGCCAGTAGATGTCATAGTGTCCCTCTTTCCTTACAGCCAGCAGTGATGCCGTAGTCTCCCTCTTTCCTTACAGCCAGCAGTGATGCCATAGTCTCCCTCTTTCCTTACAGTCGGCGTTGATACCGTAGTCTCCCTCTTTTCCTTACAGTCGGCGGTGATGCCGTAGTCTCCCTCTTTCTTACAGTCGGCGGTGATGCCGTAGTCTCCCTTTTTCCTTATAGTCGGCGGTGATGCCGTAGTCTCCCTTTTTCCTTATAGTCGGCGGTGATGCCATTGTCTCCCTCTTTCCTTACAGCCAGCGGTGATGCAGTAGTCTCCCTCTTTCCTTACAGCCGGCGGTGATGCCGTAGTCTCCCTCTTTCCTTACAGCCGGCGGTGATGCTATAGTCTCCCTCTTTCCTTACAGCCGGCGGTGATGCTATAGTCTCCCTCTTTCCTTACAGCCGGCGGAGATGCCATAGTCTCCATCTTTCCTTACAGCCAGTAGATGTCATAGTGTCCCTCTTTCCTTACAGCCAGCAGTGATGCCGTAGTCTCCCTCTTTCCTTACAGCCAGCAGTGATGCCATAGTCTCCCTCTTTCCTTACAGTCGGCGTTGATACCGTAGTCTCCCTCTTTTCCTTACAGTCGGCGGTGATGCCGTAGTCTCCCTCTTTCTTACAGTCGGCGGTGATGCCGTAGTCTCCCTTTTTCCTTATAGTCGGCGGTGATGCCATTGTCTCCCTCTTTCCTTACAGCCAGCGGTGATGCAGTAGTCTCCCTCTTTCCTTACAGCCAGCAGTAATGCCATAGTCTCTCTCTTTCCTTACAGTCGGCGTTGATACCGTAGTCTCCCTCTTTCCTTACAGTCGGCGGTGATGCCGTAGTCTCCCTCTTTCCTTATAGTCGGCGGTGATGCCGTAGTCTCCATCTTTCCTTATAGTCGGCGGTGATGCCATAGTCTCCCTCTTTCCTTACAGCCGGCGGTGATGCAGTAGTCTCCCTCTTTCCTTACAGCCAGCAGTAATGCCGTAGTCTCCCTCTTTCCTTACAGCCAGTAGATGTCATAATCTCCCTTTTTCCTTACAGCCAGCGGCGATGCCATAGTCTCCCGCTTTCCTTACAGCCAGCGGTGATGCCATAGTCTCCCTTTTTCCTTACAGCCGGCGGTGATGCCGTAGTCTCCCTCTTTCCTTACAGTCGGCGGTGATGCCGTAGTCTCCCTCTTTCCTTATAGTCGGCGGTGATGCCGTAGTCTCCATCTTTCCTTATAGTCGGCGGTGATGCCATAGTCTCCCTCTTTCCTTACAGCCGGCGGTGATGCAGTAGTCTCCCTCTTTCCTTACAGCCAGCAGTAATGCCGTAGTCTCCCTCTTTCCTTACAGCCAGTAGATGTCATAATCTCCCTTTTTCCTTACAGCCAGCGGCGATGCCATAGTCTCCCGCTTTCCTTACAGCCAGCGGTGATGCCATAGTCTCCCTTTTTCCTTACAGCCGGCGGTGATGCCGTAGTCTCCCTCTTTCCTTACAGTCGGCGGTGATGCCATAGTCTCCCTCTTTCTTTACAGCCGGCGGTGATGCCGTAGTCTCCCTCTTTCTTTACAGCCGGCGGTGATGCCATAGTCTCCCTCTTTCCTTACAGCCAGCAGTAATGCCGTAGTCTCCCTTTTTCCTTACAGCCGGCGGTGATGCCGTAGTCTCCCTCTTTCCTTACAGTCGGCGGTGATGCCATAGTCTCCCTCTTTCTTTACAGTCGGCGGTGATGCCATAGTCTCCCTCTTTCTTTACAGCCAGCGGTGATGCCATAGTCTCCCTCTTTCCTTACAGCCGGCGGTGATGCAGTAGTCTCCCTCTTTCCTTACAGCCAGCAGTAATGCCGTAGTCTCCCTCTTTCCTTACAGCCAGTAGATGTCATAATCTCCCTTTTTCCTTACAGCCAGCGGCGATGCCATAGTCTCCCGCTTTCCTTACAGCCAGCGGTGATGCCGTAGTCTCCCTTTTTTCTTACAGCCGGCAGTAATGCCGTAGTCTCCCTCTTTCCTTACAGTCGGCGGTGATGCCATAGTCTCCCTCTTTCTTTACAGCCGGCGGTGATGCCGTAGTCTCCCTCTTTCCTTACAGCCAGTAGATGTCATAGTCTCCCTCTTTCCTTACAGCCGGCGGTGATGCTGTAGTCTCCCTCTTTCCTTACAGCCAGCAGTAATGCCGTAGTCTCCCTCTTTGCTTACAGCCAGTAGCTGTCATAGTCTCCCTCTTTCCTTACAGCCAGTAGATGTCATAGTCTCCCTCTTTCCTTACAGTCGGCGGTGATGCTGTAGTCTCCCTCTTTTCTTACAGCCGGCGGTGATGCCATATTCTCCCTCTTTCCTTACAGCCAGTAGATGCCATAGTCTCCCTCTTTCCTTACAGCCAGTAGATGTCATAGTCTCCCTCTTTCCTTACAGCCAGTAGATGCCATAGTCTCCCTCTTTCCTTACAGCCAGTAGATGCCATAGTCTCCCTCTTTCCTTACAGCCAGTAGATGTCATAGTCTCCCTCTTTCCTTACAGTCGGCGGTGATGCTGTAGTCTCCCTCTTTCCTTACAGCCGGCGGTGATGCCGTAGTCTCCCTCTTTCCTTACAGCCTGCGGTGATGCGATAGTCTCCCTCTTTCCTTACAGCCAGTGGTGATGCCATAGTCTCCCTCTTTCCTTACAGCCAGTAGATGTCATAGTCTCCCTTTTTCCTTACAGCCAGCGGTGATGCAGTAGTCTCCCTCTTTTCTTACAGCCAGCAGTGATGCCATAGTCTCCCTCTTTCCTTACCGTCGGCGGTGATGCCGTAGTCTCCCTCTTTCCTTACTGTCCGCGGTGATGCCTTAGTCTCCCTCTTTCCTTACAGCCAGTAGCTGTCATAGTCTCCCTCTTTCCTTACAGCTAGTAGATGTCATAGTCTCCCTCTTTCCTTACAGTCGGCGGTGATGCTGTAGTCTCCCTCTTTTCTTACAGCCGGCGGTGATGCCATATTCTCCCTCTTTCCTTACAGCCAGTAGATGTTATAGTCTCCCTCTTTCCTTACAGCCAGTAGATGCCATAGTCTCCCTCTTTCCTTACAGCCAGTAGATGCCATAGTCTCCCTCTTTCCTTACAGCCAGTAGATGCCATAGTCTCCCTCTTTCCTTACAGCCAGTAGATGCCATAGTCTCCCTCTTGGCTTACAGCCAGTAGCTGTCATAGTCTCCCTCTTTCCTTACAGCCAGTAGATGTCATAGTCTCCCTCTTTCCTTACAGTCGGCGGTGATGCTGTAGTCTCCCTCTTTTCTTACAGCCGGCGGTGATGCCATATTCTCCCTCTTTCCTTACAGCCAGTAGATGCCATAGTCTCCCTCTTTCCTTACAGCCAGTAGATGCCATAGTCTCCCTCTTTCCTTACAGCCAGTAGATGTCATAGTCTCCCTCTTTCCTTACAGTCGGCGGTGATGCTGTAGTCTCCCTCTTTCCTTACAGTCGGCGGTGATGCTGTAGTCTCCCTCTTTGCTTACAGCCGGCGGTGATGCCGTAGTCTCCCTCTTTCCTTACAGCCGGCGGTGATGCCGTAGTCTCCCTCTTTCCTTACAGCCGGCGGTGATGCGATAGTCTCCCTCTTTCCTTACAGCCAGTGGTGATGCCATAGTCTCCCTCTTTCCTTACAGCCAGTAGATGTCATAGTCTCCCTTTTTCCTTACAGCCAGCGGTGATGCAGTAGTCTCCCTCTTTTCTTACAGCCAGCAGTGATGCCATAGTCTCCCTCTTTCCTTACCGTCGGCGGTGATGCCGTAGTCTCCCTCTTTCCTTACTGTCGGCGGTGATGCCTTAGTCTCCCTCTTTCCTTACAGCCAGTAGCTGTCATAGTCTCCCTCTTTCCTTACAGCTAGTAGATGTCATAGTCTCCCTCTTTCCTTACAGTCGGCGGTGATGCTGTAGTCTCCCTCTTTTCTTACAGCCGGCGGTGATGCCATATTCTCCCTCTTTCCTTACAGCCAGTAGATGTTATAGTCTCCCTCTTTCCTTACAGCCAGTAGATGCCATAGTCTCCCTCTTTCCTTACAGCCAGTAGATGCCATAGTCTCCCTCTTTCCTTACAGCCAGTAGATGCCATAGTCTCCCTCTTTCCTTACAGCCAGTAGATGCCATAGTCTCCCTCTTTGCTTACAGCCAGTAGCTGTCATAGTCTCCCTCTTTCCTTACAGCCAGTAGATGTCATAGTCTCCCTCTTTCCTTACAGTCGGCGGTGATGCTGTAGTCTCCCTCTTTTCTTACATCCGGCGGTGATGCCATATTCTCCCTCTTTCCTTACAGCCAGTAGATGCCATAGTCTCCCTCTTTCCTTACAGCCAGTAGATGTCATAGTCTCCCTCTTTCCTTACAGCCAGTAGATGCCATAGTCTCCCTCTTTCCTTACAGCCAGTAGATGCCATAGTCTCCCTCTTTCCTTACAGCCAGTAGATGTCATAGTCTCCCTCTTTCCTTACAGTCGGCGGTGATGCTGTAGTCTCCCTCTTTCCTTACAGCCGGCGGTGATGCCGTAGTCTCCCTCTTTCCTTACAGCCGGCGGTGATGCCATATTCTCCCTCTTTCCTTACAGCCAGTAGATGTTATAGTCTCCCTCTTTCCTTACAGCCAGTAGATGTTATAGTCTCCCTCTTTCCTTACAGCCAGTAGATGCCATAGTCTCCCTCTTTCCTTACAGCCAGTAGATGCCATAGTCTCCCTCTTTCCTTACAGCCAGTAGATGCCATAGTCTCCCTCTTTCCTTACAGCCAGTAGATGCCATAGTCTCCCTCTTTGCTTACAGCCAGTAGCTGTCATAGTCTCCCTCTTTCCTTACAGCCAGTAGATGTCATAGTCTCCCTCTTTCCTTACAGTCGGCGGTGATGCTGTAGTCTCCCTCTTTTTTTACAGCCGGCGGTGATGCCATATTCTCCCTCTTTCCTTACAGCCAGTAGATGCCATAGTCTCCCTCTTTCCTTACAGCCAGTAGATGCCATAGTCTCCCTCTTTCCTTACAGCCAGTAGATGTCATAGTCTCCCTCTTTCCTTACAGTCGGCGGTGATGCTGTAGTCTCCCTCTTTCCTTACAGCCGGCGGTGATGCCGTAGTCTCCCTCTTTCCTTACAGCCGGCGGTGATGCGATAGTCTCCCTCTTTCCTTACAGCCAGTGGTGATGCCATAGTCTCCCTCTTTCCTTACAGCCAGTAGATGTCATAGTCTCCCTTTTTCCTTACAGCCAGCGGTGATGCAGTAGTCTCCCTCTTTTCTTACAGCCAGCAGTGATGCCATAGTCTCCCTCTTTCCTTACCGTCGGCGGTGATGCCGTAGTCTCCCTCTTTCCTTACTGTCGGCGGTGATGCCTTAGTCTCCCTCTTTCCTTACAGCCAGTAGCTGTCATAGTCTCCCTCTTTCCTTACAGCTAGTAGATGTCATAGTCTCCCTCTTTCCTTACAGTCGGCGGTGATGCTGTAGTCTCCCTCTTTTCTTACAGCCGGCGGTGATGCCATATTCTCCCTCTTTCCTTACAGCCAGTAGATGTTATAGTCTCCCTCTTTCCTTACAGCCAGTAGATGCCATAGTCTCCCTCTTTCCTTACAGCCAGTAGATGCCATAGTCTCCCTCTTTCCTTACAGCCAGTAGATGCCATAGTCTCCCTCTTTCCTTACAGCCAGTAGATGCCATAGTCTCCCTCTTTGCTTACAGCCAGTAGCTGTCATAGTCTCCCTCTTTCCTTACAGCCAGTAGATGTCATAGTCTCCCTCTTTCCTTACAGTCGGCGGTGATGCTGTAGTCTCCCTCTTTTCTTACAGCCGGCGGTGATGCCATATTCTCCCTCTTTCCTTACAGCCAGTAGATGCCATAGTCTCCCTCTTTCCTTACAGCCAGTAGATGTCATAGTCTCCCTCTTTCCTTACAGCCAGTAGATGCCATAGTCTCCCTCTTTCCTTACAGCCAGTAGATGCCATAGTCTCCCTCTTTCCTTACAGCCAGTAGATGTCATAGTCTCCCTCTTTCCTTACAGTCGGCGGTGATGCTGTAGTCTCCCTCTTTCCTTACAGCCGGCGGTGATGCCGTAGTCTCCCTCTTTCCTTACAGCCGGCGGTGATGCCATATTCTCCCTCTTTCCTTACAGCCAGTAGATGTTATAGTCTCCCTCTTTCCTTACAGCCAGTAGATGCCATAGTCTCCCTCTTTCCTTACAGCCAGTAGATGCCATAGTCTCCCTCTTTCCTTACAGCCAGTAGATGCCATAGTCTCCCTCTTTGCTTACAGCCAGTAGCTGTCATAGTCTCCCTCTTTCCTTACAGCCAGTAGATGTCATAGTCTCCCTCTTTCCTTACAGTCGGCGGTGATGCTGTAGTCTCCCTCTTTTCTTACAGCCGGCGGTGATGCCATATTCTCCCTCTTTCCTTACAGCCAGTAGATGCCATAGTCTCCCTCTTTCCTTACAGCCAGTAGATGCCATAGTCTCCCTCTTTCCTTACAGCCAGTAGATGTCATAGTCTCCCTTTTTCCTTACAGCCAGCGGTGATGCAGTAGTCTCCCTCTTTTCTTACAGCCAGCGGTGATGTCATAGTGTCCCTTTTTCCTTACAGCCAGCGGTGATGCCATAGTCTCCCTCTTTCCTTACCGTCGGCGGTGATGCCGTAGTCTCCCTCTTTCCTTACTGTCGGCGGTGATGCCTTAGTCTCCCTCTTTCCTTACAGCCAGTAGCTGTCATAGTCTCCCTCTTTCCTTACAGCTAGTAGATGTCATAGTCTCCCTCTTTCCTTACAGTCGGCGGTGATGCTGTAGTCTCCCTCTTTTCTTACAGCCGGCGGTGATGCCATATTCTCCCTCTTTCCTTACAGCCAGTAGATGTTATAGTCTCCCTCTTTCCTTACAGCCAGTAGATGCCATAGTCTCCCTCTTTCCTTACAGCCAGTAGATGCCATAGTCTCCCTCTTTCCTTACAGCCAGTAGATGCCATAGTCTCCCTCTTTCCTTACAGCCAGTAGATGCCATAGTCTCCCTCTTTCCTTACAGCCAGTAGATGCCATAGTCTCCCTCTTTCCTTACAGCCAGTAGATGCCATAGTCTCCCTCTTTGCTTACAGCCAGTAGCTGTCATAGTCTCCCTCTTTGCTTACAGCCAGTAGCTGTCATAGTCTCCCTCTTTCCTTACAGCCAGTAGATGTCATAGTCTCCCTCTTTCCTTTCAGTCGGCGGTGATGCTGTAGTCTCCCTCTTTTCTTACAGCCGGCGGTGATGCCATATTCTCCCTCTTTCCTTACAGCCAGTAGATGCCATAGTCTCCCTCTTTCCTTACAGCCAGTAGATGTCATAGTCTCCCTCTTTCCTTACAGCCAGTAGATGCCATAGTCTCCCTCTTTCCTTACAGCCAGTAGATGCCATAGTCTCCCTCTTTCCTTACAGCCAGTAGATGTCATAGTCTCCCTCTTTCCTTACAGTCGGCGGTGATGCTGTAGTCTCCCTCTTTCCTTACAGCCGGCGGTGATGCCGTAGTCTCCCTCTTTCCTTACAGCCGGCGGTGATGCGATAGTCTCCCTCTTTCCTTACAGCCAGTGGTGATGCCATAGTCTCCCTCTTTCCTTACAGCCAGTAGATGTCATAGTCTCCATTTTTCCTTACAGCCAGCAGTGATGCCATAGTCTCCCTCTTTCCTTACCGTCGGCGGTGATGCCGTAGTCTCCCTCTTTCCTTACTGTCGGCGGTGATGCCTTAGTCTCCCTCTTTCCTTACAGCCAGTAGCTGTCATAGTCTCCCTCTTTCCTTACAGCTAGTAGATGTCATAGTCTCCCTCTTTCCTTACAGTCGGCGGTGATGCTGTAGTCTCCCTCTTTTCTTACAGCCGGCGGTGATGCCATATTCTCCCTCTTTCCTTACAGCCAGTAGATGTTATAGTCTCCCTCTTTCCTTACAGCCAGTAGATGCCATAGTCTCCCTCTTTCCTTACAGCCAGTAGATGCCATAGTCTCCCTCTTTCCTTACAGCCAGTAGATGCCATAGTCTCCCTCTTTGCTTACAGCCAGTAGCTGTCATAGTCTCCCTCTTTCCTTACAGCCAGTAGATGTCATAGTCTCCCTCTTTCCTTACAGTCGGCGGTGATGCTGTAGTCTCCCTCTTTTCTTACAGCCGGCGGTGATGCCATATTCTCCCTCTTTCCTTACAGCCAGTAGATGCCATAGTCTCCCTCTTTCCTTACAGCCAGTAGATGTCATAGTCTCCCTCTTTCCTTACAGCCAGTAGATGCCATAGTCTCCCTCTTTCCTTACAGCCAGTAGATGTTATAGTCTCCCTCTTTCCTTACAGCCAGTAGATGCCATAGTCTCCCTCTTTCCTTACAGCCAGTAGATGCCATAGTCTCCCTCTTTCCTTACAGCCAGTAGATGCCATAGTCTCCCTCTTTCCTTACAGCCAGTAGATGTCATAGTCTCCCTCTTTCCTTACCGTCGGCGGTGATGCCGTAGTCTCCCTCTTTCCTTACTGTCGGCGGTGATGCCTTAGTCTCCCTCTTTCCTTACAGCCAGTATCTGTCATAGTCTCCCTCTTTCCTTACAGTCGGCGGTGATGCTGTAGTCTCCCTCTTTTCTTACAGCCGGCGGTGATGCCATATTCTCCCTCTTTCCTTACAGCCAGTAGATGCCATAGTCTCCCTCTTTCCTTACAGCCAGTAGATGTTATAGTCTCCCTCTTTCCTTACAGCCAGTAGATGCCATAGTCTCCCTCTTTGCTTACAGCCAGTAGCTGTCATAGTCTCCCTCTTTGCTTACAGCCAGTAGCTGTCATAGTCTCCCTCTTTCCTTACAGCCAGTAGATGTCATAGTCTCCCTCTTTCCTTTCAGTCGGCGGTGATGCTGTAGTCTCCCTCTTTTCTTACAGCCGGCGGTGATGCCATATTCTCCCTCTTTCCTTACAGCCAGTAGATGCCATAGTCTCCCTCTTTCCTTACAGCCAGTAGATGTCATAGTCTCCCTCTTTCCTTACAGCCAGTAGATGCCATAGTCTCCCTCTTTCCTTACAGCCAGTAGATGCCATAGTCTCCCTCTTTCCTTACAGCCAGTAGATGTCATAGTCTCCCTCTTTCCTTACAGTCGGCGGTGATGCTGTAGTCTCCCTCTTTCCTTACAGCCGGCGGTGATGCCGTAGTCTCCCTCTTTCCTTACAGCCGGCGGTGATGCGATAGTCTCCCTCTTTCCTTACAGCCAGTGGTGATGCCATAGTCTCCCTCTTTCCTTACAGCCAGTAGATGTCATAGTCTCCATTTTTCCTTACAGCCAGCGGTGATGCAGTAGTCTCCCTCTTTTCTTACAGCCAGCAGTGATGCCATAGTCTCCCTCTTTCCTTACCGTCGGCGGTGATGCCGTAGTCTCCCTCTTTCCTTACTGTCGGCGGTGATGCCTTAGTCTCCCTCTTTCCTTACAGCCAGTAGCTGTCATAGTCTCCCTCTTTCCTTACAGCTAGTAGATGTCATAGTCTCCCTCTTTCCTTACAGTCGGCGGTGATGCTGTAGTCTCCCTCTTTTCTTACAGCCGGCGGTGATGCCATATTCTCCCTCTTTCCTTACAGCCAGTAGATGTTAGTCTCCCTCTTTCCTTACAGCCAGTAGATGCCATAGTCTCCCTCTTTCCTTACAGCCAGTAGATGCCATAGTCTCCCTCTTTCCTTACAGCCAGTAGATGCCATAGTCTCCCTCTTTGCTTACAGCCAGTAGCTGTCATAGTCTCCCTCTTTCCTTACAGCCAGTAGATGTCATAGTCTCCCTCTTTCCTTACAGTCGGCGGTGATGCTGTAGTCTCCCTCTTTTCTTACAGCCGGCGGTGATGCCATATTCTCCCTCTTTCCTTACAGCCAGTAGATGCCATAGTCTCCCTCTTTCCTTACAGCCAGTAGATGTCATAGTCTCCCTCTTTCCTTACAGCCAGTAGATGCCATAGTCTCCCTCTTTCCTTACAGCCAGTAGATGTTATAGTCTCCCTCTTTCCTTACAGCCAGTAGATGCCATAGTCTCCCTCTTTCCTTACAGCCAGTAGATGCCATAGTCTCCCTCTTTCCTTACAGCCAGTAGATGTCATAGTCTCCCTCTTTCCTTACCGTCGGCGGTGATGCCGTAGTCTCCCTCTTTCCTTACTGTCGGCGGTGATGCCTTAGTCTCCCTCTTTCCTTACAGCCAGTATCTGTCATAGTCTCCCTCTTTCCTTACAGTCGGCGGTGATGCTGTAGTCTCCCTCTTTTCTTACAGCCGGCGGTGATGCCATATTCTCCCTCTTTCCTTACAGCCAGTAGATGCCATAGTCTCCCTCTTTCCTTACAGCCAGTAGATGTTATAGTCTCCCTCTTTCCTTACAGCCAGTAGATGCCATAGTCTCCCTCTTTCCTTACAGCCAGTAGATGCCATAGTCTCCCTCTTTCCTTACAGCCAGTAGATGCCATAGTCTCCCTCTTTCCTTACAGCCAGTAGATGTCATAGTCTCCCTCTTTCCTTACAGTCGGCGGTGATGCTGTAGTCTCCCTCTTTCCTTACAGCCGGCGGTGATCCCGTAGTCTCCCTCTTTCCTTACAGCCGGCGGTGATGCCATAGTCTCCCTCTTTCCTTACAGCCGGTGGTGATGCCATAGTCTCCCTCTTTCCTTACAGCCAGTAGATGTCACAGTCTCCCTTTTTCCTTACAGCCAGCGGTGATGCAGTAGTCTCCCTCTTTTCTTACAGCCAGCAGTGATGCCATAGTCTCCCTCTTTCCTTACCGTCGGCGGTGATGCCGTAGTCTCCCTCTTTCCTTACCGTCGGCGGTGATGCCATAGTCTCCCTCTTTCCTTACAGCCAGTAGATGTCATAGTCTCCCTCTTTCCTTACCGTCGGCGGTGATGCCGTAGTCTCCCTCTTTCCTTACCGTCGGCGGTGATGCCATAGTCTCCCTCTTTCCTTACAGCCAGTAGATGCCATAGTCTCCCTCTTTCCTTACAGCCGGCGGTGATGCCGTAGTCTCCCTCTTTCCTTACCGTCGGCGGTGATGCCATAGTCTCCCTCTTTCCTTACAGCCAGTTGATGCCTTAGTCTCCCTCTTTCCTTACAGCCAGTAGCTGTCATAGTCTCCCTCTTTCCTTACAGCCAGTACATGTAATAGTCTCCCTCTTTCCTTACAGCCGGCGGTGATGCCATAGTCTCCCTCTTTCCTTACAGTTGGCGGTGATACCATAGTCTCCCTCTTTCCTTACCGTCGGCGGTGATGTCATAGTCTCCCTCTTTCCTTACAGCCAGAAGATGTCATAGTCTCCCTCTTTCCTTACAGCCAGTAGATCTCATAGTCTCCCTCTTTCCTTACAGCCAGTAGATGTCATAGTCTCCCTCTTTCCTTGCAGCTGGCGGTGACTCTGCAGAATGTGTCTTGTGTACAATACTGGAATCACAGAGGAGCAGACCTTGATCTCCAGGGTAAGTGACTCTGCACCGCTAGGAATATTAATATGGTGGGAGGGGGCGGCGGGAAAGTTCAGTCGAAAGCCATATACTGTATTGTAAGGTTTTGGTTGAGTTCCCACTTTTTGCATTGTGGTAATTTTTGGACACAATTTTTTGCCAGTTTCCTTTAGTATATATATTTTTTCTGACTATTCGCCGTACCTTTCTTTTAATCTGTTTTATTATATTCTTTTGGCTTTTTAAATTTATAGTTTGAAAATAAAGAGTAAAGACAAAATAAAATTTTAGTCAATTTCTCTACTGATTACATAGTGCTAATCATCGTCTGCCGGTCATTTTGATATCTTACGTGCTCATTTTTGGACAATTGGGTTAGGTGAATAAAAAGGATGAATCTGTGTTTTTATTCTTTTTGCTGGAGGAGGTGGGAATATTTTATGTATATTTTTAGCTGATTTAATTTTGATTTTATGTCTCCGGACCATTGGTGACTTTCTTTTTTCACATACTTTTTCAAGCTAGTTAGACCCCATCGTCATCATCATGTCACCAATTCCACTCATTGAGATCACAGATTGGTGACCCCCCTTCTATCTTCTCCCCAGGGTCCTGCTGAGCTACAAACCTTATAAACCCTAAACCTATTGCTGGCAACCATCCCAATTTTGTGAGAACTGTCCCAAAATTTTGCAATCCATCTCTTGAAATCTGGTCCGACACGAGCTAGAGGTGAGCATTAATGTCACTCACACACTTTGGACGTCACAAAGGCATACAGACACTGTGGACGTCACACAGGCCCCTGGACACTATGGATGTCACACAGCTTCTGGACACTGTGGATGTCACACAGGCACCTGGACACTGTGGATGTCACACAGACCTCTGGACACTGTGGACGTCACACAGGCCTCTGAACACTGTGAATGTCACACAGGCCTCTTGACACTGTGGACGTCACACAGGCCTACAGACACTGTGGATGTCACACAGGCCTCTTGACACTGTGGACGTCACACAGACCTTTGGACACTGTGGAGGTCACACAGGCCTCTGGGCACTGTGGAGGTCACACAGGCCTACAGACACTGTGGACATCACACAGGCCTCTGGACACTGGATGTCACACAGGCCTCTGGACACTGTGGATGACACACAGGACTCTGGACACTGTGAACGTCACACAGTCCTCTGGACACTGTGGACGTCACACAGGCCTCTGGGCACTGGATTTCACACAGGCCTCTGGACACTGTGGACGACACACAGGACTCTGGACACTGTGGACGTCACACAGTCCTCTGGACACTGTGGACGTCACACAGGCCCTGAACACTGTGGATGTCACACAGGCCTCTGGACACTGTGGATGTCACACAGGCCTACAGACACTGTGGACTTCACACAGGCCTCTGGACACTGGATGTCACACAGGCCTCTGGACACTGTGGATGACACACAGGACTCTGGACACTGTGAACGTCACACAGTCCTCTGGACACTGTGGACGTCACACAGGCCTCTGGGCACTGGATTTCACACAGGCCTCTGGACACTGTGGACGACACACAGGACTCTGGACACTGTGGACGTCACACAGTCCTCTGGACACTGTGGACGTCACACAGGCCCTGAACACTGTGGATGTCACACAGGCCTCTGGACACTGTGGATGTCACATAGGCACCTGGACACTGTGGATGTCACACAGGCACCTGGACACTGTGGACGTCACACAGCTTTTGGACACTGTGGATGTCACACAGGCCACTGGACACTGTGGATGTCACATAGGCCTCTGGACAGTGTGGATATCACACAGGCCTCTGGACAGTGTGGATGTCACACAGGCCTCTGGACACTGTGGATGTCACACAGGCCTCTGGACACTGTGGATGTCAAACAGGCCCCTGGACACTATGGATGTCACACAGCTTCTGGACACTGTGGATGTCACACAGGCACCTGGACACTGTGGATGTCACACAGACCTCTGGACACTGTGGACGTCACACAGGCCTCTGAACACTGTGAATGTCACACAGGCCTCTTGACACTGTGGACGTCACACAGGCCTACAGACACTGTGGATGTCACACAGGCCTCTTGACACTGTGGACGTCACACAGACCTTTGGACACTGTGGAGGTCACACAGGCCTCTGGGCACTGTGGATGTCACACAGGCCTACAGACACTGTGGACATCACACAGGCCACTGGACACTGTGGATGTCACACAGGCCTACAGACACTGTGGACTTCACACAGGCCTCTGGACACTGGATGTCACACAGGCCTCTGGACACTGTGGATGACACACAGGACTCTGGACACTGTGAACGTCACACAGACCTTTGGACACTGTGGACGTCACACAGGCCTCTGGGCACTGGATTTCACACAGGCCTCTGGACACTGTGGACGACACACAGGACTCTGGACACTGTGGACGTCACACAGGCCTCTGGACACTGTGGACGTCACACAGGCCCTGAACACTGTGGATGTCACACAGGCCTCTGGACATTGTGGATGTCACACAGGCCTCTGGACACTGTGGATGTCACATAGGCACCTGGACACTGTGGATGTCACACAGGCACCTGGACACTGTGGATGTCACACAGGCACCTGGACACTGTGGACGTCACACAGCTTTTGGACACTGTGGATGTCACACAGGCCACTGGACACTGTGGATGTCACATAGGCCTCTGGACAGTGTGGATGTCACACAGGCCTCTGGACAGTGTGGATGTCACACAGGCCTCTGGACAGTGTGGATGTCACACAGGCCTCTGGACACTGTGGATGTCACACAGGCCTCTGGACACTGTGGATGTCAAACAGGCACCTGGACACTGTGGATGTCACACAGGCCTCTGAACACTGTGGATGTCACACAGGCCTCTGAACACTGTGGATGTCACACAGGCCTCTGAACACTGTGGATGTCACACAGGCCTCTGAACACTGTGGATGTCACACAGGCCTCTGAACACTGTGGATGTCACACAGGCCTCTGGACACTGTGGATGTCACACAGGCATCTGGACACTGTGGACGACACACAGGCCTCTGGACACTGTGGACGTCACACAGGCCTCTGGACACTGTGGACGTCACACAGGCCTCTGGACACTGTGGATGTCACACAGACCTCTGGACACTGGATGTCACACAGGCCTCTGGACACTGTGGACGACACACAGGACTCTGGACATTGTGGATGTCACACAAGCCCCTGGACACTGTGGATGTCACACAGGCACCTGGACACTGTGGATGTCACACAGGCCTCTGGACACTGTGGACGTCACACAGGCCTCTGGACACTGTGAACGTCACACAGGCCTCTGGAAACTGTGGACGTCACACAGGCCTCTGGACACTGTGGACGTCACACAGGCCTCTGGACACTGGATGTCACACAGGCCTCTGGACACTGTGAACGTCACACAGGCCTCTGGAAACTGTGGACGTCACACAGGCCTCTGGACACTGTGGACGTCACACAGGCCTCTGGACACTGGATGTCACACAGACCTCTGGACACTGGATGTCACACAGGCCTGCAGACACTGTGGACGTCACACAGACCTCTGGACACTGGACGTCACACAGGCCTACAGACACTGTGGACGTCACACAGGCCTCTGGACACTGTGGACGACACATAGGCCTATGGACACTGTGGAAATCACACAGGCCTCTGGATACTCTGGACGTCACACAGCTTCTGGACACTGTGGATGTCACACAGGCCTCTGGACACTGTGGATGTCACATAGGCCTCTGGACACTGTGGATGTCAAACAGGCACCTGGACACTGTGGATGTCACACAGGCCTCTGGACACTGTGGACGTCACACAGCTTCTGGACACTGTGGATGTCACACAGGCCTCTTGATACTGTGGACGTCACACAGGCCTACAGACACTGTGGAGGACACACAGGCCTCTGGACACTGTGGATGTCACACAGGCACCTGGACACTGTGGATGTCACACAGGCCTCTGGACACTGTGAACGTCACACAGGCCTCTGGACACTGTGGATGTCACACAGACCTCTGGACACTGGATGTCACACAGGCCTACAGACACTGTGGACGTCACACAGGCCTCTGGACACTGTGGACGACACACAGGACTCTGGACACTGTGGATGTCACACAGGCACCTGGACACTGTGGATGTCACACAGGCACCTGGACACTGTGGATGTCACACAGGCACCTGGACACTGTGGATGTCACACAGGCCTCTGGACACTGTGGACGTCACACAGGCCTCTGGACACTGTGGACGTCACACAGGCCTACAGACACTGTGGATGTCACACAGGCCTCTGGGCACTGTGGACGTCACACAGGCCTACAGACACTGTGGACGTCACACAGGCCTACAGACACTGTGGACGTCACACAGGCCTACAGACACTGTGGACGTCACACAGGCCTCTTGACACTGTGGACGTCACACAGGCCTCTTGACACTGTGGATGTCACACAGGCCTCTGGACACTGTGAACGTCACACAGACCTTTGGACACTGTGGACGTCACACAGGCCTCTGGACACTGTGGACATCACACAGGCCACTGGACACTGTGGATGTCACACAGGCCTCTGGACACTGTGGATGTCACACAGGCCTCTGGACACACTGGACGTCACACAGGACTCTGGACACTGTCAACGTCACACAGACCTTTGGACACTGTGGACGTCACACAGACCTCTGGGCACTGGATTTCACACAGGCCTCTGGGCACTGTGGATGTCACACAGGCCCCTGGACACTGTGGATGTCACACAGGCACCTGGACACTGTGGATGTCACACAGGCCTCTGGACACTGTGGACGTCACACAGGCCTCTGGACACTGTGGATGTCACACAGGCCTCTGAACACTGTGGATGTCAAACAGGCACCTGGACACTGTGGATGTCATACAGGCCTCTGGATACTGTGGATGTCACACAGGCCTCTGAACACTGTGGATGTCACACAGGCCTCTGAACACTGTGGATGTCACACAGGCCTCTGAACACTGTGGATGTCACACAGGCCTCTGGACACTGTGGATGTCACACAGGCCTCTGGACACTGTGGATGTCACACAGGCCTCTGGAAACTGTGGATGTCACACAGGCCTCTGGACACTGTGGATGTCAAACAGGCACCTGGACACTGTGGATGTCACACAGGCCTCTGAACACTGTGGATGTCACACAGGCCTCTGAACACTGTGGATGTCACACAGGCCTCTGGACACTGTGGATGTCACACAGGCATCTGGACACTGTGGACGACACACAGGACTCTGGACACTGTGGACGTCACACAGGCCTCTGGACACTGTGGACGTCACACAGGCCTCTGGACACTGTGGATGTCACACAGACCTCTGGACACTGGATGTCACACAGGCCTCTGGACACTGTGGACGACACACAGGACTCTGGACATTGTGGATGTCACACAAGCCCCTGGACACTGTGGATGTCACACAGGCACCTGGACACTGTGGATGTCACACAGGCCTCTGGACACTGTGGACGTCACACAGGCCTCTGGACACTGTGAACGTCACACAGGCCTCTGGAAACTGTGGACGTCACACAGGCCTCTGGACACTGTGGACGTCACACAGGCCTCTGGACACTGTGGACGTCACACAGGCCTCTGGACACTGTGGACGTCACACAGGCCTCTGGACACTGTGGACGTCACACAGGCCTCTGGACACTGGATGTCACACAGACCTCTGGACACTGGATGTCACACAGGCCTGCAGACACTGTGGACGTCACACAGACCTCTGGACACTGGACGTCACACAGGCCTACAGACACTGTGGACGTCACACAGGCCTCTGGACACTGTGGAAATCACACAGGCCTCTGGATACTCTGGACGTCACACAGCTTCTGGACACTGTGGATGTCACACAGGCCTCTGGACACTGTGGATGTCACATAGGCCTCTGGACACTGTGGATGTCAAACAGGCACCTGGACACTGTGGATGTCACACAGGCCTCTGGACACTGTGGACGTCACACAGCTTCTGGACACTGTGGATGTCACACAGGCCTCTTGATACTGTGGACGTCACACAGGCCTACAGACACTGTGGATGTCACACAGGCCTCTGGGCACTGGACGTCACACAGGCCTACAGACACTGTGGACGTCACACAGACCTCTGGACACTGGACGTCACACAGGCCTACAGACACTGTGGACGTCACACAGGCCTCTGGACACTGTGGACGACACATAGGCCTATGGACACTGTGGAAATCACACAGGCCTCTGGATACTCTGGACGTCACACAGCTTCTGGACACTGTGGATGTCACACAGGCCTCTGGACACTGTGGATGTCACATAGGCCTCTGGACACTGTGGATGTCAAACAGGCACCTGGACACTGTGGATGTCACACAGGCCTCTGGACACTGTGGACGTCACACAGCTTCTGGACACTGTGGATGTCACACAGGCCTCTTGATACTGTGGACGTCACACAGGCCTACAGACACTGTGGAGGACACACAGGCCTCTGGACACTGTGGATGTCACACAGGCACCTGGACACTGTGGATGTCACACAGGCCTCTGGACACTGTGAACGTCACACAGGCCTCTGGACACTGTGGATGTCACACAGACCTCTGGACACTGGATGTCACACAGGCCTACAGACACTGTGGACGTCACACAGGCCTCTGGACACTGTGGACGACACACAGGACTCTGGACACTGTGGATGTCACACAGGCACCTGGACACTGTGGATGTCACACAGGCACCTGGACACTGTGGATGTCACACAGGCCTCTGGACACTGTGGACGTCACACAGGCCTCTGGACACTGTGGACGTCACACAGGCCTACAGACACTGTGGATGTCACACAGGCCTCTGGGCACTGTGGACGTCACACAGGCCTACAGACACTGTGGACGTCACACAGGCCTACAGACACTGTGGACGTCACACAGGCCTCTTGACACTGTGGACGTCACACAGGCCTCTTGACACTGTGGACGTCACACAGGCCACTGGACACTGTGGATGTAACACAGGCCTCTGGACACTGTGAACGTCACACAGACCTTTGGACACTGTGGACGTCACACAGGCCTCTGGACACTGTGGACATCACACAGGCCACTGGACACTGTGGATGTCACACAGGCCTCTGGACACTGTGGATGTCACACAGGCCTCTGGACACTGTGGACGTCACACAGGACTCTGGACACTGTCAACGTCACACAGACCTTTGGACACTGTGGACGTCACACAGACCTCTGGGCACTGGATGTCACACAGGCCCCTGGACACTGTGGATGTCACACAGGCACCTGGACACTGTGGATGTCACACAGGCCTCTGGACACTGTGGACGTCACACAGGCCTCTGGACACTGTGGATGTCACACAGGCCTCTGAACACTGTGGATGTCAAACAGGCACCTGGACACTGTGGATGTCATACAGGCCTCTGGATACTGTGGATGTCACACAGGCCTCTGAACACTGTGGATGTCACACAGGCCTCTGAACACTGTGGATGTCACACAGGCCTCTGAACACTGTGGATGTCACACAGGCCTCTGGACACTGTGGATGTCACACAGGCCTCTGGACGACACACAGGCCTCTGGACACTGTGGATGTCATACAGGCACCTGGACACTGTGGATGTCATAAAGGCACCTGGACACTGTGGATGTCACACAGGCCTCTGAACACTGTGGATGTCACACAGTTCTCTGGACACTGTGGATGTCACACAGGCCTCTGGACACTGTGGACGTCACACAGGACTCTGGACACTGTCAACGTCACACAGACCTTTGGACACTGTGGACGTCACACAGACCTCTGGGCACTGGATTTCACACAGGCCTCTGGGCACTGTGGATGTCACACAGGCCCCTGGACACTGTGGATGTCACACAGGCACCTGGACACTGTGGATGTCACACAGGCCTCTGGACACTGTGGACGTCACACAGGCCTCTGGACACTGTGGATGTCACACAGGCCTCTGAACACTGTGGATGTCAAACAGGCACCTGGACACTGTGGATGTCATACAGGCCTCTGGATACTGTGGATGTCACACAGGCCTCTGAACACTGTGGATGTCACACAGGCCTCTGAACACTGTGGATGTCACACAGGCCTCTGAACACTGTGGATGTCACACAGACCTCTGGACACTGTGGATGTCACACAGGCCTCTGGACACTGTGGATGTCACACAGGCCTCTGGACACTGTGGATGTCAAACAGGCACCTGGACACTGTGGATGTCACACAGGCCTCTGAACACTGTGGATGTCACACAGGCCTCTGAACACTGTGGATGTCACACAGGCCTCTGGACACTGTGGATGTCACACAGGCATCTGGACACTGTGGACGACACACAGGACTCTGGACACTGTGGACGTCACACAGGCCTCTGGACACTGTGGACGTCACACAGGCCTCTGGACACTGTGGATGTCACACAGACCTCTGGACACTGGATGTCACACAGGCCTCTGGACACTGTGGACGACACACAGGACTCTGGACATTGTGGATGTCACACAAGCCCCTGGACACTGTGGATGTCACACAGGCACCTGGACACTGTGGATGTCACACAGGCCTCTGGACACTGTGGACGTCACACAGGCCTCTGGACACTGTGAACGTCACACAGGCCTCTGGACACTGTGGACGTCACACAGGCCTCTGGACACTGTGGACGTCACACAGGCCTCTGGACACTGTGGACGTCACACAGGCCTCTGGACACTGGATGTCACACAGACCTCTGGACACTGGATGTCACACAGGCCTGCAGACACTGTGGACGTCACACAGACCTCTGGACACTGGACGTCACACAGGCCTACAGACACTGTGGACGTCACACAGGCCTCTGGACACTGTGGACGACACATAGGCCTATGGACACTGTGGAAATCACACAGGCCTCTGGATACTCTGGACGTCACACAGCTTCTGGACACTGTGGATGTCACACAGGCCTCTGGACACTGTGGATGTCACATAGGCCTATGGACACTGTGGATGTCAAACAGGCACCTGGACACTGTGGATGTCACACAGGCCTCTGGACACTGTGGACGTCACACAGCTTCTGGACACTGTGGATGTCACACAGGCCTCTTGATACTGTGGACGTCACACAGGCCTACAGACACTGTGGATGTCACACAGGCCTCTGGGCACTGGACGTCACACAGGCCTACAGACACTGTGGACGTCACACAGACCTCTGGACACTGGACGTCACACAGGCCTACAGACACTGTGGACGTCACACAGGCCTCTGGACACTGTGGACGACACATAGGCCTATGGACACTGTGGAAATCACACAGGCCTCTGGATACTCTGGACGTCACACAGCTTCTGGACACTGTGGATGTCACACAGGCCTCTGGACACTGTGGATGTCACATAGGCCTCTGGACACTGTGGATGTCAAACAGGCACCTGGACACTGTGGATGTCACACAGGCCTCTGGACACTGTGGACGTCACACAGCTTCTGGACACTGTGGATGTCACACAGGCCTCTTGATACTGTGGACGTCACACAGGCCTACAGACACTGTGGAGGACACACAGGCCTCTGGACACTGTGGATGTCACACAGGCACCTGGACACTGTGGATGTCACACAGGCCTCTGGACACTGTGAACGTCACACAGGCCTCTGGACACTGTGGATGTCACACAGACCTCTGGACACTGGATGTCACACAGGCCTACAGACACTGTGGACGTCACACAGGCCTCTGGACACTGTGGACGACACACAGGACTCTGGACACTGTGGATGTCACACAGGCACCTGGACACTGTGGATGTCACACAGGCACCTGGACACTGTGGATGTCACACAGGCACCTGGACACTGTGGATGTCACACAGGCCTCTGGACACTGTGGACGTCACACAGGCCTCTGGACACTGTGGACGTCACACAGGCCTACAGACACTGTGGATGTCACACAGGCCTCTGGGCACTGTGGACGTCACACAGGCCTACAGACACTGTGGACGTCACACAGGCCTACAGACACTGTGGACGTCACACAGGCCTACAGACACTGTGGACGTCACACAGGCCTACAGACACTGTGGACGTCACACAGGCCTACAGACACTGTGGACGTCACACAGGCCTCTTGACACTGTGGACGTCACACAGGCCACTGGACACTGTGGACGTCACACAGGCCTCTGGACACTGTGAACGTCACACAGACCTTTGGACACTGTGGACGTCACACAGGCCTCTGGACACTGTGGACATCACACAGGCCACTGGACACTGTGGATGTCACACAGGCCTCTGGACACTGTGGATGTCACACAGGCCTCTGGACACTGTGGACGTCACACAGGACTCTGGACACTGTCGACGTCACACAGACCTTTGGACACTGTGGACGTCACACAGACCTCTGGGCACTGGATTTCACACAGGCCTCTGGGCACTGTGGATGTCACACAGGCCCCTGGACACTGTGGATGTCACACAGGCACCTGGACACTGTGGATGTCACACAGGCCTCTGGACACTGTGGACGTCACACAGGCCTCTGGACACTGTGGATGTCACACAGGCCTCTGAACACTGTGGATGTCAAACAGGCACCTGGACACTGTGGATGTCATACAGGCCTCTGGATACTGTGGATGTCACACAGGCCTCTGAACACTGTGGATGTCACACAGGCCTCTGAACACTGTGGATGTCACACAGGCCTCTGAAAACTGTGGATGTCACACAGGCCTCTGGACACTGTGGATGTCACACAGGCCTCTGGACACTGTGGACGACACACAGGCCTCTGGACACTGTGGATGTCACACAGGCCTCTGGACACTGTGGATGTCATACAGGCACCTGGACACTGTGGATGTCACACAGGCCTCTGGACACTGTGGACGTCACACAGCTTCTGAACACTGTGGATGTCACACAGTTCTCTGGACACTGTGGATGTCACACAGGCCTCTGGACACTGTGGACGTCACACAGGCCTCTGAACACTGTGGATGTCACACAGGCCTCTGAACACTGTGGATGTCACACAGGCCTCTGAACACTGTGGATGTCACACAGGCCTCTGAACACTGTGGACGTCACACAGGCCTCTTGACACTGTGGACATCACACAGGCCTCTTGACACTGTGGACATCACACAGGCCTCTGGACACTGTGGATGTCACACAGGCCTACAGACACTGTGGACGTCACACAGCTTCGGGACACTGTGGATGTCACACAGGCCTCTTGACACTGTGGACATCACACAGGCCTCTGGACACTGTGGATGTCACACAGGCCTACAGACACTGTGGACGTCACACAGCTTCTGGACACTGTGGATGTCACACAGGCCTCTGGACACTGGATGTCACACAGGACTCTGGACACTGTGGACGTCACACAGCTTCTGGACACTGTGGATGTCACACAGGCCTCTGGACACTGTGGATGTCACACAGGCCTCTGGACACTGTGGACGTCACACAGCTTCTGGACACTGTGGACGTCACACAGGCCTCTGGACACTGTGGACGTCACACAGGCCTCTGGACACTGTGGATGTCACACAGGCCTCTGGACACTGTGGATGTCACACAGGCCTCTGGACACTGGATGTCACACAGGCCTCTGGACACTGGATGTCACACAGGCTTCTGGACACTGTGGACGTCACACAGGCCTCTGGACACTGTGGACGTCACACAGGCCTCTGTACACTGTGGACGACACACAGGACTCTGGACATTGTGGATGTCACACAGGCCCCTGGAAACTGTGGATGTCACACAGGCACCTGGACACTGTGGATGTCACACAGGCACCTGGACACTGTGGACGTCACACAGGCCTCTGGACACTGGATGTCACACAGACCTCTGGACACTGGAAGTCACACAGGCCTACAGACACACTGGACGTCACACAGACCTCTGGACACTGTGGACGTCACACAGGCCTCTGGACACTGTGGATGTCACACAGGCCTCTGGACACTGTGGATGTCACATAGGCCTCTGGACACTGTGGATGTCAAACAGGCACCTGGACACTGTGGATGTCACACAGGCCTCTGGACACTGTGGACGTCACACAGCTTCTGGACACTGTGGATGTCACACAGGCCTCTTGACACTGTGGACGTCACACAGGCCTACAGACACTGTGGAGGACACACAGGACTCTGGACACTGTGGACGTTACACAGGCCTCTGGACACTGTGGATGTCACACAGGCCTCTGGACACTGTGGACGTCACACAGCTTCTGGACACTGTGGACGTCACACAGGCCTCTGGACACTGTGGACGTCACACAGGCCTCTGGACACTGTGGATGTCACACAGGCCTCTGGACACTGGATGTCACACAGGCCTCTGGACACTGTGGACGACACACAGGCCCCTGGACACTGTGGATGTCACACAGGCACCTGGACACTGTGGATGTCACACAGGCCTCTGGACACTGTGGACGTCACACAGGCCTCTGGACACTGGATGTCACACAGACCTCTGGACACTGGATGTCACACAGGCCTACAGACACTGTGGACGTCACACAGACCTCTGGACACTGGACGTCACACAGGCCTACAGACACTGTGGACGTCACACAGGCCTCTGGACACTGTGGACGACACACAGGCCTATGGACACTGTGGACAACACACAGGCCTATGGACACTGTGGAAATCACACAGGCCTCTGGACACTCTGGACGTCACACAGCTTCTGGACACTGTGGATGTCACACAGGCCTCTGGACACTGTGGATGTCACATAGGCCTCTGGACACTGGGGATGTCAAACAGGCACCTGGACACTGTGGATGTCACACAGGCCTCTGGACACTGTGGACGTCACACAGCTTCTGGACACTGTGGATGTCACACAGGCCTCTTGACACTGTGGACGACACACAGGCCTACAGACACTGTGGATGTCACACAGGACTCTGGACACTGTGGACGTCACACAGGCCTCTGGGCACTGTGGAAGTCATACAGGCCTACAGACACTGTGGAGGACACACAGGACTCTGGACACTGTGGACGTCACACAGGCCTCTGGACACTGTGGATGTCACACAGGCCTCTGGACACACAGGACGTCACACAGGCCTCTGGACACTGTGGATGTCACACAGACCTCTGGACACTGTAGACGACACACAGGACTCTGGACATTGTGGATGTCACACAGGCCCCTGGACACTGTGGATGTCACACAGGCACCTGGACACTGTGGACGTCACACAGGCCACTGGACACTGTGGACGTCACACAGGACTCTGGACACTGTGGACGTCACACAGGACTCTGGACACTGTGGACGTCACACAGGACTCTGGACACTGTCAACGTCACACAGACCTTTGGACACTGTGGACGTCACACAGGCCTCTGGGCACTGGATTTCACACAGGCCTCTGGGCACTGGATTTCACACAGGCCTCTGGACACTGTGGACGTCACACAGGCCTCTGGACACTGTGGATGTCACACAGACCTCTGGACACTGTAGACGACACACAGGACTCTGGACACTGTGGATGTCACACAGGCCCCTGGACACTGTGGATGTCACACAGGCACCTGGACACTGTGGATGTCACACAGGCCTCTGGACACTCTGAATGTCACATAGGCCTCTGGACAGTGTGGATGTCACACAGGCCTCTGGACACTGTGGATGTCACACAGGCCCCTGGACACTGTGGATGTCACACAGGCCTCTGGACACTGTGGACGTCACACAGCTTCTGAACACTGTGGATGTCACACAGGCCTCTGAACACTGTGGATGTCACACAGGCCTCTGAACACTGTGGATGTCACACAGGCCTCTGAACACTGTGGATGTCACACAGGCCTCTTGACACTGTGGACTTCACAGAGGCCTCTGGACACTGTGGATGTCACACAGGCCTACAGACACTGTGGACGTCACACAGCTTCTGGACACTGTGGATGTCACACAGGCCTCTGCACACTGGATGTCACACAGGACTCGACACTGTGGATGTCACACAGGCCTACAGACACTGTGGACGTCACACAGCTTCAGGACACTGTGGATGTCACACAGGCCTCTGGACACTGTGGATGTCACACAGGCCTCTGGACACTGTGGACGTCACACAGCTTCTGGACACTGTGGACATCACACAGGCCTCTGGACACTGTGGACGTCACACAGGCCTCTGGACACTGGATGTCACACAGGCCTACAGACACTGTGGACGTCACACAGGCCTCTGGACACTGTGGACGTCACACAGGCCCCTGGACACTGTGGATGTCACACAGGCACCTGGACACTGTGGATGTCACACAGGCCTCTGGACACTGTGGACGTCACACAGGCACCTGGACACTGTGGATGTCACACAGGCGTCTGGACACTGTGGATGTCACACAGGCGTCTGGACACTGTGGACGTCACACAGGCCTCTGGACACTGTGGACGTCACACAGCTTCTGAACACTGTGGACGTCACACAGGCCTCTGGACACTGTGGATGTCACACAGACCTCTGGACACTGTGGATGTCACACAGGCCCCTGGACACTGTGGATGTCACACAGGCCCCTGGACACTGTGGACGACACACAGGCCTCTGGACACTGTGGACGACACACAGGCCTCTGGACACTGTGGACGACACACAGGCCTCTGGACACTGTGGACGTCACACAGGCCCTGAACACTGTGGATGTCACACAGCTTCTGGACACTGTGGACGTCACACAGCTTCTGGACACTGTGTATGCCACACACAGGCCACTGGACACTGTGGACGTCACACAGGCCTCTGGACACTGTGGATGTCACACAGGCTCCTGGACACTGTGGATGTCACACACAGGCCTCTGGACACTGGATTTCACACAGGCCTCTGGACACTGGATTTCACACAGGCCTCTGGACACTGTGGACGTCACAAAGACTCTGGACATTGTGGATGTCACACAGGCCCCTGGACACTGTGGATGTCACACAGGCACCTGGACACTGTGGATGTCACACAGGCCTCTGGACACTGTGGAAATCACACAGGCCTCTGGACACTCTGGACGTCACACAGCTTCTGGACACTGTGGATGTCACATAGGCTTCTGAACACTGTGGATGTCACACAGGCCTCTGGGCACTGGATGTCACACAGACCTACAGACACTGTGGACGTCACACAGGCCTCTGGACACTGTGGACGACACACAGGCCTCTGAACACTGTGGATGTCACACAGGCCTCTGAACACTGTGGATGTCACACAGGCCTCTGAACACTGTGGATGTCACACAGGCCTCTGGACACTGGATGTCACACAGGCCTCTGGACACTGTGGATGACACACAGGCCCCTGGACACTGTGGATGTCACACAGGCACCTGGACACTGTGGATGTCACACAGGCCTCTGGACACTGGATGTCACACAGGCCTACAGACACTGTGGACGTCACACAGACCTCTGGACACTGGACGTCACACAGGCCTACAGACACGGTGGACGTCACACAGGCCTCTGGACACTGTGGAAATCACACAGGCCTCTGGACACTGTGGACGTCACACAGCTTCTGGACACTGTGGATGTCACACAGGCCTCTGGACACTGTGGATGTCACACAGGCCTCTGGACACTGTGGATGTCACATAGGCCTCTGGACACTGTGGATGTCACACAGGCCTCTGGACACTGTGGACGTCACATAGGCCTCTGGACAGTGTGGATGTCACACAGGCCTCTGGACACTGTGGATGTCACACATGCCCCTGGACACTGTGGATGTCACACAGGCCTCTGGACACTGTGGACGTCACACAGCTTCTGAACACTGTGGATGTCACACAGTTCTCTGGACACTGTGGATGTCACACAGTTCTCTTGACACTGTGGATGTCACACAGGCCTCTGGACACTGTGGATGTCACACAGGCCTCTGAACACTGTGGATGTCACACAGGCCTCTGAACACTGTGGATGTCACACAGGCCTCTTGACACTGTGGACTTCACAGAGGCCTCTGGACACTGTGGATGTCACACAGACCTCTGGATACTGGATGTCACACAGGCCTACAGACACTGTGGACGACACACAGGACTCCGGACACTGTGGACATCACACAGGCCTCTGGACACTGTGGATGTCACACAGGCCTACAGACACTGTGGACGTCACACAGCTTCTGGACACTGTGGATGTCACACAGGCCTCTGGACACTGGATGTCACACAGGACTCTGGACACTGTGGATGTCACACAGGCCTACAGACACTGTGGACGTCACACAGCTTCAGGACACTGTGGATGTCACACAGGCCTCTGGACACTGTGGATGTCACACAGGCCTACAGACACTGTGGACGTCACACAGCTTCAGGACACTGTGGATGTCACACAGGCCTCTGGACACTGTGGACGTCACACAGCTTCTGGACACTGTGGATGTCACACAGGCCTCTGGACACTGTGGACGTCACACAGGCCTCTGGACACTGTGGACATCACACAGGCCTCTGGACACTGTGGATGTCACACAGGCCTCTGGACACTGGATGTCACACAGGCCTATAGACACTGTGGACGTCACACAGGCCTCTGGACACTGTGGATGTCACACAGGCACCTGGACACTGTGGATGTCTCACAGGCCTCTGGACACTGTGGACGTCACACAGGCACCTGGACACTGTGGATGTCACACAGGCGTCTGGACACTGTGGACGTCACACAGGCCTCTGGACACTGTGGACGTCACACAGCTTCTGAACACTGTGGACGTCACACAGGCCTCTGGACACTGTGGATGTCACACAGACCTCTGGACACTGTGGATGTCACACAGGCCCCTGGACACTGTGGACGACACACAGGCCTCTGGACACTGTGGACGTCACACAGGCCCTGAACACTGTGGATGTCACACAGTCCTCTGGACACTGTGGACGTCACACAGCTTCTGGACACTGTGTATGCCACACACAGGCCTCTGGACACTCTGAACGTCACACAGGCCTCTGGACACTGTGGATGTCACACAGGCTCCTGGACACTGTGGATGTCACACAGGCCTCTGAACACTGTGGATGTCACACAGGCCTCTGAACACTGTGGATGTCACACAGGCCTCTGAACACTGTGGATGTCACACAGGCCTCTGAACACTGTGGATGTCACACAGGCCTCTGAACACTGTGGATGTCACACAGGCCTCTGGACACTGTGGATGTCACACAGGCATCTGGACACTGTGGACGACACACAGGCCTCTGGACACTGTGGACGTCACACAGGCCTCTGGACACTGTGGACGTCACACAGGCCTCTGGACACTGTGGATGTCACACAGACCTCTGGACACTGGATGTCACACAGGCCTCTGGACACTGTGGACGACACACAGGACTCTGGACATTGTGGATGTCACACAAGCCCCTGGACACTGTGGATGTCACACAGGCACCTGGACACTGTGGATGTCACACAGGCCTCTGGACACTGTGGACGTCACACAGGCCTCTGGACACTGTGAACGTCACACAGGCCTCTGGAAACTGTGGACGTCACACAGGCCTCTGGACACTGTGGACGTCACACAGGCCTCTGGACACTGGATGTCACACAGGCCTCTGGACACTGTGAACGTCACACAGGCCTCTGGAAACTGTGGACGTCACACAGGCCTCTGGACACTGTGGACGTCACACAGGCCTCTGGACACTGGATGTCACACAGACCTCTGGACACTGGATGTCACACAGGCCTGCAGACACTGTGGACGTCACACAGACCTCTGGACACTGGACGTCACACAGGCCTACAGACACTGTGGACGTCACACAGGCCTCTGGACACTGTGGACGACACATAGGCCTATGGACACTGTGGAAATCACACAGGCCTCTGGATACTCTGGACGTCACACAGCTTCTGGACACTGTGGATGTCACACAGGCCTCTGGACACTGTGGATGTCACATAGGCCTCTGGACACTGTGGATGTCAAACAGGCACCTGGACACTGTGGATGTCACACAGGCCTCTGGACACTGTGGACGTCACACAGCTTCTGGACACTGTGGATGTCACACAGGCCTCTTGATACTGTGGACGTCACACAGGCCTACAGACACTGTGGAGGACACACAGGCCTCTGGACACTGTGGATGTCACACAGGCACCTGGACACTGTGGATGTCACACAGGCCTCTGGACACTGTGAACGTCACACAGGCCTCTGGACACTGTGGATGTCACACAGACCTCTGGACACTGGATGTCACACAGGCCTACAGACACTGTGGACGTCACACAGGCCTCTGGACACTGTGGACGACACACAGGACTCTGGACACTGTGGATGTCACACAGGCACCTGGACACTGTGGATGTCACACAGGCACCTGGACACTGTGGATGTCACACAGGCACCTGGACACTGTGGATGTCACACAGGCCTCTGGACACTGTGGACGTCACACAGGCCTCTGGACACTGTGGACGTCACACAGGCCTACAGACACTGTGGATGTCACACAGGCCTCTGGGCACTGTGGACGTCACACAGGCCTACAGACACTGTGGACGTCACACAGGCCTACAGACACTGTGGACGTCACACAGGCCTACAGACACTGTGGACGTCACACAGGCCTCTTGACACTGTGGACGTCACACAGGCCTCTTGACACTGTGGATGTCACACAGGCCTCTGGACACTGTGAACGTCACACAGACCTTTGGACACTGTGGACGTCACACAGGCCTCTGGACACTGTGGACATCACACAGGCCACTGGACACTGTGGATGTCACACAGGCCTCTGGACACTGTGGATGTCACACAGGCCTCTGGACACACTGGACGTCACACAGGACTCTGGACACTGTCAACGTCACACAGACCTTTGGACACTGTGGACGTCACACAGACCTCTGGGCACTGGATTTCACACAGGCCTCTGGGCACTGTGGATGTCACACAGGCCCCTGGACACTGTGGATGTCACACAGGCACCTGGACACTGTGGATGTCACACAGGCCTCTGGACACTGTGGACGTCACACAGGCCTCTGGACACTGTGGATGTCACACAGGCCTCTGAACACTGTGGATGTCAAACAGGCACCTGGACACTGTGGATGTCATACAGGCCTCTGGATACTGTGGATGTCACACAGGCCTCTGAACACTGTGGATGTCACACAGGCCTCTGAACACTGTGGATGTCACACAGGCCTCTGAACACTGTGGATGTCACACAGGCCTCTGGACACTGTGGATGTCACACAGGCCTCTGGACACTGTGGATGTCACACAGGCCTCTGGAAACTGTGGATGTCACACAGGCCTCTGGACACTGTGGATGTCAAACAGGCACCTGGACACTGTGGATGTCACACAGGCCTCTGAACACTGTGGATGTCACACAGGCCTCTGAACACTGTGGATGTCACACAGGCCTCTGGACACTGTGGATGTCACACAGGCATCTGGACACTGTGGACGACACACAGGACTCTGGACACTGTGGACGTCACACAGGCCTCTGGACACTGTGGACGTCACACAGGCCTCTGGACACTGTGGATGTCACACAGACCTCTGGACACTGGATGTCACACAGGCCTCTGGACACTGTGGACGACACACAGGACTCTGGACATTGTGGATGTCACACAAGCCCCTGGACACTGTGGATGTCACACAGGCACCTGGACACTGTGGATGTCACACAGGCCTCTGGACACTGTGGACGTCACACAGGCCTCTGGACACTGTGAACGTCACACAGGCCTCTGGAAACTGTGGACGTCACACAGGCCTCTGGACACTGTGGACGTCACACAGGCCTCTGGACACTGTGGACGTCACACAGGCCTCTGGACACTGTGGACGTCACACAGGCCTCTGGACACTGTGGACGTCACACAGGCCTCTGGACACTGGATGTCACACAGACCTCTGGACACTGGATGTCACACAGGCCTGCAGACACTGTGGACGTCACACAGACCTCTGGACACTGGACGTCACACAGGCCTACAGACACTGTGGACGTCACACAGGCCTCTGGACACTGTGGAAATCACACAGGCCTCTGGATACTCTGGACGTCACACAGCTTCTGGACACTGTGGATGTCACACAGGCCTCTGGACACTGTGGATGTCACATAGGCCTCTGGACACTGTGGATGTCAAACAGGCACCTGGACACTGTGGATGTCACACAGGCCTCTGGACACTGTGGACGTCACACAGCTTCTGGACACTGTGGATGTCACACAGGCCTCTTGATACTGTGGACGTCACACAGGCCTACAGACACTGTGGATGTCACACAGGCCTCTGGGCACTGGACGTCACACAGGCCTACAGACACTGTGGACGTCACACAGACCTCTGGACACTGGACGTCACACAGGCCTACAGACACTGTGGACGTCACACAGGCCTCTGGACACTGTGGACGACACATAGGCCTATGGACACTGTGGAAATCACACAGGCCTC
Source organism: Dendrobates tinctorius (assembly GCF_039654945.1). Taxonomy (NCBI): domain Eukaryota; kingdom Metazoa; phylum Chordata; class Amphibia; order Anura; family Dendrobatidae; genus Dendrobates; species Dendrobates tinctorius. The sequence goes on from NW_027361731.1 coordinate 25,889,801, forward strand.
TGGATACTCTGGACGTCACACAGCTTCTGGACACTGTGGATGTCACACAGGCCTCTGGACACTGTGGATGTCACATAGGCCTCTGGACACTGTGGATGTCAAACAGGCACCTGGACACTGTGGATGTCACACAGGCCTCTGGACACTGTGGACGTCACACAGCTTCTGGACACTGTGGATGTCACACAGGCCTCTTGATACTGTGGACGTCACACAGGCCTACAGACACTGTGGAGGACACACAGGCCTCTGGACACTGTGGATGTCACACAGGCACCTGGACACTGTGGATGTCACACAGGCCTCTGGACACTGTGAACGTCACACAGGCCTCTGGACACTGTGGATGTCACACAGACCTCTGGACACTGGATGTCACACAGGCCTACAGACACTGTGGACGTCACACAGGCCTCTGGACACTGTGGACGACACACAGGACTCTGGACACTGTGGATGTCACACAGGCACCTGGACACTGTGGATGTCACACAGGCACCTGGACACTGTGGATGTCACACAGGCCTCTGGACACTGTGGACGTCACACAGGCCTCTGGACACTGTGGACGTCACACAGGCCTACAGACACTGTGGATGTCACACAGGCCTCTGGGCACTGTGGACGTCACACAGGCCTACAGACACTGTGGACGTCACACAGGCCTACAGACACTGTGGACGTCACACAGGCCTCTTGACACTGTGGACGTCACACAGGCCTCTTGACACTGTGGACGTCACACAGGCCACTGGACACTGTGGATGTAACACAGGCCTCTGGACACTGTGAACGTCACACAGACCTTTGGACACTGTGGACGTCACACAGGCCTCTGGACACTGTGGACATCACACAGGCCACTGGACACTGTGGATGTCACACAGGCCTCTGGACACTGTGGATGTCACACAGGCCTCTGGACACTGTGGACGTCACACAGGACTCTGGACACTGTCAACGTCACACAGACCTTTGGACACTGTGGACGTCACACAGACCTCTGGGCACTGGATGTCACACAGGCCCCTGGACACTGTGGATGTCACACAGGCACCTGGACACTGTGGATGTCACACAGGCCTCTGGACACTGTGGACGTCACACAGGCCTCTGGACACTGTGGATGTCACACAGGCCTCTGAACACTGTGGATGTCAAACAGGCACCTGGACACTGTGGATGTCATACAGGCCTCTGGATACTGTGGATGTCACACAGGCCTCTGAACACTGTGGATGTCACACAGGCCTCTGAACACTGTGGATGTCACACAGGCCTCTGAACACTGTGGATGTCACACAGGCCTCTGGACACTGTGGATGTCACACAGGCCTCTGGACGACACACAGGCCTCTGGACACTGTGGATGTCATACAGGCACCTGGACACTGTGGATGTCATAAAGGCACCTGGACACTGTGGATGTCACACAGGCCTCTGAACACTGTGGATGTCACACAGTTCTCTGGACACTGTGGATGTCACACAGGCCTCTGGACACTGTGGACGTCACACAGGACTCTGGACACTGTCAACGTCACACAGACCTTTGGACACTGTGGACGTCACACAGACCTCTGGGCACTGGATTTCACACAGGCCTCTGGGCACTGTGGATGTCACACAGGCCCCTGGACACTGTGGATGTCACACAGGCACCTGGACACTGTGGATGTCACACAGGCCTCTGGACACTGTGGACGTCACACAGGCCTCTGGACACTGTGGATGTCACACAGGCCTCTGAACACTGTGGATGTCAAACAGGCACCTGGACACTGTGGATGTCATACAGGCCTCTGGATACTGTGGATGTCACACAGGCCTCTGAACACTGTGGATGTCACACAGGCCTCTGAACACTGTGGATGTCACACAGGCCTCTGAACACTGTGGATGTCACACAGGCCTCTGGACACTGTGGATGTCACACAGGCCTCTGGACACTGTGGATGTCACACAGGCCTCTGGACACTGTGGATGTCAAACAGGCACCTGGACACTGTGGATGTCACACAGGCCTCTGAACACTGTGGATGTCACACAGGCCTCTGAACACTGTGGATGTCACACAGGCCTCTGGACACTGTGGATGTCACACAGGCATCTGGACACTGTGGACGACACACAGGACTCTGGACACTGTGGACGTCACACAGGCCTCTGGACACTGTGGACGTCACACAGGCCTCTGGACACTGTGGATGTCACACAGACCTCTGGACACTGGATGTCACACAGGCCTCTGGACACTGTGGACGACACACAGGACTCTGGACATTGTGGATGTCACACAAGCCCCTGGACACTGTGGATGTCACACAGGCACCTGGACACTGTGGATGTCACACAGGCCTCTGGACACTGTGGACGTCACACAGGCCTCTGGACACTGTGAACGTCACACAGGCCTCTGGACACTGTGGACGTCACACAGGCCTCTGGACACTGTGGACGTCACACAGGCCTCTGGACACTGTGGACGTCACACAGGCCTCTGGACACTGGATGTCACACAGACCTCTGGACACTGGATGTCACACAGGCCTGCAGACACTGTGGACGTCACACAGACCTCTGGACACTGGACGTCACACAGGCCTACAGACACTGTGGACGTCACACAGGCCTCTGGACACTGTGGACGACACATAGGCCTATGGACACTGTGGAAATCACACAGGCCTCTGGATACTCTGGACGTCACACAGCTTCTGGACACTGTGGATGTCACACAGGCCTCTGGACACTGTGGATGTCACATAGGCCTATGGACACTGTGGATGTCAAACAGGCACCTGGACACTGTGGATGTCACACAGGCCTCTGGACACTGTGGACGTCACACAGCTTCTGGACACTGTGGATGTCACACAGGCCTCTTGATACTGTGGACGTCACACAGGCCTACAGACACTGTGGATGTCACACAGGCCTCTGGGCACTGGACGTCACACAGGCCTACAGACACTGTGGACGTCACACAGACCTCTGGACACTGGACGTCACACAGGCCTACAGACACTGTGGACGTCACACAGGCCTCTGGACACTGTGGACGACACATAGGCCTATGGACACTGTGGAAATCACACAGGCCTCTGGATACTCTGGACGTCACACAGCTTCTGGACACTGTGGATGTCACACAGGCCTCTGGACACTGTGGATGTCACATAGGCCTCTGGACACTGTGGATGTCAAACAGGCACCTGGACACTGTGGATGTCACACAGGCCTCTGGACACTGTGGACGTCACACAGCTTCTGGACACTGTGGATGTCACACAGGCCTCTTGATACTGTGGACGTCACACAGGCCTACAGACACTGTGGAGGACACACAGGCCTCTGGACACTGTGGATGTCACACAGGCACCTGGACACTGTGGATGTCACACAGGCCTCTGGACACTGTGAACGTCACACAGGCCTCTGGACACTGTGGATGTCACACAGACCTCTGGACACTGGATGTCACACAGGCCTACAGACACTGTGGACGTCACACAGGCCTCTGGACACTGTGGACGACACACAGGACTCTGGACACTGTGGATGTCACACAGGCACCTGGACACTGTGGATGTCACACAGGCACCTGGACACTGTGGATGTCACACAGGCACCTGGACACTGTGGATGTCACACAGGCCTCTGGACACTGTGGACGTCACACAGGCCTCTGGACACTGTGGACGTCACACAGGCCTACAGACACTGTGGATGTCACACAGGCCTCTGGGCACTGTGGACGTCACACAGGCCTACAGACACTGTGGACGTCACACAGGCCTACAGACACTGTGGACGTCACACAGGCCTACAGACACTGTGGACGTCACACAGGCCTACAGACACTGTGGACGTCACACAGGCCTACAGACACTGTGGACGTCACACAGGCCTCTTGACACTGTGGACGTCACACAGGCCACTGGACACTGTGGACGTCACACAGGCCTCTGGACACTGTGAACGTCACACAGACCTTTGGACACTGTGGACGTCACACAGGCCTCTGGACACTGTGGACATCACACAGGCCACTGGACACTGTGGACGTCACACAGGCCTCTGGACACTGTGGATGTCACACAGGCCTCTGGACACTGTGGACGTCACACAGGACTCTGGACACTGTCGACGTCACACAGACCTTTGGACACTGTGGACGTCACACAGACCTCTGGGCACTGGATTTCACACAGGCCTCTGGGCACTGTGGATGTCACACAGGCCCCTGGACACTGTGGATGTCACACAGGCACCTGGACACTGTGGATGTCACACAGGCCTCTGGACACTGTGGACGTCACACAGGCCTCTGGACACTGTGGATGTCACACAGGCCTCTGAACACTGTGGATGTCAAACAGGCACCTGGACACTGTGGATGTCATACAGGCCTCTGGATACTGTGGATGTCACACAGGCCTCTGAACACTGTGGATGTCACACAGGCCTCTGAACACTGTGGATGTCACACAGGCCTCTGAAAACTGTGGATGTCACACAGGCCTCTGGACACTGTGGATGTCACACAGGCCTCTGGACACTGTGGACGACACACAGGCCTCTGGACACTGTGGATGTCACACAGGCCTCTGGACACTGTGGATGTCATACAGGCACCTGGACACTGTGGATGTCACACAGGCCTCTGGACACTGTGGACGTCACACAGCTTCTGAACACTGTGGATGTCACACAGTTCTCTGGACACTGTGGATGTCACACAGGCCTCTGGACACTGTGGACGTCACACAGGCCTCTGAACACTGTGGATGTCACACAGGCCTCTGAACACTGTGGATGTCACACAGGCCTCTGAACACTGTGGATGTCACACAGGCCTCTGAACACTGTGGACGTCACACAGGCCTCTTGACACTGTGGACATCACACAGGCCTCTTGACACTGTGGACATCACACAGGCCTCTGGACACTGTGGATGTCACACAGGCCTACAGACACTGTGGACGTCACACAGCTTCGGGACACTGTGGATGTCACACAGGCCTCTTGACACTGTGGACATCACACAGGCCTCTGGACACTGTGGATGTCACACAGGCCTACAGACACTGTGGACGTCACACAGCTTCTGGACACTGTGGATGTCACACAGGCCTCTGGACACTGGATGTCACACAGGACTCTGGACACTGTGGACGTCACACAGCTTCTGGACACTGTGGATGTCACACAGGCCTCTGGACACTGTGGATGTCACACAGGCCTCTGGACACTGTGGACGTCACACAGCTTCTGGACACTGTGGACGTCACACAGGCCTCTGGACACTGTGGACGTCACACAGGCCTCTGGACACTGTGGATGTCACACAGGCCTCTGGACACTGTGGATGTCACACAGGCCTCTGGACACTGGATGTCACACAGGCCTCTGGACACTGGATGTCACACAGGCTTCTGGACACTGTGGACGTCACACAGGCCTCTGGACACTGTGGACGTCACACAGGCCTCTGTACACTGTGGACGACACACAGGACTCTGGACATTGTGGATGTCACACAGGCCCCTGGAAACTGTGGATGTCACACAGGCACCTGGACACTGTGGATGTCACACAGGCACCTGGACACTGTGGACGTCACACAGGCCTCTGGACACTGGATGTCACACAGACCTCTGGACACTGGAAGTCACACAGGCCTACAGACACACTGGACGTCACACAGACCTCTGGACACTGTGGACGTCACACAGGCCTCTGGACACTGTGGATGTCACACAGGCCTCTGGACACTGTGGATGTCACATAGGCCTCTGGACACTGTGGATGTCAAACAGGCACCTGGACACTGTGGATGTCACACAGGCCTCTGGACACTGTGGACGTCACACAGCTTCTGGACACTGTGGATGTCACACAGGCCTCTTGACACTGTGGACGTCACACAGGCCTACAGACACTGTGGAGGACACACAGGACTCTGGACACTGTGGACGTTACACAGGCCTCTGGACACTGTGGATGTCACACAGGCCTCTGGACACTGTGGACGTCACACAGCTTCTGGACACTGTGGACGTCACACAGGCCTCTGGACACTGTGGACGTCACACAGGCCTCTGGACACTGTGGATGTCACACAGGCCTCTGGACACTGGATGTCACACAGGCCTCTGGACACTGTGGACGACACACAGGCCCCTGGACACTGTGGATGTCACACAGGCACCTGGACACTGTGGATGTCACACAGGCCTCTGGACACTGTGGACGTCACACAGGCCTCTGGACACTGGATGTCACACAGACCTCTGGACACTGGATGTCACACAGGCCTACAGACACTGTGGACGTCACACAGACCTCTGGACACTGGACGTCACACAGGCCTACAGACACTGTGGACGTCACACAGGCCTCTGGACACTGTGGACGACACACAGGCCTATGGACACTGTGGACAACACACAGGCCTATGGACACTGTGGAAATCACACAGGCCTCTGGACACTCTGGACGTCACACAGCTTCTGGACACTGTGGATGTCACACAGGCCTCTGGACACTGTGGATGTCACATAGGCCTCTGGACACTGGGGATGTCAAACAGGCACCTGGACACTGTGGATGTCACACAGGCCTCTGGACACTGTGGACGTCACACAGCTTCTGGACACTGTGGATGTCACACAGGCCTCTTGACACTGTGGACGACACACAGGCCTACAGACACTGTGGATGTCACACAGGACTCTGGACACTGTGGACGTCACACAGGCCTCTGGGCACTGTGGAAGTCATACAGGCCTACAGACACTGTGGAGGACACACAGGACTCTGGACACTGTGGACGTCACACAGGCCTCTGGACACTGTGGATGTCACACAGGCCTCTGGACACACAGGACGTCACACAGGCCTCTGGACACTGTGGATGTCACACAGACCTCTGGACACTGTAGACGACACACAGGACTCTGGACATTGTGGATGTCACACAGGCCCCTGGACACTGTGGACGTCACACAGGCCACTGGACACTGTGGACGTCACACAGGACTCTGGACACTGTGGACGTCACACAGGACTCTGGACACTGTGGACGTCACACAGGACTCTGGACACTGTCAACGTCACACAGACCTTTGGACACTGTGGACGTCACACAGGCCTCTGGGCACTGGATTTCACACAGGCCTCTGGGCACTGGATTTCACACAGGCCTCTGGACACTGTGGACGTCACACAGGCCTCTGGACACTGTGGATGTCACACAGACCTCTGGACACTGTAGACGACACACAGGACTCTGGACACTGTGGATGTCACACAGGCCCCTGGACACTGTGGATGTCACACAGGCACCTGGACACTGTGGATGTCACACAGGCCTCTGGACACTCTGAATGTCACATAGGCCTCTGGACAGTGTGGATGTCACACAGGCCTCTGGACACTGTGGATGTCACACAGGCCCCTGGACACTGTGGATGTCACACAGGCCTCTGGACACTGTGGACGTCACACAGCTTCTGAACACTGTGGATGTCACACAGGCCTCTGAACACTGTGGATGTCACACAGGCCTCTGAACACTGTGGATGTCACACAGGCCTCTGAACACTGTGGATGTCACACAGGCCTCTTGACACTGTGGACTTCACAGAGGCCTCTGGACACTGTGGATGTCACACAGGCCTACAGACACTGTGGACGTCACACAGCTTCTGGACACTGTGGATGTCACACAGGCCTCTGCACACTGGATGTCACACAGGACTCGACACTGTGGATGTCACACAGGCCTACAGACACTGTGGACGTCACACAGCTTCAGGACACTGTGGATGTCACACAGGCCTCTGGACACTGTGGATGTCACACAGGCCTCTGGACACTGTGGACGTCACACAGCTTCTGGACACTGTGGACATCACACAGGCCTCTGGACACTGTGGACGTCACACAGGCCTCTGGACACTGGATGTCACACAGGCCTACAGACACTGTGGACGTCACACAGGCCTCTGGACACTGTGGACGTCACACAGGCCCCTGGACACTGTGGATGTCACACAGGCACCTGGACACTGTGGATGTCACACAGGCCTCTGGACACTGTGGACGTCACACAGGCACCTGGACACTGTGGATGTCACACAGGCGTCTGGACACTGTGGATGTCACACAGGCGTCTGGACACTGTGGACGTCACACAGGCCTCTGGACACTGTGGACGTCACACAGCTTCTGAACACTGTGGACGTCACACAGGCCTCTGGACACTGTGGATGTCACACAGACCTCTGGACACTGTGGATGTCACACAGGCCCCTGGACACTGTGGATGTCACACAGGCCCCTGGACACTGTGGACGACACACAGGCCTCTGGACACTGTGGACGACACACAGGCCTCTGGACACTGTGGACGACACACAGGCCTCTGGACACTGTGGACGTCACACAGGCCCTGAACACTGTGGATGTCACACAGCTTCTGGACACTGTGGACGTCACACAGCTTCTGGACACTGTGTATGCCACACACAGGCCACTGGACACTGTGGACGTCACACAGGCCTCTGGACACTGTGGATGTCACACAGGCTCCTGGACACTGTGGATGTCACACACAGGCCTCTGGACACTGGATTTCACACAGGCCTCTGGACACTGGATTTCACACAGGCCTCTGGACACTGTGGACGTCACAAAGACTCTGGACATTGTGGATGTCACACAGGCCCCTGGACACTGTGGATGTCACACAGGCACCTGGACACTGTGGATGTCACACAGGCCTCTGGACACTGTGGAAATCACACAGGCCTCTGGACACTCTGGACGTCACACAGCTTCTGGACACTGTGGATGTCACATAGGCTTCTGAACACTGTGGATGTCACACAGGCCTCTGGGCACTGGATGTCACACAGACCTACAGACACTGTGGACGTCACACAGGCCTCTGGACACTGTGGACGACACACAGGCCTCTGAACACTGTGGATGTCACACAGGCCTCTGAACACTGTGGATGTCACACAGGCCTCTGAACACTGTGGATGTCACACAGGCCTCTGGACACTGGATGTCACACAGGCCTCTGGACACTGTGGATGACACACAGGCCCCTGGACACTGTGGATGTCACACAGGCACCTGGACACTGTGGATGTCACACAGGCCTCTGGACACTGGATGTCACACAGGCCTACAGACACTGTGGACGTCACACAGACCTCTGGACACTGGACGTCACACAGGCCTACAGACACGGTGGACGTCACACAGGCCTCTGGACACTGTGGAAATCACACAGGCCTCTGGACACTGTGGACGTCACACAGCTTCTGGACACTGTGGATGTCACACAGGCCTCTGGACACTGTGGATGTCACACAGGCCTCTGGACACTGTGGATGTCACATAGGCCTCTGGACACTGTGGATGTCACACAGGCCTCTGGACACTGTGGACGTCACATAGGCCTCTGGACAGTGTGGATGTCACACAGGCCTCTGGACACTGTGGATGTCACACATGCCCCTGGACACTGTGGATGTCACACAGGCCTCTGGACACTGTGGACGTCACACAGCTTCTGAACACTGTGGATGTCACACAGTTCTCTGGACACTGTGGATGTCACACAGTTCTCTTGACACTGTGGATGTCACACAGGCCTCTGGACACTGTGAACGTCACACAGGCCTCTGAACACTGTGGATGTCACACAGGCCTCTGAACACTGTGGATGTCACACAGGCCTCTTGACACTGTGGACTTCACAGAGGCCTCTGGACACTGTGGATGTCACACAGACCTCTGGATACTGGATGTCACACAGGCCTACAGACACTGTGGACGACACACAGGACTCCGGACACTGTGGACATCACACAGGCCTCTGGACACTGTGGATGTCACACAGGCCTACAGACACTGTGGACGTCACACAGCTTCTGGACACTGTGGATGTCACACAGGCCTCTGGACACTGGATGTCACACAGGACTCTGGACACTGTGGATGTCACACAGGCCTACAGACACTGTGGACGTCACACAGCTTCAGGACACTGTGGATGTCACACAGGCCTCTGGACACTGTGGATGTCACACAGGCCTACAGACACTGTGGACGTCACACAGCTTCAGGACACTGTGGATGTCACACAGGCCTCTGGACACTGTGGACGTCACACAGCTTCTGGACACTGTGGATGTCACACAGGCCTCTGGACACTGTGGACGTCACACAGGCCTCTGGACACTGTGGACATCACACAGGCCTCTGGACACTGTGGATGTCACACAGGCCTCTGGACACTGGATGTCACACAGGCCTATAGACACTGTGGACGTCACACAGGCCTCTGGACACTGTGGATGTCACACAGGCACCTGGACACTGTGGATGTCTCACAGGCCTCTGGACACTGTGGACGTCACACAGGCACCTGGACACTGTGGATGTCACACAGGCGTCTGGACACTGTGGACGTCACACAGGCCTCTGGACACTGTGGACGTCACACAGCTTCTGAACACTGTGGACGTCACACAGGCCTCTGGACACTGTGGATGTCACACAGACCTCTGGACACTGTGGATGTCACACAGGCCCCTGGACACTGTGGACGACACACAGGCCTCTGGACACTGTGGACGTCACACAGGCCCTGAACACTGTGGATGTCACACAGTCCTCTGGACACTGTGGACGTCACACAGCTTCTGGACACTGTGTATGCCACACACAGGCCTCTGGACACTCTGAACGTCACACAGGCCTCTGGACACTGTGGATGTCACACAGGCTCCTGGACACTGTGGATGTCACACACAGGCCTCTGGACACTGGATTTCACACAGGCCTCTGGACACTGGATTTCACACAGGCCTCTGGACACTGTGGATGTCACAAAGACTCTGGACATTGTGGATGTCACACAGGCCCCTGGACACTGTGGATGTCACACAGGCCCCTGGACAATGTGGATGTCACACAGGCACCTGGACACTGTGGATGTCACACAGGCCTCTGGACACTCTGGACGTCACACAGCTTCTGAACACTGTGGATGTCACACAGGCCTCTGGGCACTGGATGTCACACAGACCTACAGACACTGTGGATGTCACACAGGCCTCTGGACACTGTGGACGTCACACAGGCCTCTTGACACTGTGGACATCACACAGGCCGCTGGACACTGTGGATGTCACACAGGCCTACAGACACTGCGGACGTCACACAGGCCTACAGACACTGTGGATGTCACACAGGCCTCTGGACACTGTGGATGACACACAGGACTCTGGACACTGTGAACGTCACACAGACCTTTGGACACTGTGGACATCACACAGGCCTCTGGACAGTGTGGACATCACACAGGCCTCTGGACAGTGTGGACATCACACAGGCCTCTGGACACTGTGGACGTCACACAGGCCTCTGGACGCTGTGGATGTCACACAGGCCTCTGGACACTGTGATGGCACACAGGCCTCTGGACACTGTGATGGCACACAGGCCTCTGGACACTGTGATGGCACACAGGCCTCTGGACACTGTGATGGCACACAGGCCTCTGGACACTGTGGACGTCACACAGGCCTCTGGACACTGTGGATGTCACACAGGCCTACAGACACTGTGGATGTCACACAGGCCTCTGGACACTGTGGACATCACACAGGCCTCTGGACACTGTGGACATCACACAGGCCACTGGACACTGTGGATGACACACAGGACTCTGGACACTGTGAACGTCACACAGACCTTTGGACACTGTGGACATCACACAGGCCTCTGGACACTGTGGATGTCACACAGGCCTCTGGACACTGTGGATCACACACAGGACTCTGGACACTGTGAACGTCACACAGACCTTTGGACACTGTGGACATCACACAGGCCTCTGGACACTGTGGATGTCACACAGGCCTCTGGACACTGTGGACGTCACACAGGCCTCTGGACACTGTGGATGACACACAGGACTCTGGACACTGTTAACGTCACACAGACCTTTGGACACTGTGGACATCACACAGGCCTCTGGACACTGTGATGGCACACAGGCCTCTGGACACTGTGGACGTCACACAGGCCTCTGGACACTGTGGACATCACACAGGCCTCTGGACACTGTGGACGTCACACAGCTTCTGGACACTGTGTACGCCACACACAGACCTCTGGACACTGTGGGCGTCACACAGGCCTCTGGACACTGTGGTTGTCACACAGGCCTCTGGACACTGTGGTTGTCACACAGGCCTCTGGACACTGTGGACATCACACAGGCCTCTGGACACTTTGGATGTCACACAGGCCTCTGGACACTGTGGACATCACACAGGCCTCTGGACACTGTGGACGTCACACAGCTTCTGGACACTGTGTACGCCACACACAGACCTCTGGACACTGTGGGCGTCACACAGGCCTCTGGACACTGTGGGCGTCACACAGGCCTCTGGACACTGTGGCGTCACACAGACCTCTAGACACTGTGGACGTCACACAGGCCTCTGGACACTGTGGACGTCACACAGCTTCTGGACACTGTGTACGCCACACACAGACCTCTGGACACTGTGGACGTCACACAGGCCTCTGGACACTGTGGACGTCACACAGGCCTCTGGACACTGTGGACGTCACACAGGCCTCTGGACACTGTGGACGTCACACAGGCCTCTGGACACTGTGGATGTCACACAGGCCTACAGACACTGTGGATGTCACACAGGCCTACAGACACTGTGGACGTCACACAGGCCACTGGACACTGGATGTCACACAGGCCTCTTGACCCTGTGGACGTCACACAGGCCTCTGGACACTGTGGATGACACACAGGACTCTGGACACTGTGAACGTCACACAGACCTTTGGACACCGTGGACATCACACAGGCCTCTGGACACTGTGGATGTCACACAGGCCTCTGGACACTGTGGATGTCACACAGGCCTCTGGACACTGTGGACATCACACAGGCCTCTGGACACTTTGGATGTCACACAGGCCTCTGGACACTGTGGACATCACACAGGCCTCTGGACACTGTGGACGTCACACAGCTTCTGGACACTGTGTACGCCACACACAGACCTCTGGACACTGTGGGCGTCACACAGGCCTCTGGACACTGTGGGCGTCACACAGGCCTCTGGACACTGTGGATGTCACACAGGCCTCTGGACACTGTGGATGTCACACAGGCCTCTGGACACTGTGGACATCACACAGGCCTCTGGACACTTTGGATGTCACACAGGCCTCCGGACACTGTGGACATCACACAGGCCTCTGGACACTGTGGACGTCACACAGCTTCTGGACACTGTGTACGCCACACACAGACCTCTGGACACTGTGGGCGTCACACAGGCCTCTGGACACTGTGGGCGTCACACAGGCCTCTGGACACTGTGGACGTCACACAGACCTCTGGACACTGTGGACGTCACACGGGCCCTGAGCACTGTGGATGTCATACAGGCCTCTGGACACTGTGGATGTCACACAGGCCTCTGGATACTGTGGACGTCACACAGGCCTCTGGACACTGTGGACGTCACACAGGCCTCTGGACACTGTGGACGTCACACAGGCCTCTGGACTATTGCTAATAAGGTATCTCCAAGTGATCATACTAGTGCCAATAGACATGCTAATAAAATTTTTTCAGACAGTTCAGCAAGTATAACTAATTGGTTACCCACTTGTGGATCTTTTAAATGTGCTCAGAAAAACTGTGGGCTATGTAGGTTTATGTGGAACACAGAAAAAATAGTATCTTCTGTTAATGGAAAGGAATTTAAAATAAAATCTTTTTTGAACTGTGGTTCTACTGGTGTGATCTATGTCATAACATGCGTGGATTGTAATATTCAGTATGTGGGAAATACTTCACGCACCTTGAGACGTCGTATTTCCGAGCACGTTTATGACGTAGGTCACACTACCACACGCAGTTTGTCTGCTGCTTCTCGACATTTTTTGCATATACATAAAGGAGATCTCAGCAACTTTAGGGTTAATGCCATAGAGAAGGTGCAGACAAAAAGGGTAGGTGGAAATTTAAATGATTTATTATTACGCCGAGAGGCAAAATGGATGTTATTGTTACAAAGCAGAGTTCCAACGGGTATGAATATTAGGAGTGAGATTTTGAGTGTTTTGTAAGTGTGATTTTGACTTGCTACCCTCTATTAATCAGCTGGCTATGTTTAGTCTTGATTGTTCCTTGACTTCCTTTGTTTCCCTTTATAAGCATGTGTTCAGATGTATTATGTGTTGTCTTAGAATAAGGACTGTTTTTTTGTCCGAAACGCGTCCAACTACACGTCCTGATGCGTCTCTTATCATGATGGAGAATCTTATGATTTTTTTAAATTTTGGAATAAAGGAATAAAAAATTTTTTAATCTAATTACTGATCTGGATGCTGGAATTTTTTTCCATATTACGCTTTGCTGCAGAGGGATCCTGTTTCCACATTCCGTGCACCGATCGGACTTATAGCTGTCTTCTTTGTGGTGAGCTGAAAAAATTTTCTTTTTTTACCTTAGGCCTCTGGACACTGTGGACGTCACACAGGCCCTGAACACTGTGGATGTCACACAGGCCTCTGGACACTGTGGGCGTCACACAGGCCTCTGGACACTGTGGACGTCACACGGGCCCTGAGCACTGTGGATGTCATACAGGCCTCTGGACACTGTGGATGTCACACAGGCCTCTGGATACTGTGGACGTCACACAGGCCTCTGGACACTGTGGACGTCACACAGGCCTCTGGACACTGTGGACGTCACACAGGCCTCTGGACACTGTGGACGTCACACAGGCCCTGAACACTGTGGATGTCACACAGGCCTCTGGACACTGTGGACATCACACAGCTTCTGGACACTGTGGACGTCACACATATAGACATCACCATGTGTCTTTTCTTGGACCTAAGAAGCCATGTTCCCCTCCTCTTGTAGTTTACAGCCATGACACCATCGTTCCCGGTGACAGCTTCTATATCAGGTCATGGTTGGTGATGCCTCATATCACGACCTACCATACCATTAAACCAGGGACTGCAGGATGAACAGTACACCACCAAATCCATTAAGACTATGTGTTATTTGTATTCTCTACAGGATGGAAGAACCAAAGAAATACTTGAGAGACTCCTCCAGGCAAGGTCAACCTTATTTTACTTTTGGTGTAATAGCAGATATTCAGTATGCCAATAAACCAGATGGACTTAGTGGCTGGAAAACAATGAGATACTACAGCCAAAGCTGCCTCCACTTACAGGATGCCATAAAGCAGTGGAACGCGAAGGACAACAAGCCCAAATTTGTGTTGCAACTTGGTGATATCATCGACAGCTACAACAAAAGAGCTGGAAGGTCGGAAGAATCACTTGAAACGGTTTTTTCCATGACCAAGGTGGCACTGATGCCTTTCCATCATGTCTGGGGTAATCATGAATTTTATAACTTCACTCGAGAATATTTAATGGACTCAAAGCTTAACACAACTTGGCTGGAGGACAAACAGCAACAGGAGCTGGTCCAAAGTTGTGGAGGAACCTCAGATAACAAGGAGTACTATGCATATCATTTCAGTCCTCATAGTAAGTTCAGGTTCATTGTGGTGGACACGTATGATCTAAATGTCCTTTCTGGAGGAACATCCAGTGAGAAACAACGGAAGTCTTTCCATCTCATGGAAAGTAGCCAAGGTAAATTAAATGGTATATTCTCTAATAGTGGAAGAAATTGCCGATGATTAGTCTAAGGGTGGAAGGGTCAGATCACTCTTCAGCCTTTGGGTGCTTGTGTATCTTCAACTCATATCAACATGGTGTGGACATGGCCACCTCTATGTTGAGGGCTTAGTCTTCTTTTAGCCCTTACTAGGTTCACATACTTTGGAGCAAGCCTCTTACTAATGCCCCCAAAAAAACCAAAATCATGATGCTATATATGTGGCACCTTAGTTTCCTGGCTGGAGACCATGGTCACAGCCTTGGGAATTATATCTTGATTTTTTATTTTTTTATTGATGTTTGTGTTCAGTAGATCCATGAGATGTGACTTTTATTTTATTCTCCTTTTGGACATAACAGGTTTCCACCTGAGGGAGTTTAATGGTGGCATGGGCCAAGAGCAGTTGGCGTGGTTAAATGATGTCCTCACATATTCCAACAAGAATGGTGAGAGGGTGATCATGGCTGGTAAGTGCTTCATCATTGGGGCTCATTCTGTTTTGGAAAATATTGTGCAGCTCAATATAACTCCATGTTCCTTCTGCACAGGTCACATCCCCATCCATCCGAAAGCCATGCGTAGCACCTGCTTGGCTTGGAATTATGACGAGATCCTCAGAACCATCTACTCTCACCAGTGCGTTGTGTGTTACTTTGCCGGCCATGACCACAGTGGTGGATACCATCGGGACTCCCATGGAGTGCATCATGTCACTATGGAAGGTGTCATCGAGTCACCGCCTGGCACCAACGCCTTTGGGACGGTCTTTGTGTATGAAGATGGGCTGCTTCTACAGGGCAGAGGGAGGGTGAGGGACCGCTTCTTGCCATATGATATGGGGGATACATTGGGCGCCAGTTGTTTGACATGTTCAGGTGTTAGCTCCAAGGAAGGATGAGATTTGTGGAACCAAAGTTGCAACTTCCTAATTATAGACAAAGCATAGAAAAATAAATGCCGTGAAAAATAGCTGCAAACGCAGTGGCTTACATCGTCTGGTGACCAATGTAGACCATCATATAGTGCCTCAAGGTGTCATAGAGTTTCCAAATAGTGCCGCCATTTAATGCTTCGATAGATCGTGCCTCATTGGGATCTTCATTTCCCGATCTCTATAACAAGCAGTAAACCACATGAGAAGATAAGGACTTGAGCCCTCATAGTGATCAGCTCTGACCTCCTGGAGGCTCCCAACGAGCGATCACACAATGCATGACCTGAAAAAGTCAGAGGAAGTGGTATTCCTAACCATGACTGATAGGACATTTATGATGTCTGATTGAATTACGTATTTTATTGCAGAAATCTAAACAATAAAAATTAACTACGCAACCAAAATCCCGGAATTATTCTCTCTTCATAAGAAGTGACTCTAACAAACCTCAATAACACAGAGATACATAGTCTGTCTGCCTGTACTCAACATCATTACACACATTGTACGCATAGCGGTTGTATCATGTGAGTATCGGAAAATGCTATTAATTAATGCTGCATATATCTACAAGTATATAAGTACTCTAATACTGCCCCCTATGTACAAGCATATAAATACTATAATGCTGCCCCCTATGTACAAGCATATAACTACTATAATACTGCTCCCTATGTACAAGAATATAACAACTATAATACTGCCCCCTATGTACAAGCATATAACTACTATAATACTGCTCCCTATGTACAAGAATATAACAACTATAATACTGCCCCCTATGTACAAGAATATAACAACTATAATACTGCCCCCTATGTACAAGAATATAACTACTATAATACTGCTCCTATGTACAAGAATATAACTACTATAATACTGCCCTCTATGTACAAGAATATAACTACTATAATACTGCCCCTATGTACAAGAATATAACTACTATAATACTGCCCCTATGTACAAGAATATAACTACTATAATACTGCCCCTATGTACAAGAATATAACTACTATAATACTGCCCCCTATGTACAAGAATATAACTACTATAATACTGCCTCCTATGTACAAGAATATAACTACTATAATACTGCTCCTATGTACAAGAATATAACTACTATAATACTGCCCCTATGTACAAGAGTATAACTACTATAATACTGCTCCTATGTACAAGAATATAACTACTATAATACTGCCCCTATGTACAAGAATATATCTACTATAATACTGCCCGCTGTCTTGGGGTCATATTTGACTCTGAGCTTTCCTTTGCCCCCCACATTCGATCACTGGCTCGCTCTTGTCATCTGCACCTCAAAAACATTTCTAGAATTCGACCTTTTCTTACTTTTGACTCTGCAAAAACTCTTACTGTTTCTCTTATTCATTCTCGTCTCGACTATTGTAACTCTCTTCTAATCGGTCTCCCTCTTACCAAACTCTCCCCCCTCCAATCTGTCTTGAATGCTGCAGCCAGGATCATATTCCTCACCAATCGTTACACCGATGCCTCTACCTTGTGCCAGTCATTACACTGGCTACCCATCCACTCCAGAATTCAGTATAAACTTATTACCCTCACCCACAAAGCCCTCCATGGCTCAGCACCACCCTACATCTCCTCCCTTGTTTCAGTATACCACCCTACCCGCGCCCTCCGTTCTGCTGATGACCTGAGGTTAGTATCCTCAATAGTCAGAACCTCCCACTCCCGTCTTCAAGACTTTACACGTGCCGCGCCAATTCTTTGGAATGCACTTCCCAGATCAATACGATTAGTCCCCAATCCCCACAATTTTAAGCGTGCCCTGAAAACACATTTATTCAGACTGGCCTATCGCCTCACCACATTAACCTAATCTATCCCTGTGTGGCACAGCCAAAAGTTTTACCATAACCAAATTTCCCGCATCATGTTCCCACATGCTTTATGAATCCATTAGCCCTCTGTGTCTGTACTGTCACACACTTAACATTATGGCTGGTCCATACAATCAGGGCAACTGTTACCACCCACCTTTTGTGTCTACCTCTTTCCTCATAGACTGTAAGCTTGCGAGCAGGGCCCTCACTCCTCTTGGTATTTGTTATAATCTACTGTATGTGATTATTGTTATGCTGTAATGTCTATTGTCTGTACAAATCCCCTCTGAAATGTAAAGTGCTGCGGAATATCTCAGCGCTATAAAAATAAAATGTATTATTATTATTATTATTACTGCCCCTATGTACAAGAATATAACTACTATAATACTGCCCCCTATGTACAAGAATATAACTACTATAATACTGCCTCTATGTACTAAATATAACTACTATAATACTGCCCCCTATGTACAAGAATATAACTACTATAATACTGCCCCTATGTACAAGAATATAACTACTATAATACTGCTCCTATGTACAAGAATATAACTACTATAATACTGCTCCCTATGTACAAGAATATAACTACTATAATACTGCCCCTATGTACAAGAGTATAACTACTATAATACTGCCCCCCTATGTACAAGAATATAACTACTATAATACTGCTCCTATGTACAAGAATATAACTACTATAATACTGCTCCCTATGTACTAAATATAACTACTATAATACTGCCCCTATGTACAAGAGTATAACTACTATAATACTGCCCCCCTATGTACAAGAATATAACTACTATAATACTGCCTCTATGTACTAAATATAACTACTATAATACTGCCCCTATGTACAAGAATATAACTACTATAATGCTGCCCCCTATGTACAAGAATATAACTACTATAATACTGTCCCCAATGTACAAGACTATAACTACTATAATACTGCCCCCTATGTACAAGAATATAACTACTATAATACTGCTCCTATATACAACAATATAACTACTATAATACTGCTCCTATGTACAAGAATATAGCTACTATAATACTGCCCCCTATGTACAGGAATATAACTACTATAATACTGCCCCAATGTACAAGAATATAACTACTATAATACTGCCCCCTATGTAAAAGAATATAACTACTATAATACTGCCCCTATGTACAAGAATATAACTACTGTAATACTGCTCCCTATGTACAAGAATATAACTACTATAATACTGCTCCCTATGTACAAGAATATAACTACTATAATATTGGACCGTGAAGAAGGCGGATTAGGCCGCCGAAACGCGTAGTCCCATTTGCGCTTATTTCTGCCATGCACTCTGGTTTGTGATCCTTGTGGGTCGTTTTTTTACCTTGTTGAAGAAATAAAGAAAAGCATCATTTTACTCCAACCCTGGTTTGCTGAGTTGTTGCTGGATTTCCTTTTTGTTCCAATACTGCTCCTATGTACAAGAATATAACTACTATAATACTGCCCCCTATCTACAAGAATATAACTACTATAATACTGCCCCTATGTAAAAGAATATAACTACTATAATACTGCTCCTATGTACAAGAATATAACTACTATAATACTGCTCCTATGTACAAGAATATAACTACTATAATACTGCCCCCTATGTACAAGAATATAACTACTATTATACTGCCCCTATGTACAGGAATATAACTACTATAATACTGCCCCTATGTACAAGTATATAACTACAATAATACTGCCCCTATGTACAAGTATATAACTACTATAATATTGCCCCCTATGAACAAGAATATAACTACTATAATACTGCTCCTATGTACAAGAATATAACTACTATAATACTGCTCCTATGTACAAGAATATAACTACTATAATACTGCCCCCTATGTACAAGAATATAACTACTATTATACTGCCCCTATGTACAGGAATATAACTACTATAATACTGCCCCTATGTACAAGTATATAACTACAATAATACTGCCCCTATGTACAAGTATATAACTACTATAATATTGCCCCCTATGAACAAGAATATAACTACTATAATACTGCTCCTATGTACAAGAATATAACTACTATAATACTGCTCCTATGTACAAGAATATAACTACTATAATACTGCCTCTATGTACTAAATATAACTACTATAATACTGCCCCCTATGTACAAGAATATAACTACTATAATACTGCCCCTATGTACAAGAATATAACTACTATAATACTGCTCCTATGTACAAGAATATAACTACTATAATACTGCCTCTATGTACTAAATATAACTACTATAATACTGCCCCTATGTACAAGAGTATAACTACTATAATACTGCCCCCTATGTACAAGAATATAACTACTATAATACTGCCTCTATGTACTAAATATAACTACTATAATACTGCCCCTATGTACAAGAATATAACTACTATAATACTGCCCCCTATGTACAAGAATATAACTACTATAATACTGTCCCCTATGTACAAGACTATAACTACTATAATACTGCCCCCTATGTACAAGAATATAACTACTATAATACTGCTCCTATATACAACAATATAACTACTATAATACTGCTCCTATGTACAAGAATATAGCTACTATAATACTGCCCCCTATGTACAGGAATATAACTACTATAATACTGCCCCAATGTACAAGAATATCGCTACTATAATACTGCCCCCTATGTAAAAGAATATAACTACTATAATACTGCCCCTATGTACAAGAATATAACTACTGTAATACTGCTCCCTATGTACAAGAATATAACTACTATAATACTGCTCCCTATGTACAAGAATATAACTACTATAATATTGGACCGTGAAGAAGGCGGATTAGGCCGCCGAAACGCGTAGTCCCATTTGCGCTTATTTCTGCCATGCACTCTGGTTTGTGATCCTTGTGGGTCGTTTTTTTACCTTGTTGAAGAAATAAAGAAAAGCATCATTTTACTCCAACCCTGGTTTGCTGAGTTGTTGCTGGATTTCCTTTTTGTTCCAATACTGCTCTTATGTACAAGAATATAACTACTATAATACTGCCCCCTATCTACAAGAATATAACTACTATAATACTGCCCCTATGTACAAGAATATAACTACTATAATACTGCTCCTATGTACAAGAATATAACTACTATAATACTGCTCCTATGTACAAGAATATAACTACTATAATACTGCTCCTATGTACAAGAATATAACTACTATTATACTGCCCCTATGTACAGGAATATAACTACTATAATACTGCCCCTATGTACAAGTATATAACTACTATAATACTGCCCCCTATGTACAAGTATATAACTACTATAATATTGCCCCCTATGAACAAGAATATAACTACTATAATACTGCTCCTATGTACAAGAATATAACTACTATAATACTGCTCCTATGTACAAAAATATAACTACTATAATACTGCCCCCTATGTACAAGAATATAACTACTACAATACTGCCCCTATGTACAGGAATATAACTACTATAATACTGCCCCTATGTACAAGTATATAACTACTATAATATTGCCCCCTATGAACAAGAATATAACTACTACAATACTGCCTCCTATGTACAAGAATATAACTACTATAATGCTGCTCCTATGTACAGGAATATAACTACTATAATACTGCCCCCTATGTACAAGAATATAACTACTATAATACTGCTCCTATGTACAAGAATATAACTACTATAATACTGCCCCCTATGTACAAGAATATAACTACTATAATACTGCGTCCTAGCTGTGAGGTTGTGTGTTTGTAGCTCTCCTGATGTCTGGAGCAAGCCCAGGGGGAGGCCACCCTGGGCGGGGTAACTCCCCAAGCAAGGCCCAGGCTTCCAGGCCTACACTTGGAAGTAACACTCAAGTTGTGTCTAAGGCGGATGCAAGTCCCAAAGTTGTTTCTGAGGGAAAGAAAGCTCAGAATGGAAGTAGCAGCAGCAAGAAAGATGAAGCTGTGAAAGTACAAAAAGTAACGGAACAAGGAAAAGCCATGGCTGTGGGTAAGAAAGTTCCCGTTAAGCAGTCGGCCAGCCAAGGCAAGCAGAGTGAAGGACAACTAGGAGAAACCCAGAAGAAATCTACTGGTGAGAAGCTGAATGGAGGAAAGCAGCCTGCAGCTCAGGAGGTGCCATCACCATCTTCAGGTGTGCAGCTGACTCCCAGCAGACAGAGGAGAACCTCACTGGAGAGACAGACGCTCCAGGAGAACCTGCAGCAGAAGCATGTGGTGGCCAGCATGGCGAGCTCTGGGCGCACAAGGTCGCAGTCAGGTGGCAGCAGTAAAAGTGCTGTGGAGCCTAGAGCCACGAAACCAGCGGTGGTGAAAGTTAAGGAGACGTCTGGTTTCAAGCATCCAGGGACATTGCTGAAAGCAGGATCCCAGGAGGAGACGCCATGTGCACCTGAGCTTCAGGTCGCAGAGGAGATCCCAGGACTGGTCAAGAGGCTCGGTGAGTTACAGCAGCACAAAGACTTGCTGCAGAAGCAAATAGAAATGGGCTATAATGTAAAGGCTGCTAATCCTGGTGGGGATCACACCTTTTGTGATCAGACTCTGAACATGCTTGGTGTACAGCTGGCAAAAGTGGTGACGGACATGGACTGTGTCCTAGAGAAGATGGGGCCCCTGGCAGAGACTTATAGGAACCAGGAACTGTTGATGTCACACAAGCAGGACTCTGCAGGTTCCAGCTCAGACATTGTCCCAGGTGGGCCCCAGAAGCCGGTGCGGCCAGTGCTGCAGCCTGCAAGTTTCTGCTTCCAAAAGGGTCAAATGCTTCAGCCGCAGCAGCCTGCGGCAGACCCCAAGCAGCAGCACGTTATGCAGATTCCAGCAGGTGTACCATAAGTCTCAGAATGCGCAGCACAGCAGCCTGCAGCAGATTCCAAGCAGCAGCATGGACTGCACTTTCCAGCAGAGGGACTACAAGTCTCAGAATGCCAAGCACAACAGTTGGGCAGTGGACATGTGCCCGTCATTACTGATGGTGCCCAGCAGGGCTCTGATGCTGGGGATAACCACGCTGTATCTGAGGGGTCGGGGGCTTGGGGGAGCACAGTATCTATGGTGGACGCTGCACTGTCTGATAATGACATTGATGCTGATGATAACAATGTGCATGATAATGTCTGTGATTTCCCCCCTTTAATTTCAAGCACACAAGGTGTAGCTGCCCCTCCTGCTGCAGACCTTCACCCCGTCAGGCAACCCAATGTGACCCCGCACGGTCCCCCCAATAATGCCTGGAGTCGTGGTGCTCCGTCCTTTACCTCTGGTACCAATTATACAGGCCAGGCGTTTAAACGGAGAAACGTGGTGCGTTTACGGCACAGAGTTGCCAAGGAGGATCTGCCAGACAGGAGGTTTGTCGTCAGGGAGCTCTTGTGCCACCAGATGGGGTTTGTGCCAGTCAGCATCCTGGCAGTGATTAATCTTCCAGACTGGCAGGGCTATGATGTCAGCTTTAAGCTCATGTCTGACCTGGACAGATTCTGGTCTAGTTTCCCCAAGTTTAGAGACACGGAGGGCTGGAGTAAGTTCAGCTTTATTCCTATCTCTAAGCCAGATACTGTCACTGTAAATGTCATCTTCTGGAATGAGTCTGTTCCCCCGCAGGACATTGTGGTGTGGCTCCGGAGGCATTGTGACCTGGTCTCTGACCTCACCAAAAGCAGAGACAGTGATCGGATCTGGACAGGAGGGTGGCGGGTTTTGGTGAAACTGCGCCAATGCAATAACATCACTGCCCATTTACCCAACTCCTTCTTTATTGGGAGGGAGAGGGGTGTGTGTTTCTATCCTGGGCAGCCTCGTAAGTGCTTTAAATGTGGCAAGGCAGGTCACCTGGCAAATACCTGTACTGTGGTGAAGTGCAGCCTGTGTGGGGAGGTCGGCCATCTAGCTGCAGACTGCCAGAACATCAGGTGCAACCTCTGTGGGAAGATCGGTCACCCTCACAGGGACTGTCCAGACGCCTGGCACAATATCTGTAAGGACTTTCCTGACGAGGACTTGGTGGCAGGGGCAGAGATTCTGGAGGAGGCAGCTTTACTGTCAGGGGAAATACTGACCAGACCAGAGGTCCACCAGGGGTCTACTCAGCTAACACCAGAGCAGCAGGGTTCAGAGAGAGAACAGGGGAGTATAGAGGTTGTACCTCAGGGGCAGCGGTAACAGGAAGGCATTACTTCAGTGCTACCATCTGTGTCTGAGGAGTATAGCAATAATCAGAAAAGGAAGAAAAAGGACAAGGCCTCCCGTAAACCTGAGGGGTATGACACTGGCCAAGGAGCCGGGAAGAAATTCCAGAGCTCTGCAGGTGTAATGGTCGTATCTAACAGGTTTGATGTTCTGTCTGAGTCTGACGGCGAATTTGAAGATGACCTTAAGAGAATTGATGCAGAGTGTGATAGGGATGTAGAGGACTGTCCTCCGCCAAAGCGGAAGCCCTTACCTGAGGGCACTCGGGAAGAGTCTGAGATGGAGACCGGAGGTGAACAGAATAACTCCGACTCAGATCTGTGACGCTGTCAACCAGATAATGTCTGAACTCAGATAGGGAAAATCATTAGGAGAAATTAGGAAATGTTAAGATAGAGAAGGATGAGTCACTGGGTAGGAACATGATGAGCTCTGTTTGCAAAGTGTGTTTTTTGTTTTTTTTCTCTCTCCTCAAACTAGGAGTATGGACTCTAAGTTAATTTGATATGTATAACCTGGATATGTAATGAATGTATGTACAATCCTAGTGAATTCAGTTTTGTATTATTGGAGGAATGTTATTTGTATTTGTTTGGTTATACAATAAAAATTGCCCCTATGTACAAGAGTATAACTACTATAATACTGCTCCTATGTACAAGAATATAACTACTATAATACTGCCTCCTATGTACAAGAATATAACTACTATAATACTTCCCCTATGTACAAGAATGTAACTACTATAATACTGCCCTCTATTACAAGAATATAACTACTATAATACTGCTCCTATGTACAAGAATATAACTACTGTAATACTGTCCCTTATGTACAAGAATATAACTACTATAATACTGCCACTATGTACAAGAATATAACTACTATAATAATGCTCCCTATATACAAGAATATAACTGCTATGATGCTGCCCCTATGTACAAGAATATAACTACTATAATACTGCCCCTATGTACAAGAATATAACTACTATAATACTGCCCCTATGTAGAAGAATATAACTACTATAATGCTGCTCCTATGTACAAGAATATAACTACTGTAATACTTCCCCCTATGTGCAAGAATATAACTACTGTAATACTGCCCCCTATGTACAAGAATATAACTACTATAATACTGCTCCTATGTACAAGAATATAACTACTATAATACTGCCCCCTATGTACAAGAATATAACTACTATAATACTGCCCCTATGTACAAGAATATAACTACTATAATACTGCTCCTATGTACAAGAATATAACTACTATAATACTGCCCCTATGTACAAGAATATAACTACTATAATACTGCCCCTATGTACAAGAATATAACTACTATAATACTGCTCCTATGTACAAGAATATAACTACTATAATACTGCCCCCTATGTACAAGAATATAACTAGTATAATACTGCCCCTATGTACAAGAATATAACTACTATAATACTGGTCCCTATATACAAGAATATAACTGCTATAATACTGCCCCCTATGTACATGAATATAACTACTATAATACTTCTCCTATGTACAAGAATATAACTACTATAATACTGCCCCCTATGTACAAGAATATAACTACTATAATACCGCCCCTATGTACAAGAATATAACTACTATAATACTGCTCCTATGTACAGGAATATAACTACTATAATACTGCCCCCTATGTACAAGAATATAACTACTATAATACTGCTCCCTATGTACAAGAATATAACTACTATAATACTGCCCTTATGTACAAGAATATAACTACTATAATACTGCTCCTATGTGCAAGAATATAACTACTATAATACTGCTCCTATGTACAGGAATATAACTACTATAATACTGCCCCCTATGTACAAGAATATAACTACTATAATACTGCCCCCTATGTACAAGAATATAACTACTATAATACTGCTCCCTATGTACAAGAATATAACTACTATAATACTGCCCCTATGTACAAGAATATAACTACTATAATACTGCCCCTATGAACAAGAAAATAACTGCTATAATACTGCCCCTATGTACAAGAATATAACTACTATAATACTGCCCCTATGTACAAGAATATAACTACTATAATACTGCTCCTATGTACAAGAATATAACTACTATAATACTGCTCCTATGTACAAGAATATAACTACTATAATACTGCCCCTATGTACAAGAATATAACTACTATAATACTGCTCCCTATGTACAAGAATATAACTACTATAATACTGCCCCTATGTACAAGAATATAAATACTATAATACTGCCCCTATGTACAAGAATATAACTGCTATAATACTGCCCCTATGTACAAGAATATAACTGCTATAATACTGCCCCTATGTACAAGAATATAACTACTATAATACTGCCCCCTATGTACAAGAATATAACTACTATAATACTGCTCCCTATGTACAAGAATATAACTACTATAATACTGCCCCTATGTACAAGAATATAACTACTATAATACTTCCCCTATGTACAAGAATATAAATACTATAATACTGCCCCTATGTACAAGAATATAACTACTATAATACTGCCCCTATGTACAAGAAAATAACTGCTATAATACTGCCCCTATGTACAAGAATATAACTACTATAATACTGCCCCTATGTACAAGAATATAACTACTATAATACTGCTCCTATGTACAAGAATATAACTACTATAATACTGCTCCTATGTACAAGAATATAACTACTATAATACTGCCCCTATGTACAAGAATATAACTACTATAATACTGCTCCCTATATACAAGAATATAACTGCTATAATACTGCCCCCTATGTACATGAATATAACTACTATAATACTTCTCCTATGTACAAGAATATAACTACTATAATACTGCTCCCTATGTACAAGAATATAACTACTATAATGCTGCCCTTATGTACAAGAATATAACTACTATAATACTGCCCCCTATGTACAAGAATATAACTACTATAATACTGCCCCTATGTACAAGAATATAACTACTATAATACTGCTCCTATGTACAGGAATATAACTACTATAATACTGCCCCCTATGTACAAGAATATAACTACTATAATACTGCCCCCTATGTACAAGAATATAACTACTATAATACTGCCCCCTATGTACAAGAATATAACTACTATAATACTGCCCCTATGTACAAGAATATAACTACTATAATACTGCCCCTATGTACAAGAATATAACTACTATAATACTGCCCCTATGTACAAGAATATAACTGCTATAATACTGCCCCTATGTACAAGAATATAACTACTATAATACTGCCCCTATGTACAAGAATATAACTACTATAATACTGCTCCCTATGTACAAGAATTTAACTACTATAATACTGCCCCTATGTACAAGAATATAAATACTATAATACTGCCCCTATGTACAAGAATATAACTACTATAATACTGCCCCTATGTACAAGAATATAACTGCTATAATACTGCCCCTATGTACAAGAATATAACTACTATAATACTGCCCCCTATGTACAAGAATATAACTACTATAATACTGCTCCCTATGTACAAGAATATAACTACTATAATACTGCCCCTATGTACAAGAATATAACTACTATAATACTGCCCCTATGTACAAGAATATAACTACTATAATACTGCCCCTATGTACAAGAATATAACTACTATAATACTGCCCCTATGTACAAGAATATAACTACTATAATACTGCCTCCTAGCTGTGAGGTTGTGTGTCAGTGGTTCTCCTGATGTCTGGAGCAAGCCCAGGGAGGGGCCACCCTGGGCAGGGAAGCTCCCCAAGCAAGGCCCAGGCTTCCAGGCCTACACTGGGAGGAAACTCCCATCCTTCTCATGTGGATGGAAATCCCAGAGTTGCCTCTGCTGGAAATAAACCTCAGAATGGAAGTCCCAGCAGCATGGAGAAAGATCCTGTGTTGAAGTTCAGCACAGGAAAGAAACAAGAGAAAGCTTTGTCTGTGTGCAAGGATGTTTCTGTTAAACAGTCGGCCAGTCAAGGCAAACAGTGTCCAGAGCCTGGAAGGAAATCCCAGAAGGCATCTTCTGCTGAGAACCTGAGTGTTGGAGGGCAGGTGGCTGCACAGAAGGTGAGGCAGAGTCCATCACCAGCTTCAGGTGTGCAGCTCACTCCAGGCAGACAGAGACGGACATCTCTGGAGAAGCAAACACTCCAGGAGAACCTTCAGCTGGGACATGTGGTGACCAGCATGGCGAGCTCTGGACGCACGAGGTTGCAGGCTGGTGGCAGTGGTAAAAGTGTTGCGGAGGCTGGAGCCACAAAACCAGCGACATTAAAAACCAACGTGTCAACCCCTAAAGCAAGACCCCAGAAGGAGCCGCCGCGTGCCCCGGAGCTACAGCTGGCAGAGGAGATACCAGGACTGGTCAGGAGGATGGGTGAGTTGCAGCAGCAGAGGAATCTTCTGCAAATAGAAATTGACTGCATTTACAAGGTGAAGGCTGCAAATCCTGGGGATCACTCCGTATGTGACCAGAGACTGAACGCACTGGGGGTAGAGCTGGCGACTGTGGTGCGGGACATAGACTGTGTGCTGGCGAGGATGGGGCCCCTGGCAGAGACTTATAGGAACCAGGAGCGGTTTAGGTCCTGCACGCAGGACTCTGCTGGTTCCCGCACAGACATTGTCCCAGGTGGGACCCGGCAGCAGGTACGGCCGGTGCTGCAGCCCGCTAGCTTCTGTTTTAAGGAGGGTCAGATACTGCACCAGCAGCCGCAACTACCTGCGGCAGACCCCAAGCAGGAGCAAGAGGCTCAGATCCCAGCAGTACCACAAGTCCCAGCATGCCCAGCACAACAGCAAGACAGTGGACATGAGACTGCATCTACTGTTGGTGTCCAGGAGAGCACTAATTCTGGGGATATTGGTACTGTTCATGTGGGGTTGGGGGCTGAAGGGGGTACAGAGACTGTGGTGGACATTGCGCATCCTGATGACACTATTGAGATTGATGATGATGATAATAATGTGCAAAATGTCTGTGATTTCCCCCCTTTGGTTTCCAGCACACAAGGTGCAACAGGCCCCTCCGCTGCAGACCCTCGCCCTGTCAGTCAGCCCAGTGTGGCCCCACAGGTCCCTCCCAGTAATGTTTGGGGCCGCGGCGCTCCATCCTTTACCTCCAGCGCCAATTACACCGGGCAGGCTTTCAAAAGGAGGAATGTGGTGCGGTTCAGGCACAGAGGTGCCAAGGAGGATCTGCCAGAGAGGAGGCTGGTGGTCAGGGAGCTTCTGTGCCGCCAGATGGGGTTTGCGCCGGTTAATATCTTGGCGGTCATCAATCTGCCAGACAGACAGGGCTATGATATCAGCTTTAAGCTTATGTCTGATCTGGACAGATTCTGGGCCAATTTCCCCAAGTTCAGGGACGCTGATGGCTGGAATAAGTTCAGCTTCATTCCAATATCTAAGCCGGATACCGCCACGGTTAACATCATCTTTTGGAATGAGGCTGTTCCCCCGCAGGACATTGTGGTGTGGCTCCGGAGGCATTGTGACCATGTCTCCGACCTCACCAAAAACAGGGATGAGGACGGAAATGGACCGGTGGATGGAAGGTGCTGGTGAAATTGCGCCAGCACAACAATATCACGGCTCACTTACCCAACTCCTTCTTTATCGGGAGGGAGAAGGGGGTTTGCTTCTACCCTGGGCAGCCACGAAAGTGTTTTAAGTGTGGTAAAGTGGGTCACCTGGCAAACACCTGTACCGTGGTAAAGTGCAGCCTGTGCGGGGAAGTCGGCCACTTAGCGGCAGATTGCCAGAACATCAAGTGCAACCTCTGTGGGGAGGTCGGCCACCCTCACAGGGACTGTCCAGATGCCTGGCACAATATATGCAAGCTCCTTCCTGATGAGGAGTTAGTGACAGGGACAGAGGCTCAGGAGGAGGAGGCTTTAATGTCAGGGACAGTACTGACCAGGTCAGAGGTCCACCAGGGGTCCGCTCAGGTAACATCTGAGCAGCTTTGTACAGAGGGGAGCATGGAGGTCGTCCCTCAGGTCCAGCAGCCACATGTAGCCACCACTTCAGTATCACCATCTCTAGCTGAAGAAAGTGGCTGTAATCAGGTAAAAAGGAAAAAAAGGACAAGGCCTCCCGTAAACCTGAGGAGGAGTATGTCACTAGCCAGGGTGGCAGGAAAAAAGTCCAGAGTTCGGCAGGTGTGATGGTCGTGTCCAATAAGTTTGATGTTTTGTCTGAGTCTGATGGGGACTTGGAGGAAGAGATAAAAAGAATAGAGACTGAGTATGACAGGGACGTAGCGGACCATCCCCCTACAAAACGGAAGCCCGTACCTGCTGACACTGAGATACAGTCTGACATGGAGACCGGTGGTAGTCAGAACATCTGTGACCCAGACTTATGATGGCGGCTTTTACATCTCTGCTCCTCTGTTGTGGTATTGTGATGGCGGATTTCTCATTAAAAATAACATCCAGTAATGTGAACAGCATTAAGGTGAGGAGGACGAGGCACGCTGTCTATGACCATCTCCGATACCTGGACGCAGATGTCATCTTTCTGCAGGAGACGCGGCTGACGACTCAGGGGCTCATGAGGGAGGCTGAGAGGGAATGGCGGTCTGGTCCCTCTTTTTGGTCATTGGCTGTGGAGTCGTACGCCGGGGTCGCCATTCTGTTTAACACCAGGGATGTGACAGTACATAGGATGACGGAGGTGGTTATGGGAAGGTGTCTGGTCCTGAAAGTCACTGTCCATGGGAGGCGACTCCGGCTTATTAACATCTATGGGCCACAGACGGTGACTGACAGGATACAGTTATTTAATGATGTCAAGCCTTATCTGTTCACCTCTCTTCCAGTGATAATGGCGGGGGACTTTAATGCCATACTGACATCAGGTGACAGCTCCTCAGGTAGAACCGTGACGAGGGATGGTAGGATCTTGAATAACATAGTCCTGCAGGCCGGATTAGGGGACGTCTTTAAACGGGGAGGTCGAAAGCCAAAATTAAACTATTCCTGCTCCAATAGAGGCAGTAGAATAGATCTGGCTTTTGTAAGTCCCATGGAAGTCATTGGTGCCATGAGTGAGAGAGTCGTCCCATACTCAGACCATCTTGCCCTATATTTCTGCCTGGGGGCCACTAAGCGAGCTGATGTTGGTAGGGGGTTATGGAGACTGAATTCCAGCCTCCTCCATGATGTCTCTGTCCAGAGTTGTGTCCACTCCCTTTTGCAGGGTCATCTACAAAGAGTGGACTTCTATGACGACATGGCCGACTGGTGGGAGGACATCAAGGATGATATCAGATACCTCTTGAAGAGACTGTCAGTTAAGAAGGGCAGGAGTAAGTATAGCCAGTACCTAAGGCTGCGCAAAGAATTGGAGTCACTCTATTCGGAGGGCGGGGGTAACAAAGAGAAGATCGACCGGTTGAAATCTGAGATAAGGCAGTATCAGTACAGCAGGTATACCTCCTTGGTTCTTGAACGGGATTATGGGGTTTTGGGGGCACCTGATCCCTTTGAGAATTGCCGGGAGCGGGTGGCCAATAAATTGGTCACAGGTCTCATTGACTCCCAGGGTGTATTGCAGGAATCTCGGGAGGGTATCCTGGGGGTTGTGAAATCTTATTATACTGACTTGTTTCAGAGGAAGGCTTTGGATAAACATAAAATGACTCAGTTCTTGGAGGCAACTCCAGCGCCTGATACTAATGATCTGGACTTTTCTCCTTTGACAGCAGAATTAACGGTGGAGGAGGTTAAGGAGGCCATTGATAAGTTACATCTGAAGAAGGCACCAGGTCCGGATGGTATAACAGCAGAATGTTATAAGATATTCAGAGACCTCCTGGCTCCAATTCTTGTGGATGTTTACAAAAATTGTCTAGAAAATCACCTGATGCCTCCATCCATGAGAGTGTCCTCATTAATTCTGCTGTCTAAAGGTAAGGAGCCGAGCGACATCAAGAACTGGAGGCCAATTGCCCTCTTGAATGTTGACAGGAAGATTCTGGCGAAGATCTTGTTTTCTAGGTTAGTCTGTTTGTCCCCGGCACTGTTGGTAGGCTCTCAGTTTGGCACGGTAAAAGGGCGGAACATCTCTGGAGCGGTCATCTCGATACGGGAGATGTTTGAGAGATGTAAAGCTCTGCGGTGTGGGAGATATGTTGTCAGTCTGGACCAGGCTAAAGCCTTTGACAGAGTTGATCATGATTATCTGTGGGCCACTTTGTCAAAGTACGGTATTCCAGGACAATTTGTGGATTGGCTGAAGACTTTGTACAGAGAGGCGGTGAGCTTTCCTCTGATTAATGGTTGGCAGGGTGGCACTTTTGGAGTTGAGGCGGGGGTGAGACAGGGCTGCCCGCTGAGTCCACTCCTGTATGTTTTTGCCATAAACCCGTTTCTGAGGTCACTGCAGGAGTGTAACTTTTGGGGGGTGCCGGTCCCCCACTGCTTGCCTCTGAAGGTGGTTGCCTACGCGGATGATGTGACACTGGTGATATCTAATCCTCATGAGGTGCAGATGTTGTCTGCGGCCATCAGAAGTTACTCAGAGGCCTCCGGGTCTCTGGTCAACCTTGAGAAGAGTCAAGCTCTGTGGACATTGCAATCTGACCCAGACTTTGATCTGCCGCAGTTTGTTAAGGCCTCCACCCATATTAAGATCTTAGGGGTTAAATTTGGGAGGGAAGATAATGCCAGCCTAAATTGGGAGGAAAAATTGGAGACCGGAAATGCAAAGGTTCAGCGATGGAAGAACTGGAGGCTGACTTACAGAGAAAGGGTTGCTATGTTGAAGACGTACCTGGTCCCCGTCTTCTTGTATGTCTCTGTCGTTTTTCCTTTGCCAGAATCCTTCTCGGCGAGGCTCCTCAGCCTGTTCTTCCAGCTCTTGTGGGGGAACAGGATGAACCTGATAAAGGGGGGAATAACGTACCTACGGCGGAGTGAGGGCGGGCTGGATATGTTAAATCCAAGGGTTTTCTTTGACTCCTTGTTTCTGAAAGTAAATTTTGGGAGCATGGATTCAAACAGTAGCTCCCTGTGGGCGAATAGTATCAGGTATTGGATATTGCCTTTTGCGGAATCTTGGGTGCGAGGCGGCAGTCTCAAGAGGAGGAGATGGACAGGTGACCACCTCCCCCAGTATCTGGAATATGGTCTGAAGTGTGTTAGGAAGTGGGGACTGGAGAAGTCCTACATTGAGAGTAATACGAGGAAAGATCTGTGTGCTCATATATGTAGGACTTTCTTCTACTCTCCACTGGCCCTAAGAGATTGTGCCACCAGGACCCTTCAGGACAGTCTCCGGTTCCTCAACGGGAGGCGACTTCCAGCAAAGTTTTTTGACATTGCTTGGCTGTCGCTACATGGGAAGCTCTTTGTGAGGGGGAACTTAAAATATTTAAGTGTTTTGGATCGGAACTGTCCCCTTGGTTGTCAGCAGGAGGAAACCATGGAGCATTTTATTTGTGATTGCTGGGGAGGTAGGGAAATATGGACGGAAGTATCGACCAAGCTGAAAATCCCCAGACTGCTGTCCCTGAAATACCCTGACATTATCTATGGAGTCCCATCCACTGACGGTAACATCGACAGGGGGACAATGTACCTGATCATTACCACCATTAAGTATCACCACTGGCACATGAGAACCCGAGTGTCCCTCCACAGCGAGCCCTTCCATCCCGTCACCGCAGCCACAAAGATACTGTCCGAGCTCAGATGGATAAGAGCGATAGAGATAAAGAAAAGTCAGAGTAATGAGAGACTATGGAGGAATGTGTCTGTGGGATAATAACATGATCGTGTTACTAAAAGTGTTTATTTCATATTCTTCCTTCCACAGGAGTGAACTCTAAGTTACCTTTATTCCTAATGTATTAATTTAGTTCTGTAATTATTGTCTGATGCATTCATGAGAATTTATGTTTTGTATTAAGGAAGAATTCTGTTTATTTTAATTGTATTTGTTGGATTTATACAATAAAAATTGCCCCTATGTACAGGAATATAACTACTATAATACTGCTCCTATGTACAAGAATATAACTACTATAATACTGCTCCCTATGTACAAGAATATAACTACTATAATACTGCTCCCTATGTACAAGAATATAACTACTATAATACTGCCCCCAATGTACAAGAATATAACTACTATAATACTGCCCCCTATGTACAAGAATATAACTACTATAATACTGCTCCTATGTACAGAATATAACTACTATAATACTGCCCCTATGTACAAGAATATAACTATTATAATACTGCCCCTATGTACAAGAATATAACTACTATAATACTGCCCCTATGTACAAGAATATAACTACTATAATACTGCTCCTATGTACAAGAATACAACTACTATAATACTGCTCCTATGTACAAGAATATAACTACTATAATACTGCCCCCTATGTACAAGAATATAACTACTATAATACTGCCCCCTATGTACAAGAATATAACTACTATAATACTGCCCCTATGTACAAGAATATAACTACTATAATACTGCCCCTATGTACAAGAATATAACTACTATAATACTGCCCCTATACAAGAATATAACTACTATAATACTGCCCCCTATGTACAAGAATATAACTACTATAATACTGCCCCTATGTACAAGAATATAACTACTATAATACTGCCCCTATGTACAAGAATATAACTACTATAATACTGCCCCTATACAAGAATATAACTACTATAATACTGCCCCTATGTACAAGAATATAACTACTATAATACTGCCCCTATGTACAAGAATATAACTACTATAATACTGCCCCTATGTACAAGAATATAACTATTATAATACTGCCCCTATGTACAAGAATATAACTACTATAATACTGCCCCTATGTACAAGAATATAACTACTATAATACTGCTCCTATGTACAAGAATACAACTACTATAATACTGCTCCTATGTACTAGAATACAACTACTATAATACTGCCCCTATGTACAAGAATATAACTACTATAATACTGCCCCTATACAAGAATATAACTACTATAATACTGCCCCTATGTACAAGAATATAACTACTATAATACTGCCCCTATGTACAAGAATATAACTACTATAATACTGCCCCTATGTACAAGAATATAACTACTATAATACTGGTCCCTATATACAAGAATATAACTGCTATAATACTGCCCCCTATGTACATGAATATAACTACTATAATACTTCTCCTATGTACAAGAATATAACTACTATAATACTGCCCCCTATGTACAAGAATATAACTACTATAATACTGCTCCTATGTACAAGAATATAACTACTATAATACTGCCCCTATGTACAAGAATATAACTACTATAATACTGCCCCTATGTACAAGAATATAACTACTATAATACTGCCCCTATGTACAAGAATATAACTACTATAATACTGCCCCTATACAAGAATATAACTACTATAATACTGCCCCTATGTACAAGAATATAACTACTATAATACTGCTCCTATGTACAAGAATATAACTACTATAATACTGCCCCTATGTACAAGAATATAACTACTATAATACTGCTCCTATGTACAAGAATATAACTACTATAATACTGCCCCCTATGTACAAGAATATAACTACTATAATACTGCCCCCTATGTACAAGAATATAACTACTATAATACTGCCTCTATGTACAAGAATATAACTACTATAATACTGCCCCCTATATACAAGAATATAACTACTATAATACTGCCCCTATGTACAAGAATATAACTATTATAATATTGCCCCCTATGTACAAGAATATAACTACTATAATACTGCTCCCTATGTACAAGAATATAACTACTATAATACTGCCCCTATGTACAAGAATATAACTACTATAATACTGCCCCTATGTACAAGAATATAACTACTATAATACTGCTCCTATGTACAAGAATATAACTACTATAATACTGCCCCCTATGTACAAGAATATAACTACTATAATACTGCCCCCTATGTACAAGAATATAACTACTATAATACTGCCTCTATGTACAAGAATATAACTACTATAATACTGCCCCCTATATACAAGAATATAACTACTATAATACTGCCCCTATGTACAAGAATATAACTATTATAATATTGCCCCCTATGTACAAGAATATAACTACTATAATACTGCCCCTATACAAGAATATAACTACTATAATACTACTCCTATGTACAAGAATATAACTACTATAATACTGCCCCCTATGTACAAGAATATAACTACTATAATACTGCTCCTATGTACAAGAATATAACTACTATAATACTGCCCCCTATGTACAAGAATATAACTACTATAATACTGCCCCCTATGTACAAGAATATAACTACTATAATACTGCCTCTATGTACAAGAATATAACTACTATAATACTGCCCCCTATATACAAGAATATAACTACTATAATACTGCCCCTATGTACAAGAATATAACTATTATAATATTGCCCCCTATGTACAAGAATATAACTACTATAATACTGCCCCTATACAAGAATATAACTACTATAATACTACTCCTATGTACAAGAATATAACTACTATAATACTGCCCCCTATGTACAAGAATTTAACTACTATAATACTGCTCCTATGTACAAGAATATAACTACTATAATACTCACATTAATAATAATGTTATCTAGATAATTATTTACACGAGTTGATCAGAATGAGAATGAAAAAGTGATATATTATTTTTTTAAATATGTTTTTAATTCTTATGTCGTGATAGAAAAATAATTGAATCATATTCCCTCCGGTCTTTTGCTCTGGGGTTTTTGAGGGTCACAAAACCCAAGTTGAGCCTTTTGTTTTTGGGTTAATTGCAGGAATGAGCACATTCACAAGTCTTGACAGTTCATGATTTCTCCCTACATAACCAGATAATAGTAGTTTTCCTACAATAATCTCCTTTTTCTACAATGATCAGTGTATTTGGGTCTCAGCTACTGATTTTTACCCAGCACAGAGAGCAGCGTGAAGGGTCTCCATGAAGGTGACGGGAAGGTGTGCGGGTGGCTGATGGGTGACCGTGAAGGTGTGCGGGTGGCTGATGGGTGTGCGGGTGGCTGATGGGTGACGGTGAAGGTGTGCGGGTGGCTGATGGGTGACTGTGAAGGCGTGCGGGTGGCTGATGGGCTCACACAGCTCATAGAAAGACAGCTGCCCGGCCTCATAGTCTACATAAATCCTTATTCTCTGGCTGAGAACCTGATGCTGGTGGAGCATGGTCAGCTCCTGATTTTCCATCGCATAGTAATGATATTCGAGTCTGCGTAGGCACCAAGACTTATTGCTACAACCCCTCTCCTGTAGGCCCCTCTCCGATCAATACTGGGGTACGTCATACCAACTCTCCAGGTCCCCTTTATACTGCTCTGTATTTCCCAGTCATGTGTGAACCCTGTCATTACTTATAACCTGGGAATTCTCAAATCTCCTTGGTGTCTGGACACGAGGTAGAGTCTTGTCTGAACTGAAGGCCATTTTTAGGTCTTGTGAAATGTCGATGTTGTTTCCAGCTGTTTCCACATCTAAATGAACCCAAAAAGTCCACCAATACTGCAATGGCACTTCCTTAACAATGTACATAAACCAAGAAGACAGTGTTTAGACTGACTCCTAATGAAGAGAACCATAAATGGATAACAAATAATTTTATTTAGCCTATTAAAATACATAAAATGCTACCTGTATTCATTACAAACAAACATACCCCAGGGGAATAGCACAATACAGGATCACAAAAACCTCAAAAAAATGTTGGTAAAGTTCCCTTGAGCATACAATATATAAAATGGAATAATGAACAGGTCAATTTACATATAGACAGAGGGCCCAAAAAATCTTATTATCACTTGCCAACGGCATTAAATTACTAAAGTGCCCTTTTGTCCTATAGTTGACCATATGTAATAAAGTTATACCGCAATAAAATATATTGCAAATCGCATAAATGCCAATGATTTAAGAGAGGTGTACTTACTAAAGGGAAAAGAGGTGATTGTAGCCCGCAGTGATAACCCCGCGCCCCGACGCGCGTTTCGCCCGCTTGCTTCACCGGGGGCCCCCGGAAGAAGCAAGCGGGCGAAACGTGCGTCGGGGCGCAGGGTTATCACTGCGGGCTGCAATCACCTCTTTTCCCTTTAGTAAGTACACCTCTCTTAAATCATTGGCATTTATGCGATTTGCAATATATTTTATTGCGGTATAACTTTATTACATATGGTCAACTATAGGACAAAAGGGCACTTTAGTAATTTAATGCCGTTGGCAAGTGATAATAAGATTTTTTGGGCCCTCTGTCTATATGTAAATTGACCTGTTCATTATTCCATTTTATATATTGTATGCTCAAGGGAACTTTACCAACATTTTTTTGAGGTTTTTGTGATCCTGTATTGTGCTATTCCCCTGGGGTATGTTTGTTTGTAATGAATACAGGTAGCATTTTATGTATTTTAATAGGCTAAATAAAATTATTTGTTATCCATTTATGGTTCTCTTCATTAGGAGTCAGTCTAAACACTGTCTTCTTGGTTTATGTTTCCACATCTAGAAGAATATGAGAAGTTTTCTCTCCTCATGTGTCACCCATCATGAGTGTCTGGTTATGAGTTAGGGTCATGTCAGACCTACCTCGCCTCAGTCTACCACAACCTTACCTGTGCCCTCCACAGCTCAGCACCACCCTACATCTCCTCCCTCGCCTCAGTCTATCACCCTTCCTGTGCCCTCCACAGCTCAGCACCACCCTACATCTCCTCCCTCGCCTCAGTCTATCACCCTTCCCGTGCTCTCCACAGCTCAGCACCACTCTACATCTCTTCCCTCATCTCAGTCTACCACCCTACCCGTGCCCTCAGTTCTGCTGATGACATGAGATTAACATCCTCAATAATCAGAACCCTACCTGTGCCCTCCACAGTTCAGCACCATCCTACAGCTCCTCCCTCTCCTCAATCTACCACCCTTCCCATCCTCTCCGCAGTTCAGCACCACCCTACATCTCCTCCCTCGTCTCAGTTTACCACCCTACCCGCGCCCTCCGTTCTGCTAATGACCTGAGGTTAACATCCTCATTAATCAGAACCTCTCACTCCCATCTCAAAGATTTCTCACGTGCTGCGCCAATTCATTGGAATGCACTACCCAGGATAATTCGATTAACCCCCAATACTCACAATTTTAAGTGTGCCCTAAAAATCCATTTCTTCAGACTGGCCTACCACCTCAACACATTTATCTATCCTTGTGTTGCCCATTCAATATTTTTGACCATAACTAGGTTCCTTGTATCATGTTCTCTAACCGGTTCATGCAGCATTACATGAACACCCGATTTCCTGCATTATGGGCTGGTAAGCAAATGTTACCATCCACCTTTCGTGTCTCCCCTTTTCCGCATAGATAGTAAGCTTGCGAGCAGGGCCCTCATTCCTCTTGGTATCTGTTGCTTTATGTGTTTATTGTAATGCTGTAATGTCTATTGTCTGTAGAAGTCCTCTCTATAATGTAAAGTGCTGCGGAATATGTTGGCGCTATGGAAATAAAATTATCATTATTATGTGGTCCTCAGACAGAAGAGTTTCACAATGTAGACATGTCTTCACCGCAGGAGCAATAGAGCGTATACAGTAACTGCAGAAGTTCCTCCCGCCTCCAGAGCTGAATCTCATACTTTGGAAGTGCTCTAACAAGTTGACTAGCCTCGGGTATCCCCGTGATCTTGATGGTACCATGTTTTGGTGATGCACACGAGGTTGTCTTCTTCACAGTAGTCACTGGTCGGCATTGGGATGACCACAATGATGGAACTGGAAGGTAGTTAGATGAAGCCTTGGGTCAGAACCAGAAGATTAATCTGATCTGACAATCCAGAAGGGTCAAATAATGGCAGAGTCAGAGTTGAAGCCATGAATCAAAACCAGAAAATACTTGGAAGATCGGCAATCTAAAAGGACAAGGCAAAACCTTGGGCAGAACAGGGTCAAATAAAGGCAGACAACACAGGTATATGAGGCATTAGAGTCAGGGTCTGTTTAGAGACTGATACTCAGGCAATGAGTGAGAGACCTGGCTGGGCTTACAGAGCAGACCTTGATGGCATCATCACAAGCATCCCAGGAGTAAGCCTTCTCTTTGCACTTTTGTTGCAGCAATAGGTGGCATGGTGGGGCTAATACCTGCCTGAACCCCCAGATCCTCAGGTATGGTTTAATATATGTTATATTGGAGTCACTATGATATAATACTACCACAGGAGCTCTCTGTTGTCTTACCCAAGAACATCCAGCATGGACAGGTTAGGTGTATGCTGAGTCACGGCTCTCACAGGCTTCTCTTACGTTTTGGTGGTACAGAGCTCAGTGATGTTATCTGATATAATCTTGACCCTATTATAACTGATGGAAAACAATATCTTTAATCAACAGCTCCAGGGCTTCAACATTCAAGTGTTATTTCTGGACTCATCCAGTCTTGGATGACATCAAATCTCAGTAGTTCTGGGAGACTATCCGAATTAGCAGTCAAGATCGGGATGGAAGTCTACTGTGTACCTTCTCTAGTGGTCTTTGCAAAGGATGGCTGACTAAGGTGTAGGGGACCATACTGTCCTACAATGGGGAGATAGTGAACCATGGTAGCCAATGGCCTGCTGCTCCAACTCCAAAACCACCATGTGTGAGAGGTGCATTTTGGTGGAAAGTTTATTAACCTTTCAGGTGCTTCACAGGAATTTTTTGAATGTTTAAAAAAAATGAACATTTAACTTTTTTTCACCCAAAAAATACTTCAGGTTCAATTTTTTTATTTTACCATGGGTAAGAGGAGAAATTGGACTGCAAAAGTTATTGTGCAATTTGTCCTGAGTACGCTGATACCTGATATGTGGGGGGGGGGAACCACTGTTTTGGCGCATGGCAGACCTCAGAAGGGAAGGAGCGCCGTTTGACTTTTTCACTGCAAAATTGGCTGGAATTCAGATCGGATGCCATGTCAAGTTTGTAGAGCCCCTGATGTACCTAAACAGTGGAAACCCCCCACAAGTGACCCCATTTTGGAAACTAGACCCCCCAAGGAACTTATCTAGATGTGTGGTGAGAACTTTGAACCCCCAGGGGCTTCACAGAAGTTTATAACGTGCAGCCGTACAATTAAAAAATCATATTTTTTCCACAAAAATTATCTTTTCACCCCCAATTGTTGTTTTCCCAAGAGTAACAGGACCCCAAAAGTTATTGTGCAACTTGTCCTGAGTACGCTGATACCCCATGTGTGGGTGTAAATGACTATTTGGGCGCATAGCAGAGCTCGGAAGGGAAGCAGCGCCATTTGACTTTTTTGGCTGGAATTGAGATCGGACGCCATGTCACGTTTGGAAAGCCCCTGATGTGCCAAAACAGTGGAAACCCCCAATTCTAACTCCAACCCTAACCCCAACACACCCCTAACCCTAATCTCAGCCCTAACCCTAGCCCTAACCCTAACCCTAGCCCTAGAATCATAGAATCGTAAAGTTGGAAGGAACCTCCTGGGCCATCTGGTCCAACCCCCTGCTCAAAGCAGGATTCGCTAAATCATCCCAGTCAGATGTCTGTCCAGCCTCTGTTTGAAGACATCCATTGAAGGAGAACTCACCACTTCTCGTGGCAGCTTGTTCCACTCATTGATCACTCTAACTGTCAAAAAGTTTTTTCTAATATCTAATCTGTGTCTCCTCCCATTCAGCTTCATCCCATTGCTTCTAGTCTTTCCTTGTGCAAATGAGAATAAAGTTGATCCTTCTACAATGTGACAGCCCTTTAGATATTTGTAGACAGCTATTAAGTCTCCTCTCAGTCTTCTCTTTTGCAAACTAAACATTCCCAAATCCTGCAACCTTTCCTCATAAGACAGGGTTTGCAGACCGGTCACCATTCTGGTCGCTCTTTTCTGAACTTGCTCCAGTTTGTTGATGTCTTTTTTAAAATGTGGTGCCCAAAACTGGACACAATATTCCAGATGAGGTCTGACCAAAGAGGAGTAGAGGGAAATAATGACTTCACGTGATCTAGACTGTATGCTTCTGTTAATACATCCTAGAATTGCATTTGCTTTTTTTGCTGCTGCATCACACTGTTGACTCATATTCAGTCTGTGATCTATTAGTATACCCAAGTCTTTTTCACATGTGCTGTCACTTAGCACTATTCCTCCCATTCTATATATGCTTTTTCCATTTTTATTGCCCAGATGTAGTACTTTGCATTTCTCCCTGTTAAAAACCATTCTGTTAGTTGCTGCCCACTTCTCCAGTTTATTTAAATCTTTTTGAATCCTCTCTCTCTCTTCTCTAGTATTAGCTATCCCTCCTAGCTTTGTGTCATCAGCAAATTTAATCAGTTTACCCTCAATTCCTTCATCTAAATCGTTGATAAAGATGTTGAACAATACAGGGCCCAGGACAGAGCCCTGTGGTACCCCACTTGAGACATTCTTCCAACTGGATGTGCAGCCATTTACGACCACTCTTTGGGTCCGATCACTAAGCCAGTTATGAATCCACCTAACAGTTGCCTTGTCCATTCCATACTCCCTAACCCTAGCCCTAATGGGAAAATGGAAATAAATACATTTTTTTTATTTTATTATTTTTCCCTAACTAAGGGGGTGATAACGGGGGGTTTGATTTACTATTCATGGCGATTTTTATGTTTGGCAGCTGTTGCACGCTAAAAGATGCTTTTTATTGTAAAAATAGTTTTTGCATCACCACATATTGAGAGCTATAATTTTTCCATATTTTGACCCACCGAGTCATGTGAGGTCTTATTTTTTGCGGGACGAGTTGACGTTTTTATTGGTATCATGTTCGGGCACGTGACATCTTTTGATCGCTTTTTATTCCGATTTTTGGGACGCAGAATGAACAAAAACCAGCGTTTCATGAATTTCTTTTGGGGGGTTGCGTTTACACCGTTCCGCGTGCGGTAAAATTGATAAAGCGGTTTTATTCTTCGGGTCAGTACAGTTACAGCGATACCTCATTTAGGTCTTTTTTTTATGTTTTGGCGCTTTTATGCAACGAAAACAATTTTGTATAAAAAATAATTATTTTTGCATCACTTTATTCTGCGAGCTATAACTCTTTATTTTTTCGCTGATGATGCTGTATGGTGGCTCGCTTTTTGCGGGACAAGATGATGTTTTCAGCGGTACCATGGATATTTATATGCGTCTTTTTGATCGCGCGTTATTACACTTTTTGTTCGGCGGTCTGATGATAAAGTTTTATTTTTTGCTTCGTTTTTTATTTTTATTTTTTAAAGGGTTCAATAAAGGGGTTAACTAGTGTGACAGTTTTATAGGTCGGGTCGTTACGGACGCGGCGATACCAAATATGTGTACTTTTGTTGTTTTTTTTATTTTCAAAAAATGAATTTATTAGGGAATTTTTTTTTTTTTTTTATTTACCGATTTTTTTTTTTATAAATTATTTTTACACTTTTTTTTTTTTTTTACTTCATTACAATGTCCCAGGTGGGACATCACTGTCACGTGACAGATCGCTGATCTGTCACATCACAGATCGCTGTGACAGATCAGCGATCTGTCACAGGCACTGCAGCAGACTTCCTCATGTCGGCGCTTTGCAGGCATGAGGAAGCCGCCTCACTGCAGGCCCCCGAAGGTCCCCGCCGCCATTTTGGATTCGGGGACCTGCAGGGAAGGCGACCCCCGCAGCGGCACTGCACATCGCGCTGCTGTGGGGGGCTCAGGGAAGCACGGAGGGAGCCCCCTCCCTGCCAATGCTTCCCTAAACCCCTGGTA
This sequence comes from Dendrobates tinctorius, assembly GCF_039654945.1. NCBI lineage: Eukaryota > Metazoa > Chordata > Amphibia > Anura > Dendrobatidae > Dendrobates > Dendrobates tinctorius. The sequence goes on from NW_027361731.1 coordinate 25,934,525, forward strand.
CACTGCGATCGTGTTTGATCGCAGTGTGCCAGGGGTTACCGTGTCGGGGGCGGTCCGTGATAATCAGCTTACACCCGGCCGCGATCAGCTGCGCTCCCCCCTTGAGCGCAGCTTATCCCTCTAGACGTACTATTCCGTCCTTGGGAATTAGGTCCCAGGTCACATGGACGGAATAGTACGTCTAATGTAGGAAAGGGGTTAAGGTTGACTGAAGCACTGACAGGAGAGCAAACAATAAGTTGCCCAAGGCAAAGAATTCAGTAAAGTAAATAGATATCATGCAGATACCTAATGCCCCTCCTATTAAAGGGTGTTTCATCTTATTTAACCTATTAAATAAAACATTTAAAAAAAATGATGTGGGATCCCCGCTATTTGTGATAACCAGCAAAGGTAAAGCAGAAAGCTTATAAGGCTGAGAATGACCCTGGTTAATGTCCCCTTTCCAGCCTAAAAATACCATCCCACAGCCACCCTAGAAGTGGTCATCACGTGACATACTCCAATTCTGGCTCTTCCCGATTGTTCTGGTGCGGTGATTTTTTGCCAAACTACAGCTGCCATCAACCCCAAGCCACATTACCCTACTGCCACTGCACCAGTGCGTTCGGGAAGAGCCAGGAAAAGCGCCAGAATTGGAGCATCTAATGTTATGCTCCACTTTTGGGGCAGCTGAGGGCTCATATTTTTAGGCTGGGAAGGGGCCAATAACCATGGATCTTCCAAGCCTGATAATATAAGCTGACTGATGAACGCAGCCTTAGATGTCGACCCTCATTTAGAAGACAATGAATACTGGAGTAATGGATACTGTTTATTGGGAAATTGTAATTTACACGTAACATCTCTCTCACCAAATGGAATCAGTGGTCCTTGGTCTTTTTGGGTCATTTGCTCTATTTTCAAAAAATAAAGCCAATCTGATGTAACGTGGGGCTAAAGTTGTGTCAAAAATCCACTTAATGTCTTAGAAAGTTGAGAATTGGCAATCAGCACCAGTCAGATATGGGCCTACTGGGCTTCAGGTCAGATGATATTCTGGATAAACATGTTCTTCACCTGCTAAGTATATGGTGGGATGGAAAGGCTACCCATTGTGACATTGCAAACCAAGGACCAACATTTGAGTGGTATGTCATCCATCTGTTAGAAAAGACGGAAGAACTTGGCTCTAGATCATATTACTTCTCAATAACATGGACAAAAAAATCCAGTTAATCAGTCAAATTGTTAGTTTGCGATAGTCACAGAACCTTGGAAAAGGCTGATGAGGACATGGAGGGGCTCCGAGAAGGTAGCGGTGAAGGTGTGAAGGTGTTTGATGGGGTCACACAGCTTATAAAAGGACAACTGCCCGGCCTCGTAGTCCAGATACACCCTGAATTTATGGCTGGTAATTCTGTGACCTACCTGGGTGTTACAATTGTTATGTTTTAGATTATATTCCTGATTGCTCCTCCGCAGACACCAGGATTTCTCATTCTGACCACTCAGGAAATGGTCACCTCCTCTACTAATACTGGGATAACACATACCGACTCTCCAGCAATTGGAATCATTGGTGTCCACTTCAAAGAAATGTTGTCCAGTAGAGAAGCTCCTCGAGCTTAGAACTTGATAGCCAAAAAACCTCTTAGGTGTTTTGTCACGATTCTGGTTGACCTTTAACTTGGAGGCTGTTTTCAAGTCATCAGATAGAAGTATATCATTCGCGGCTGTACTTATATCCAGTACTATGTCTGTCGAGGTTTGCAGATACAGTCCTGTCCTCACATGTCTTATCATATCGGACAGTGAGTGTAATGACTTAGTGATCAGAACCATGTTTGGATCCTGTACAATCTGCTCTTTCTTGCGATCTTCCCACCAGTCATCATCTCCTGCCTCTTCTGTATCTCAGAAGTCATCCCTCTCCGATTCCTGCTCTCGTAGGATAGTTAACGGATCAGTCGTGTGGCACAGTTTCTCGATGTGAGCCAACTTCTTGGACAACTCGGCCTTCTCCTCTTCCACCTGATGGATCAGTTTTGAGAATGAAGCTGACACCTGTTCCTCCTGCGTGGAGATCTCATTCATGACCTTCTTTTCCAGATCATCCAGGTGTCTCCTGAGGTCTCTGAATAGGTCCAAGACTTTCTCGGTAAGACCAGCTGCTTTTTTCTTCTCAATTTTACTGCGCTCTTGTAGACTCTTAAATCTTTTCTCAGTTTTCTCTTTCTTAGATGTCAGTGTGTCCAGAACTTTTCTCAGTCTTTCTTTCTTTTTTGTAGACGCCTCATCAAGCATCTCCAGCTTATGTCCTCGATGCAATCTAGCTGAGCAATATACACATATACAGGCCGCGTCCTCAAAGCAGTAATACTCCAAGATCTTCTTATGGATGGAACATTTTATGCTCTCTGGGTTAGTAATGAGGTCAGATAGGACGTGTTCTGGAGTCTTCCTGTGGGCTAAGAGGTGGTCCTCACACAGAGAAGCTTCACAATGCAGACAGGATTTAAGAGCAGGAACCTGGGAATGAAGGCAGTAGCTGCAGAAGACTCCAGGCATCAGTTCTGGCAAAGTAGGCCGGAAACGCTCTGCGATGTTACGTAGAGTGATGTTCCTGAGCAGCGCAGGACGCTCTGGAAACTCTGCTCTGCATTCAGGACAGGCCCAAACTCCTGCTTGGCCCTGTGTGGCCAGCACCCGACTGATACAGGCCTGGCAAAAGTTGTGTCCACAGCTCAGGGTGACAGGATCCGTGTAGATGTTCAGGCAGATGGAGCAACTTAGATCGTCCCTGAGATCAATGGAGGACATTGTGGAATCTAGGAGCTACAGGAGGCGCTTCTGGTGGACAATCACAGGAAATAATCTTCCTGAAAGTTGGGAGGAGGAGACTGAAAAAAATCTGTCTAGCAGAGGAAACCACCCAAAAGGCTGGAGGTTTGTACTGAGCCATAAAGTGAGTCACTGTTCCATAGTGACTTTTAGGATTGCTACTTCCAATAGGTGGCACTACAGATCTTGTCCTCTTCCTCTCTGAAGAGTCAATTTGAATGTTAAAAACAATTCACAAAGAAATGCTGCGCTCCTCTCCAAGGAGGAAAATGTTTCCAGTCCTAAGGCCTCTTGCACACATCAGTTTTTTGGCGTCAGTCGAAATCCGTTGTTTTTAGAAAAAAACGGATCCTGCGTTTCGTCCGTCGTGTGCTGGATCCGTTTTTTTCTCATAGACTTTTATTTGTGACGGACGGCCGCACGTTTCATCCGTCGTGTGCTGGATCCGTCGGAATTTGTCCGTCGTCTGTAGCGTTTTTTGTCTGCGTCGAAAAGTCGGACAGCGGCGGATCCAGCGCCGTCCGTCGTTGGCTATAATGGAAGCCTATGGGCGCAGGATCCGTCGCTGTCTGACAAATGACGGAATCCAGCGACGGATTCCGTTTTTTTTAACTGAGAGCATGCTCCAAATAGCTACTTGGCCAGACAGCCCCAAATCTATATAAACCTGAAGGTGGCTTCACTTCTCAATGTGCCAGCAAGACGACTGCCAGCAAGAATATGTCCTGCCAGCCAGAGTCCTGCCAGCCAGTCAGTATGAGTCCTGCAAGTCAGTATGAGTCCTGCCAGCGTGTGCGCGGCGTGTGTGTGAGTGCGGCGTGTGTGTGTGTGTGGCGTGTGTGTGAGTGCGGCGTGTGTGTGTGTGGCATGTGTCCAGCCATGTTTTTTGTGTGTGAGTGCGGTGTGTGTGTGGCGTGTGTGTGAGTGTGGCGTGTGTGTGGTGTGTGTGAGGTGTGTGTGTGTGGCGTGTGTGTGAGTGTGGCGTGTGTGTGAGTGTGGCGTGTGTGTGAGTGTGGCGTGTGTGTGAGTGCGGCGTGTGTGTGAGTGCGGCGTGTGTGTGAGTGCGGCGTGTGTGTGAGTGCGGTGTGTGTGTGAGTGTGGCGTGTGTGGCGTGTGTGTGAGTGTGGCGTGTGTGTGAGTGCGGCGTGTGTGTGAGTGCGGCGTGTGTGTGAGTGCGGCGTGTGTGTGAGTGCGGCGTGTGTGTGAGTGCGGCGTGTGTGTGAGTGCGGCGTGTGTGGCGTGTGTGTGAGTGTGGCATGTGTCCAGCCATGTTTTTTGTGTATGAGTGCGGTGTGTGTGTGGCGTGTGTGTGAGTGCAGCGTGTGTGTGAGTGTGGCGTGTGTCCAGCCATGTTTTTTGTGTGTGAGTGCGGCATGTGTGTGAGTGCGGCGTGTGTGTGAGTGCGGTGTGTGTGTGAGTGTGGCGTGTGTGGCGTGTGTGTGAGTGTGGCATGTGTCCAGCCATGTTTTTTGTGTATGAGTGCGGTGTGTGTGTGGCGTGTGTGTGAGTGCGGCGTGTGTGTGAGTGTGGCGTGTGTCCAGCCATGTTTTTTGTGTGTGAGTGCGGCGTGTGTGTGAGTGCGGCGTGTGTGTGAGTGCGGCGTGTGTGTGAGTGCGGCGTGTGTCCAGCCATGTTTTTTTTTTATTTTTCATTTACTGTACTTGTATTTACAGTAAAGAGCAGTGTAGCTCCCTCCTACTTGCTTTCACCAAAAGTAAAAAAAAAAGTTAAAAAAAAATTAAAACTTGCTTCAAAACCTGTCTGTGTTATCATTCCACCAAGGTCACTATAAAATTGTGGGTATGTCACACAGGAGAGCACAACATCCAATACAGAAGTGTTTGAGGTTATATTTTTTTAAAGAAAGGTGTATACAAATGGGGAATGAAGAAATTCGGTGTATTAAAATTTTAGCTAGGTTTTTAAAACATTGCATCTGGGGTCAATAGATTTTCAAGAGGGGGGGTTTAGGTATTTAAAGTTGGAAGGGGTGTAGGTGTTTGCAAGGTATAGGTTGTTTTTTTTGGGGGGGAATACAGGAGGTGAAGGGTTTGCCAGCTTGCGCATTGCGCATATCAAGTTGGATGGAGGGTATTAACCGTTAAATTAGAGAGGGGGGTGAACCTACTGAAGTACTTTGCATTTTTTGTTTTGGGGGGTATAGGGGGATTTTTTTGGGGGGAGAGGGGTTGAAATCAAAATAGCTCTGTAGCTACCTTTGTTATTTTCTAATTCAGTGGACAACACAGAAGTAGTCAGTATAATACCTAACAAGTGTCTTTATACTTGCAGATACTAAAAGAATTTTCTGGTTGAAAGCCAGGACCCAAGCCAGGGAAGCAGAGGGAGTCGAGACGTAGGTATAAAGGCCAGAAAGCTTGATATATAATTTGTATAGTAGCGAACAATTGTCTTAATACTTGCAGATCCTTCAAGACAACAGGCAATGTCTTCTTCTGGGAGCCCCCCCTCACAGCGTCGGTGAACTGAGGTAATTAACATTTTTATTTTTTGTGATTGTAACATTTTTTGTAACCCTGTATGTATTCATTCTGTTTTCAGCTGAAGCATCATAGGGGCTTCCAGAAGGAGACAAACGGGGTGGAGAAATGCCAGGAGCGGGCGCGCAGAGTGTAAGTTTTGCAGAAACTGATTCTACAGACATCACAGTGCACCCAACACATAACAAACAGACATCACAGTACACACAATGCATATGCCGCCATCCAAGCACATATTTTTTTTTTTATAGTCTTCACATTCTGGGGCTAGGCCTAGAGGTTCTCCAAGAACCTTCCAGGGTCGTCAACATGAGCGTTGCGGCGGTCAGCATAGAGTAAGTACCCTTTTTTTCTTTTTCGGTTGCTTTATTATTTTTTTTAGTTCATGGGGATGGTTTAAGTTTAATGTGTTTGATTTTTTCTTTTTTTCACAGGCTTCACAGCGTGCTCCCGAATCAGACAGTGAGGAGGCTGGAATGGATGTTGACCACCTCATCAACGAAATACGAGAGCAGGAGCTGCTGTGGAACATGGTGGACTGCCACCATGCTGAACTTGTCATCACCCGTCGGCTCTGGGAGGAAGTTTGTTCCACAGTTGTGGACGACTGGGAGGGCCTCGGACCTCGGGCCCGGGATCAAGCGCGTAAGTAGTCACAGTTCAGTAAGTTATTTTTTTTTTTACAGCACCGTCTGCAGCACTCGGGAGCCTGCTGCTGAGTTGGACCCTTCTGGAGCGATCCCACAGGAGACCGCCACCGGGGACCACGTCGAGAGACCCAACCCCTCTGCACCTTCCCTCATGTCTGGTACCTAGGCCCCATCCACCAGCGCTGGAGCATCATGGCAGAATTCGTCACATGAAGCTGCTGGTGACGAGGTAGCTTTCCCTTTACCCCACCCCTCTGACACTGCCGCCACCTCAAGAACACCTTTGGGTTCTGGACGGCAGCGCCAGAGAGGTCAGGAAAGGAGCTACGCGCCCGAGTTCTTGCATCTGAATGTAGCCTTCCAGAACTCGATAAAGCTTTTGGCCTGAGCAAATGATTGCTGGCTTCAACCTGTTGAGCAACAGCATCCTTGAACTTGGCAGTCGTCTGGATAGGATACATGCAGATGCAAGCAAATCGCGAATCATTGCTTTTTTCAGGCAGTACTCGGCCGCATGGAAAAGCTAACTCCTGACCATAAGATGCATGTAATTCAAGGCTGCCAGGTTGCCACTTCCCAAGCCCCTCCACCTACCCAGTAGTTCCTCTCACACCTAACCCCCCTCCAGCCACTGTCCCTCCTCCTCCCACTCCTTCGCCATTACAGCTTTACCCATACCTTCCTTCCCGTTACCTTCACTGTACCCGATCTCACCAACACCTTCACCGTACCTGGTCCCACACACAACATTTGTACCTCCACTCCCTGCCCAACCTCATGTTTACACCACCCCTTCTGATCCACACCAACCCGGTCTCCAGTCCCCCACTATCGATGTGGTCCGCCCTGTCAGCCCCTCCGGTAATATCTCCACCCCACGCAATACAAATCTGTAAATACATTTTAGGTTTTTTAATGCAAGGTTATAACATTTTGGGTAAGGTACAAAACTTGGTGTAAAAGGTACAAAAATTGGGGTAAAGGTACAAAACAAGGTACAAACGTTTGTTAATAGACAAAAATGATGGTATAATCACAACTACGACAACAGTAATAATTTTGGCACTCCAATATACATCATATCAAAAGCCAAAGATCCCAAACCATCTCATCCTGCCATTCTACTCTTCCTTGAGGTGACATAAAGTACTCACCAAATTTGTCCCTCATTCTGGAAACAGCCACAGCACTCCAAAAAGTCAGATTTTGATAATCACGCAAGGTGGTTTCAAACACATTGTCTTCCATGGCAACCTGTTTCTTGCATATGACAATATTGTGCAGGACCACACAAGCCATCACCACCTCATCCACAGTCTCAGTCTTCAGTTTTATAGCGGTCAACAGAACTCGCCATTTCGACGTTAGGATGCCAAAAGCGCACTCCACCACTCTTCGGGCTCGTGTTAACCGATAATTGAAGACTCTTTTAGTTGGCGTCAAGCCACTACTTCCGTATGGCTTGAGGAGATGTTGCAAAAGTTGGAAGGCTTCATCTCCAACACATACAAATGGCATTGGTGGCCCAGAGGTTCCAGGAAGTGGTCTTGGTGGTGAAAATTGGAATGTGTCCCCGTATAAACGACACCCCATTGCAGACATTTTAAAATCCTGCGCTGTCTTACTTCCTCCTTTTCCCGAACGATCACAGCCAACTGATTTGCCTCAAAAGCAAATCCGCATAGATGTTCACAATCTTCGCTATAACTCCTTCCATTTCTGACACTTGATCTACAACCTTTCAAAGATGGGGTGTTAAAACCCCCTATATATAGGTCTCCAGTAGCTTCCAATCATGTTTGGGAGCCTCCCATTTGGCGTTTTAAAAAACTTGTCGGATCCGTCCAAAAAACGGATCCATCGCATCAGTTTTTCAACATTTTTGATGGATCCGTCGATCCGTCGCAACGACGCATTTCGACTGACGCCAAAAGACTGATGTGTGAAAGAGGCCTAAGACCTTCTTCAGGCCTCCAGACTTCCTTCTATTGTCACACCTTGATAGTATGTGGGCGGCCTGAAGGTCTGAAGGGTGAGGTCATCAGATCACTCACCCCTTCCTGTGACAATCACCTAGATCTCCTCTGTGTTCTCTGCTGAGCAGTATACAGAGAGGATCTCCTTGTAGGTGGAGCACCAGCTCAGGGGTGGGCTCACACAACACGTCTTCTGCTGCCTTGCTGTTGACTCTCAGTAGCTTCTTCATGCAGATATGTTCTTCAGCAGGCATCTGGGAATGATGGGAGTTTTTTTGACCTGTAAATCTTGCCCAAGTGTCAATTTAAGACATTTCTAAACCTTCTAGTAGGTTTTGCTAAGTATCAGATCTCAGTGATTGTGTCTCGGAGGGCTGTGTTAGCGGTACGCTCCGTCTCTGCCCTCCCGGCGCCCTTGTTCCTGCCAGAGAAGAGTCTGTAGCGTCAGCTAATGTCACAGGCGGAAGGTTTTATGGCGGATATAAAGTGATGCACTCAGGAATGTGATTAGTGCGTCATTGTGGACTCGCTGTCTGCTCCTCTGGAGCCGGGGGAGTTATGGGCGAGTCTGCCATCTCAGAGCTTTCTCTGTAGATATTCCAAACATTTTGCAGAGCGGATGTGAATATTTCCTGTAACTGACACAACAAGACCACGGTACAACATCTACCACCAAGCACTGTGACTCCCAAATACAAGGAAAAGTCAGGACGTGAGAAGGGGGAGGGGCAAATGTTTAAGCCCGCCCGGTTATATAGGACATGTTTTCATTCTTCCCTTAATACAGACCCAGAAAAAGACCCACATTATACAGACCCCAGACCAGACCCTCTGTATACAGTCCCCAGACCAGACCCTCTGTATACAGACCCCAGACCAGACCTCCTGTATACAGACCCCAGACCAGACCCCTGTATACAGTCCCCAGACCAGACCCCATTATACAGACCCCAGACCAGACCCCATTATACAGACCCCAGACCAGACCTCCTGTATACAGACCCCAGACCAGACCTCCTGTATACAGACCCCAGACCAGACCTCCTGTATACAGTCCCCAGACCAGACCCCATTATACAGACCCCAGACCAGACCCCATTATACAGACCCGACCAGACCCCATTATACAGACCCCAGACCAGACCCTCTGTATACAGACCCCAGACCAGACCTCCTGTATACAGACCCCAGACCAGACCTCCTGTATACAGTCCCCAGACCAGACCCCATTATACAGACCCCAGACCCCATTATACAGACCCCAGACCAGACCTCCTGTATACAGTCCCCAGACCAGACCTCCTGTATACAGACCCCAGACCAGACCTCCTGTATACAGACCCCAGACCAGACCTCCTGTATACAGACCCCAGACCAGACCTCCTGTATACAGTCCCCAGACCAGACTCCATTATACAGACCCCAGACCAGACCCCATTATACAGACCCCAGACCAGACCTCCTGTATACAGACCCCAGACCAGACCCTCTGTATACAGACCCCAGACCAGACCTCCTGTATACAGTCCCCAGACCAGACCTCCTGTATACAGTCCCCAGACCAGACCCCCTGTAAACAGACACCAGACCAGACCCCCTGTAAACAGACACAAGACCAGACCTCCTGTATACAGACCCCAGACCAGACCCCCTGCATATAGAGCCTAGACCAGACCCCCTGTATACAGACACCAGACCAGACCCTCCTGTACAGTCCCCAGACCAGACCTCCTGTATACAGACCCCAGACCAGACCCCCTGTATACAGACACCAGACCAGACCCTCCTGTATACAGACCCCCCGACCAGACCTCCTGTATACAGACCCCAGACTAGACCCTCCTGTATACAGACCACAGACCAGACCCCCTGTATACAGGCACCAGACCAGACCCTCCTGTATATAGACCCCTGACCAGACCTCCTGTATACAGACCCCAGACTACACCCTACTGTATACAGACACCAGAACCCCTGTATACAGACCCCAGACCAGACCCCTTGTATACAGACCCCAGACCAGACCCCCTGCATACCGACCCCAGACCCCTGTAAACAGACACCAGAGTGAACCCCCTGTGTACAGACCCCAGACCAGACCCCCTGTATACAAACCCCAAGTCCCGATGTGTAAAACTGACCTCTCACCAGGTCAGAAGTGGGCAGTTTCTTGTTCTGCTGCTCCCCTGAGTATTCTGTGGGTTTTTAATCCGCCATATGGTTCCAGAGTTATGTGACTTTTTATTTGGTGCTCATTTTTAGGGACTTTACGTGGGGGTGTGGCAGCATAAAGACATGCCCTTTACCTTCGTAAAAAGCATAAAAACTAGCATGGATTAAAAAAAAAAAAAAGAAATCAAGAAGACAAACAAAGTAAAACAAAATACTGGGGGGGGATTAAAAAAGTAAAAACTGACCACTTGTGGCCTGGTAGGAGGTCCCTTATAAAGAATGTCTGCAGCTCGATACTAGAGCTGTGAGTATAATGCTGCATATAGGTGGCTAATCACCTTACCATGTGTAGGGGGCTGTGGGGACATCATACCATGTATTGGGGATGGTGGGGCATTATAACAAGTATAGGGACATCATACTGTATGGGCAGTACACTACAATCTGGGTGTCAATAGCGATAACTTAGCCAATTAGATGTATGTATTGTGAGGCAGTGACCCCTGTTACAGTTAGGGGTCGCTGTGTATTCTCCCCAGGATGTGCATGGAGGTGTGCGAAGTCCATAGGCGTGAATGGCAGTCACGGGCGTAGTGGTGACTGCAATGCAGACAAGAAATAATAGAAATAAGTGTAATCTTGGACATGCATGTGTCCAAGACAGATTTAGGGAAAACCTGCTCTGAGTTTTGTGTTTTGAAACAGACTTCCGTATGGTAGTGGTGCAGTCCGTTTAATTTACAGTCCGGGTTTTCTTTGTGGCCTAAGACCACAGGTTTGTTTGTAAAAACCCCTGCAGAAGAGCATTGCTTGGTGTGGAGCAGACAGCCTGCAGGGGCACGGCCTGCGTGAGAGTAACACGGAGCCCAGAAGAGCATCTACTGGCACCCACAGCGGTGCAGGACACCCACGGGAACCAGCCAGAGGTGGCTAGTGGAGTATTGTTACAGTGCATGAATACTAATAACCTATATAAAGACTGACCTTACGACAGAATAAAGGAGTTCCGTTCTGATACTAAGAGTGTCAGTGTGGTTCTCTCTCTCTGTACATGTGCTTAGATTGTACAATCTAAGTTGGAGCAGATGCAACGTCTCAGAACGTCCCACAATACGTGGCGACGAGAGTCGCGGACGCCTCAGGCTTCTCTGCAGGACGTCTCTGTCTCTGTCACTTCCATAATTCATAAGATTTCTTCTTTTATTTGTTCTCCCCATGTTACCTGCGTTCCTCCAGGTTCTCCGGGTGGTCTTGACTGGAGACAGTGACCGCCCGTCACCGCACATCACACACCTCGCGTCACACACCTCGCGTCACACACCTCGCGTCACACACCGTTGCAGCTGCACTCTATACATTACTGTTTATTATGGCGGAGGTTGCGGCACACACAGGAGACGGGATTATCACAGCGATACAATGATGGATACAGAGGAAGCGTCCGGTTACACGGATGTGATCAGCCATGACAGTCTCACCATGTGCAGATCTCTGATTACTGTCAGTGAATGGAAACGTCCTTATTTAATGTCTCTGACAGCTGAGAGTTTGCTACAGTGCATCAGTCCAGATGATCCTCTGCGAGCAGAACCATAGAGGACAGAGACTTGTGCTGATGATGTGTTTGACTCATGGAGGATTGTCCACATCAGAGACCGCGACTCCTCTGGGGGCCGAAGCCACGGGCTGATATTAATTCCGCTTTATAATAAGTTTATAAACCACAATGTTCCTGGAATACAGTATGCCCCCCCGCACAGTATGATGTCCTCACAGTCCCCCGCACAGTATTATGTCCTCACAGCCCCCTCACAGTATGATGTCCTCACAGTCCCCCCGCACAGTATGATGTCCTCACAGTCCCCAGCACAGTATTATGTCCTCACAGCCCCCTCACAGTATGATGTCCTCACAGTCCCCCGCACAGTATTATGTCCTCACAGCCCCCTCACAGTATGATGTCCTCACAGTCCCCCCGCACAGTATGATGTCCTCACAGTCCCCCCGCACAGTATGATGTCCTCACAGCCCCCTCACAGTATGATGTCCTCACAGTCCCCTCACAGTATGATGTCCTCACAGCCCCCCACACAGTATGATGTTCTCACAGCCCCCCACACAGTATGATGTTGTCCCAGCTCCCGCACAGTATGATGTCCTCACAGTCCCCCCACACAGTATGATGTTGTCCCAGCTCCCGCACAGTATGATGTCCTCACAGCCCCCCACACAGTATGATGTTCTCACATCCCCCCACACAGTATGATGTCCTCACAGTCCCTCGCACAGTATTATGTCCTCACAGTCCCCCCACACAGTATGATGTTGTCCCAGCTCCCGCACAGTATGATGTCCTCACAGTCCCCCGCACAGTATGATGTTCTCCAAGCCCCCGCACAGTATGATGTCCTCACAGTCCCCTGCACAGTATGATGTCCTCACAGTCCCCCGCACAGTATTATGTCCTCACAGTCCCCCCACACAGTATGATGTTGTCCCAGCTCCCGCACAGTATGATGTCCTCACAGTCCCCCACACAGTATGATCTCCTCACAGCCCCCTCACAGTATGATGTCCTCACAGCCTCCCACACAGTATGATGTCCTCACAGTCCCCCCACACAGAATGATGTCCTCACAGCCCCCTCACAGTATGATGTCCTCACAGCCCCCCCGCACAGTATTGTCCTCACAGTTCCCCACACGGTATGATGTCCTCACAGTCCCCCCACACAGTATGATGTTCTCCCAGCCCCCTCACAGTATGATGTCCTCACAGTCCCCACACAGTATGATATCCTCACAGCCCCTGCACAGTATGATGTTCTCACAGCCCCCGCACAGTATGATGTCCTCACAGCCCCCTCACAGTATGATGTCCTCACAGCCCCCCCGCACAGTATGATGTCCTCACAGTCCCCCACACAGTATGATTTCTTCACAGTCCCTCCGCACAGAATGATGTCCTCACAGCCCCCCACACAGTATGATGTCATCACAGTCCCCCGCACACAATGATGTCCTCACAGCCCCCCTCACAGTATGATATCCTCTCAGTCCCCACACAGTATGATGTCCTCACAGCCCCTCACATATGGTATGATGTTCCCCTCAGTCCCCCAGACATTGTATAATGATCCTCACAGCCCCTCACATATGGTATGATTGTCCTCACTGCTCCACAGATAACGTATAATGGTCCTCATAGTCCTCCACATAAGGGATGATAATCCTCACAGCCCCCAATATATGGTATAATGGTCCTCACAGTCCCCCAGGCATTGTATAATTGTCCACATAGCCCCCATGCATGGTATAATGAGCCTTACAAGCCCACAAATAAGGTATAATGGTCCTCACAACCCCCCCCTATATGGTATAATGGTCCTTTCAGCCCCCCACATGATATAATGGTCCTCACAGCCCCTCACAAATGGTATAATGGTCCTCACAGCCTCCCACATATGGTGTGATGGTCCTCACAGCTGCCACATTTGGGATGATGGTACTCACAGCCAGGCCCGGACTGGCCCACAGGGTAACAGGGGAATCCCCCGGTGGGCCCCTGTGCACATCTGGGCCCCATCCCCACTATATGGGCAGTACTTGGCATAATTCACTTGATTCACTCTGAACAGAAAAAGCAGCATCTCATCATTCATTAACCAAACTACCCAGTTTATTATTATGTAGAGATATACTGTAGGTAAATTTGTGAAGGTTTGTGAAGGAGGGTAGTGTAATATTCGTATGCAAGTGAAAAGTGGGCCCCTCAAAGTCAATGTTACTGGTGGGCCCTTGGCACCCCAGTCCGACACTGCTCACAGCCCCTATAAACAGTATGAGCCTCCACATAGCCCCTCTATATACAGTATGACCCCACACACAGCCCCTATAATCAGTATGAGGCCCCAATATACAGTATGAGTCCTCACATAGCCCCTATATACAGTATGAGCCCCCACATAGCCCCTCTATATGCAGCATGAGCCCACACAGCCCCTATTAATTTGTATGAGCCTCCACGTAGTCCCTCTATACGCAGAATAAGCCTCCACATAGCCCCTCTACATACAATATGAGCCCACACACAGCCCCTATAAACAGTATGAGCCTCCACATAGCCCCTCTATATAAAGTTTGAGACCCCACATAGCTTCTCAAATGGTATGATGCCCTGACACATTCATATGTTTGGAAAATAAAGCACGTCCCCTCGATAGCGCAGAAATTGTGATGCCGGGTGGAGGAGGGCGGACGAAGGATGCGACCCATGGGCCACAGTGTTCAGTCCTTCAGCTGTCTCGGTCTATGGGCCGGACAGGAACAGCCAGAGGGCCGGATGTGCCCCACGGGCCGCATTTTGCCAAGGTCTGGTCATGAACACTCATGGCAGGAAATAGATGTGTTCAGTGCAGGTTGTCTAGGCTGATGCACTGTAACAAAACTTTGCTGTGGCTATTCACTGGGATATCTGCTGAAATCTGTGACAACCCCCGGGGGAAAGAAATGGCTGCAATATTGGTTATGAGGTGAACCCTAATTGTCCAGCACTCCCCAATAGCTCTGCCCTGATATATGGCAGGGCCACATGGAAACCTCTTACGCCCTCTACAAGCGACCACCACCTACTGGCCAGGCAGCGACATGAGGTCCACTGTTCTTCAGCATCATCCACGCCCCACCATGCGAATCCAACCAGAGTCTGAAGATGGCGTGAAGTGGTTTGGTGAAGGTGGCGTGGAAGGAGAACAGGTGTCGGATGGGGTCACTCAGCTCGTAGAAGGACAGGTGACCCGCCTCATAGTCTAGGTACACCCCAAAGCGCTGACAGGTAAACTTATCCGGCAGCTGGACCTCCTTGCAGGCATGCATCACCGAGTACTGGTTGTTCCATTTGCACAAGCCCCACGATTTGTTGTTGCAGCCGATGTAGGAGCGGAAACCTTTCCTGGAGATACTGGGATACGACATTCCCAGTCTCCAGTTTCCCCACTTACTTGTTTCCACCATCCAGAAGTGACGTCCCGTGGAGAAGCTAGAGCTGCTTAACACTTGGTGGTCTTTGAACCTCTGTGGGGTCTTTGGTTTTGGTTCATGTGTTTCTACCCAATAGAAGGATTTCATATCTGGGAGGACCCGAATATTATTCCCAGCCGTGTCCTCATCCAGAAAGATGTCCGACTCTTCATTCATGAAGAGACCATTATGGGCAATGGTGACCAACTCAGCAAAACCAGTGTGCAAAATCTCTGAGACCGGAGATTGATCTGGACTGTGAGCAGCTCTAGAATAGTCCTGTTGGTGGTTACCACCATCAATGTTTTTTTGTTTCAGTCCATTGAGGCCTGGGGTTGGATCGGATGTGATACGCAGCTCTTCGATCGTGGGCATCTGCTTGAATAAGTCAACATTCTTCACTAACAGGTCCTTGAGGACTGAAATAGGATCAGATTTGGTACTCAGTTCCTCGTTGGTGGTCATCTTCATGGACACCTCTTCCTTCTTAATTTCTAATCCATTGAGGTCTGTGATAGGATCAGATGTGGTATTTAGTTCCTCAATGGTGGTCATCTTCATGGACAACTCTTCCTTCTTAATTTCTAATCCATTTAGGACTGTGATAGGATCAGATGTGGCACAAAGCTCTTTGATAATGGCCATCTTTTTGGACAACACATCCTTCTTTGCTTCCAGTTCTTGGATCTCCTCCTGACATGGTGCTGAAGCTTTCTCTGCTTGCTTGGAGATCTCTCTCAGGACTTTCTTCTCTAAAACTTCCATGTGTTTCCTCATGTCCTTAAAGACCACATTAACCTTCACGCTAAGACCCTCAGCTTCCAGTTGAAGCAGTTGACCATGTTCCTTCAGATCTTGGATTCTGTCTTCAGCTTCTGATCTTGATTGCAACAGTTTCTCCAAGATATTGTCCAGCTCATCGTTCATGGGAGTCTCATCGACTGACTCCAACTGGTGTCTTCTGTGTTCGGCCATGCAATAAAGGCAGAAATAAGCGGCATCTTCCGCGCAGGAACTTTCCAGCATCTTCTTATGGATGGAGCATCTTTTGACGTCCATATTAAGGGTTGGGTTGGACACGTCGTGTTCTGCAGACTTGGTGTGGACTTTTAGATGGTCTTGACGTAGAGAAGCTTCACACAGCAGGCAGGATTTGATGTCGGGTACCGGAGAATGAATACAGTAAGTGCAGATGTTGACAGGTGCCTCCTCACCAGGCTGAGCAGACGGGGAGCAAAGGATGACATCGCACAAGGTCTGGTCCCTTCTCGGAGAGGAATTGGGTTGCGTCTTGCAGTCAGGACACTTAAAATCTCCGGCCTCCCCATGCATTTCCAGGTGACGAGCAATGCATCCCCGACAGAAGCTGTGCCCACATCTCAGCGATGAAGCTTCTTTACAAATGTTCAGGCACATTGAGCACGTCATGTCCCTCAGATTGTCAGTCGCCATCGCCGATCACAGGAGGCCAGAAGAAGGTGTAGTGACAGGCGGTGGAGGTGTCCTCAGGCTTACACTCTTGGCAATAGTCTATGGTGTTTACTTTGCAGCTGAGGCAGGGAAGATTTGCAGATCTCATGCAGGGAGGTCCCTCATCCACATCACCATCACATGGTCCAGGAGCCACTGTAATAGCAGAACTGGAGACAGGAAGGGATGAGGGAAGCCATTATTGTGTGGTGACGCAGGAGGGCGAGAGCACACACCATCTGTCCATTAACTCCATCCTGCCCACTCCGAGCAGAAATTAAAGGGGCTTGAACAATCTTTTAGAATGTTAAAAAAAAAAAACTAAAGAAGTCGTCTCCGACCTAATGGACCATGGGCCTCTCGGGTTTTGGCACATCTCATCTGTATTTCCTACTCCTGTGATTTCACCCTGATTCGTACATGTGTAAACTGAAAAATGTTCTCTCTCCTCTTGTAGCTGGAGTACCCCGTTAATGAAATACTATATGGTCACTAAATGGCATCTGTCAAGAGTGCAAACCTGAGGACCCATCCACCGCCCGTCATTACACCTTCTGCGGACCTTCTGTGATCGGTGGTGGACCTTCTGTGATCGGTGGTGGCGTCAGACAATCTGAGGGACGAGCTGACCTCCTCGCTCTGCCACGACATTTCTATGGATGCTTCATCCCGGAGGTGTGCGAACAGCTTCTGCCGGAGTTTACAAGTGTCCTAACTGCAAGGCGCCATCCAGGTCCTCTCCGAGAAGAAACCAGACCTTGGGCGAAGACATCCAAAGTGTCTCATCTGCCCAGCCTGGTGAGGCGGCGCCTGTCACTGTCTACACTTAGGGTACGTGCACACATTGCGGATTTTTACGCTCGGAACCTGCATCTCTTGGATGTCTCCACGGTCAGTAAACGCTGTGGATTGGACGCTGCATACAGCCGCAACGTCCAGATGTTACAGCATAGTGGAGGGGATTTTATGAAACCACATGTCCACTCTGCGTGCTCCGACCCCCGCGGCTTCCCTGCGGAGACGGACATGAGGCGCGTCTTTCTGGACCGCAGCACGTCTATTTATCCTGCAGAAACACTCACCTTCCTATATAGAGGATGCGGTGACTCCACACGGTTCAATGACACATCCGGAATCACCGCGGAGCTCACAAACGCCGGCAGCGGACTGACCGAGGAGACATAATACACCAGCACAATGATAAAGAGGAGCAGCGAGCACCGTATAATCATCACACATCATTCTCAGTCACCTCCAGAGCTGCGCTCACTATTCTGCTGGAAAGTCACATCTTATCCTCCAGTCACCTCCAGAGCTGCACTCACTATTCTGCTACTATATCGTGCCTTATCCTCCACTCACCTTCAGAGCTGCAGTCAATATTCTGCTGCTACGTTATGTTTTATCCTCCAGTTACCTCCAGAGCTGCACTCACTATTGTTACATTGTGCCATCCTCCAGTCACCTCAAGAGCTGCACTCACTATTCTGCTGTTACATCATGTCTTATCCTCCAGTCACCTCCAGAGCTGCAGTCCCTTTTCTGCTGTTACATGTCTTATCCTCCAGTCACCTCCAAAGCTGCAGTCATTATTTTGCTGTTACATCTTGTCTTATCCTCCAGTCACCTCCAGAGCTGCACTCACTATTCTGCTGTTATATTGTCATATCCTCCAGTCACATCCAGAGCTGTAGTCCCTTTTCTGCTGTTACATCATGTCTTATCCTCCAGTCACCTCCGAAGCTGCAGTCCTTTTTCTGCTGGTACATCTTGCCTTATCCTCCAGTCACGTCCAGAGCTGCAGTCACTATTCTGCTGTTACATCGTGTCTTATCCTCCAGTCACCTCTAGAGCTGCAGTCACTATTCTGCTTACATCGTGTCTTATTCTCCGGTCACCTCCAGAGCTGCACTCATTATTCTGCTGTTACATCGTGTCTTATCCTCCAGTCACATCCAGAGCTGCAGTCACTATTCTGCTGTTACATCGTGTCTTATCCTACAGTCACCTCCAGAGCTGCAGTCACTATTCTGTTTACAGTGTCTTATCCTCCAGTCACATCCAGAGCTGCAGTCACTATTCTGCTGTTACATTGTGTCTTATCCTCCAGTCACATCCAGAGCTGCAGTCACTATTCTGTTTACATTGTGTCTTATTCTCCAGTCACCTCCAGAGCTGCAGTCACTATTCTGCTGTTACATCGTGTCTTATTCTCCTAGTCACCCCCAGAGCTGCAGTCACTCTTCTGCTGTTACATTGTGTCTTATCCTCCTGTCACCTCCGAAGCGGCAGTCCTTTTTTGCTGCTGGTGCATCTTGCCTTATCTTCCAGTCACCTCCAGAGCTGCAGTCACTATTCTGCTTACATCGTGTCTTATTCTCCAGTCACCTCCAGAGCTGCAGTCACTATTCTGCTTACATCGTGTCTTATTCTCCAGTCACCCCCAGAGCTGCAGTCACTATTCTGCTGTTACATCGTGTCTTATCCTCCTGTCACCTCCGAAGCTGCAGTCCTTTTTCTGCTGGTGCATCTTGCCTTATCCTCCAGTCACCTCCAGAGCTGCAGTCACTATTCTGCTTACATCGTGTCTTATACTCCAGTCACCTCCAGAGCTGCAGTCACTATTCTGCTTACATTGTGTCTTATTCTCCAGTCACCCCCCGAGCTTCAGTCACTATTCTGCTGTTACATTGTGTCTTATCCTCCAGTCACCCCCAGAACTGCAGTCACTATTCTGCTTACATCGTGTCTTATTCTCCAGTCACCTCCAGAGCTGCAGTCACTATTCTGCTTACATCGTGTCTTATTCTCCAGTCACCTCCAGAGCTGCAGTCACTATTCTGCTTACATCGTGTCTTATTCTCCAGTCACCTCCAGAGCTGCAGTCACTATTCTGCTTACATCGTGTCTTATTCTCCAGTCACCCCCAGAGCTGCAGTCACTATTCTGCTGTTACATCGTGTCTTATTCTCCAGTCACCTCCAGAGCTGCAGTCACTATTCTGCTGTTACATCGTGTCTTATCCTCCAGTCACCTCCAGAGCTGCACTCACTATTCTGCTTACATCGTGTCTTATTCTCCAGACACCTCCAGAGCTGCAGTCACTATTCTGCTTACATCGTGTCTTATTCTCCAGTCACCTCCAGAGCTGCAGTCACTATTCTGCTGTTACATCGTGTCTTATCCTCCAGTCACCTCCAAAGCTGCAGTCCTTTTTCTGCTGGTACATCTTGCCTTATCCTCCAGTCACCTCCAGAGCTGCAGTCACTATTCTACTTACATCGTGTCTTATCCTCCAGTCACCTCCAGAGCTGCACTCACTATTCTGCTTACATTGTGTCTTATTCTCCAGTCACCTCCAGAGCTGCAGTCACTATTCTGCTTACATTGTGTCTTATTCTCCAGTCACCCCCAGAGCTGCAGTCACTATTCTGCTGTTACATCGTGTCTTATCCTCCAGTCACCTCCAGAGCTGCAGTCCTTTTTCTGCTGGTACATCTTGCCTTATCCTCCAGAGCTGCAGTCACTATTCTGCTTACATTGTGTCTTATCCTCCAGAGGTGCACTCACTATTCTGCTTACATCGTGTCTTATTCTCCAGTCACCTCCAGAGCTGCTCTCACTATTCTGCTTACATCGTGTCTTATCCTCCAGTCACCTCCAGAGCTGCAGTCCCTTTTCTGCTGTTACATCGTGTCTTATCCTCCAGTCACCTCCGAAGCTGCAGTCCTTTTTCTGCTGGTACATCGTGCCTTATCCTCCAGAGCTGCACTCACTATTCTGCTTACATTGTGTCTTATTCTCCAGTCACCTCCAGAGCTGCAGTCACTATTCTGCTGTTACATCGTGTCTTATCCTCCAGAGCTGCAGTCACTATTCTGCTTACATTGTGTCTTATCCTCCTGTCACCTCCAGAGGTGAATTTAAGGACCATAAAGAGGATCAATAAAGAGCAAACAACGTCTCACCAAAGGAGGCGCCACTACAAATCCCAGCAACTTCGCATTATGGGATCAGCAGTCAGTTATATGCAATCAATATAGGGTATATCCACAAACTCTAGAAAACCCTGGCCCATAAAAAGTCTCCTAAATGCTGCAGAGCCTAGTGCGCTTATCAGTGAAAGAGAGAAGCTTAAATGCAGCCAAGGAATAAATATGATGAATGGATAACTACCTGAGGGTCAAAGAAGTGGTGGGGCTCCCCACCCCAACGCGCGTTTCACCGCTGGCTTCTTCTGGGGGGCGTCAGCTGATGCTCCCTCCTCCATTATTGCTTTAAACTGTATTGGCATCCAGGATTCCGGCTAAAATTGCAACACCAGACAGGTGATCTACCTGGCATCATGGGCTAAATATACTCACCCTGCGGGCCAGATGCGGCCCAGTGACATGTGTACTCTAAACTAATACATACCCTAGGCCAGACTCCCCCCCCCCCCCCCCCCCCCTCAAAAAAAAAAAAAGGCGAGGTGCACAGCTTCCTTTACCCATGTGTATCCACCGTGTAAGGTGCCAGGCTGGGCAGTGGGCAATGTGTGGGCGCATCTAGTCTGGGGGTCACATAAACCAAGCGATGCTCATTCTCTAATTTTATTTGTCTGCACAGTAGTCACAAAGAATAATTATTTACATACGTTACCATCAATTCCCATCATTAGATCTAGACAGTGTGAGTGCAGCGCATGGACATAATCCGAATCACTGATCAGACATGTATCACTTATCTTGTGGCACAACCTTATAGGTCATATATATCCCTTAAAGGGAATCGGGCATTTGCCATAAATCTGTAATTTTTTCATGTGAGGTAAATGCCGCTGATCTCCTGAATCCGGCGATCTTTTTCTTTTGTTCCTGCGCCTTTCCATTCCAGAGATATGGCCCTTTCTTTCCTATGTATAAATCTAGTCTTTGTAGTCATGGGGGCGTTTCTAAGACAACCCCCTTTCAAGAAAAAGTCCACGCCCACAGTGCTAAGAAGACTAGATTTACATACTGGAAAGAAGGGGCTGTATCTCAGGAATGGAAAGGCTCAGGAACAAAAGAAAAACAGCGCCGGATTCAGGAGAACAGCGGCATTAATATGAGATTACAAAATTACATATTTATGACAAGTGACAAGTCCCCTTTAAGGGAGAAAAACTTTGATATTAATTGACATTGTACAGTGTTTAATAGATTACAATATTTCTGCATTATAAGGTGGTAATGATGCTGTATAACACTGTAAAGAAATCGTATGAGGAGGCCCACAGTGTGCACCATATGGCATAATTAATTACGTACTATTTGACTGTGCGCCACATAGTCACCAACAAAAGGTAACATGCAGACACCATCTTGGATATGTTATCAGATAAACCTCTCATACTAGAATCACCTTCTTGATTTAGGGGCGCTGGAGCTTCATTAGGCCTAAAGTACTTTTAAGACAGGTAGGTCCTTAGCTTTGGATTTTGATCCAGGCTGCAGAGCCATTACCATTTAACCAAAACGAAGCATGAAGAGGTTCGGTGAAGGTGGCAGTAAAAGTGTGCAGGTGTCGAACAGGGGTACTCAGCTGGTAAAAGGACAGCTGTCCGGCCTCGTAATCCAGATACACCCCAAACATGGTAGATAAATTCTTGGACAACGATAACTGGGCAGAGTTTTTCCCATGCACTGCTGCACACTGGTTATAATCCCGCCACAAACACCAGGAGGCCTCACAGACACCATCTATAAAGGGGTAGCTCACACCAAACTTCCAGTTCCCTAATTTACTGGTGTCCACCACCCAGTAATGTCTCCCGGATGAAAAAGTCTGGGTACTCAGAACCTCATTTTCTGGAGACCTCTCTGGGCAAACTGGTCGGTCTTGGTCTACGCAAGTAAATAATGCAGTCTTCAAGTCATCTGATATACTTAGATTATTAGCGGCCGTGTTTACATCCAACGAAAGGTCCAAAGGATCCAGCAAAAACAGCCAGGCGTTGACATGGGCGGTCAGATCAGATACTTGGTCATGTATGGTCTTCTTGATCTGGCCCTCATCTAGATCACCTGTATCTATAATCTTCTGATCACACTCGTCTTCAGCATTCTCTTGATCATAATGGACAAAGGTTTGACAATTCAGGTCTTGTAAGACAAGTATGGGATCGGTCACCTTACACAAATCCTCGATCTGACCCATTGTCCTGGACAGAAGGTTCTTCTTCGTCTCCAGCTCTTGGATCAGAGCCGAGACAACGTCTGACACGTGCTTCTCCTGGCTGGAGATCTCACTTATGATACTTGTCTCTAGTTTCTCCAGTTGTCTTCTGATGTCTACGAACAGAGCCAAGACTTTATCTTTTATCTCAGTGGCTTTTTCATTTTCATTTTTCAGCCGTTCGTGGAGATTCTGAATTTTTATCTCGGTTTCGTTCTTCTTCGAGGTCAACTTTTCCAGAACTTTGGTCATTTTTGTCTTCTTCTCCTCGGAGGCTTCTTCCAAGGATTGAACTGGGTGGCCGTTGTGGTCTCCATCGACCCGACAGTAGATGCAGATACAGGCCTCATCTTCGGGGCAGTAATACTCCAGGATCTTTTTGTGGACCGAGCATTTTCGGTTCTTCAGGGAAACGGTGGGGTCAATCAAGACGTGTTCCGAAGACTTGTTGTGGACGTCCAGGTGTTTTCCACACAGAGAAGCTTCACACAAGACGCAGGAGGTCACGGCCAGTACCGGGCAGTGCAGGCAGTAGGTGCACAGAATGGTGGCTTTACCTTGAGGACCCTCAGGGATCTTGAAGTGTCTGGCTATGCTCCTCAGAGTGATGTTCTTGTACAACGATGGCCGCTGACTGTACTCCTTCCTGCATTCGGGGCAGGTATAAATCCTGGTGTTGGAGTCCCTCTGAGAGTCCAGCAGACGAGTGATACAGTCCTGGCAGAAGTTGTGTCCACATCTCAGGGCCACAGGGTCCAAGTAGATGCTCAGGCAGATGGAGCAGCTCAGCTCGTCCCTCAGATCAGTGGAGGCCATCTTGGAATGAAACCAAAAGTGCTCTGCAGCAGAATGTGCCCCAGGAATGTGACTGGGGAGGGGACTTTCTCAACCTTTATTGGCCAGGCTGTGTATGCTGACCTTTTTTTTTTTTAAAGGTGAGGTTTGGAGCTTATTGTTACTGCACCTTAAGGAAACCCTCCCAAACTCTGGAATCCCTTTAAGAAAGCCATCATCTATTGCTCTGGAACTGATAAGAGTTAAAAACAAACAAAAAAAACCCTCTAAACCCAGCAGATCAAGTTGCTCCATAATCAGTTACCAGCCTCACTGGGTTTTAACTCTTTCCTTTCCAGATTGCGCTGCATTATTGCATTTGTGTTTTTTTTTTTAATATACTTTTTGCTGGGTTTTTTTTGCATATTTTTAGCCTTTTCTTATTGGAGCATTTTTTAATGTCAATTTTGCCTTTCCCCTTTTGTTTTTTTTTTTTCGGATTCATTAATTTCTACGTTAAAAAAAAAAAAAAAAAGGCAAAATTTTGGAGGGTTAACGTAAATTTTGCGACATAACGAATTTGCGCTAAAAAGCGATAAAACGGAAAGAAAAAAAATAAACTGCATTTTTTTTAATGGTGACATTTTGCCAAAAGACAAAAATTAAAGAGGCGACTCATCAGCCGTGTTTTTTTTCGGCACTTTTTTTTTTTTTTTATTTTCTGGCATTTTTTTTTTTTACTGTTTTTTCTTTTGCTCCAAATTTTTCAAAACGGCGCATGAATTTTTGGAAAAATAAAAATTGTTCCTTGCTTTTGTTGTAAATCTTTTTAGCAGCTTTTTAGATGTTTTTTTTCGAAGAGTTTTCGGTGCAGGTCAGCGCAAAAACTCCTGAAAAAAAAAAAACGCTTGAAAATCTTCATTTCTTATGAGGATTATTTTGCCATCGCTTTTTAGAATTTTTGTTTGTCCTAGGGGGACTAAAAAAAAAAAACAACTAAATTGATAAATGTTTGTAAAAATCTAAAGTAAAGAAAAGAAGATTAACACAATGGAGCCTCCTAATCAGTAATGACTCTGAAGGATAAACTGGAGGATCCTGTGTCTGCCGATGGGAGGGACGGAGAACAATACAGCACCTAGACCTGGTGTCTCCTGGTATACAGGGGAAGGGCAGATGAGGTCCTAAAGAGACCCATGTCTGGCACAGAGAGGGAGGCTGTTGGCATTCAAGGAGAAGAAAAGGCATGGAGGACGTAATCTCCAGAGGAAGATATGCCACAGAAAGATGTGGAAGCAATGAAGAAGTCCCTACAAAGAGGAGGTCATACACCAAGGAAGCCACGTCAAGGAGGCCACACCAAGGAAGCCACAACAGGGAAGCCACGTCAAGGAAGTCACAACAATTAAGCCACATCAAGGAAGTCACACCAACGAAGCCACATCAAGGAAGTCATGCCAACGAAGCCACACAAAGGAAGTCACACCAAGGAGGCCACACCAAGGAAGTCACAACAAGAATGCTACACTGAAGTCACACCAAAGAAGTCATATCAAGGAAGCCACACCAAGGAAGTCACAACAAGAATGCTACACCGATGAAGTTACACCAAGGAAGTCATATCAAGGAAGCCACACCGATGAAGTTACACCAAGGAAGTCATATCAAGGAAGTCATATCAAGGAAGCCACAACAGGGAAGCCACGTCAAGGAAGTCACAAGGAAGCCACACCAACGAAGCCACATCAAGGAAGTCATGCCAACGAAGCCACACGAAGGAAGTCACACCAAGGAGGCCACACCAAGGAAGTCACAACAAGAATGCTACACTGAAGTCACACCAAAGAAGTCATATCAAGGAAGCCACACCAAGGAAGTCACAACAAGAATGCTACACCGATGAAGTTACACCAAGGAAGTCATATCAAGGAAGCCACACCAAGGAAGTCACAACAAGAATGCTACACCAATGAAGTTACACCAGCAAGTCATATCAAGGAAGCCACACAAAGGAAGCCACACCAAGAAAGTCATATCAAGGAAGCTACACCAAGGAAGTCACACATAGGAAGCCACACCAAGGAAGCCAGTCACACCAAGGAGGCCACACCAAAGAAACTGTAAAGACAGAGGAAAGCTGTTGGCACCTCCTGAACTTTGGAGTTCGAGGTGGAAATCGACGAAGCTTGGAATAAACTCATAAAAGTGTCGTCGGAGGCACTGCGGTCAATGACTCAATATTGTTTCCAGATATTGGTGTCACTTCAAGGGCGTCCGGAGAACAAGACTCTGCACATACTCGTTGAAGACTATGGTGGAGCAGAGAGCCACCGACTCCACCATCTATGCTCGTATGTCAAAGCCACACTGAGAGCTGGGCCTATAGTTTATTTAGGGACTAAAAGTGGCACCTACTGGGTGAGGACAACATGTGGCCCTACATTAGTTTCTTGGCCACTATTACTATGTGGGGCACTATGGGTGAGGAGTCTGTAGAGAGTGGGGGTGGTTGCTGGAAAATTGAGGTGTAGATGAGGTCTGTGTGTTCATGGTGGTCTGGGCCAGATGGAGGAGATGGAAAGTGACCAGCTACAACCAGAGAAGATGTTACCCCAGAACCTTTGTGTATCCATCACCATATGGTCCTTGTTGGTTATCTTGGCCACCATGTGGTGGTGATATGTGGTCCTCATATAGCGGTAATATTAATGATGGCCTTTGGTGTTCGATGTTTTGCTCAATAACAAAGAGGTAGTCATCTTCTCTTTGTATAGTCTTATTATAAGCTGCTGCCTCCGATCTTAGGGGAGACATGGAGGGAATTTGTTTTGGAGTCATCCATGTTGCAGAGTGTACATCGCTATATGGGCGCGGTATATTGTGGAGGTCATTTGTTGTGAACTCTTAACCTGAAACTCACTTACCTTCTATCTTCAGCTCTGGGAAATATTAGAGACAAGGTCGAGTAAGAGGCGGAAAAGAAACGGGAACTCTGTACAAAGTAGGTTAGACGGCTTCACATGAGGCATCCTGAAATTCTACAGATTCCGGCCATAATGGATGAAAGGTACCAAGAAGACGAGAAAGAAGAAGAAACAATGTCTCCATATTGGCTCTGCTGCTGATGCTATGGCCCATACTGTGTGGGCGCGCTACTGCCGATACTGTGTGCGTGCTTACTGCCAGTACTGTGTGGGCGCACTACTGCTGGTACTATGGCCGGTACTGTGTGGGCGCGCTACTGCCGGTACTGTGTGGGCGCGCTACTGCCGGTACTGTGAGGGCGCGCTACTGCCGGTACTGTGTGGGCACGCTACTGCCGGTACTGTGTGGGCACGCTACTGCCGGTACTGTGTGGGCGCGCTACTGCCGGTACTGTGTGGGCGCGCTACTGCCGGTACTATGGCCGGTATTGTGTGCGTGCTACTGCCGGTACTGTGTGGGCACGCTACTGCCAGTACTGTGTGGGCGCACTACTGCTGGTACTGTGTATGCTACTGCCAGTACTGTGCGGGCGCACTACTGCTGGTACTGTGTGCATGCTACTGCCGGTACTGTGCGGGCGCGCTACTGCTGGTACTGTGTGCATGCTACTGCCGGTACTGTGCGGGCGCGCTACTGCTGGTACTGTGTGCATGCTACTGCCGGTACTATCACTACTGTCACAAGGATTTAGAGGGTGGAGAAAACATGGTGGCCTCCAGAGAGGAGCAGGGACAAAACAGGAGCAAGAGAGAGAAAAACGAGTCTCTATGTCCGGTCTGTTCTTTATTTCTTTACTCAGGTTCATGGTCAGCGCTACTTCAAGAAATGGACAAAACAGCAATAAACCCATATCTCCTCCTCGTCTCCTTGTAGACCAACCGGCACTCCCTGCTGGAATCATGCAAAATGCTGCAAAACACCACCATAAACCGCTGCATGGTCCCCGAAATGTACTGATGGGTGGGAGCCGGCCCCAAAATATCCTCATCACAAGAGTCTAATGGCGGAAGGTCAGAAATCAGGACTCACAAATGGCCACATGGTCACCGCAGACTCAATGATCAGACTCGTTCTATCATCACGTGCAAGAGAACCGCCACTCCTCGTCTCATATGGCCGTTCTACAGTGCTGGGGCCAAGATGTCCTCATCTCCTTGTCAACGTAGATGTAGATCCAAACCAAGAGCGGAAGAACGGAGACCGAGACGGCCACAAATAACCTCACCCCGCCAACTGCGGCTCTGCAAAACAGCACAAATATTACACACAGGAGGCAGTATTATAGTAGTTATATTCTTGTACATGGGAGCAGTATTATAGTAGTTATATTCTTGTACATAGGGCAGTATTATAGTAGTTATATTCTTGTACATGGGAGCAGTATTATAGTAGTTATATTCTTGTACATAGGGGACAGTATTATAGTAGTTATATTCTTGTACATGGGAGCAGTATTATAGTAGTTATATTCTTGTACATAGGGCAGTATTATAGTAGTTATATTCTTGTACATAGGGAGCAGTATTATAGTAGTTATATTCTTGTACATAAGAGCAGTATTATAGTAGTTATATTCTTGTACATAAGAGCAGTATTATAGTAGTTATATTCTTGTACATAAGAGCAGTATTATAGTAGTTATATTCTTGTACATAGGAAGCAGTATTATAGTAGTTATATTCTTGTACATAGGGGGCAGTATTATAGTAGTTATATTCTTGTACATAGGGGGCAGTATTATAGTAGTTATATTCTTGTACATAGGGGGCAGTATTATAGTAGTTATATTCTTGTACATAGGAGCAGTATTATAGTAGTTATATTCCTGTACATAGGGGCAGTATTATAGTAGTTATATTCCTGTATATAGGGAGCAGTATTATAGTAGTTATATTCTTGTACATAGGGGGCAGTATTATGGTAGGGATATTCTTGCACTTATTAGTGGCATTACATATGATAGTAGTTATATTCTGGTACATAGTGGTAGTATTACATATTATGGTGGTTATATTCTTGCACATAGTGGTAGTATTACATATTACAGTAGTGATATACAGCTATATACACTGAGGACTGACGGTTGTGCCGCTGTACCTGGCAGAATCCTTACAGAGGAGCATCCACACTGCGATGATCACTAATCCTGACAGTTCCCTAGGAGACATATTGTGAAAAGTCATTGTTGCCTTCCTCATCGATGGGACGGTGCCGCCATCTCCCCGTGTTTTCTCACCTCCCCTCCTCCTGGTGTAAGATGTTTCTTATATTACCAGACAGCAGCAGATAAGAAGCTCCGATCACGCAGACGGCACCGTGGAGCGCGGACATTGTCCTCCAGATCACGTGACCTATGTGGCGGAACATAATGGACGCCGGTGAGGTATAGGATTGCGGAGCCTGCGGTGACCCAGGACACGGCTTATCCCGAGCACTCACCCGCTATGTCTGGATTGATGCTGAGGAGGAATATCAGGGCGGCGGGGATCACATAGATGACCTGCAGACGACAAATAATGGGGACCACACCCCGAAAATACGATAAGAGATCCTCAGCCACTGGGAAAGCTGGGTGACCCAATATGGCCGCCATGTACGAGGCAGGACAGGGTGAGATGCCTCCCATGCCTACACTTATAGGGGAGCGACGAGAAGTGCGGGGTCGTCAGGCCCCAGAATACTCGCCACATACACAAGATGGCGCCCGGCCATGTGAGACCCCAGAGAAGCCGACCTCGCAGGACATCGGGCAGGGGCTCAACATTAATAAGGGACAAAAATCCCTAATCTTATCCCATAGCCATAGTGTCCGTACACCTCACAGAGGAGAGAGAGAGCGGCCATAGTGCCCGTACACCTCACAGAGGAGAGAGAGCGGCCATAGTGCCCGTACACCTCACAGAGGAGAGAGAGAGCGGCCATAGTGCCCGTACACCTCACAGAGGAGAGAGAGCGGCCATAGTGCCCGTACACCTCACAGAGGAGAGAGAGAGCGGCCATAGTGCCCGTACACCTCTCCTGACACCCTGTACCCATGGACACTGCTTTTGTTTTCTCTCTACAGAAGTCCAGCAGCAGAGGAGTTTCCTTCCTCCCCACCCCCCATCCTCCTCTCTTCCTGACTCCTCTCTCTCTTCCCTACTGCAGAGGGCAAAAATTAACCCTTTCCGCTACGAGGTGCTGCGAGGACACTGGCATAATGGTGTCTGGGATCCCCGCTCCTGTACAGGATCACACTGTGCTCAGCTACTCACAATCCAGATCTCAGCGTCCGGATCATTGATCTGTAAAACACAGAAGAAAAATGTGAAAAAAACTGCCAACACCATTATATCCTCATCAGCACTGCATAAACACTCTGTGCTGCTGTCACCCTGCTCCTTCCTCCATATATCTCTCTCTGTGCCCCCCATAGACCAGCACACTGCTCTCCTGAAATACTCTGTGCTGCTGTCAACCTGCTCCTCCACCATATATCTCCCTCTGTGACCCCCATAGACCAGCACACTGCTCTCCTGAAATACTCTGTGCTGCTGTCACCCTGCTCCTCCCCCATATATCTCCCTCTGTGACCCCCATAGACCAGCACACTGCTCTCCTGAAATACTCTGTGCTGCTGTCACCCTGCTCCTCCCCATATATCTCCCTCTGTGACCCCCCATAGACCAGCACACTGCTCTCCTGAAGTACTCTGTGCTGCTGTCACCCTGCTCCTCCACCATATATCTCCCTCTGTGACCCCCATAGACCAGCACACTGCTCTCCTGAAATACTCAGTGCTGCTGTCACCCTGCTCCTCCACCATATATCTCCCTCTGTGCCCCCCATAGACCAGCACACTGCTCTCCTGAAATACTCTGTGCTGCTGTCACCTTGCTCCTCCACCATATATCTCCCTCTGTGCCCCCCATAGACCAGCACACTGCTCTCCTGAAATACTCTGTGCTGCTGTCACCCTGCTCCTCCACCATATATCTCCCTCTGTGACCCCCATAGACCAGCACACTGCTCTCCTGAAATACTCTGTGCTGCTGTCACCCTGCTCCTTCCCCATATATCTCCCTCTGTGACCCTCCATAGACCAGCACACTGCTCTCCTGAAATACTCTGTGCTGCTGTCACCCTGCTCCTCCACCATATATCTCCCTCTGTGACCCCCCATAGACCAGCACACTGCTCTCCTGAAATACTCTGTGCTGCTGTCACCCTGCTCCTCCACACTATATCTCCCTCTGTGACCCCCATAGACCAGCACACTGCTCTCCTGAAATACTCAGTGCTGCTGTCACCCTGCTCCTCCACCATATATCTCCCTCTGTGCCCCCCATAGACCAGCACACTGCTCACCTGAAATACTCTGTGCTGCTGTCACCCTGCTCCTCCACCATATATCTCCCTCTGTGACCCCCATAGACCAGCACACTGCTCTCCTGAAATACTCTGTGCTGCTGTCACCCTGCTCCCTCCACCATATATCTCCCTCTGTGACCCTCCATAGACCAGCACACTGCTCTCCTGAAATACTCTGTGCTGCTGTCACCCTGCTCCTTCCTCCATATATCTCTCTCTGTGCCCCCATAGACCAGCACACTGCTCTCCTGAAATACTCTGTGCTGCTGTCACCCTGCTCCTCCACAATATATCTCCCTCTGTGACCCCCATAGACCAGCACACTGCTCTCCTGAAATACTCTGTGCTGCTGTCACCTTGCTCCTCCACCATATATCTCCCTCTGTGACCCCCATAGACCAGCACACTGCTCTCCTGAAATACTCTGTGCTGCTGTCACACTGCTCCTTCCCCATATATCTCCCTCTGTGACCCCCCCATAGACCAGCACACTGCTCTCCTGAAATACTCTGTGCTGCTGTCACCCTGCTCCCTCCACCATATATCTCCCTCTGTGACCCTCCATAGACCAGCACACTGCTCTCCTGAAATACTCTGTGCTGCTGTCACCCTGCTCCTCCACCATATATCTCCCTCTGTGACCCCCCATAGACCAGCACACTGCTCTCCTGAAATACTCTGTGCTGCCGTCACCCTGCTCCTCCACACTATATCTCCCTCTGTGACCCCATAGACCAGCACACTGCTCTCCTGAAATACTCTGTGCTGCTGTCACCCTGCTCCTCCCCCATATATCTCCCTCTGTGACCCCCCATAGACCAGCACACTGCTCTCCTGAAGTACTCTGTGCTGCTGTCACCCTGCTCCTCCACCATATATCTCCCTCTGTGACCCCCATAGACCAGCACACTGCTCTCCTGAAATACTCAGTGCTGCTGTCACCCTGCTCCTCCACCATATATCTCCCTCTGTGACCCCCCATAGACCAGCACACTGCTCTCCTGAAATACTCTGTGCTGCTGTCACCTTGCTCCTCCACCATATATCTCCCTCTGTTCCCCCCATAGACCAGCACACTGCTCTCCTGAAATACTCTGTGCTGCTGTCACCCTGCTCCTCCACCATATATCTCCCTCTGTGACCCCCATAGACCAGCACACTGCTCTCCTGAAATACTCTGTGCTGCTGTCACCCTGCTCCTTCCCCATATATCTCCCTCTGTGACCCCCCCATAGACCAGCACACTGCTCTCCTGAAATACTCTGTGCTGCTGTCACCCTGCTCCCTCCACCATATATCTCCCTCTGTGACCCTCCATAGACCAGCACACTGCTCTCCTGAAATACTCTGTGCTCCATCCACCATATATCTCCCTCTGTGACCCTCATAGACCAGCACACTGCTCTCCTGAAATACTCTGTGCTGCTGTCACCTTGCTCCTCCACCATATATCTCCCTCTGTGACCCCCCATAGACCAGCACACTGCTCTCCTGCAATACTCTGTGCTGCTGTCACCCTGCTCCTCCACCATATATCTCCCTCTGTGACCCCCCCTATAGACCAGCACACTGCTCTCCTGAAATACTCTGTGCTGCTGTCACCCTGCTCCTCCACCATATATCTCCCTCTGTGACTCCCCATAGACCAGCACACTGCTCTCCTGAAATACTCTGTGCTGCTGTCACCCTGCTCCTCCACCATATATCTCCCTCTGTGACCCCCCATAGACCAGCACACTGCTCTCCTGAAATACTCTGTGCTGCTGTCACCCTGCTCCTCCACCATATATCTCCCTCTATGACCCCCATAGACCAGCACACTGCTCTCCTGAAGTACTCTGTGCTGCAGTCACCCTGCTCCTTCCCCCATATATCTCCCTCTGTGACCCCCCATAGACCAGCACACTGCTCTCCTGAAATACTCTGTGCTGCTGTCACCCTGCTCCTCCACCATATATCTCTCTGTGACCCTCCCATAGACCAGCACACTGCTCTCCTGAAATACTCTGTGCTGCAGTCACCCTGCTCCTTCCCCCATATATCTCCCTCTGTGACCCCCCATAGACCAGCACACTGCTCTCCTGAAATACTCTGTGCTGCTGTCACCCTGCTCCTCCACCATATATCTCCCTCTGTGACCCCCATAGACCAGCACACTGCTCTCCTGAAATACTCTGTGCTGCTGTCACCCTGCTCCTTCCTCCATATAGCTCCCTCTGTAACCCCCATAGACCAGCACACTGCTCTCCTGAAATACTCTGTGCTGCAGTCACCCTGGTCACCCTGCTCCTCCACCATATATCTCCCTCTGTGACCCCCCATAGACCAGCACACTGTTCTCCTGAAATACTCTGTGCTGCTGTCACCCTGATCCTCCACCATATATCTCCCTCTGTGACCCCCCATAGACCAGTACACTGCTCTCCTGAAATACTCTGTGCTGCTGTCACCCTGCTCCTCCCCCATATATCTCCCTCTGTGACCCCCCATAGACCAGTACACTGCTCTCCTGAAATACTCTGTGCTGCTGTCACCCTGCTCCTCCCCCATACATCTCCCTCTGTGCCCCCCATAGACCAGCGCACTGCTCTCCTGAAATACTCTGTGCTGCTGTCACCCTGCTCCTCCACCATATATCTCCCTCTATGACCCCCATAGACCAGCACACTGCTCTCCTGAAATACTCTGTGCTGCTGTCACCCTGCTCCTCCACCATATATCTCTCTCTGTGACCCCCCATAGACCAGCACACTGCTCTCCTGAAATACTCTGTGCTGCTGTCACCCTGCTCCTCCCCCATACATCTCCCTCTGTGCCCCCCATAGACCAGCACACTGCTCTCCTGAAATACTCTGTGCTGCTGTCACCCTGCTCCTCCACCATATATCTCTCTCTGTGACCCCCCATAGACCAGCACACTGCTCTCCTGAAATACTCTGTGCTGCTGTCACCCTGCTCCTCCCCCATACATCTCCCTCTGTGCCCCCCATAGACCAGCACACTGCTCTCCTGAAATACTCTGTGCTGCTGTCACCCTGCTCCTCCACCATATATCTCTCTCTGTGACCCCCCATAGACCAGCACACTGCTCTCCTGAAATACTCTGTGCTGCTGTCACCCTGCTCCTCCACCATATATCTCCCTCTATGACCCCCATAGACCAGCACACTGCTCTCCTGAAATACTCTGTGCTGCAGTCACCCTGCTCCTCCACCATATATCTCTCTCTGTGACCCCCCATAGACCAGCACACTGCTCTCCTGAAATACTCTGTGCTGCTGTCACCCTGCTCCTCCCCCATACATCTCCCTCTGTGCCCCCCATAGACCAGCACACTGCTCTCCTGAAATACTCTGTGCTGCTGTCACCCTGCTCCTCCACCATATATCTCCCTCTATGACCCCCATAGACCAGCACACTGCTCTCCTGAAATACTCTGTGCTGCTGTCACCCTGCTCCTCCACCATATATCTCCCTCTGTGACCCCCCATAGACCAGCACACTGCTCTCCTGAAATACTCTGTGCTGCTGTCACCCTGCTCCTCCACCATATATCTCTCTCTGTGACCCCCCATAGACCAGCACACTGCTCTCCTGAAATACTCTGTGCTGCTGTCACCCTGCTCCTCCACCATATATCTCCCTCTGTGACCCCCCATAGACCAGCACACTGCTCTCCTGAAATACTCTGTGCTGCTGTCACCCTGCTCCTCCACCATATATCTCCCTCTGTGACCCCCATAGACCAGCACACTGCTCTCCTGAAATACTCTGTTCTGCTGTCACCCTGCTCCTCCACCATATATCTCTCTCTGTGACTCCCATAGACCAGCACACTGCTCTCCTGAAATACTCTGTGCTGCTGTCACCTTGCTCCTCCACCATATATCTCCCTCTGTGACCCCCATAGACCAGCACACTGCTCTCCTGAAATACTCTGTGCTGCTGTCACCCTGCTCCTTCCCCCATATATCCCCCTCTGACCCTCTCCGGCACACACAGGGTTACCTGCACATAGGCCGCCATGGTGAGGAATGCCGCCATGAGGACATTGCAGAGCCTCCACAGTGGCTGCTGGTCCCGGGCTGTGGGCCTTGCTGTCTCCATATTCCTCTGGTCTCTCTCGTCCTCTGTGTGTGGCTCATGTGACTCCTCCTGATGTTGCGGAAGCTCCGCCCTCTGTTTAACCCTTCTCTGACTGTTTCCGTCACGGCGTGTTCCTGCTATTCATTGCCGGGATGCCAGGGGCTGAGTGCGGGCGGGCGGGCGGGCGGCTGATAACAGAGAGCAGCAGCTCACAGCGCAAAGTGACAGATTTTGCCTGTGGAGATGCAGAACTGTGATCTTGGCGTCCTCTGGCGGCTGTGGCGGGTA
Source organism: Dendrobates tinctorius (assembly GCF_039654945.1). Lineage (NCBI taxonomy): Eukaryota > Metazoa > Chordata > Amphibia > Anura > Dendrobatidae > Dendrobates > Dendrobates tinctorius. The sequence continues at coordinate 25,969,813 of NW_027361731.1, forward strand.
TGGCGGTTCCCTCTCATGAGGGCGTGGTGTCACGTGTGTGCGGGAGAGGTGTCTCTTGTGTGGGCGGGGTCTGCTGTGTGCGATGGATCGTAGGATTAGATGGTGGGTGGAGTCTCCATGTGGGCGGGGCGGGCTGTGACAGGAAGCGTTTGCCCGCAGCGCCGGGTAAGGGCAGGATTAACCCCTGCGGTGCTGCACCCCTCCTCTCGGTATGCACAGGCTCCGAGGAGCACCGCGTTATTTGGGGGGAGGAGTACACGAGGCCGGGTGGTGCGGAGCTCCCTGCCGCCTTGTGGGGAGTTCTGCGGTCACCAGGAGGGTGTAGTCAGGGTGACTCCAGCATTAGGGGGTCATAGTGACAGAGACGCCTCACCTAGGAACAGAGGCCTAGGAAGAAGGATCGTTGTAATGGCCGGGGTCAGAGGAGGGTGTGAGGGAGCGGTATGAGGCAGAAGTCGGTTTCTTAGTCCTCAGCTCTTATGCAAATCTGTGAAAATCACCTCTCTGCCCAGTTCTGAGGCCCAGAACCCATTTGGGTCAGGCTGGAGGGTCCCGGGTGTGATGTGGGGCTCCCTGGTCTATATGTACTTGTGGGGTCTTCTAGCGTGTGACAATGGTGGACACGTGGGGTCTTCTAGCGTGTGACAATGGTGGACACGTGGGGTCTTCTAGCGTGTGACAGTGGTGGACACGTGGGGTCTTCTAGCGTGTGACAATGGTGGACACGTGGGGTCTTCTAGCGTGTGACAGTGGTGGACACGTGGGGTCTTCTAGCGTGTGACAGTGGTGGACACGTGGGGTCTTCTAGCGTGTGACAATGGTGGACACGTGGGGTCTTCTAGCGTGTGACAGTGGTGGACACGTGGGGTCTTCTAGCTTGTGACAATGGTGGACACGTGGGGTATTCTAGCGTGTGACAGTGGTGGACACGTGGGGTCTTCTAGCGTGTGACAATGGTGGACACGTGGGGTCTTCTAGCGTGTGACAGTGGTGGACACGTGGGGTCTTCTAGCGTGTGACAATGGTGGACACGTGGGGTATTCTAGCGTGTGACAGTGGTGGACACGTGGGGTCTTCTAGCATGTGACAATGGTGGACACGTGGGGTATTCTAGCGTGTGACAGTGGTGGACACGTGGGGTCTTCTAGCGTGTGACAATGGTGGACACGTGGGGTCTTCTAGCGTGTGACAGTGGTGGACACGTGGGGTCTTCTAGCGTGTGACAATGGTGGACACGTGGGGTCTTCTAGCGTGTGACAGTGGTGGACACGTGGGGTCTTCTAGCGTGTGACAGTGGTGGACACGTGGTGACTTCTAGCGTGTGACAGTGGTGGACACATGGGGTATTCTAGCGTGTGACAGTGGTGGACACGTGGGGTCTTCTAGCGTGTGACAATGGTGGACACGTGGGGTCTTCTAGCGTGTGACAATGGTGGACACGGGTCTTCTAGCGTGTGACAGTGGTGGACACGTGGGGTCTTCTAGAGTGTGACAGTGGTGGACACATTGGGTATTCTAGCGTGTGACAGTGGTGGACACATGGGGTATTCTAGCGTGTGACAGTGGTGGACATGTGGGGTCTTCTAGCGTGTGACAATGGTGGACACGTGGGGTCTTCTAGCGTGTGACAATGGTGGACACGTGGGGTCTTCTAGCGTGTGACAATGGTGGACACGTGGGGTCTTCTAGCGTGTGACAGTGGTGGACACGTGGGGTCTTCTAGCGTGTGACAGTGGTGGACACGTGGGGTCTTCTAGCGTGTGACAGTGGTGGACACGTGGGGTCTTCTAGCATGTGACAATGGTGGACACGTAGGGTCTTCTAGCGTGTGACAGTGGTGGACACGTGGTGACTTCTAGCGTGTGACAGTGGTGGACACTTGGGGTCTTCTAGCGTGTGACAGTGGTGGACACGTGGGGTCTTCTAGCGTGTGACAGTGGTGGACACGTGGGGTCTTCTAGCGTGTGACAGTGGTGGACACGTGGGGTCTTCTAGCGTGTGACAGTGGTGGACACTTGGGGTCTTCTAGCGTGTGACAGTGGTGGACACGTGGGGTCTTCTAGCGTGTGACAGTGGTGGACACGTGGGGTCTTCTAGCGTGTGACAGTGGTGGACACGTGGGGTCTTCTAGCGTGTGACAGTGGTGGACACGTGGGGTCTTCTAGCGTGTAACAGTGGTGGACACGTGGGGTCTTCTAGAGTGTGACAGTGGTGGACATGTGGGGTCTTCTAGCGTGTGACAGTGGTGGACACGTGGGGTCTTCTAGCATGTGACAGTGGTGGACACGTGGGGTCTTCTAGCGTGTGACAGTGGTGGACACGTGACTTCTAGCGTGTGACAGTGGTGGACACGTGACTTCTAGCGTGTGACAATGGTGGACACGTGACTTCTAGCGTGTGACAGTGGTGGACACGTGGGGTCTTCTAGCGTGTGACAGTAGTGGACACGTGGGGTCTTCTAGCGTGTGACAATGGTGGACACGTGGGGTCTTCTAGCATGTGACAATGGTGGACACGTGGGGTCTTCTAGCGTGTGACAGTGGTGGACACGTGGGGACTTCTAGCGTGTGACTGTGGTGGACACGTGGTGACTTCTAGCGTGTAACAGTGGTGGACATGTGGGGTCTTCTAGCGTGTGACAGTGGTGGACACGTGGGGACTTCTAGCGTGTGACAGTGGTGGACACGTGGGGTCTTCTAGCATGTGACAGTTGTGGACACGTGGGGTGTTCTAGCGTGTGACAGTGGTGGAGACACGTGACTTCTAGCGTGTGACAGTGGTGGACACGTGGGGTCTTCTAGCGTGTGACAGTGGTGGACACGTGGGGACGGGGTCTTCTAGCGTGTGACACTGGTGAACACGTGGGGTCTTCTAGCGTGTGACAGTGGTGGACACGTGGGGACGGGGTCTTCTAGCGTGTGACAATGGTGGACACGTGGGGTCTTCTAGCGTGTGACAGTGGTGGACACGTGGGGACTTCTAGCGTGTGACAGTGGTAGACACGTGGGGTCTTCTAGTGTGTGACAGTGGTGGACACGTGGGGTTTTCTAGCATGTGACAGTGGTGGACACGTGGGGTCTTCTAGCGTGTGACAGTGGTGGACACATGGTGACTTCTAGCGTGTGACAATGGTGGACACTTGGAGTCTTCTAGCGTGTGACAGTGGTGGACACGTGGGGTCTTCTAGCGTGTGACAATGGTGGACACGTGGGGTCTTCTAGCGTGTGACAGTGGTGGACACGTGGGGTCTTCTAGCGTGTGACAGTGGTGGACACGTGGGGTCTTCTAGCGTGTGACAATGGTGGACACGTGGGGTCTTCTAGCGTGTGACAGTGGTGGACACGTAGGGTCTTCTAGCATGTGACAGTGGTGGGGACGGGGTTTTCTAGTGTGTGACACTGGTGGACACGTGTGGTCTTCTAGCATGTGACAGTGGTGGACACGTGGGGTGTTCTAGAGTGTGACAGTGGTGGAGACACGTGGTGACTTCTAGAGTGTGACAGTGGTGGAGACACGTGGTGACTTCTAGCGTGTGACAGTGGTGGACACGTGGTGACTTTTAGCGTGTGACAATGGTGGACACGTGACTTCTAGCGTGTGACAGTGGTGGACACGTGGGGTCTTCTAGCGTGTGACAGTGGTGGACACGTGGGGACGGGGTCTTCTAGCGTGTGACAGTGGTGGACACGTGGGGACGGGGTCTTCTAGCGTGTGACAATGGTGGACACGTGGGGTCTTCTAGCGTGTGACAGTGGTGGACACGTGGGGACTTCTAGCGTGTGACAGTGGTAGACACGTGGGGTCTTCTAGTGTGTGACAGTGGTGGACACGTGGGGTCTTCTAGCATGTGACAGTGGTGGACACGTGGGGTCTTCTAGCGTGTGACAGTGGTGGACACATGGTGACTTCTAGCGTGTGACAATGGTGGACACTTGGAGTCTTCTAGCGTGTGACAATGGTGGACACGTGGGGTCTTCTAGCGTGTGACAGTGGTGGACACGTGGGGTCTTCTAGCGTGTGACAGTGGTGGACACGTGGGGTCTTCTAGCGTGTGACAATGGTGGACACGTGGGGTCTTCTAGCGTGTGACACTGGTGGACACGTGTGGTCTTCTAGCATGTGACAGTGGTGGGGACGGGGTTTTCTAGCGTGTGACACTGGTGGACACGTGTGGTCTTCTAGCATGTGACAGTGGTGGACACGTGGGGTGTTCTAGAGTGTGACAGTGGTGGAGACACGTGGTGACTTCTAGAGTGTGACAGTGGTGGAGACACGTGGTGACTTCTAGCGTGTGACAGTGGTGGACACGTGGTGACTTTTAGCGTGTGACAATGGTGGACACGTGACTTCTAGCGTGCGACAGTGGTGGACACGTGGGGACGGGTTCTAGCGTGTGACAATGGTGGGGACGGGTTCTAGCGTGTGACAATGGTGGACACGTGGTGACTTCTAGCGTGGGACAATGGTGGACACGTAGGGACTTCTAGCGTGTGACAGTGGTGGACACGTGGGGACTTCTAGCGTGTGACAGTGGTGGACACGTGGGGACTTCTAGCGTGTGACAGTGGTGGACACGTAGGGTCTTCTAGCGTGTGACAGTGGTGGACACGTAGGGTCTTCTAGCGTGTGACAGTGGTGGACACGTGGGGACGTCTAGCGTGTGACAGTGGTGGACACGTAGGGTCTTCTAGCGTGTGACAGTGGTGGACACGTGGGGACTTCTAGCGTGTGACAGTGGTGGACACGTAGGGTCTTCTAGCGTGTGACAATGGTGGACACATGGGGACAGGGTCTTCTAGCGTGTGACAATGGTGGACACGTTGGGTCTTCTAGCATGTGACAATGGTGGACACGTGGGGACTTCTAGCGTGTGACAATGGTGGACACGTGGGGACAGGGTCTTCTAGCGTGTGACAATGGTGGACACGTAGGGTCTTCTAGCACGTGACAATGGTGGACACGTAGGGTCTTCTAGCGTGTGATAGTGGTGGAGACACGTGGGGACTTCTAGCATGTGACAATGGTGGACACGTAGGGTCTTCTAGCGTGTGATAGTGGTGGAGACACGTGGGGACTTCTAGCATGTGACAATGGTGGAGACGTAGGGTCTTCTAGCATGTGACAATGGTGGACACGTGGGGACTTCTAGCATGTGACAATGGTGGACACGTGGGGACTTCTAGTGTGTGACTGGTGGACACGTGGGGACTTCTAGCGTGTGACTGGTGGACACGTGGTGACTTCTAGCGTGTGAGTGGTGGTCACGTGGTGACTTCTAGCGTGTGACAGTGGTGGACACGTGGTGACTTCTAGCGTGTGACAGTGGTGGACACGTGGTGACTTCTAGCGTGTGACAGTGGTGGACACGTGGTGACTTCTAGCGTGTGACAGTGGTGGACACGTGGTGACTTCTAGCGTGTGACAGTGGTGGACACGTGATTTCTAGCATGTGACAGTGGTGGACACGTGAATTCTAGCATGTGACAGTGGTGGACACGTGGTGACTTCTAGCATGTGACAGTGGTGGACACGTGGTGACTTCTAGCATGTGACAGTGGTGGACACGTGGTGACTTCTAGCATGTGACAGTGGTGGACACGTGGTGACTTCTAGCATGTGACAGTGGTGGACACGTGGTGACTTCTAGCATGTGACAGTGGTGGACACGTGGTGACTTCTAACATGTGACAGTGGTGGACACGTGGTGACTTCTAGCATGTGACAGTGGTGGACACGTGGTGACTTCTAGCATGTGACAGTGGTGGACACGTGGTGACTTCTAGCATGTGACAGTGGTGGACACGTGGTGACTTCTAGCATGTGACAGTGGTGGACACGTTTTGACTTCTAGCATGTGACAGTGGTGGGCACGTTTTGACTTCTAGCATGTGACAGTGGTGGACACGTGGTGACTTCTAGCATGTGAGAGTGGTGGACACGTGGTGACTTCTAGCATGTGACAGTGGTGGACACGTGTCTTCTAGCATATGACAGTGGTGGACACGTGACTTCTAGCACGTGAGAGTGGTGGACACGTGGTGACTTCCAGCATGTGAGAGTGGTGGACATGTGTGCGACTGGGCATGGACCCAGCAGCTGGCGGGTGTTAGAGGGAATAATGAGGCTCCACATGTGCCGTTGTGCATTGCGATGACTTTGGGTCTCACCCACCAGTGGGTCCAGTCATCATTGATCCATTTCTTTGCATAGTGATTGACGCCTCTCTGAATATTGTATTTCAGGAGCTGAGACCCTGCGAATGAAGACATGGAGGACCCCTTGTTTACATTTGGCGTGATAGCTGACATCCAGTACGCTGACATAGATGACGGGTACAACTATGTGAAGACCAGGATGAGACACTACAGGAATAGTCTATCGTTGCTTCAAGGAGCCATGCGAGAGTGGGCCTCTGAGCCCGTCACCCCTCAGTTCATCCTCCAGCTTGGGGACCTCATCGATGGCTACAATGTCACCCACCAATCCTCCGACACGTCACTGAGAAAAGTCCTGACTGAGATTGAAAAGCTGAAGACCCCCATCCATCATATCTGGGGGAACCATGAGTTCTACAACTTCAGCAGGCAGCACTTAATGGAGTCGAGTCTGAACAGCTCCAGGCTCCCTGGGACATCAAGGTTTTCTGAGACTGGTGGAGACTCCCTGGACTCATTTTACGCCTATCACTTCAGTCCTTACCCCAAGTTTCGACTCCTTTTAATTGACTCCTATGACTTTAGTGTGATTGGAAGGGATCCGTCCAGTGATGAGCACGTCAAGTCCTTGAAGCTCTTGAGACAGAAGAATCCGAATGATGATAAGAACAGTCCAAAAGGTATCAAAGAGGAACATCATTCAGGTGACCCACCATAAATGGCATTCCTCAAGGTGCCCATACATCTTCAATAGCTGATGACCCACAGCTAGTAGTCTCAGCTCTCAGCCACAATTTCACCAACCTCTGAGGGCGTCTTATCTTCCCTAGGAACAAAAGGATCAGGGGTAGAAATTTAGCATGGCCAGTCAGTCTTTCGACCGTCAAGAGGCTCCCAAAGACTTAGCCCTAAGGCCTCTTTCACACTTCAGTTTTTTGCATCAGTTCAAATCCGCCAAAAAGTCAGACAAGCGGATCCGTTCTCAACTGATGTGAACGGATGGCACAGGATCCGTTTTCAGACGGATCCTGAAAATGAGGAAATTTAAAGGAAGAGAGAGAGAGAGAGAGAGAATTTTTTTTTTGTCCGGCACCCAGAAAGAATTTCGGGTTAAATTAGTGTCTGAAGGATCCGCCAGAGGAAAAAAACGTTGCAAGCTCCGTTTTGAAATCTTTGAGGATGGTGACGGACAGCAACTTTTGGCGGATCCTCAAAAAAAACGGATGCAACGGACGGCAATCCGTCACAATCCGCCATTAATGGAAGTCAATGGGGAAAAAAAAACGGATCCTCAAAAGAAAATTGAGGATCCGTTTTTTTCAAAACCTGGCGGATTGTGACTGATTGTAAAAAACTGAAGTGTGAAAGAGGCCTAATTGAGAGGTTATACCAACTTTGCTCTAATGTGAATGAGCACCTTAAAGGGGTATTCCAGTCTAAAAAGTTATTACCGATCACCAACCCTCACCGATTACTATCATAGGCTGAATTACCCCTTTAAAACCTCACCTGGGTGCATCAAAGTCACCTTCTGGGGACCGTCACCTTCTGGGGACCGTCACCTTCTGGGGACCGTCACCTTCTGGGGACCGTCACCTTCTGGGGACCGTCACCTTCTGGGGACCGTCGACTACTGAGGAACGTCACCTAGTGAGGAACCACCTACTGAGGAACGTTGACTACTGAGGAACATCTACAGGGTTGTAACACAACTCTTGGGTCTTGTCTTTGTAATGTCAGAAATGGGCAGGGGTGTGAAAACTTCTCATTATTTTTTCTGTGTTGTCATTGCCATCAGTTTTGTTGTTTTTTTTTGCCTTTTAGATCTTGCTGAAACTCGTTTTGTCCAGTTTAATGGCGGGATAAGTGTCTCTCAGCTCGGCTGGATTACTGAGGTTCTCGAAGAGTCGGATAAAAACAATGAAAAAGTGATGGTGGCAGGTAGGTCACCTTCAGTGGAGACATTACATGTGTGTCTATGCCTCAAGAGGGTGTTGCGTTACATGAACCCATTGACGTCTGGTGGCCTGGTTGGTCTGATGATGCACATGGTATAACAAACGTCTTCTCCTCTACAGGCCACCTCCCAGTCCACCCCAGCTCCACAGACCCGGTATGTCTGACCTGGAACTATCTGGACGTCCTAGACCTTCTACAGTCTCACCCCTGTGTGGTGGCCTATTTTGCTGGACACGATCACGATGGCGGATACTTCCAGGACCAGTGCGGAATCCACCACTTAACCTTTAATGGCATCATTGAGACCCCCCTTGACAGCCAGGCGTTTGGCACCATGTTTATATATGAGGACAAGATGGTCCTGAGGGGCCGCGGCCTCATCCCTGACAGAACCCTGGTCTACCGAAAGACCTAGAGGACCATGGAAACATCTGCTGACAACCCGCCTGGAAGACTGAGGAATGTATGGACACACAGTGAACTATAGTAATGGCGACCCAGCGCTCCATCAAGTCATTGCTTTAAAGGGACGCTGTGTTTTTTGTATCCCAGGAAAATTTTTGGACCCGGAACAAAAATTATTTTTTAGCGGGAATCTGGCAATGAGATCAGCCCTCGTAGGCCGCCTTACATGGACACGTGGCTCGTAGGAAGGTGAGTGAAATGACACCTTGATATCTTCAATCTGATGTTTTATTACCGAAAAAGCCACGTTTTTCTTAAGATCTACGGGCAGGACATAGATCTCAACAATAATCGGTTTATATGAGAAAACTGTCATTCATTACATGTCTCACACTGCTAAAGCCCCTTTATATAGAACTAGCTGAAGAGCCCGGTGCTGCCCGGGCATATTAACTAACTGTGGTTAGTTATAGCAAATTATAATTATCCTCCATCCCATAGTCCCGTGCCCATATACCCGCCATACATATCCTCCATCCCATAGTCCCGTGCCCATATACCCATCATACATATCCTCCATCCCATAGGCCCGTGCCCATATACCCATCATACATATCCTCCATCCCATAGGCCCGTGCCCATATACCCATCATACATATCCTCCATCCCATAGTCCAGTGCCCATATACCCATCATACATATCCTCCATCCCATAGTCCCGTGCCCATATACCCATCATACATATCCACCATCCCATAGTCCCGTGCCCATATACCCATCACACATCCTCCATCCCATAGTCAACCATTATGACATCATAATGAGCGGCGGGGCTTGATGACATCATTGTCGCCATGGCAACCATTGTGACTTCATAATGAGGGGCGGGGCTTGACATGCAGACACTTTTTCCCCAGTATGTAGACAGGGGCAAAATTGTTTGGTGACTTGGAACGCGCGGGGTTAAAATTTCACCTCACAACATAGCTTAGGACGCTCTCGGGGTCCAGATGTGTGACTGTGCCAAATTTTGTGGCTGTAGCTGCGACGATGCGGATGCCTATCCCGCCCGAACTAACAGCTCATTTGCATATTAAGAAACGTGGATTTCTGTAGAATAAAATATCAGATCAAAGATATTAAGGTGTCATTTTATTCACCTTTCTATGACCTACATGTCCATATAGAAAGCAAAGGAGTCAAGATCCTGCTGACGGATTCCCTCCATAGAAGAAATAGATAGTCATATATGAAAACGACATATGGAGCACATGTAACATGGAAGATAATATATCCCCAACATAACACCTAACTGTCATTCTTACCTACAGGGGGCAGTATTATAGTAGTTATATTCTTGTACATAGGGGGTAGTATTATAGTGGTTATATTCTTGTACATAGGAGCAGTATTATAGTAGTTATATTCTTACACATAGGAGCAGTATTATAGTAGTTATATTCTTGTAAATAGGAGTAGTATTATAGTAGTTATATTCCTGTACATAGGGGCAGTATTATAGTAGTTATATTCTTGTACATAGGAGCAGTATTATAGTAGTTATATTCTTGTACATAGGGGGCAGTATTATAGTAGTTATATTCTTGTACATAGGAGTAGTATTATAGTAGTTATATTCTTGTACATAGGAGTAGTATTATAGTAGTTATATTCTTGTACATAGGACCCTATTATAGTAGTTATATTCTTGTACATAGGGGGTAGTATTATAGTGGTTATATTCTTGTACATAGGGGGCAGTATTATAGTAGTTATATTCTTGTACATAGGAGTAGTATTATAGTAGTTATATTCCTGTACATAGGGGCAGTATTATAGTAGTTATATTCTTGTACATAGGAGGTAGTATTATAGTGGTTATATTCTTGTACATAGGGGGCAGTATTATAGTAGTTATATTCTTGTACATAGGAGTAGTATTATAGTAGTTATATTCCTGTACATAGGGGCAGTATTATAGTAGTTATATTCTTGTACATAGGAGCAGTATTATAGTAGTTATATTCTCGTACATAGGAGCAGTATTATAGTAGTTATATTCTTGTACATAGGGGGCAGTATTATAGTAGTTATATTCTTGTACATGGGAGGCAATATTATAGCAGTTACTGCCCCCTATGTACAGGAATATAACTGCTATAATATTGCCTCCCATGTACAAGAATATAACTACTATAATACTGCTCCTATGTACGAGAATATAACTACTATAATACTGCTCCTATGTACAAGAATATAACTACTATAATACTGCTCCTATGTACAAGAATATAACTACTATAATACTGCTCCTATGTACAAGAATATAACTACTATAATACTGCTCCTATGTACAAGAATATAACTACTATAATACTGTCCCCTATGTACAAGAATATAACTACTATAATACTGCCCCTACGTACAAGAATATAAATACTATAATACTGCCCCCTATGTACAAGAATATAACTACTATAATACTGCCCCCTATGTACAAGAATATAACTACTATAATACTGCTCCCTATATACAAGAATATAACTACTATAATACTGCCCCCTATGTACAAGAATATAACTACTATAATACTGCTCCTATGTACAAGAATATAACTACTATAATACTGCCCCCTATGTACAGGAATATATTATAGTAGTTTTATTCTTGTACATAGGAGCAGTATTATAGTAGTTATATTCTTGTACATAGGGGGCAGTATTATAGTAGTTATATTCTTGTATATAGGGAGCAGTATTATAGTAGTTATATTCTTGTACATGGGAGGCAATATTATAGCAGTTACTGCCCCCTATGTACAGGAATATAACTGCTATAATATTGCCTCCCATGTACAAGAATATAACTACTATAATACTGCCCCCTATGTACAAGAATATAACTACTATAATACTGCTCCTATGTACGAGAATATAACTACTATAATACTGCTCCTATGTACAAGAATATAACTACTATAATACTGCTCCTATGTACAAGAATATAACTACTATAATACTGCTCCTATGTACAAGAATATAACTACTATAATACTGCTCCTATGTACAAGAATATAACTACTATAATACTGTCCCCTATGTACAAGAATATAACTACTATAATACTGCCCCTACGTACAAGAATATAAATACTATAATACTGCCCCCTATGTACAAGAATATAACTACTATAATACTGCCCCCTATGTACAAGAATATAACTACTATAATACTGCTCCCTATATACAAGAATATAACTACTATAATACTGCCCCCTATGTACAAGAATATAACTACTATAATACTGCTCCTATGTACAAGAATATAACTACTATAATACTGCCCCCTATGTACAGGAATATATTATAGTAGTTTTATTCTTGTACATAGGAGCAGTATTATAGTAGTTATATTCTTGTACATAGGGGGCAGTATTATAGTAGTTATATTCTTGTATATAGGGAGCAGTATTATAGTAGTTATATTCTTGTACATAGGGGGCAGTATTATAGTAGTTATATTCTTGTACATAGGGGGCAGTATTATAGTAGTTATATTCTTGTACATAGGGGGCAGTATTATAGCAGTTATATTCCTGTACATAGGGGGCAGTATTATAGTAGTTATATTCTTGTACATAGGGGGCAATATTATAGTAGTTATATTCTTGCACATAGGGGGCAGTATTATAGTAGTTATATTCTTGTACGTAGGGGCAGTATTATAGTAGTTATATTCTTGTACATAGGGGACAGTATTATAGTAGTTATATTCTTGTACGTAGGGGCAGTATTATAGTAGTTATATTCTTGTACATAGGGAGCAGTATTATAGTAGTTATATTCCTGTACATAGGGGCAGTATTATAGTAGTTATATTCTTGTACATAGGAGAGCAGTATTATAGTAGTTATATTCTTGTACATAGGGGGCAGTATTATAGCAGTTATATTCCTGTACATAGGGGGCAGTATTATAGTAGTTATATTCTTGAAAAAAAGTTCAAAACCTGCATAACTGTCAAAATGTAGCCAGGAACCAATTTAAACAACATTAATAGTTCCCCCACCAATAATGAGGACCAGTCAGGTAATAGTGGCGTACTCCTAATAGCATGCAATAAAAGAAAAAAGTAGAGTAGCCATCAACCACAATACAAGGTAGTGAAAAAGATAAAAAACAAATCTTTATTACAGTATTTAAAAAAATACATCAAACATTTATAATTACACAACATGAGGTGAATATAGAAGGAATAATCCCAAGATTAGCACAAGAAAAACGCCCCTGCAGATGAGGTGACACAGAGCTAATGGACCGCATGCCTTAATAGAAGTAAATACAATCCAGGCACCCATATATATTATGCACCTATCCCAAGACTATGTCCCCATATCATACAAGACACAGAGGTGCTATAGATTAAATAATATCAAGAGATATGTTAACAATTTGCGAATCCAAAAGGGTATAAATCAAATTACTTCGGGATCATACCCGGTATTAATCCTGCTCATGTTACTTACCCATAATGGGGTTGTAATGCAGGGGAGACGCCGCGCTCAGCCCCGACGCGCGTTTCGCCTCAGTTTTCTCAAGGGGGGAAGTACCTATCTGTATTCAATTGCCCATATATAAATGCGGCGTCCCAGGTGTCGGTGATCAAAGACGGCGCATGCCCGGTGAGGCCGACCAGTAACGGCGCGATGACCCGCCGCCATCAGAGAGCGACGCGCATATGTGGTAAAAATTACCAATGGATGTCATCAACATGCGCGCAACCCACATAGTGATGGCCGGAGCATCGCGCGCTGAGACGGACACACCACGCATGCGCGCAGGATCAGCGCCATTTTCAAGAAGACTCAATGCGGGCAGCCATACTAGTAGTGTCCAGCCGCTCACCAGACCGCCCACAGGCACGTATTAAAGGGAGGAGGACAATATTAATCATATAACAATATCTAATCATAGTTTTCAGACGCAAAATTGTCCGAAACATCACAGAATTACAGTCATATGTTAAAGTTTGGGCACCCCTATTAATGTTAACCTTTTTTCTTTATAATAATTTTGGTTTTTGCAACAGCTATTTCAGTTTCATATATCTAATAACTGATGGACTCAGTTATATTTCTGGTTTCAAATGAGGTTTATTTTACTAACAGAAAATGTGCAATCTGCATTTAAACAAAATTTGACCGGTGCAAAAGTATGGGCACCCTTATAATTTTCTTGATTTGAACACTCCTAACTACTTTTTACTGACTTCCTGAAGCACTAAATTGGTTTTGTGACCTCATTGAGCTTTGAACTTCATAGCCAGGTGTATCAAATCATGAGAAAAGGTATTTAAGGTGCCACTTGCAAGTAGTTCTCCTATTTGATTCTCCTATGAAGAGTGGCATCATGGGCTCCTCAAAACAACTCTCAAATGATCTGAAAACAAAGATTATTCAACATAGCTTTTCAGGGGAAGGATACAAAAAGTTGTCTCAGAGATTTAACCTGTCAGTTTCCACTGTGAGGAACATAGTAAGGAAATGGAAGAACACAGGTACAGTTCTTGTTAAGCCCAGAAGTGGCAGGCCAAGAAAAATATCAGAAAGGCAGAGAAGAAGAATGGTGAGAACAGTCAAGGACAATCCACAGACCACCTCCAAAGACCTGCAGCATCATCTTGCTGCAGAAGGTGTCACTGTGCATCGGTCAACAATACAGCGCACTTTGCACAAGGAGAAACTGTATGGGAGAGTGATGCGAGAGAAGCCGTTTCTGCAAGCACGCCACAAACAGAGTCGCCTGAGGTATGCAAAAGCACATTAGGACAAGCCAGTTACATTTTGGAAGAAGGTCCTGTGGACTGATGAAACAAAGATTGAGTTGTTTGGTCATACAAAAAGGCGTTATGCATGGAGGCTAAAACACAGCATTCCAAGAAAAACACTTGCTACTCACAGTAAAATTTGGTGGAGGCTCCATCATGCTTTGGGGCTGTGTGGCCAATGCCGGCACCGGGAATCTTGTTAAAGTTGAGGGTCGCATGGATTCAACTCAGTATCAGCAGATTCTTGACAATAATGTACAAGAATCAGTGACGAAGTTGAAGTTGCGCAGGGGATGGATATTTCAGCAAGACAATGATCCAAAACACCGCTCCAAATCTACTCAGGCATTCATGCAGAGGAACTATTACAATGTTCTGGAATGGCCGTCCCAGTCCCCAGACCTGAATATCATTGAACATCTGTGGGATGATTTGAAGCGGGCTGTCCATGCTCGGCGACCATCAAACTTAACTGAACTGGAATTGTTTTGTAAACAGGAATGGTCACAAATACCTTCATCCAGGATCCAGGAACTCATTAATAGCTACAGGAAGCGACTAGAGGCTGTTATTTTTGCAAAAGGAGGATCTACGAAATATTAATGTCACTTTTATGTTGAGGTGCCCATACTTTTGCATCGGTCAAATTTTGTTTAAATGCAGATTGCACATTTTCTGTTAGTAAAATAAACCTCATTTGAATCCAGAAATATAACTGAGTCCATCAGTTATTAGATATATGAAACTGAAATAGCTGTTGCAAAAACCAAAATTGTTATAAAGAAAAAAGGTTAACATTAATAGGGGTGCCCAAACTTTAACATATGACTGTATAATAACCAAATCAAATTGTCTCCAACCGCATAAATAAAGTGTAGTAGCAGTGTACAGCAGCCCGGCTGAAGGTAGCTGTTCCCGCCTTTGGCCACTGGGTATGCCGAGTCCGGTTGGGACATTGTCTTTGCAGGTGGCCCAGCTGACGGCAGGTGTGGCATCGCGCCCCAGGGGGACTGTGGTAGGCCGGGTTTCTAGCTGGTCCCCCTACAATCTTCGGTGGTTTGGGGCCCTCCAGGTCCATGGGCGGGCCCCTAGTGACCATCTTTGATCTGGAGAACTGCGGCCTCCTGGCATCATGATGTTCATCGGCCAGACGAGCGGCTTCCTCAAGAGTCGTTGGCCGCCTGTCCTGAAGCCATTCCTGTGTCTCGGGGGTTAGTCCATTAAAGAATCATTCTAACAGAAAGAGCTGGAGGACGTCCTCCTTAGTGGTTGCTTGGCTCCCTTGTACCCACTGTAGCAGTGACCGCTGTAATTTACAGGCCCATTCAGCGTGGGTATTGGTTACGCGTTTTATAAGTCCGCAGAACTTTTGGCGGTATGCCTCTGGTGTCAGCGCATACCGGGCCAAGATCACTTCTTTGATCCGCTCATAGTCCATACAGTCCTCATCAGGTACCGTGCGCTAGGCGTCCGCTGCCTGGCCTGTCAGCTTGCTGGCCAGAATCTGAACCCGTTCCTCCGGCTTCACTTGATGAAGGGCACACTGCCGCTCAAAGTCCTGCAGAAAGCCATCAATGTCTTCCTCTGCCTCCACCAACTGTCGGAAGGCATTGTACTGGATCTTTTTGTGGCTTAGTGTTGAAGGTATCTGGTCGAAGGCCAGAGCTCCCCCTGCTCGCTGGCTCTCCTCTCTCCGCTCTGCCATCTCCATCTTGGCCAGCTCCACTTTGGTCCGCTCTGCCATCTCCATCTTGGCTAGCTCTATCCTGGTCCACTCTGAGATCCTTTCCTTCAGATCAGTACGCACATCAGCCATCACCTCTCGTATGATCTCTACTGCAGGGTTTGGGCCATAGAACGCCAGTCTGTTCTTTACCTTCCTCTGGAATTCGGTCTCCTCCACGTTCACATTGGGGGGCGCTGCACTGTCGTGTTCCATGATGACTGCTATCAAATCTGCTTTTGTTTTGTTGCTGACGATCAACCCTCAGGCTTCCACCAGATCTTTTAATGTAGTCCTCTTTAACTTCTGGTAGTTATTTTCCATTCATTCCTTTCCTCCTGTAGAAGGGGTATCAAATCCCGCTGTCTGCCACCAGTGTAACGGGGTCTACCAAGCTGGGGTACCTCTTTCAGTACCACCCCGTGTTTTCGGAGGTCTGCTCTGCGTTGGCTGGAGTCTGAATGAATGACGCTGGCTGGAATTCCTTGTTTTCATGGGTGCATATAAAAGATCACTGCTTCTCCATGTATTTCCAGTCTGACAACACTTTATTCACAGGACACAGAATATATCACACAGATACAGAGGGCAGGCCAATAGAAAAGCGGCAGGCCAGACATGCATTACTAAAGCCGCAGGTGGCCGGAGCCTGCCGATGTTTACTGTGGGAATTACAAAGGTGGGGGGAGGGCGGACAAAAGGGGAATGCTGATGCATTAGGGACATGCATCTCACATAGAACCTATTATCCATACATACAGTATAACTGCACAACATATTCTAGTTGCTGAGTGGTTCTGTAACAGTATATATTGACAGTGGTAGATTACGCCACACGGTATCCAGAGGCGGTTGCGTTACCTAACATACTGGCAGAGACGGTGGCAGCCGCCCTGCTCCAGGTTTTCTCACGGGTTGGATTTCCCCGGGAGATTATCTCAGACCAGGGTACCCAGTTTACAGCAGAGGTGACCAACCAACTGTGGAAGCTGTGCGGCGTAAAGTCCATTAGAAGCGCCCCGTACTACTCGCAAACCAATGGGTTGTGTGAACGCTTTAACGGGACATTAAAACAGCTCATTGGGACTTTTACCAGGACCTACAGGGACTGGGAGAAATTCTTGCCACACCTCCTGTTTGCCTATCGGGAGGTGCCCCAAGAATCCACGGGGTTCTCCCCGTTCGAGCTGGTATACGGGAGATGGGTAAGGGGACCCCTAGACTTAGTGCTGGAACACTGGGAAGGGGAGGGCCTCAGAGAAGGGGTACCTATTGTACCCTATGTGTTGGAATTCCGGGACCGCCTACAGGAGCTGACCCAGGCTGTACGTGAGAACCTGCAGGCGACCCAGCGGCGCCAGCGCATATGGTACGATCGGAGGGCCAGAGAGCGCACTTTGGAAATAGGACAAAAGGTCCTGGTGTTAGAGCCCACTAAGCAGAACAAGTTCCAAGCTGCATGGCAGGGGCCCTACCAGGTAGTGGGGAAAATAGCCGACACAACCTATAATGTCGCCGATTGTGACGACCCCAGGGTTATCCGCATGTTCCACGTGAATATGCTGAAGCCCTACCGGGAGCGCCCTGAAGAGGTAGTGGCCATCTGTGCACCTGAAGCAGAGGATTTAGCCGGACTTCCCTTGCCGGATGTCTTAGGGGAAAGGACTCCGTCTAAAACATGGGACCAAGCACACTTGGGTGAAGACCTAGGCCCCCGGGAGAGACAGCAGGCGGAGGAGTTGTTGAGGCAGCGACAGAAGATGTTTTCGGGGAGACCAGGGTACACTCGCCTGGCACAACACAAGGTTGAGGCCCAGGATCAGACCCCCCTGCAACAAAACCCCTTCTGTGTCCCTGAGTCTGTACGAGAGGGGATGCGACAAGAGATGTTGCGTTTAGGGGTCATTGAAGAATCAGTGCCTGGGCATCCCCCGTAGTGTTAGTGCCTGTGATGGTGTGATATGTGGATATCATTTTTTGTATATTCTTATTTTTAACAATTCCAGTTATTTTTATAATGTTTTTCTTATTACATTGTAAGTCTAGAGCCTCACTGTATCTGTCTCTTGATGACCCCCTGTAGTGCATTAATCCTTAAGGCCCTTTGTTCTCCTCTGGGAGGCCTGGAAACCGCCCCAACTTGTTTGACTACCCCTGGACAAGGAAGGGGGTGGAGGGAAGAACAGCAGCCGGACAAGTCAGTTCCGGTGTGGACAGGATCGTGCACAGACAGCACTTCAGAGAGAGAAGGACCCATTTTATCCTCTGGTGCTAGAGTTTTGGAATCTCGTTTCCCTGGACATTTTATCCTGATACTGGACTGCATTCTTATTCTGGACTATCTTATCCTTTGTGTGGTGGACTGAATATGGACCTTTTCGTATTTTTGCCTGAATAAAGGTCTTGGAATTGTTCACTCTTCGCTTGCTCTGTTGATTGTGTGATACCAGAGAAGGACCCCGTAGTGTTAGTGCCCAAGAAGGATGGGACTACACGGTTTTGTGTAGACTGTCGTAAGCTCAATGAGAAAACAGTGACGGATGCACACCCCATGCCGCGTGTGGATGAGTTGTTAGACCGGCTGGCGGGGGCAAAGTATTTGACCACCATCGATCTATGCAAAGGCTACTGGCAGATTCCCCTTAGTCCTGACGCTATTCCCAAGTCGGCATTTGTCACCCCGTTCGGCTTATTCCAGTTTCGAGTTATGCCATTCGGGATGAAGAATGCCCCGGCGACCTTCCAAAGGCTGGCTGGCCGGCTTCTGGATGGTCTCCAGGACTATGCTTGTGCCTACCTGGACGACATCGCCATCTACAGTGCGACATGGGAAGAGCATCTAAATCACCTAGAGACAGTATTGGACAGGATCCACCAGGCCGGAATCACCCTGAACCCAAACAAGTGTCACGTGGGCAAAGCAGAGGTTCAATATTTAGGGCATTGGGTGGGAAGTGGGAAACAGCGACCTGAACCAGCCAAGATTGAGGCCATAGCCAAATGGCCCATCCCACGCACTAAAACCCAGGTCATGGCGTTTCTAGGGACAGCGGGGTATTACAGGAAATTCGTTCCCAATTACAGCAGCGTAGCCAAGCCCCTCACTGATTTGACCCGTAAGAACCAACCCCACCAGGTAACCTGGACCCCAGGGTGTGAGGAAGCCTTCTGCCAACTAAAGGACGCCCTCACCAATACCCCTGTATTGGCCGCACCCGATCCAACTAAACGTTTCCTGGTTCACACAGACGCTTCTATGTTTGGATTGGGGGTAGTACTGAGCCAAGTCGGGCCGAACGGCCAAGAACACCCGGTAGCTTACCTGAGTCGGAAACTACTGCCCCGTGAAGTAAGCTATGCGGCCATTGAGAAGGAGTGCCTGGCGGTAGTATGGGCACTCAAGAAGTTGCAACCATATTTGTATGGAGGACAGTTTTCCCTCCTAACGGACCATAATCCCCTAGTCTGGCTTAATCAGGTCTCTGGGGACAACGCCAGATTGCTGCGGTGGAGTTTAGCCCTACAACCTCTGGACTTCACCATCCACCACAGACCCGGCAAACAAAACGGTAACGCCGATGGACTAAGGCTAGTTTCACACTAGCGTTTTGGAGCGCTGCGACGGCCTGCGCACGGCCACCGCTAAGCCCCGCCCCCTGCCGCGCCCCGCCGGTAGCTCCGCCCACCAGCGTATGACGCTGCATGCGCCCTGCGTCCCCTATCTTTATCACAGGGGGCGCAGGCCGTGCGCAGTATGCGTTTGGCGGCGCATGCGCCTTTTTGACGGTGCGCCGACGCAACCAAACTGCAGCAGGTTGCGTTTGGCGCGTCCTTTTGAGGCCGTCGCAGCGCTCCAAAACGCTAGTGTGAAACTAGCCTTAGTCGACAAACGGAACTTGTACCAACCCCATAAACTTCGGTCATCCCCAAACCGATCCGTTGAGGATCAGACTGTGTATGCCGATCGCGTCGCTGAAAAGGGGGAGCCGTGTTACAGAGCAACTTAGCACACAGAATATGTTGTGCAGTTATATGTATGTATAATAGGTTCTATGTGAGATGCATGTCCCCAATGCATCAGCCCACAGGCTGCGCCCAGTCGCTCCCCCCCACCTTTGTAATTCCCACAGTAAACATCGGCCTTTTTTATTGGCCTGCCCTCTGTATCTGTGTGATATATTCTGTGTCCTGTGAGTAAAGTGTTGTCAGACTGGAAATACATGGAGAAGCAGTGATCTTTTACATGCGCCCATGTAACCAAGGAATTCCAGCCAGCGTCCTTCATTCAGACTCCAGCCAAAGCAGAGTGGACATCCGAAAACACGGGGTGGTACTGAAAGAGGTACCCGAGATAGGAAGACCCCGTTACAGTTCTGCAGCAGCTCCTGACTGTATGTGACTGACAGCTTTATATAAGATGTTCTGCAGCAGCTCCTGTCTTAATGTGACTGACAGCTCTATATGAGAGGTTCTGCAGCAGTTCCAGCCTGTATATGACTGACAGCTCTACATGAGAGGTTCTGCAGCAGCTCCTGTCTGTATGTGACTGACAGCTCTACATGAGAGGTTCTGCAGCAGCTCCTGTCTGTATGTGACTGACAGCTCTACATGAGAGGTTCTGCAGCAGCTCCTGTCTGTATATGACTGACAGCTCTACATGAGAGGTTCTGCAGCAGCTCTACATGAGAGGTTCTGCAGAAGCTCCGGCCGGTATATGACTGACAGCTCTACATGAGAGGTTCTGCAGAAGCTCCGGCCGGTATATGACTGACAGCTCTACATGAGAGGTTCTGCAGAAGCTCCGGCCGGTATATGACTGACAGCTCTACATGAGAGGTTCTGCAGCAGCTCCAGCCTGTATATGACTGACAGCTCTACATGAGAGGTTCTGCAGCAGCTCCAGCCTGTATATGACTGACAGCTCTACATGAGAGGTTCTGCAGCAGCTCCTGTCTGTATGTGACTGACAGCTCTACATGAGAGGTTCTGCAGCAGCTCCTGTCTGTATGTGACTGACAGCTCTACATGAGAGGTTCTGCAGCAGCTCCGGCCGGTATATCACTGACAGCTCTACATGAGAGGTTCTGCAGCAGCTCCGGCTGGTAAATGACTGACATCTCTACATGAGAGGTTCTGCAGCAGCTCCGGCCGGTAAATGACTGACAGCTCTACATGAGAGGTTCTGCAGCAGCTCCGGCCGGTAAATGACTGACAGCTCTACATGAGAGGTTCTGCAGCAGCTCCTGTCTGTATATGACTGACAGCTCTACATGAGAGGTTCTGCAGCAGCTCCAGCCGGTATATCACTGACAGCTCTACATGAGAGGTTCTGCAGCAGCTCCGGCCGGTAAATGACTGACAGCTCTACATGAGAGGTTCTGCAGCAGCTCCGGCCGGTAAATGACTGACAGCTCTACATGAGAGGTTCTGCAGCAGCTCCTGTCTGTATGTGACTGACAGCTCTACATGAGAGGTTCTGCAGCAGCTCCGGCCGGTAAATGACTGACAGCTCTACATGAGAGGTTCTGCAGCAGCTCCGGCCGGTAAATGACTGACAGCTCTACATGAGAGGTTCTGCAGCAGCTCCTGTCTGTATGTGACTGACAGCTCTACATGAGAGGTTCTGCAGCAGCTCCGGCCGGTATATCACTGACAGCTCTACATGAGAGGTTCTGCAGCAGCTCCGGCCGGTAAATGACTGACAGCTCTACATGAGAGGTTCTGCAGCAGCTCCGGCCGGTAAATGACTGACAGCTCTACATGAGAGGTTCTGCAGCAGCTCCTATCTGTATATGACTGACAGCTCTACATGAGAGGTTCTGCAGCAGCTCCGGCCGGTATATCACTGACAGCTCTACATGAGAGGTTCTGCAGCAGCTCCGGCCGGTAAATGACTGACAGCTCTACATGAGAGGTTCTGCAGCAGCTCCGGCCGGTAAATGACTGACAGCTCTACATGAGAGGTTCTGCAGAAGCTCCGGCCGGTATATGACTGACAGCTCTACATGAGAGGTTCTGCAGAAGCTCCGGCCGGTATATGACTGACAGCTCTACATGAGAGGTTCTGCAGCAGCTCCAGCCTGTATATGACTGACAGCTCTACATGAGAGGTTCTGCAGCAGCTCCTGTCTGTATGTGACTGACAGCTCTACATGAGAGGTTCTGCAGCAGCTCCGGCCGGTATATCACTGACAGCTCTACATGAGAGGTTCTGCAGCAGCTCCGGCCGGTAAATGACTGACAGCTCTACATGAGAGGTTCTGCAGCAGCTCCGGCCGGTAAATGACTGACAGCTCTACATGAGAGGTTTTGCAGCAGCTCCGGCCGGTATATCACTGACAGCTCTACATGAGAGGTTCTGCAGCAGCTCCGGCCGGTATATGACTGACAGCTCTACATGAGAGGTTCTGCAGCAGCTCCGGCCGGTAAATGACTGACAGCTCTACATGAGAGGTTCTGCAGCAGCTCCGGCCGGTATATCACTGACAGCTCTACATGAGAGGTTCTGCAGCAGCTCCGGCCGGTATATGACTGACAGCTCTACATGAGAGGTTCTGCAGCAGCTCCGGCCGGTAAATGACTGACAGCTCTACATGAGAGGTTTTGCAGCAGCTCCGGCCGGTATATGACTGACAGCTCTACATGAGAGGTTCTGCAGCAGCTCCTGTCTGTATATGACTGACAGCTCTACATGAGAGGTTCTGCAGCAGCTCCAGCCGGTATATCACTGACAGCTCTACATGAGAGGTTCTGCAGCAGCTCCGGCCGGTAAATGACTGACAGCTCTACATGAGAGGTTCTGCAGCAGCTCCGGCCGGTAAATGACTGACAGCTCTACATGAGAGGTTCTGCAGCAGCTCCTGTCTGTATGTGACTGACAGCTCTACATGAGAGGTTCTGCAGCAGCTCCGGCCGGTAAATGACTGACAGCTCTACATGAGAGGTTCTGCAGCAGCTCCGGCCGGTAAATGACTGACAGCTCTACATGAGAGGTTCTGCAGCAGCTCCTGTCTGTATGTGACTGACAGCTCTACATGAGAGGTTCTGCAGCAGCTCCGGCCGGTATATCACTGACAGCTCTACATGAGAGGTTCTGCAGCAGCTCCGGCCGGTAAATGACTGACAGCTCTACATGAGAGGTTCTGCAGCAGCTCCGGCCGGTAAATGACTGACAGCTCTACATGAGAGGTTCTGCAGCAGCTCCTATCTGTATATGACTGACAGCTCTACATGAGAGGTTCTGCAGCAGCTCCGGCCGGTATATCACTGACAGCTCTACATGAGAGGTTCTGCAGCAGCTCCGGCCGGTAAATGACTGACAGCTCTACATGAGAGGTTCTGCAGCAGCTCCGGCCGGTAAATGACTGACAGCTCTACATGAGAGGTTCTGCAGAAGCTCCGGCCGGTATATGACTGACAGCTCTACATGAGAGGTTCTGCAGAAGCTCCGGCCGGTATATGACTGACAGCTCTACATGAGAGGTTCTGCAGCAGCTCCAGCCTGTATATGACTGACAGCTCTACATGAGAGGTTCTGCAGCAGCTCCTGTCTGTATGTGACTGACAGCTCTACATGAGAGGTTCTGCAGCAGCTCCGGCCGGTATATCACTGACAGCTCTACATGAGAGGTTCTGCAGCAGCTCCGGCCGGTAAATGACTGACAGCTCTACATGAGAGGTTCTGCAGCAGCTCCGGCCGGTAAATGACTGACAGCTCTACATGAGAGGTTTTGCAGCAGCTCCGGCCGGTATATCACTGACAGCTCTACATGAGAGGTTCTGCAGCAGCTCCGGCCGGTATATGACTGACAGCTCTACATGAGAGGTTCTGCAGCAGCTCCGGCCGGTATATCACTGACAGCTCTACATGAGAGGTTCTGCAGCAGCTCCGGCCGGTAAATGACTGACAGCTCTACATGAGAGGTTTTGCAGCATCTCCGGCCTGTCCCTCCCCTAGCGGCGGGGGCGTGTCTCCGGGAGCGCAGTGACGTCAGAGTGAGGCATGCTGGGAGGAGGCGGCGCGGTGGGGGTTGCTGCATTGCAGCCTCATCTGGAATCCAATATATTAACAATGGCGACGTCCAATCCCAGCAACAGCGGCTGCGGCGGCGGCGGAGGAGGAGGCGGAGCGGGGCCCGGACAGCAGCACAGCACGGTCAGCAGCATGCAGGGTGAGCGCCGCCGCGACCTGTGCCCCAGGTGTATGTGTGTGTGTGTGTGTGTGTGTGTGTGTGTGTGTGTGTGTGTGTGTCTGTCTGTCTGTCTGTCTGTCTGTCTGTCTGTCTGTCTGTCTGTCTGTCTGTGCCCCGTGTGTGTGTGTGTGTGTGTGTGCTGTGCCCCCCTGTGTGTGTGTGTGTGCTGTGCCCCCCTGTGTGTGTGTGTGTGCTGTGCCCCCCTGTGTGTGTGTGTGTGCTGTGCCCCCCTGTGTGTGTGTGTGTGCTGTGCCCCCCTGTGTGTGTGTGTGTGCTGTGCCCCCCTGTGTGTGTGTGTGTGTGCTGTGCCCCCCTGTGTGTGTGTGTGTGCTGTGCCCCCCTGTGTGTGTGTGTGTGTGCTGTGCCCCCCTGTGTGTGTGTGTGTGTGCTGTGCCCCCCTGTGTGTGTGTGTGTGTGCTGTGCCCCCCTGTGTGTGTGTGTGTGCTGTGCCCCCCTGTGTGTGTGTGTGTGTGCTGTGCCCCCCTGTGTGTGTGTGTGTGTGCTGTGCCCCCCTGTGTGTGTGTGTGTGTGCTGTGCCCCCCTGTGTGTGTGTGTGTGTGCTGTGCCCCCCTGTGTGTGTGTGTGTGTGCTGTGCCCCCCTGTGTGTGTGTGTGTGCTGTGCCCCCCTGTGTGTGTGTGTGTGCTGTGCCCCCCTGTGTGTGTGTGTGTGCTGTGCCCCCCTGTGTGTGTGTGTGTGTGCTGTGCCCCCCTGTGTGTGTGTGTGTGTGTGCTGTGCCCCCCTGTGTGTGTGTGTGTGTGCTGTGCCCCCCTGTGTGTGTGTGTGTGTGCTGTGCCCCCCTGTGTGTGTGTGTGTGTGCTGTGCCCCCCTGTGTGTGTGTGTGTGTGTGCTGTGCCCCCCTGTGTGTGTGTGTGTGTGTGCTGTGCCCCCCTGTGTGTGTGTGTGTGTGTGTGCTGTGCCCCCCTGTGTGTGTGTGTGTGCTGTGCCCCCCTGTGTGTGTGTGTGTGTGCTGTGCCCCCCTGTGTGTGTGTGTGTGTGTGCTGTGCCCCCGTGTGTGTGTGTGTGTGTGTGCTGTGCCCCCCTGTGTGTGTGCTGTGCCCCCCTGTGTGTGTGCTGTGCCCCCCTGTGTGTGTGCTGTGCCCCCCTGTGTGTGTGCTGTGCCCCCCTGTGTGTGTGCTGTGCCCCCCTGTGTGTGTGCTGTGCCCCCCTGTGTGTGTGCTGTGCCCCCCTGTGTGTGTGCTGTGCCCCCCTGTGTGTGTGCTGTGCCCCCCTGTGTGTGTGCTGTGCCCCCCTGTGTGTGTGCTGTGCCCCCCTGTGTGTGTGCTGTGCCCCCCTGTGTGTGTGCTGTGCCCCCCTGTGTGTGTGCTGTGCCCCCCTGTGTGTGTGCTGTGCCCCCCTGTGTGTGTGCTGTGCCCCCCTGTGTGTGTGCTGTGCCCCCCTGTGTGTGTGTGTGTGTGTGCTGTGCCCCCCTGTGTGTGTGTGTGTGTGTGCTGTGCCCCCCTGTGTGTGTGTGTGTGTGTGCGCTGTGCCCCCGTGTGTGTGTGTGTGTGTGTGCGCTGTGCCCCCCTGTGTGTGTGTGTGTGCTGTGCCCCCCTGTGTGTGTGTGTGTGCTGTGCCCCCGTGTGTGTGTGTGTGTGTGTGTGTGTGTGCTGTGCCCCCGTGTGTGTGTGTGCTGTGCCCCCCTGTGTGTGTGTGTGTATATATACACACACTATAGGTCTGTCCTGTGGTGTTCTATGCTCTCTTGTACATTTGCGCTTGCCCCCTGTATATATTTGCTGCCCCCCCGCCTCCTGTATATCCTGTAGTATGTGCCATTAGTTCTGCCCCCTGATAGTGACCCCTGTGCCCCCCTAATTCTGAGCCATGTATGTCCATTGTGCCCCTCACCCGTATCCATGCGGCCACCTCTTACCACATGCCCAGCACCCCCCGCCCTGACCCTTCTCTGTGCCCGGCTGACCCCTCTGACTGTCCTCCTGTTGTGTTCAGCCTCTGATCTCTGCCCATCTGCCGTGCCCCCTGTAATCCGTCTGTGCCATCTTCATCCTCACCCCTCCCCCAGATGCAGGGAACTCTGTGCCCTCCTGCCCATCACCGCCTGCAGTCAGCACCCCTTCAGGATGTAAGCCCCCTGTAGAGAGGAGGCTGGAGCTGTTATGTTCCCCAATCGGCCCATGTAGACCCGTCACCAGGACTTACAGCGTCACTGTCTCTAATGAGCGAGCCGTTACCCGGCCTCAGGGCAGAAAAGCCCACCTGTGATGGAGAAGCCTGAGCCGCAGGACTACGGACCCCCCTGTAACCATGCCCCCAGAATAACTCTATGCTCATACCCGCCCAGCAGTGCACCCTGGGTCATCTCCCCCTGCCAGGTCTCCTGATGGCCCACTATATAGTGCCCTATACGGTCACACAGTGCCACCCCCGTCTGTGTCTTGATACCGTCCACCCTCCTGCCTTGTGATGTCCTAACAGTCGTGTGATCTGGGGGGCTCGTGTGCCCACTGCTACCCGGGACCTGTTTGATCTGGGGGGCTCGTGTGCCCACTGCTGCCCGGGGCCTTGTGATCTGGGGGGCTCGTGTGCCCACTGCTGATCAGGGCCATGTGATCTGGGGGGTTTGTGTGCCCACTACTGCCCTGGGCCGTGTGATCTGGGGGGGCTCGTGTGCCCGCCGCTGCCTGGGCCGTGTCACCCTCTCAGCTGGTGCTGGAGCCTGCTCCGGACCCCTGAGAGCTGTCATTCTCATTCCCCTCTGTATGGCCCAGGATGGACGTTGCATTGTGGGTCGTCCCATCTTGTATTTCCACCGCTTGGCCTCTTGCTCAGTGGGGGGCACGCAGTATTCTACAGCGCTGTATAGTGGCAGGCGGGTGACCACGGGTTCTCCATGTCTTCAGAATGGCCGTCTATGAACGGCCACACTGACCACTAGTCACATAACCTCAGGTGCCTTCTCATGGCTTCTTTTGAAGTGAGAGGTTTTTTTTTCAAATGGGGGGGTCTGTTTTTTTTTTTTTTTTTTGAGAGAATTTTTTAAAGGGAAGTTTCAGCCCCATAGACTTCAGTGAATCTATGAGTGGAAATTCTGGCACCCTGAAGTCAGAGCAGCGTCTGAAGCCGGCGTCACACTACCTTAGATTATGGACGAGTTCTGGGCGATAAAAAATTCACACAGCACTCGGACCAATGGGGCAGCTCCCTTCATGCTTATACGTACGAGAGAAATCACAACGTGCTGCACCGTATTACTGCCGAAACTTGCCAATGCAAGTCTATGGGGGCGAACTAAAATCCCAGAACCACACGGAGGGGCCTAGTGAATGACCTGCATAGAGCTGGGACCACCATAACAAAGGCTACCATCAGTAACACACTATGCCACCAGGGACTCAGATCCTGCAGTGCCAGACGTGTCCCCCTGCTTAAGCCAGTACATGTCCGGGCCCGTCTGAAGTTTGCTAGAGAGAATTTGGATTATCCACAAGAATATTGGGAGAATGTCATATGGTCTGATGAAAGTAAAGTGGAACTGTTTGGTAGAAACAAAACTCGTCGTGTTTGGAGGAGACAGACTGCTGAGTTGCATCCAAAGAACACCATACCTACTGTGAAGCATGGGGGTGGCAACATCATGTTTTTGGTGGTGTTTCTCTGCAAAGGGACCAGGACGACTGATCCGTGTACATGAAAGAATGAATGGGGCCATAGACCGTGAGATTTTGAGCGCAAACCTCCTTCCATCAGCAAGAGCATTGAAGATGAAACGTGGATGGGTCTTTCAGCATGATAATGATCCCAAGCACACCGCCATTTCTGGATTTGTCTTCTCATTTTGACTCTCATAGTTGTGGTCTACCTATGATGTCAATTACAGAACTTGCACAATTGGTGGCTGACTAAATACCCCCCCCCCCCACTGTGCATGTATGTATGTATGATTTTTCACCAATATTCGAGGCCATGGATCCATTCTATGTCCATTTTGCAAGCCAGCGATAAAATCTCGCCCTACAGATGTCACATGGATGCTTTATATTCTACGGTACGTGTGACACCGGCCTGATGCTTATTTTGGTAGATGAGCGAGGAGTTTCCCCAAAAAATGAAGGAATAATCAGGGAGATTCAAGAAATGGTCTGTTGCCCCCTAGCAACCAATCAGGGCTCAGCTTTCATGTTGTAGTTTGCTCTGGGGAAACGAAAGCTGCTCTGTGATTGGTTGCTATGGGCAACACTAAGTCAGACTCTCCAACAAGGCCCAATTTTCTTGTCAGATTCTCCACAATATTTCCCTCATATTCCGGGTGTCTGAAGTGTTAACCCCTTCCTGCTCCATGGCGGATAGGCGACACAGCCGGCCCTTGCCTGTCATGGCGGCGACCGGCCTCTCTCGCTGTTACGCTGCCTCTTTTAATCTCTGAGGGCATTTATTCTGAAAATAAATGAAATTTTGTATTTTTGCGCCCGGCGCTGCTGCTGTTGCCGCTAATGAACAAGAATTTGTGTTTTCTACTTTAGGCCTTCAGATAAACTTCTGTGACAATGCGCAAAGTAAGCCGTGCTGATTGTTCTCCTTTTCTGGCCTTGTGGTTCCTGTCGCCTCCATCTTGGTATTGGGAATGTATCCACTGTCGCTCCAACTAACAGCTCTTCAAAGTGAACCCGTCCGTCCGCCTCCCGCCAAATCCCCGGCCTTGCGCTTTATTAGTTGTGATTATTTTATTTTTTGTAGATTTTAATAAAATATTTTTTTTTTTTTTTTTTTTTTTTTTTTACGATTGGTATAAATGTCAAACTGTATATTTTATATGTAATAAAATCCGCCAATTTTTTAATTTTTTTTTTTTTAAATTTTGGATGTGATGGGTTCACTTTAATGAGATTCTCGCCATAAAAAAAAAAAAAAATCAACCCAGAAAAAAAAATTTCTATTAATCTGGTCCTTTGGTGGCCATTTTGGTGTCGCGGCTCCTCTATTGATTGGTGCGATGATCACTGCTTGCTTGATCTGAATGAGACGTCTCTGCGCTTTAGCTGTTGAACCACAATGATCAGCATGCTCAGATTCAACAGTTGGAGGGCGGTGTCCGTTTTTATGGTGAGCCATCATGACATTTGATAAAGCAGCAATCCGTCATCCTCCTATGTGCCATACACAGAACCATGCTCCCGGCTGTTTGGCGTGGTTGCAGCTTTGGCTGTGACTGGAGAAGAGGGTCACATTAAAAGATTCAATACACGAGTAGAAATCTGTAATGTGGATTGCTGCTTTTCTCTCTCCATTCTTCTCATTGTGATCATCAGCCATATCATGGGGGGGGGGGGGGCATTGTAATCACAGTGGGGGCTCGCCGCTGACATCTGTTTGGATTTCTCCTTTGTGGGCCCGGACCACCATGTTGACTTCTCCTGACCATTGCTGTCAGAGTAACACTTCTCCCTTTTGTGTGGCCCCAAAAATAATGAAAAACCTGAACCCCTCTGGTAACGATCCCATGTGAGGGCCTCGGTGCAGGGGGTGCGCCATTTCTCCAGTCTGTATAGGGTCCATTATTTAATAGCCAGCACAGATAAAAGAGCACTTAGCAGTTTTCATTGGGATCAGGGGCGTCATGCCAATATCCTGGCCATGGTTTATGGCTGATGTGGGGCACTCTTCCATCTGTGTGGTTGGGAAAGCGCCATATTAGCAGGACCCCAATAATCCAAGTGTTCCCGAAAGAATGGGATAGTGTCGGGATCCTTACTCGTCTAGGATGGAGAAATGGCTTTATGTCGGGATCTCCGATGGTCTAAGGCGGTGAAGTGGGTTAGTGTTGAGAGCCCTGGTGGTTTAGGATGGTGAAACTGGCTAGTGTCTGGATCCCTGGTGGTGGTGTGGGTTGGTGTCTGGATCCCCGGTGGGGTAGTGGGTTGGTGTCTGGATCCCCGGTGGGGTAGTGGGTTGGTGTCTGGATCCCCGGTGGGATAGTGGGTTGGTGTCTGGATCCCCGGTGGGATAGTGGGTTGGTGTCTGGATCCCCGGTGGGGTAGTGGGTTGGTGTCTGGATCCCCGGTGGGGTAGTGGGTTGGCGTCGGGATCCCCGGTGGGGTAGTGGGTTGGTGTCGGGATCCCTGCTGGTCTAGGATGGTGAAGTGGGTTTTTGTCAAGATGCCTGGAGGTTTAGGATGGTGAAACAGGTTAATATTTGGACCCCTGGTGGTGTAGTGGGTTAGTATAGGGATCCTGGTGGTCTAGCATGGTGTAGTGGGTTAGTGTCATGGTACTGTATATTTTACCGTTTGGGACACTGGTAGAGCTATTTTTTTTTTTTTTTTTGTTCTTCGTCCCCATCAACCCTTTGTGAATTCTCGTCTTGGTGCAGCAGCTGCGTATCCCCCCTCCCCCTCGGCTGATCAATAATTCATGCAGCGTGCTGGTGGAGCGGACCTTCATGGGATTATGATTGGATATTTCCTCTGCTGCCATGACTCACCAGGGAATGTGTCACCAGGAATGACTGACCTGCTGCGTCCAGAGGAGCAGCGGAGTACCTGAGCCGGGTGACCCAGCGGCCTGACCGGAATGGGCTGAGTAAGACGTCCATGTCATCTCTGGTCACTGCGTTGTCTGCTCAGTGTCAGGCAGGGGCATAAAGCCACTTGCACTTCTAGGAAAAGGTCACTTTTTTTTTTCTTTGTTTTCTATTTTTATTACAGATTTTGGGGGTCGGTAATTTATGAGGGGGTTGTTAATATTATTTTCTTTAATCATTCTTTAGGTAAACGCAAAGCACTGAAGTTAAATTTTGCCAACCCGGCCTTCAAATCCACAGCAAAGTTCACACTGAACCCCACAATTCAGCCAGCACATCTGTGAGTATTGTCTGTAATATCTGATCCATGGAGGAGGGTCACTCACAATGTGCGGGGGCTTCTCATCCATGGAGGGGGTCACTCACAATATGCGAAGGCTTCTCATCCATGGAGGGGGTCACTCACAATGTGCGGGGGCTTCTCATCCATGGAGGGGGTCACTCACAATGTGCGAAGGCTTCTCATCCATGGAGGGGGTCACTCACAATGTGCGAAGGCTTCTCATCCATGGAGGGGGTCACTCACAATGTGCGGGGGCTTCTCATCCATGGAGGGGGGGTCACTCACAATGTGTGGGGGCTTCTCATCTATGGAGGGGGGGTCACTCACAATGTGTGGGGGCTTCTCATCCATGGAGGGGGTCACTCACAATGTGCGGGGGCTTCTCATCCATGGAGGAGGGGGTCACTCACAATGTGCGGGGGCTTCTCATCCATGGAGGAGGGGATCACTCACAATGTGCGGGGGCTTCTCATCCATGGAGGAGGGGATCACTCACAATGTGTGGGGGCTTCTCATCTATGGAGGGGGGTCACTCACAATGTGTGGGGGCTTCTCATCCATGGAGGGGGGGTCACTCACAATGTGTGGGGGCTTCTCATCTATGGAGGGGGGTCACTCACAATGTGTGGGGGCTTCTCATCTATGGAGGGGGGGGTCACTCACAATGTGCGGGGGCTTCTCATCCATGGAGGGGGTCACTCACAATGTGTGGGGGCTTCTCATCTATGGAGGGGGGGGTCACTCACAATGTGTGGGGGCTTCTCATCCATGGAGGGGGTCACTCACAATGTGTGGGGGCTTCTCATCCATGGAGGGGGGGGGGGTCACTCACAATGTGTGGGGGCTTCTCATCCATGGAGGGGGGGGGGGGTCACTCACAATGTGTGGGGGCTTCTCATCCATGGAGGGGGGGGGGTCACTCACAATGTGTGGGGGCTTCTCATCCATGGAGGGGGGGGGGGTCACTCACAATGTGTGGGGGCTTCTCATCCATGGAGGGGGGGGGGGGTCACTCACAATGTGTGGGGGCTTCTCATCCATGGAGGGGGGGGGTCACTCACAATGTGTGGGGGCTTCTCATCCATAGAGGGGGGGGTCACTCACAATGTGTGGGGGCTTCTCATCCATGGAGGGGGGGGTCACTCACTTGTCTGCTGAAGAACATGGATTCGGATCCTGCACACAGTGGCGGCGGCCATTTTCTGTGACTTATTCTGTAATTTTTTCTGTTCCCGTCTCTTCTCCTAATCAGGATGCAGAAAACTGATGCGATGAGGAACTTCGAGACCACCTACCAAAAGCAGGAAGTGCGTCTGGCGGGGGGGAAGCAGTACAGCTCCAACGAACAAGCCACAAAAAACCGCCTGTAAGTCGGGGGAGAGCGGTCACGGGAGAGAGTGGCCACAGTCACAGGGGAGAGCGATCACGGGAGAGAGCGGCCACGGTCAAGGGAGAGAGCGGCCACGGTCACGGGAGAGAGCGGCCACGGTCACGGGAGAGAGCGGCCGCGGTCACGGGAGAGAGCGGCCGCGGTCACGGGAGAGAGCGGCCGCGGTCACGGGAGAGAGCGGCCGCAGTCACGGGAGAGAGCGGCCGCAGTCACGGGAGAGAGCGGCCGCAGTCACGGGAGAGAGCGGCCACAGTCACGGGAGAGAGCGGCCACGGGGGAGAGCGGCACCCACTGTGATCAGATTTCCAGCTGAGTCCCATAATTGCATTAATCTGATTTATTGCCTCTTCGCTGGTTATTACTCACAGCAAAGACGCTCCGGGGACCATTACCCGCTAATGACTGCGGATCGCAGACGGGACCTTGCACAGCCGCTCGCGCCTTCTCCATTCTTCAGGGTTTTGTGTTCAGTCACACATTTAATTAAAGGATTTATTTTTATTTTTTTCTGTCTTATACTGTATTTTAATTTACTTTATTCTGATGACATCTTCCATGATTATCTGCTGGATACTTGGTAGTTTTAAAATGACAAAAACATTATTCATTTTTTCTTTTTTTTGGTGACTCGATTTTGTTGTATTAGCGACCCTTAATCTAGTCTCTTGATGGGACTGGTGGTTGTGTCTGTGGATGGGGCCGCCAGGCTTGGCTCTGGGCTCGCCGGCCGCCAGGCTTGGCTCTGGGCTCGCCGGCCGCCAGGCTTGGCTCTGGGCTCGCCGGCGTCGATTAGGTTGACTGACATTGGGTTATGTCAGCAACATCGGAAGGACAACTCTGCAGCCAGAGACGGGTTTGGATCTCTGCCGATGCTGGTGTTCGGTCGGGGGTGGGTGTATGCAGAGGTGGCCTGTATCTTTAATTAGCGAGCGTGGGGGGCTGCTTGGATGAATTGACTAAATGTCTCCATTTCTCAGATTTTTTTATTTTTTTTTTTGCACAGAGAGCGATTACGAACACACAGCATCGAGTCTTCGGGAAAATTGAAGCTTTCACCAGAGCAGCATTGGGACTTCACAGCCGAGGACCTGAAGGACCTGGGCGAGATCGGGAGGGGAGCGTACGGCTCCGTGAACAAAATGATTCATAACCCTAGTGGACAAATTATGGCTGTTAAGGTGAGAGAGCGGCACCCCAGTCTAGCGCTCCCCATCCCCCCACATTTTCTGTTTCAAGAAAACTTTTTTTTGGTTTGCTTTTTTTGGTTCAAGAAAACTATTTTTTCTTTCTACTCTTTAAGTTTTTTTCTTTGTTCTTTTAAACTTAAATTTTATTTATTTTTTTAATCCAGCGAATTCGGTCGACGGTGGACGAGAAGGAACAGAAGCAGCTTCTGATGGACCTGGACGTGGTGATGCGGAGCAGCGACTGTCCGTACATTGTGCAGTTCTATGGGGCGCTGTTCAGAGAGGTGTGAGCAGATTCTGGCCATTTGTGGATTTTTTGTTGTCTGTAATTGTTGTGTTTTCTATATATTTTCCCTCTTTCCTCCCAGGGAGATTGCTGGATCTGCATGGAGCTCATGGCTACCTCGTTTGACAAGTTTTACAAATATGTATATAGTTCATTAGACGACGTTATTCCAGAAGAGATTTTAGGAAAAATAACTTTAGCTGTGAGTAAAAACTTTTTTATTTTTTTTTATTTTTTTCACCCCCCCATGCCAGATTAACCCTTCAACACCCTGTGATGTACATTTTTGCCATAGGACGATGTGACTGTATGAAGCGTGCGATCGCAGGGCCAAGCGCCCTAAGGGGGCTAAAAAATAAAAATGGAATCGCTAAAAATCCAGAATTTTTAAAATAACAAAAAGTTGACACGTTTGGTATCGCTTTAGTTGTACTGACCTAGAAGAAAAAAAGACTATGGTTTTTGGAAGTAGAGGAGGGAAGAAAGGCTTGTGGTTGGGGTGGTCTTATCAGCGCTGCCCCTGAAGTCCTCTCCAGACTGAGTATTAGCGCCGCGTTTCGCAGCAGCTCCTGCTCCTCCTCAGGCTGACATATAACATGTGACGGTGACAGCTACTTTATACAATGTAGGGTGATTGACTGACATCACATGCCGGAGCGTGTTGCCCCCGCGCGGGGTGTGTGATCCATTTTTGGGTGATGACCGCTGTTCTGATCTCTAAAGTAACTATTCACCTTGACACTTTCGAAAAACGTCGAGGTGAAACTAGTGCGAGGTGCTGGAGTTACGGCGGCTCCGTCCAATGTCATATATGCAAAACCTTTAGGTAATTTGAGTTTTTTTGAGACCCATAATGAGATGTGGAATCTCTGAGATGAGGAGGGCAGCTGTTACATAGGACTGCACAAAGAGACCGACATCCTGGGACACAAAGGCTGCAAGCGATGGATTCCCGATGTTATCGGACGCCCGGGCGGAGGCTTCTTGTATATGGAGTTTTGAAATGTGTGATATTTTGAGCCCCTCCGAGAGGATCGGTGACGGCTGTACAATGTTATGGGGTCTACTAATGACCAAGACTGGAGCCGGGGTCCATGTGCATAGCGGAATCGCCCCCCCCCCCCCCCCGTCATGTCTGGCATTTGTCAGCAAATCACCCTGTAACCGTCCCTAAATAGTTCTTGCATAATTTGGAGGTGTGCTTTGGGTCATTGTCCTGTTGTAGGCTGAAATTGGCTCCAATCAAGCGCTGTCCACAGGGTATGGCATGGTGTTCCAAAATGGAGTGATAGCCTTCCTTATTTAAAATCCCTTTTACCTTGTACAAATCTCCCATTTTACCAGCACCAAAGCAACCCCAGACCATCACATTACTTCCACCATGCTTGACAGATGGCGTCAGGCACTCTTCCAGCGTCTCACAAATGTTCTTCTGTGTGATCCAAACACCTCAAACTTGGATTCGTCTGTCCAAAACACTTTTTTCCAGTCTTCCTCTGTCCAATGTCTGTGTTCTTTTTCCCATATTAATCTTTTCCTTTTATTAGCCAGTCTCAGATGTGGCTTTTTCTTTCCACTCTGCCCTGAAGCCAGCATCCCGGAGTCGCCTCTTCACTGTAGATGTTGACACTGGCGTTTTGCGTGTACTATGTATTTAATGAAGCTGCCAGTTGAGGACCTGTGAGGCGTCGTTTTCCTAAACTACAGACTCTAATGTACTTTTCTTGTTGCTCAGTTGTGCAGCGGGGCCTCCCACTTCTCTTTCTACTCTGGTTAGAGCCTGTTTGTGCTCTCCTCTGAAGGGAGTAGCACACACCGTTGTAGGAAATCTTCAGTTTCTTGGCAATTTCCCGCCTGGAATAGCCTTCATTTCTAAGAACAAGAACAGACTGTCGAGTTTCACATGAAAGTTCTTCTTTTTTTCTGGCCATTTTGAGATTTTAAGGGAATCAACAAATGTAATGCTCCAGATTCTCAACTAGTTCAAAGGAAGGTCAGGTTTATAGCTTCTCTAATCAGCCAAACTGGTTTCAGTTGTGCTAACATACTTGCACAAGGGTTTTCAAGGGTATTCTAACCATCCATTAGCCTTCTTACACAGTTAGAAAACTCGAAGTACCATAAGACCACTGGAGTGATGGTTGTTCGAAATGGGCCTCTATACACCTATGAAGATACTGCATTACAAACCAGACATTTGCAGCTAGAATAGTCATTTACCACATTAACAATGTATAGAGAGTATTTCTGAATCATTTAATGTTAGCTTCAATAGAAATAAGTGTGCTGTTCTTTCAAAAATAAGGAAATTTCTAAATGACCCTAAACTTTTAAACAGTAGTGTAAAAAAGTGCAAAAAAAATTAGAAGTTCCCAGGTCGTTAAGGGGTTAAAGAAGCCTTGTTACTACTTGTACCCAATATGAGATTCTTCTCTTACAGACTGTGAAGGCGCTGAACCACTTAAAAGAAAACTTGAAAATAATTCACAGAGGTGAGAACATGGAGCTATTCCTGAATATTTCCTTACGGACCCTGAGTTACATCCTGTATTATACCCCAGAGCTGCACTCACTATTCTGCTGGTGCAGTCACTGTGTACATACATTACATTACTGATCCTGAGTTACATCCTGTATTATACCCCAGAGCTGCACTCACTATTCAGCTGGTGCAGTGACTGTGTACATACATTACTGATCCTGAGCTACATCCTGTATTATACCCCAGAGCTGCACTCACTATTCTGCTGGTGCAGTCACTGTGTACATACATTACATTACTGATCCTGAGTTACATCCTGTATTATACCCCAGAGCTGCACTCACTATTCAGCTGGTGCAGTGACTGTGTACATACATTACTGATCCTGAGTTACATCCTGTATTATACTCCAGAGCTGCACTCACTATTCTGCTGGTGTAGTCACTGTGTACATACATTACATTACTGATCCTGAGTTACATCCTGTATTATATCCCAGAGCTGCACTCGCTATTCTGCTGGTGCAGTCACTGTGTACATACATTACATTACTGATCCTGAGTTACATCCTGTATTATACCCCAGAGCTGCACTCACTATTCAGCTGGTGCAGTGACTGTGTACATACATTACATTACTAATCCTGAGTTACATCCTGTATTATACCCCAGAGCTGCACTCACTATTCTGCTGGTAGTAATGTATGTACACAGTGACTGCACCTGTAGAATAGTGAGTGCAGCTCTGGAGTATAATACAAGATGTAACTCAGGATCAGTAATGTAATGTGTGTACACAGTGACTGCACCAGCAGAATAGTGAGTGCAGCTCTGGAGTATAATACAGGATGTAACTCAGGATCAGTAATGTATTATATCCCAGAGCTGCACTCACTATTCTGCTGGTGCAGTCACTGTGTACATACATTGCATTACTGATCCTGAGTTACCTCCTGTATTATACTCCAGAGCTGCACTCACTATTCTGCTGGTGCAGTCACTGTGTACATACATTACTGATCCTGAGTTACATCCTGTATTATACTCCAGAGCTGCACTCACTATTCTGCTGGTGCAGTCACTGTGTACATACATTACATTACTGATCCTGAGTTACATCCTGTATTATACTCCAGAGCTGCACTCACTATTCTGCTTGTGCAGTCACTGAGTACATACATTACAGACCCTGTATTATACTCCAGAGCTGCGCTCACTGTGCCCTGCCATTATTTTACAGATATCAAACCATCTAATATTCTTCTGGACAGAAATGGAAACATTAAGCTGTGTGACTTCGGGATCAGCGGGCAGCTCGTGGACTCCATCGCCAAGACCAGAGACGCCGGCTGCCGGCCGTACATGGCGGTGAGTGGAGGCCGCTTTCTATCTAATGTCGGGTGTGTGACGTCGTCCGCTCAGTGACTTTCGTTGATGTGGTTTCCTTTTCCATCTGCTTGGGATGGAGTGTTAGCGGCCCTTTAAGGCCAGGGGTCTTTGCTTCCCCCGTACGTCCTTTTCCGGTGTCTCGCAGTTTCCGAGCCCAGTTTGGCATTTGCGGTGCGTCTGATCCGCGGCTTGTCTCCACGTCACCCGAAACGTGTTGGGTCATTCCCAGGATGAGGTCGGCTCTGAGAAATGTGATCGCTCCGAGGCCGGGCCTCCTGGCCAAGTAAAAATAGGATCTGAAGTCTGCATCTCGCGGGCCGCTGTTAACCTTTCTCTTGTGAATATAGGTCAGCACTAAGTCTATTATTATTGTTCTTATTATTATTGTTCTTATTTTTAATATAGTCCTGAGGCCATATACATACATAATATATATATGGCCTCAGGTGGCGTCGCTGAGCTCCCCTCCAGTGTCGTCCATTTGCCTCTGTCCTGAGGTGTTCAAACACTGTCTGTTATCCACGCTGTCTTGAGGTGACACTGCCACGTTTCTCCCCAGCGTAGTCTGTTTCTCACTCAATCCTGAGGTGGCGTCGCTCCGTTCCTCTCTAGCGCTGTCCATTTCCCGCGCTGTCCTGAGGTGGCGTCGCTGCGCTCCTCGCCGGCATCGTTCAGTTCCTGTGCTGTCCTGAAGTGGCGTCGCTCCACTCCTCACCAGCGTTGTCCTGAGGTGGTGTCTTTCTGCTCCTCCTCCCCAGCACTGTCCATTTCACGTGCTGTCCTGAGGTGGCGTCGCTGCGCTACTCCCCAGAGTCATGTTTCCTGACCTTTCCTCAGGTGGCGTCGCTGCGCTCCTCGCCAGCATCGTTCAGTTCCTGTGCTGTCCTGAAGTGGCGTCGCTCCACTCCTCACCAGCGTTGTCCTGAGGTGGCGTTGTTCCACTCCTCCCCAGCGTCGTCCATTTCCCACGCTGTCCTGAAGTGGCGTCGCTCTGCTCCTCCCCAGAGTCATGTTTCCTGCCCTTTTCTAAGGTGGCGTCGCCGCGCTCCTCACCAGCGTCGTTCATTTCCTGTGCTGTCTTGAGTTGGTGTCGCTCCGCTCCTCACCAGCATTGTTCTGTTCCCTCGCTGTCCTGAGGTGGAGTCGCTCTGTTGCTCCCCAGCATTGTCCATTTCCCCCTCTGTCCTGAGGTGGCGACGCTCCTCTCCTCGCCAGCGCTGCCCGTTTCCCGCTATTTTACGATGCTCTTAGGGTTATGTAAGTGTAGACATGAGCGGAGCCTGGGAACGAGGCGACGTCACACGGGCACCGGCTTAACTGATGTCATCCCCTATTTATAGCCGCTCAGTCTTCTAACGAGCCCCCTCCACCGCCTCTCAGGGATTTTCTCAGATGAAACTACTGAGGAATCCGGGTGACGACACGGTCGGCGTGCCTGCCACATGGAAGGCG
This sequence comes from Dendrobates tinctorius, assembly GCF_039654945.1. Taxonomy (NCBI): domain Eukaryota; kingdom Metazoa; phylum Chordata; class Amphibia; order Anura; family Dendrobatidae; genus Dendrobates; species Dendrobates tinctorius. The sequence goes on from NW_027361731.1 coordinate 26,009,079, forward strand.
CTGAGTCAGACAGGGCTGATGTCACCGGCCACAGATGGGAATTCCTGCACTGCTGGAATCTGATTAGGGACCAAGTCGCCTTTCTGAAAAGGAGCCTTATAAGTCAGTGGGAGGCGACACAATTACCCCGTGGGTTACGGGTGGGGGTCTGTTGAAAAGGTAGCTCGAGGGATGGAAGGGGGCTGCCAGATCCCACTGGGAGGAAAAGAGAGCTCGAGGGATGGAAGGGGGCTGCCAGATCCCACCGGGAGGAAAAGAGAGCTCGAGGGATGGAAGGGGGCTGCAAGATCCCACCGGGAGGAAAAGAGCGTTCAAGGGATGGAAGGGGGCTGCCAGATCCCTCCGGGAGGAAAAGAGAGCTCAAGGGATGGAAGGGGGCTGCAAGATCCCTCCGGGAGGAAAAGAGAGCTCAAGGGATGGAAGGGGGCTGCAAGATCCCACCGGGAGGAAAAGAGAGCTGAAGGGATGGAAGGGGGCTGCCAGATCCCACCGGGAGGAAAAGAGAGCTCAAGGGATGGAAGGGGGCTGCCAGATCCCACCGGGAGGAAAAGGGAGCTCAAGGGATGGAAGGGGGCTGCCAGGTCCCACCGGGAGGAAAAGGGAGCTCAAGGGATGGAAGGGGGCTGCCAGATCCCACCGGGAGGAAAAGGGAGCTCAAGGGATGGAAGGGGGCTGCCAGATCCCACCGGGAGGAAAAGGGAGCTCAAGGGATGGAAGGGGGCTGCCAGATCCCACCGGGAGGAAAAGAGAGCTCAAGGGATGGAAGGGGGCTGCCAGGTCCCACCGGGAGGAAAAGGGATGGAAGGGGGCTGCCAGGTCCCACCGGGAGGAAAAGGGAGCTCAAGGGATGGAAGGGGGCTGCCAGATCCCACTGGGAGGAAAAGAGAGCTCAAGGGATGGAAGGGGGCTGCCAGATCCCACCGGGAGGAAAAAAGAGCTCAAGGGATGGAAGGGGTCTGCAAGGTCCCACCGGGAGGAAAAGGGAGACCAAGCGATGGAAGGGAGCTGCAAGGTCCCACCGGGTGGAATAGGGAGCCCAAGGGATGGAAGGGGGCTGCCAGATCCCACCTGGAGAAAAAGGGAGCTCAAGGGATGGAAGGGGGCTGCAAGGTTCATGGCGGGATGGGGGGGATCATTCGGGATGGAGGTGCCTTGAGGCTAACAGGGGTGGGGGAGAGTTGAAGCCCCCCTAGGCCCATGCAGTTAAAGGAGAATGGAGGACTCCTCTGAGGCCCAGTGCTCACTATTGTCTCCATCCACCTTCAGAGCTGCATTCACAATTCTGATTGACCCTGGGAAGCAGCAACTTCTTTCTCCCATTCCATCACCTGTCTGAGTGCAGCTCTGGCAGTGACAGGAGTAGATCCCGCTCCCGTGGGGGTCCTCTGGCAGTGACAGGAGTAGAACCTGCTCCTGTGGGGATCCACTGGCAGTGACGGGAGTAGATCCTGCTCCTGTGGGGTCCTCTGGCAGTGACAGGAGGAGAGCCTGCTCCTGTGGGGATCCACTGGCAGTGACAGGAGGAGAGCCTGCTCCTGTGGGGGTCCTCTGGCAGTGACAGGAGTAGATCCTGCTCCTGTGGGGGTTCTCTGGCAGTGACAGGAGGAGAGCCTGCTCCCGTTGGGTCCTCTGGCAGTGACAGGAGTAGATATTGCTCCCGTGGGGTCCTCTGGCAGTGACGGGAGTAGATCCCGCTCCTGTGGGGGACCTCTGGCAGTGAAAGGAGTAGATCCCGCTCCTGTGGGGGTCCTCTGGCAGTGACAGGGGTAGATCCTGCTCCCGTGGGGGTCCTCTGGCAGTGACAGGGGTAGATCCCGCTCCCGTGGGGGTCCTCTGGCAGTGACAGGGGTAGATCCTGCTCCCGTGGGGGTCCTCTGGCAGTGACGGGTAGATCCTGCTCCTGTGGGGTCCTCTGGCAGTGACGGGAGTAGATCCCGCTCCTGTGGGGGACCTCTGGCTGTGAAAGGAGTAGATCCCGCTCCTGTGGGGTCCTCTGGCAGTGACAGGGGTAGATCCTGCTCCCGTGGGGGTCCTCTGGCAGTGACAGGGGTAGATCCTGCTCCTGTGGGGTTCACTGGCAGTGACAGGGGCAGATCCTGCTCCTGTGGGGTCCTCTGGCAGTGACAGGGGTAGATCCTGCTGCTGTGGGGTCCTCTGGCAGTGACGGGTAGATCCTGCTCCCGTCGGGTCCACCTGCCCCTCACACATGGCAGAGCCGTGTCCTCACACTTCCTGCATATTACTTCCTCCCACGGCTCGGCCTGAAGCGCTGCCAGAAGCCAACGTCATCACTACACCTTGGCGTGTGGGGCGGCCGCGCCGGGGCTTCACGTCACCTCATGCATTACTGCTCCTTGTTGGGAGGTCAATAGATCTTGTGCAGGGGTGGCCATGCTGAGGCTTGTAGTTCTACAGCCAACACTTAATCCTTGTAACTTTCTAAGTCCACACAATGTCCCATGAATGTAACCCATGCTCGTCATCAGTCCATGACCCTGTACTTCTCACAGCTGGGGGTTTGTTACACTGGGAGCCTTCACTCACAGACTGATAGATTGTGGCAGTATTGTCCATGACAGTTAATGATCAGACATAAGGCGATGACTTCTCCAAAGTTTTTATCAACTTTTTTTTTCTTTTTTTTTTTGTAGCCAGAAAGGATAGACCCGAGTGCGTCCAGGCAGGGGTACGACGTGCGCTCGGATGTGTGGAGCCTCGGGATCACGCTGGTGAGTCGCATCTCTGCATAGATCGTTCTTGGAGGAAATGTGCATCCTGTCGCTCGCCCTCCCCCTGCACCTCCTGTCGCTCGCCCCTGCGCCTCCTGTCGCTCGTGCCCCCCACGCCTCCTCCGGTATCACCGGCTCCTCCATTTCCGCAGTATGAATTGGCCACCGGAAGCTTCCCGTACCCCAAGTGGAACAGCGTATTTGACCAATTGACGCAGGTGGTGAAGGGAGACCCCCCGCAGCTCTGCAACTCCGACGAGAGGGAGTTCTCCCCCAGTTTTATCAACTTCGTCAACCTGTGGTAAGTGGCGAGAAGCTGTAAAGTGACAGAAAATCTGATATTTCCTCCTGGTGATGAGCAAAGGAAATATCGGACTTTTTATATTGGTTTCGTAACCCTTTCCTGGCCACTGCAAATCACTGAGTAGGAACGGCAGTGACGCCATCTGGAGGCAGGTGCGCTGTACTGTGCATGGGCCTCCTCTGCCATCTGCTGGCCAGCTGGTGTACTACAGGGAATAGAAGTTTAGCTGTTGCTGCCACCTACTGGTGAAAAATAGTAACTAAGAACTTTCCTGGAGAGTCGCAGTCATTAACTCTTTCTTGTGTTTTTTTTTTATTTACATAGCTAACATTTTTTTTGACTTTTGGCAGCCTTACAAAGGACGAATCTAAAAGGCCAAAGTACAGAGAACTTCTGGTGAGTAAAGCCGGAAAAATCCTGCTAAAATTGGACCTTGGTCACCCATGATTAACTCTAAGACTGAACCTGTTTTTTTTTTTTTGGGTGGCGTGTTGGAGAATCCGCGTCTTTTTGCTGTTCCTATAAAATGTGGCCTTCCCTTCTGTCCCCACAGAAACACCCATTCATCGTCATGTACGAGGAGCGATACGTGGACGTCGCCACATACGTCATCAAGATTCTGGATCAGATGCCAGCCACCCCCAGCTCCCCGATGTATGTCGATTGACCTTGCTGCCACCCAAAACTCTAGAAAATGGCGACCCAAAAAAAAAAAAAAAAATGGCTGGGAGCGCGAACCACATGCAGATAGAGATGTCACCGCACGGCTAGTCGTGACTTTATCCTCTCTCGCTCCGGCACCTCGTGCAATAAGATCCGTGTTTTGTTTCCTCTCTTTCCATTGTGTCCGTACGCTAAAGTCACATGTAAATCGCATCCCGTTATTCCGCTGGTCGCACCAGGGGCTGAAATGCGTCGTCTTTCTGCCCCGACCAGTGAGACTGGAACAAAAAAACCATCTCCGCTGCTGCCCAAACTAAAGGAGGCGTCAATGAGGGGTCAACCCCCCCCCCCCTCCTCCCGAGGAGTCGTGAGAACAAGACCTGGCGTCATCGCCCTCTCCACCGCTCTCCCAGAGGCGGCGGTCGAGGCAAAGAGTATGAATTATATAGAAATATATATATTTTTTATTATTTTTAAATAAAAAAGCAAAAAAAAAATGTTCTTCACAAAGTGCAATAGGTTAACCGATTCTCTGCCAGGCGGTACCGCGATGGGGTCCGCTCTGGGCTCACTCTATTATTTTTTTATTTTTTTATTTTTGCCCTTGGATTTCAGTAAATTAAATCCTATTCTGCGATTATAAATATTTTATGTTTTTGTGAGTGTCGGTTGAATTTTATTTTTCCCTTTTTTTTTTTTTTTTTCATTTTTTTTTTTTTTTTTTTTTTTATAAAGAATAATAAAAAAAAATCTCTACCAAGACACACAAAAAACCATGATGTTGCATTGAAGAAATCTAACATTAAATATTAAGAGATGGATTATAACGCTTTGTGGCAGTGACTTTTCCTTACTCTGTTGGATAAATTGTATTTTATTTTAGTTTTAAACTTTTTTTTTTTTTTATTATACATCTTACAGGAAAAAAACGTAAACTTTTAGCACAAAACAGAAAGTAAAATTAAACCTCAGGAGCAAATAGTATGCCCCGGGTGTGGGGATGGCCGTTAGGAATGGTCTCCGGGGTATTTGATCTTTAGGAAAAAGACCTTGGCGTCATGGCAGTATTGGAGGAGCACTACGTTTGGGACCCTTCAGCATTGGAACAACACCTCCAGGGTGTTTGATTGTTAGTGGCAGCCTCTAGGATCTGTCAGCGATGTGGCACTGCCTCCTGAGTGATCATTACAGGTGGCCTCTAGGACCCATGATCGTTGGGGCACTGCCACCAGGGTGTTATATCTTTTTGGGTGGTCTCTAGGACCCATCAGCATTGGGGCACTGCCCCTCCTCCAGAGTATTTGAACATTAGGGGCAGCCTCTACGACCCATCAGCATTAGGGCACTGCCTCCGGGTGTTTGATCGTTGGGGCGGCCTATAGGAACTGTCACCATTGGGGGCACCGCCTCCAGGGCGTTTGATCTTTCGGGGCAGCCTCTAGGACCTGTCAGCATTGGGGCACTGCCCCGCCTCCAGGGTGTTTAGGGGGGCCTCTGACTTGTCAGAGTATTACCAACTAACACCAGATGGCCGTCCAACACGTAGTGGATGGATTTAATCCTGTGAGGTTCTGAGACTGTATCACATATAATAGGATTAGATACACGGCTCAGCAGTCAGTATCACAGGAGAGGATTAGATACACGGCTCAGCAGTCAGTATCACACAGGATAGGATTAGATACACTCAGCAGACAATATCACACGAGAGGATTAGATACACGGCTCAGCAGACAGTATCACACAGGAGAGGATTAGATACACAGCTCAGCAGACAGTATCACACAGGAGAGGATTAGATACACGGCTCAGCAGACAGTATCACACAGGAGAGGATTAGATACACGGCTCAGCAGTCAGTATCACACAGGAGAGGATTAGATACACGGCTCAGCAGTCAGTATCACGCAGGATAGGATTAGATACACGGCTCAGCAGTCAGTATCACAGGATAGGATTAGATACACGGCTCAGCAGTCTGTATCACACTGGAGAGGATTAGATACACGGCTCAGCAGTCAGTATCACACAGGAGAGGATTAGATACACGGCTCAGCAGTCTGTATCACACTGGAGAGGATTAGATACACGGCTCAGCAGTCTGTATCACACAGGAGAGGATTAGATACACGGCTCAGCAGTCTATCACACTGGAGAGGATTAGATACACGGCTCAGCAGTCAGTATCACAGGATAGGATTAGATACACGGCTCAGCAGACAGTATCACACAGGAGAGGATTAGATACACGGCTCAGCAGACAGTATCACACAGGAGAGGATTAGATACACGGCTCAGCAGTCTGTATCACACTGGAGAGGATTAGATACACGGATCAGCAGTCTGTATCACACAGGAGAGGATTAGATACACGGCTCAGCAGTCTATCACACTGGAGAGGATTAGATACACGGCTCAGCAGTCAGTATCACAGGATAGGATTAGATACACGGCTCAGCAGACAGTATCACACAGGAGAGGATTAGATACACGGCTCAGCAGACAGTATCACACAGGAGAGGATTAGTTACACGGCTCAGCAGTCAGTATCACACTGGAGAGGATTAGATACACGGCTCAGCAGTCAGTATCACACAGGAGAGGATTAGATACACGGCTCAGCAGTCAGTATCCCATATGTGAGGATTAGATACACTCAGCAGTCAGTATCCACCCGTGAGGATTAGATACACTCAGCAGTGGCCGGTGCCGGAGTGATCTTCTCGTGTGGCTATGTGATGTGACAGTGTTATGTCCGGCCTCTCGCTCCGGCGCTTTATGATGACGTCATCGTCTTCCTGCTGTCTACAATGGCGTCTGCTGATCTGAGGGACGAGCTGAGTTGCTCCATCTGCTTGGACATCTACACGGACCCCGTCACCCTGAGCTGCGGACACACCTTCTGCCAGGACTGCATCGCTCGGGCGCTGGACGCTCAGGGCCAGGTTGGAGTGTATTCCTGCCCTGACTGCAGAGAAGCCTTCCTGGAGCGGCCATCCATGAGGAGAAACGTTACCCTGGGGAACATCGCTCAGGGCTTCCTCTCTGCACCAGAAGCCGAGGTGTCTGGGGTCTACTGCACCTTCTGCGACTTCCCAGTCCTGGCCATGAAGTCCTGTGTGCAGTGCGAGACCTCCATGTGCTACCACCACTTGATGAGGCATGACCGGTCTGTAGACCATAAGGTCACTCCACCCAGGGCTTCACCGAGGAGTAGAAAGTGCATCGTCCACCACAAAGTCTTGGAATATTACTGCTGCGTGGACTCGGTCTGCATTTGTGGCCAGTGCGTGTTGTCTGGCCATAGTGGGCATAAGGTGCAATCACTGAGCGATGCTACTCAGATGATGAAGGAGACCATGAGAAACGTTTTGCAGAATCTCACGACAGCCATGGAGGAGATGGAGAAGAGCATCCAGAGTCTGCGAGAAGGAGAGAATCAAGAAAAAGTAAATGGTTTAACCAAACGAGTGGTAGCCATGTTGGGAGACATAAGGGGCCAATTGGATGCCCTTGAGGAGAAGGTCCTGAGTGAGATCTCCAGACAGAAAGAGCAGGTGTCACTCTCAATCTTAGGCCGGATCCAATATCTGGAACTTCAGAAGAAAGAGTTGTTTGAGAAGATGTCTCGTGTGAAGGAGCTGAGCACCATTGCAGACCCGATCACCTTACTGCAGGAATCTCCACCAGGTGTTGACTTCTGGGATGCTCAGGTCAGAGTAAGGGAGAAGAAATGTTCTGAGGATGAGCGTCATGGAGTAGATCATCTGAATGAAGGTTTAATCTCTGAGATATTTGAAGAAGCTCTACTGAAGATTATGACCAGTGTTAAATCGGGGCTCAGCGGGCCGAGGTGGACAAGTCTACTGCTGGATATCAACACCGCTGGAAACCACGTCCACCTGTCAGATGACTTCAAAACTGCCTCTTGGTCCAAAGGGAACCAAACCTATCCAGAAACGTCAGAGAGATTCCAGTACCCTCAGATACTAAGCACTGATGTCTTCCGTACAGGCCAGCATTACTGGGAGGTGGAGACCAGTGACACTGGAGGATGGAGGGTCGGGATATGTTACCCCACCATGGACCGGACTGGAGATGAGTCGTATATTGGGGACAACGAGAAGTCATGGTGTTTGCGGTGGCAGAAGAATCAGTACTCCGTCCTCCATGACAATGTGGAGACCATGTTATCACCGGAGCCTTTATGTCATCGATTGAGGATGTGTCTGGACTATGAGGCTGGGACACTGTCATTTTATGAGACCTGTGATCCCAACAAACACCTGCACACCTTCACTGCCACCTTCACGGAGCCCCTCCATGTTGGTTTTCGGTTACTTAAATCTTGGGTGAAAATTATCAATCCAGAAGAATAATTAGAGGAAGATCAGTTATGGAAGAATGTGCCCTGAACTGGACCATTGATGGTCCACCTTGTGAAGGGGTCAAAATATCCTACCAAAGGCCGGCACAGAGACTGCAGGCAGCAGATAAGGTTCTCCTCTCCTCGCTGAGACATCCGTAGCTTCTCTGCCATACAGTGGTGCCTTAGTACGCAAGGCAGACTTCCTCCATTCAGCTCTGGCCCCTAAGATCTTGACTTAGGGCCCTCAGAACAATAGTGATGTGCCTAACATTGTCTGGACACGGACTCTCCCACTATGGGAGGACCAGTCTCTGCCCCTGGATGTGTGCAGCAGAGAAAAACCACATCTGCTGACTTCAGAGCCATTAGATGTAGCTGGGGGGCAACCAGGGTATTTGCTTTGGGTGTTGGGTGTCATGGGGGCGCTAATGAGCCACTTTACCCAAACCGACGTATATGGGGTAGATACAAGGACCAAGCCGGGGTAATTAGATACACGGCTCAGCAGTCAGTATCACACAGGAGAGGATCAGATACACAGCTCAGCAGTCAGTATCACACAGGATAGAATTAGATACATGGCTAAGTAGACAGTATCACACAGGAGAAGATTAGATACACAGCTCAGCAGTCAGTATCACACAGGATAGGGTTAGATACACGGCTCAGCAGTCTATCACACAGGATAGGATTAGATACACGGCTCAGCAGTCAGTATCACAAAGGATAGGATTAGATATACGGCTCAGCAGTCAGTATCACACAGGACAGGATTAGATACACGGCTCAGCAGTCAGTATCACACAGGATAGGATTAGATACACGGCTCAGCAGTCAGTATTACAGAACCCCGCCAGCACCCCGAATAGGAGATGCATGTATGATAGGTGCAATGTGCGATGCATACCCCTAATGCAGCAAGCGACCGGCTGCAACCCCTGGACAGATGTAAACGAGATATTCCACTTCTGACCTCCCTCCACCTTTGTACATCCCTCGGTAAAAGATTGGGGGGGGGGGGGGAGTCGCTGGCCACCTGCGGCTATTGTAATGTACGTCTGGCGTCTTAATTGGAGCCTGTTATCTACTGGCCTGACACATATTGATTGTCCTGCCCTCTGTATGTATATATATATTCTGAGACCGGTGAGTAAAATATTGTCACACTGGAAATACGTGGATAAGCAGTGATCTTTTATATGTTCCCATGTTACAAAGCCTTTCGAGCCAGCGTCCTTCATCCAGAAGTGAGGAAAAGCAGAGTGGACCTCCTGAGAAAGGGGGTGGTAATGTAAGGGGTATTACAGCACAGTAGACCCTGTTACAGTCAGTATCACACAGGATAGCATTAGATACACGGCTCAGCCGTCAGTATCACATAGGATAGGATTAGATACGTGGCTCAGCAGACAGTATCACACAGGAGAGGATTAGATACACGGCTCAGCACAGTATCACACAGGAGAGGATTATCTAGATACACGGCTCAGCAGTCAGTACCACACAGGATAGGATTAGATACACGGCTCAGCAGTCAGTGTCACACGAGAGGATTAGATACACGGCTCAGCAGTCAGTATCACACAGGAGAGGATTAGATACACAGCTCAGCATCAGTATCACAGGATAGGATTAGATGCAGCAGACGGGATCACACGGGATAGGATTAGATGCAGTAAAAGGTATCATACATGACAAGATTTGATGCAGCAGACGTATCACACAGAACAGAATTGGATGCAGTAGACGGTATCGCACAGGACAGGGTTAGTTGCAGCAGACAGTATCACACAGGATAGGAATAGATACACAGCTCAGCAGTCAGTATCACACAGGATAGGATTAGATACACGGCTCAGCAGTCAGTATCACACAGAATGGGATTAGATACACTGTTCAGCAGACAGTATTAGACAAGATAGGATTAGATACACGGCTCAGCAGTCAGTATCACACAGGAGAGGATTAGATATACGGCTCAGCAGTCAGTATCACACTGGACAGGATTAGATACACGGCTCAGCAGTCAGTATCACACAGGATAGGATTAGATACACGGCTCAGCAGTCAGTATCACAAAGGATAGAATTAGATACATGGCTCAGTAGACAGTATCACACAGGAGAGGATTAGATACACAGCTCAGCAGTCAGTATCACACAGGAGAGGATTAGATACATGGCTCAGCAGTCAGTATCACACAGGATAGAATTAGATAATGGCTCAGTAATCAGTATCACACAGGATAGGATTAGATACACTGCTCATCAGACAGTATCACACAGGACAGGATTAGATACACGGCTCAGCAGTCAGTATCACACAGGATAGGATTAGATACACGGCTCAGCACCAGTATCACAGGATAGGATTAGATGCAGCAGACGGGATCACACGGGATAGGATTAGATGCAGCAGATGGTATCACACAGTTTAGGATTAGATGCAGTAAACGGTATCATACATGACAAGATTAGATGCAGAAGACGTATCACACAGGATAGAATTGGATGCAGTAGACAGTATCGCACAGGATAGGGTTAGATGCAGCAGACAGTATCACACAGGATAGGATTAAATACATGGCTCAGCAGACAGTATCACACAGGATAGGATTAGATACACGGCTCAGCAGACAGTATCACACAGGAGAGGATTAGATACACGGCTCAGCAGTCAGTATCACACAGGAGAGGATTAGATACACGGCTCAGCAGTCAGTATCACAGGAGAGGATTAGATACACGGCTCAGCAGTCAGTATCACAGGATAGGATTAGATACACGGCTCAGCAGTTAGTATCACACAGGATACGATTAGATACACTGCTCAGCAGTCAGTATCACACAGGAAAGGATTAGATACACGGCTCAGCAGTCAGTGTCACACAGGAGAGGATTAGATACACGACTCAGCAGTCAGTATCACACAGGATAGGATTAGATACATGGCTCAGCAGTCAGTATCACACAGGATAGGATTAGATACACGGCTCAGCAGTCAGTATCACACAGGATAGGATTAGATACACTGCTCATCAGACAGTATCACACAGGATAGGATTAGATACATGGCTCAGCACTCAGTATCACACAGGAGAGGATTAGATACACGGCTCAGCAGTCAGTATCACACAGGAGAGGATTAGATACACTGCTCAGCAGTCAGTATCACACGGGATAGGATTAGATACACGGCTCAGCAGTCAGTATCACAGGATAGGATTAGATACACAGCTCAGCACCAGTATCACATGATAGGATTAGATGCAGCAGACGGGATCACACGGGATAGGATTAGATGCAGCAGATGGTATCACACAGTTTAGGATTAGATGCAGTAAACGGTATCATACATGACAAGATTAGATGCAGAAGACGTATCACACAGGATAGAATTGGATGCAGTAGACAGTATCGCACAGGATAGGGTTAGATGCAGCAGACAGTATCACACAGGATAGGATTAAATACATGGCTCAGCAGACAGTATCACACAGGATAGGATTAGATACACGGCTCAGCAGACAGTATCACACAGGAGAGGATTAGATACACGGCTCAGCAGTCAGTATCACACAGGAGAGGATTAGATACACGGCTCAGCAGTCAGTATCACAGGAGAGGATTAGATACACGGCTCAGCAGTCAGTATCACAGGATAGGATTAGATACACGGCTCAGCAGTTAGTATCACACAGGATACGATTAGATACACTGCTCAGCAGTCAGTATCACACAGGAAAGGATTAGATACACGGCTCAGCAGTCAGTGTCACACAGGAGAGGATTAGATACACGACTCAGCAGTCAGTATCACACAGGATAGGATTAGATACATGGCTCAGCAGTCAGTATCACACAGGATAGGATTAGATACACGGCTCAGCAGTCAGTATCACACAGGATAGGATTAGATACACTGCTCATCAGACAGTATCACACAGGATAGGATTAGATACATGGCTCAGCACTCAGTATCACACAGGAGAGGATTAGATACACGGCTCAGCAGTCAGTATCACACAGGAGAGGATTAGATACACTGCTCAGCAGTCAGTATCACACGGGATAGGATTAGATACACGGCTCAGCAGTCAGTATCACAGGATAGGATTAGATACACAGCTCAGCACCAGTATCACAGGATAGGATTAGATGCAGCAGACGGGATCACACGGGATAGAATTAGATGCAGTAAACGGTATCATACATGACAAGATTAGATGCAAAAGACGTATCACACAGGATAGAATTGGATGCAGTAGACGTTATCGCACAGGATAGGGTTAGATGCAGCAGACAGTATCACACAGGATAGGATTAAATACACGGCTCAGCAGACAGTATCACGCAGGATAGGATTGGATACACGGCTCAGCAGACAGTATCACACAGGAGAGGATTAGATACACGGCTCAGCAGTCAGTATCACACAGGAGAGGATTAGATACACGGCTCAGCAGTCAGTATCACACAGGACAGGATTAGATACACGGCTCAGCAGTCAGTATCACACAGGAGAGGATTAGATACACAGCTCAGCAGTCAGTATCACACAGGATAGGATTAGATACACAGCTCAGCAGTCAGTATCACACGAGAGGATTAGATACACGGCTCAGCAGTCAGTATCAGACAGGAGAGGATTAGATGCAGTAGACTATCACACTTGATAGGTTAGTTGCAGCAGACGGTATCACAGGATAAGATTAGATGCTTTAAACGGTATCAAACATGATGAGATTAGATGCAGCAGACGTATCACACAGGATATAATTAGATGCAGTAGACGGTATTGCACAGGATAGGATTAGATGCAGCAGACGGTATCGCACAGGAGAGGATTAGATGCAGCAGACGGAATCACACAGGATAGGATTAGATGCAGGAAACGGTATCACACAGGATAGGATTAGATGCAGCAGATGGTATCGCACAGGTTAGGATTAGATGCAGCAGAAGGTAACTCATAGGTTTAATAATAATAATAATAATAAATTTTATTTTTATAGCGCCGACATATTCCGCAGCACTTTACATTTCAGAGGGGATTTGTACAGACAATAGACATTACAGCATAACAATAATCACATACAGTAGATTATAACAAATACCAAGAGGAATGAGGGCCCTGCTCGCAAGCTTACAGTCTATGAGGAAAGAGGTAGACACGAAAGGTGGGTGGTAACAGTTGCCCTGATTGTATGGACCAGCCATAATGTTAAGTGTGTAACAGTACAGACACAGAGGGCTAATGGATGCATACAGCATGTGGGAACATGATGCTGGGAACCTGGTTATGGTAAAACTTTTGGCTGTGCCACACAGGGATAGATTAGGTTAATGTGTTGAGGCGATAGGCCAGTCTGAATAAATGCGTTTTCAGGACAAGCTTAAAATTGTGGGGATTGGGGACTACTCGTATTGACCTGGGAAGTGCATTCCAAAGAATTGGCGCGGCACGTGTAAAGTCTTGGAGACGAGAGTGGGAGGTTCTGACTATTGAGGATACTAACCTCAGGTCATCAGCAGAACGGAGGGCGCGGGTAGGGTGGTATACTGAAACAAGGGAGGAGATGTAGGGTGGTGCTGAGCCATGGAGGGCTTTGTGGGTGAGGGCAATAAGTTTATACTGAATTCTGGAGTGGATGGGTAGCCAGTGTAATGACTGGCACAAGGTAGAGGCATCGGTGTAACGATTGGTGAGGAATATGATCCTGGCTGCAGCATTCAAGACAGATTGGAGAGGGGAGAGTTTGGTAAGAGGGAGACCGATTAGAAGAGACGAGAGTGAATAAGAGAAACAGTAAGAGTTTTTGCAGAGTCAAAAGTAAGAAAAGGTCGAATTCTAGAAATGTTTTTGAGGTGCAGATGACAAGAGCGAGCCAGTGATCGAATGTGGGGGGCAAAGGAAAGCTCGGAATCAAGTATGACCCCAAGATAGCGGGCATGTTGCTGGGGAGTAATAGTGGAACCACACACAGAAATAGCAATGTCGGGTATAGGTACATTAGTAGAGGGAGGAAACACCAGGAGTTCAGTCTTTGACAGGTTCAGTTTCAGATATAGTGAGGACATGATGTTAGACACAGCGTTTAGACAATCGCCGGTGTTTTCTAGAAAGGCTGGCGTGATGTCAGGAGAAGAAGCGTATAATTGGGTGTCATCAGCATAGAGATGGTACTGGAAACCAAATCTACTGATTGTTTGACCAATAGGGGCAGTGTACAAGGAGAAGAGGAGGGGGCCTAGAACCGATCCTTGAGGAACCCCAACAGTAAGGGGAAGGTGAGAGGAGGAGGAACCGGCAAAAGAAACAGTAAAGGAGCGGTCGGAGAGATAGGAGGAGAACCAGGAGAGAACGGTGTCCTTGAGGCCACCTTGAGGTTTAAATAAGATGCAGCAGACGGTATCGCACAGGAGAGGATTGGATGCAGCAGACTATCACACAGGATAGGATTAGATGCAGCAGACGGTATTGCACAGGTTAGGATTACATGCAGCAGACGGTATCGCACAGGACTGGATTAGATGCAGCAGACGGTATCGCACAGGAAAGGATTAGATGCAGCAGACGGTATCACACAGGAGAGGATTAGATGCAGCAGACTGTATCACACAGGAGAGATTTAGATGCAGCAGACGGTATCACACAGGAAAGCATTACATGCAGCAGACGGTATTGCACAGGTAGGATTATATGCAGCAGACGGTATCGCACAGGACTGGAGTAGATGCAGCAGACGGTATCGCACAGGACTGGAGTAGATGCAGCAGACGGTATCGCACAGGACTGGAGTAGATGCAGCAGACGGTATCGCACAGGACTGGATTAGATGCAGCAGATGGTATCGCACAGGAAAGGATTAGATGCAGCAGACGGTTTCGCACTAGATGTTATTAGTACATTATGGAGGGTGCAGGACCTCTTTGTCCTCCATGATCAGTATTGGCCGTGTACCCAGCGGGGGAACCACTAGCGGAGAACATGTGATCCTAGGACTGGTAATAACCCCCCACACCGAGAAGAATAATAAATTATTAATAAATGTGTTGAATATTTATTTTATTTTTCAGAAAGCCACAAGCATGACATGATTGTGCACTGCTAGACAAACATAGCAGCTTCTGACAAAAACAGCGCCATGCCTGTCCCCTGGTTGAGTCTGGTACTGCAGCTCAGCTTCATCAAATTCAATGTGACTGAGCTGCAGTACCGCACACGATCTGTTGAAAGGTATGGCGCTGTTTGTGGTAGAAGGCGGATAAGGTTTTCTCATCGGGGACTATTCTTTATACATGATATAAGCAAAATCTGAAATCACACAACTCGATCTCGTACCCTGGTGGTAAAGTGAGGAACATCCCCTCCACGTCTACTGCCACTACACTGGCTTAGCAAATAAGAGAAGCCACTGCTTCCGTAGATTGGCATCAGCACCAACCTAAGGGCCGTATCGGGAGCACTGCGGTCGGTGGCATTGCCACAATTATTCATCTGCTGCCCAACGCAATGGGGTCTAAATCATTTTACTTTAGTGCGACTCCTTCGTCTCCTTCCTCCCTTTAAGGCTACTGCCCAGTTATGACTCCCCCAAAGTGCCTGTCAACCTGCCCCCCGTGACTTCCATTACTACCAACCTTTCTCCCATAGAGCTCTGCTACTATCTGCCCCTACGTTTCCACCCCTCAGAGACTTGTCAACTAGTCGGCACAGTGAAAACATACAAGTCCAATATGACTGTTGACCTTGTTGCTTGTCCAAGACTCGCGAATGTCCAATTCTCCATCTCCACCACCATATAAATCCAGATATAATCCATTCAGGAACCTTGAAGCTTCAATGATAACCCTTCTAAGGTGTCCATGTTTGGTCATCATCAAGAGGAGACAGCATTAGAGAATTACTGAATCCATGAGATGGCTCCTTTAAAATGGCAGAAGGACACTACTTGTCTTGAACTGGAGTGAATTTTTCAAGGTTCTCCAACCGGCTCCGAGACCTGAAGCTTCAAAGCTAACTCTTGTAAGGTAGCCATATTTGTTGTCATCTCAAGAACTGCAGACAACGAAACAATGGAACATTTTAGAATGAATGAGAATGCTCCTCAAAAAGGGTAGAAGGAACATTCTTGCCTTGAAACTGTGAATTTTCGATGGTTAATGTTAGGAAGAAGGAGGACCACTTGCTTGTCCATAAGCAACTTGGACTTCTTAAAGCATCCTCAATTGCAGATCTTTATGCACCCATCCTTCAGTACACAGAAGGCGGCATGGAGAGGCTCAGTAAAAGTGGTGGTGAAGGTGTGGAGGTGCCTTATGGGGTCATTGAGCTCGTAGAAAGACAACTCCCCAGCCTCATAGTCCAGATAGACCCTGAACTTGTGAGACCTTTGTTGAGGTAACTGGACAACCTTGCTGTCATGCATGACTGAATACAGGTTGCTGTTATTGTAGTAGACCTTACGCAAGCACCAGGACTTCTTATTATCCCCAATCCATGACTGGTGCCCGCTCCGGTCAATGCTGGGATAGCACAGCCCCACTCTCCAGTTTCCTGTCTTGCTAGTATCCACCTCAAAATAATGGCGTCCTGTGCAGAAGCTCCTGGTGCTCAATACTTGAGGATCCTGAAATCTCCGGGTCGTTTCCGGACAGTTCAGCTTAACCTGGGACCAGGATGCCGTCTTCAGGTCGTGTGATATTTTGACGTTTTTACAAGCGGTGTTCACATCCAGGAGAATCTCTGTAGGGGCCTGAATGTTGATTCCTTTTTTTACATTTTTCAGTATTTGGGATAAACCTTGTACGAGTGTCTCTGAAATCAAACCTTCTTCCACATTTTCTGCGATGTCCAACTTGTTTGCATTCTTCCCCTCATTCTTGTCCTCCCCCATAAACACACCACAAAAATTGTCTCCACTGGACTCCCGTTCTTGCAAAATTGCCATTGGTTCAGTCATGTTGCACAACTCATTGAGGTACAGTATTTTGCTGTATATCTCATCTTTCTGGATGTCCAGCTGTTGGATCAGGTTGAAGGTGGTGAAAGCTGCATGGTCTTGCTGTTTGGAGATATCACTTAGAACCTTCTTCTCAAGGTCCTCCAGCTGTCTCCGAATGTCTCTAAAGATGGCAGTGACTCTCCTTCTTATTCCAGATGCCTTCTCTTGTACTCCTCTTTTGCCCTCTTGAAGGTCCCGGACTCTTTTTTCTGTTTCGGCTTTTTTGGAGTTCAAGTTCTTCAGAAGAATGTTCATTTTGTCCTTCTTCTTCTTGGCAGCTTCTTCTAGAAGCTCCACCTGATGGCCCTGGTGTTCACTTGCCAGACAACAGGTGACACATATAAAAGCAGAATCTTCCGAGCAGTAATACTCCAGAGCCTTCTTATGGATGGAACATTTCCCATCCTGTACAGAAGCTGTAGGGTCTGTGAGGACATGTTCTCTTGACTTGCTATGGACTCTCAGGTGTCTATCACATAAGGACACTTTACACGACAGACATGATTTGGTAGCAGGTACTGGAGAGTGATTACAGTAACTGCAAAATACCGAACACTCTGGTTGGAACGTGTGGAAATGTTCTGCTATGTTCCTCAGTGCGATCGTTGTATACAGCAATGGACGATCTTGGAATTCTTCTCGGCAATCGGGACAGGTATAAACTCCAGAGCCCTCCTGAGTATCCAGAGCCCGATCAATACACTCCCGGCAGAAGTTGTGTCCACATCTTAGGGTGACGGGATCAGTATAGATATTCAAGCAGATGGAGCAGCTCAGCTCGTCCCTCACGTCGGAGGAGGCCATCATTGAAACTGAAAATCTCTCTTGGATATTTGCAGTTGAAGTCGTGACGAGGCAACTTTTTTTTAACTCTAACGAGTCTTGAAGGACCTTTTACAATTGCGTAAGTCACTATCTTCTCCACCCAAAAGTTGTATGTTCAGGCCTGATGAACACTTGGGTTTTCGGATAGACCAACTGGGTGGTTTAGACTTGTGAAGATGTCCACCCACATTTGACCTCACTATGGATCTTCAGTCAAGTCTTTCATATCAGGGGTATTAATTTGTGTATAGTGTATACGTTCTCCAATTAATGTTCCATGGATAGACAAAGCATGTTAATCAGCATCATTACCATAAGATCCTCATCTCTAGGAGAATCTCAGGAGTAACTTACTTTTCGAACATGCATCAAGGGGTTAATATGTGTCTGAAGGAAAACATAGACAATTGGCTATGGGTGGGATGACAGGAAGGACTACTGCACCACTGAGATAACCATTACTGGTCATGTCTGATAAGTCTTGTGCCTTACATGACACTGAAGGTTTATTTACATAATGTATTAACGGAGCTTTTGGCGAGTTCACTGTACAGACAGCTGCGGAGAACCTCTTTCAAAGTAAAAATTAGGAAATTAACTACAAATAATAAAGACATGAAGTCTTGTCGTCCTCTTCCCAAAATACACTGACGAGCAAAAGGGTAAGAATGATTTGACCTTCTGAATTTCAGGCTCCATATCTCACCATCCACTACTACTTTGATCGTGAGACCACAATCATCTAATAGACAATTCTCTTGGATATCCCATACATAAGTGTGACTTGCAGCTATTTAGCATATGATTAGTTATGCGGATTCTCGTCATGTCACTGCATTGTTACTGTTTTTCCCCTGATAGTGGAATAATCTTCTTCTTCCTTTATACTACAAATTACAACCTGTTCTCACATTCCCTAATAGATCAGTGTATTATTAGTTTGATTGCCAAGCAAAAGGTCACTGGTTTGAATCGAGGAGCCACCATGAAGATTTCCCAAGAAAAGAGAAGCAGCATCATCCAGCTCATCAACAGTGGTGTCTCGGCAAAGAAAATTGCCAAACTGCATCATGTGAACACCAAGAATACGATATGAAGTCTTTCCATTCAGAAGCCAAGAGGAGGATATCCAGGCAAAATTCGGAGTCAAGAAGTCGGTTCATCACAAGGTCTATCAGTTCTGCTGCAACAAACATGGCAGGGGAGGTGGCTCATAGACTTCATAATATTGAGATCACAGATGTCCATGCAAGCACCCCGCGATGTGTGTTACACAAGTCTGGAATGGTGGCCCGAAAAGGTTGAAAAAGTCTCAACTTCAATGTTGTCATATGAAGTGTTGGCTTGCGTCTGCAAAAAAGCAAGAAAAGTAGACAATAGAGAACTGGAGACGGGTGATTTGGAGCGATGAGCTGAAAATCAACAGACTAGACTCTGATGGCTGCAAATGGGTCTGTATGAAACAAGGGAAAAAGGGGCTAACGGATCGAGAAATTGAGGGAAGTGTTAAGTTTGGTGGAGGAAGCCTGATGATATGGGGTTGTTTCACAGCCAAACGTGTAGGATACTTGACCAGTGATATGCTGAGCTATATGTGAGTATCCTCCAAGACAAGTTACTTCGTACACTCAAGTACTATGGGTATGAAAAGGACGACATAGTGTTCCAACAGGACAATGGCCTGAAGCATACGTCAAGATTGGAGAAGAAATGGGTCAATGACAATGAAGTAGAGGATCTGGATTGTCCCCACAGTCCCCAGATGTCAACCCAATCCCACACTGGTGGGTAGAGGTGAAGGAAAGCTGTATACTCACCCAAGTGAGGAGAACAGTGTGAACCAACATGGGGAACGTGTAGAAGAGACCTGAAATCAAATTTCGGTCAAAATATGATTAAATCTGATCAAGAGTAACCCAGAAGGATTCAGGCAGTGGTGAAAGCCAAAGGTGGATTTACACAAAAACAAAATAATAAAAATTAAAATTTAGATTTTTAGGAGCAAAACAGTAACAATGCAGTGACATGACTAGAATCTGCAGAAATAATCATATGCTGAATAGCTTCAAGTCAAATATATGTATGAAATAGCCAAGAGGATTGTCTATAAACGATGGGAGTCTCACATTCGGAGCTGTAGAGGATGGTGAGATATGGAGCCTGAAAGTCAGAAGGTCAAAACATTGTTACCTTTTGGTCATCAGTGTGAAGTGTGTGTATTAGAAGTAAAGCACAGTCTATCAATAATAGGGAATAAGGTCTTTTCAGATACTTCTAGTGACATCTTATCTTCTCCGAAAATAAGACAATAGTTACTGGAAATCCGACCGCTCAAATTTTCTTTTGACTTTTTGGGAAAGTTGGGACAACCTCATACAAATTAGACAGCTGGTGCCAGTGGGGTTCAGCTGACACTAATGAATTTTTGGATTGTCAAGTTGTATACTCTTTAACAATTACAGTGGCAAAAGTGTAGGAGTGGTGGAATTTGGTCTACTGCAAGGTTCTTCTGTGGGACTCCTCCAACTTTGCTTCGTCCATTTTCAGTTCCCATGCTCCATCAGAATGAGATCTTTCTATAGAGGTATGCATTTATGACTTAGATTCTCCTTTTACGGCTTCCAGGAGGTCACCTCATTGAGCTCACATTCATTTTAAGTGAGGTAGGCTGACCACAATCTCCATCCAAGTAGAACACACACACCGAGACGTTGAGGATGACTACAATCACCAATGGAAAATAAATACTCATTATTTAGCATTTATTTTTGACTTGGAGGCAAGCAGAGAATATTCTCCATTATCTTCAGAGAGCATCCCGGCAGTGATAGAACAACAGACAGCAGTGGTTGTCCTAACACAAATCACGGCAGAGACATTGACCTGGCCAGTGTGGAGCGTGTTGGGTGGTAATCCTCTCTAAGGTCTTATCTCTCCAGGCTGGGGTGGGAGGTCGACGTGTCCCATAGTGTCTACACATCCTACGTGTTCCTGGCAGAAAACAATGTTTTGTCTGTAAGACTTCTTGGAGAATGACTATTCCCAACTGTGGAGATATCGGAATAATTAGAATTTAGTGAATGGAAATGTAAAACACAACACTTCACCTTGAAACTCCTGGGCCCCAATGGAAAATGTGTAACTGAGCCATCCACCTACCATGGGTCTCACTATATAGAAGAAGGGTCTTTTGAGCCCCTCTGGCCACCAGGCCTCAGATGTGACCGCAACCTCGCACTTTCTATGACTACCCCTGACGACGGTAAGAGAAGATGACTAAATCTTCCGACTTTCTGTTCTTAATTCATAGGTGACCACAGAATTAAATCCCACTCCCAAGACCTTCCTTCGCCAGTCACCCTGCCCTGGACAAGTAAATATAACATCAAAGACTCCACCACTCATGAATCCTGGATGATGGACTTCAGATCATGCAGATATATGGGAGTGTCATTGCAGTCAGCTTGTTATGGAAGTGGGTTTCCTGATCAGCATCACCCCTTACAGAAGACATGTCCTGGATCTGTTCTGTTGTTTTGAACCAGTTCCAGCTGTTACAATCTACTATGATGATATGGGCACTGACCTTTGTGCAGGAAATGGCCAACTATGGGCCTAGTTAACTTAGTGGGCCAGGAATCTCCCAGTAATGGGTCAACTAGTGGATTTCCACTGCTGCTCCCAATGTTTGGGGATAAACATTAACTCAACAGGGACAAGCCCTTTACGTTAGTGACCTCCAAGAGAGTGACTAGCTGCTTTTCGTGTGAAGTTGCTCACGTTAATCCCGCCATTCCTGTGTTAGTGGGTCATCTTCTAGCTGGAAGCCATGCAGACAAGTTCTGATCCTCTTGGGTATGGATTTTGCCTTCCTCATTTATATTATGTGTGGAAAGTTCTGGATGAAGCTCACAGCTCCAATGATCTGAGGGTTTGGGACCACTCATGATGTGGAGGCCTATGGACACGATGATGGGCCAAGTCTAGAGTCTGTATGAGAGCAGACCCTGCTTAGAAGTGCGTAGAGCATCTGAATACGAGCTGACGATGGCTATGGATGTGGGCGACTCAGTACATATTACGGATCTTCTGTCGGGGGGTCAGGTTGCCATTTGTGGTGGCCCATGTGTGTCTTATCCTCCATCACCCTCACAATATGAGCTGAATCTGCAGTTTTCCTTCTAGAATATCCTAACGAGGTGTCTCACGATCCCATAAACAACAGTGGCGGCTGGATCGCCCGGCGAGTCTATGGACTGTTTACCATTGTAGGGTGGGGGGCAAAGGTCCACGTCCCACACAACTTGGCATGACAAGAAAGAATCCATAAGTGAAAGCAACATGCGGATGAGCGGAACAGATGTTTAACCCCTAAGCGTGGCTACATAAAGCACCGTCAGCGGATGAGGGGGAGGGATGGCGCCCCCATACCGTATCCAGATGCTTCCGCCTATATGGTGGAAATGACTGACATATCATTGATGCTGTTTTGTATCTTAGATACTCCCGCTGGCTCTTCATTCTGTATTCTTGGACGACAGAAGTTGTACCCTCACGTGGGCAGCAGATGGCGCCGTCCGTCCTTTATACTGGAAACTTATCCTTATAATCCCATGTATAAAGAGTGAAATCCAGATTAGTTCATACTAAGAAGGTTCTAGAACATATAGATTACCCAGAAGCCCCTGGCGCGGTTTATAAATGCGTCACTCATTGAGAGGTAATGTCGCAATCGGAGGACAGCTTACATTTCATACCCTGCTCAGGTAAAATGAAAGGTGAGCGCAGATTGGTTGTTCTGGCAAAAAGAAAGCTGAGCTCTGATTGGTCACTGTTGGAAAATGAAAGTGGATCTGTAATTGGTTGCTATGGCCAACAAAGACAGTTTTTCATGCCCCCAATGTATGTATAATACAGAGTGGGCCCTAAATACCACCCACCTTGCGATAATTGTACAGGACGTGTCTTACATGTCCTCATTCATCTGAACTGCCTCACAGTACAACTACCTTTGCTGCCCATAACAACCAATCAAAACTCAGCTTCTATATGCCATAGCAACCAATCATATCTCAGTTTTCCTTTTACCCAATCAGAGCCCGGCTTTCATTTTACCTCAGCAGTGTGCGGCGGGCTGTAATTAATGGCGGCCATTTTTACCTGACACCGTACATCATGTCAAAAACCGCATTTGGCAGGCAGCTGTGGGTGTGGGCCTGGCTCCAGCACCGTCCGTGCGTCTTCCTTCCCCAGGCCGCGCTCTTTCTGCACCACCTCCTAGGTCGCTGCACATTGCCTGAGTAATAAGGTAATTTGGCGTTCACCGGCCTCCGCGTGTTTGGACTTAAGGCCGGGGTCACACTAACCATACGGTCATATACAATCGAATGGTGACATTAACCCTTTGTTAGATTAACCCACTCGCCACCACTATAGGGCAATGGGAAGCCCACGCATTTTTAAACACCGAATTAACCCCTTAAAATAACAACTACAACTACAAGAAAAACATGAAATACTTTACTGAATGTAAACCATGTGTCATTTCATGACGGGTTGGGGAAGGATCTGATAGAAGCCGGCAATTGAAATAGCGGCTATTCTGCTATGAAGAACTCTGTGAAATATAAATATATATATATGTCACAATGACTTGTGTGGGTATACATATATATATTCTATGTGTCTATATCTATTCTTTGGTTTCTTTATTAAACCTGTCAGTGTGAGTTTACTGTATCGCGCACTGAATTGCCGGCTTTGGTAAAGGACACCGGGTGCGTATTTCTCACAAGTCACATGTGTGGTCCGTGTGTAATCCGTATTTTTTGCGCTCCCATAGACTTGCATTGGCGTATTACGGGCGTAGTGCGCTGACAATCCCAGCATGCTGCAATTAGCACGGACCGTAGAATACAGACAAGAAATATACGGCTGTTGGGAGGGACCCCATAGAGAATCATTGGTCCGTGTCTAATGCGTGCTTTTAGCGCCTCTCACTCGGCCGTATTTCTCGCCAGTGTGACCCCGGCCTAATGCGCCTTCTTACTAATGCTCCTCTGCTGTGCGCACACTCGGCTCTGCTAGGTGCTTGTCTGCCAATATGGATCTACTGTTCTAATAAGGCATGCGCACACTCGGCACTGCTATTCCAATGTGCCTGTCTGCCAATATGGATCTACTGTTCTAATAAGGCATGCGCACACTCGGCACTGCTATTCCAAAGTGCCTGTCTGCCAGTATGGATCTACTGTTCTAATAAAGCATGCGCACACTCGGCACTGCTATTCCTATGTGCCCGTCTGCCAATATGGATCTACTGTACTGATAAGGCATGCACACACTCAGCTCTGCTATTCCAATGTGCCTGTTTGTCAATATGGATCTAGTGTTCCAAGAAGGCATGCGCACACTCGGCACTGCTATTCCAATGTGCCTGTCTGCCAATATGGATCTAGTGTTCCAAGAAGGCATGCGCACACTCGGCACTGCTATTCCAATGTGCCTGTCTGCCAATAAGGATCTAGTGTTCCAAGAAGGCATGCGCACACTCGGCACTGCTATTCCAATGTGCCTGTCTGCCAATATGGATCTAGTGTTCTAATAAGGCATGCGCACACTCGGCACTGCTATTCCAATGTGCCTGTCTGCCAATATGGATCTAGTGTTCTAATAAGGCGTGCGCACACTCAGCACTGCTATTCCAATGTGCCTGTCTGACAATATGGATCTACTGTTCTAAATAAGGCATGCGCACACTCGGCACTGCTATTCCAATGTGCCTGTCTGCCAATATGGATCTAGTGTTCTAATAAGGCATGCGCACACTCGGCTCTACTATTCCAATGTGCCTGTCTGCCAATATGGATCTACTGTTCTAATAAGGCGTGCGCACACTCAGCACTGCTGTTCCAATGTGCCTGTCTGCCAATATGGATCTAGTGTTCTAATAAGGCGTGCGCACACTCGGCACTGCTATTCCAATGTGCCTGTCTGCCAGTACGGATCTACTGTTCTAATAAGGCATGCGCACACTCGGCACTGCTATTCCAATGTGCCTGTCTGCCAGTGTGGATCTACTGTTCTAATAAGGCATGCGCACACTCGGCACTGCTATTCTAATGTGCCTGTCTGCCAATATGGATCTACTGTTCTAATAAGGCAAGCGCACACTCGGCACTGCTATTCCAATGTGCCTGTCTGCCAATATGGATCTAGTGTTCTAATAAGGCATGCGCACACCCGGCATTGCTATTCCAATGTGCCTGTCTGCCAGTATGGATCTAGTGTTCTAATAAGGCGTGCGCACACTCGGTACTGCTATTCCAATGTGCCTGTCTGCCAGTATGGATCTACTGTTCTAATAAGGCATGCGCACACTCGGCACTGCTATTCCAATGTGCCTGTCTGCCAATATGGATCTACTGTTCTAATAAGGCGTGCGCACACTCGGCACTGCTATTCCAATGTGCCTGTCTGACAATATGGATCTACTGTTCTAATAAGGCATGCGCACACTCGGCACTGCTATTCCAATGTGCCTGTCTGCCAATATGGATCTAGTGTTCTAATAAGGCATGCGCACACTCGGCTCTCCTATTCCAATGTGCCTGTCTGCCAATATGGATCTACTGTTCTAATAAGGCATGCGCACACTCGGCACTGCTGTTCCAATGTGCCTGTCTGCCAATATGGATCTAGTGTTCTAATAAGGCGTGCGCACACTCGGCACTGCTATTCCAATGTGCCTGTCTGACAATATGGATCTACTGTTCTAATAAGGCATGCGCACACTCGGCACTGCTATTCCAATGGGCCTGTCTGCCAGTGTGGATCTACTGTTCTAATAAGGCATGCGCACACTCGGCACTGCTATTCTAATGTGCCTGTCTGCCAATATGGATCTACTGTTCTAATAAGGCAAGCGCACACTCAGCACTGCTATTCCAATGTGCCTGTCTGCCAATATGGATCTACTGTTGTAATAAGGCATGCGCACACTCGGCACTGCTATTCCAATGTGCCTGTCTGCCAGTATGGATCTACTGTTCTAATAAGGCATGCGCACACTCGGCACTGCTATTCCAATGTGCCTGTCTGCTAGTATGGATCTACTGTTCTAATAAGGCATGCGCACACTCGGCACTGCTATTCCAATGTGCCTGTCTGCCAATATGGATCTACTGTTCTAATAAGGCATGCCCACACTCGGCACTGCTATTCCAATGTGCCTATCTGCCAGTATGGATCTACTGTTCTAATAAGGCGTGTGCACACTCGGCTCTACTATTCCAATGTGCCTGTCTGCCAATATGGATCTACTGTTCTAATAAGGCGTGCGCACACTCGGCACTGCTGTTCCAATGTGCCTGTCTGCCAATATGGATCTAGTGTTCTAATAAGGCGTGCGCACACTCGGCACTGCTATTCCAATGTGCCTGTCTGCCAGTACGGATCTACTGTTCTAATAAGGCATGCGCACACTCGGCACTGCTATTCCAATGTGCCTGTCTGCCAGTGTGGATCTACTGTTCTAATAAGGCATGCGCACACTCGGCACTGCTATTCTAATGTGCCTGTCTGCCAATATGGATCTACTGTTCTAATAAGGCAAGCGCACACTCGGCACTGCTATTCCAATGTGCCTGTCTGCCAATATGGATCTAGTGTTCTAATAAGGCATGCGCACACCCGGCATTGCTATTCCAATGTGCCTGTCTGCCAGTATGGATCTAGTGTTCTAATAAGGCGTGCGCACACTCGGTACTGCTATTCCAATGTGCCTGTCTGCCAGTATGGATCTACTGTTCTAATAAGGCATGCGCACACTCGGAACTGCTATTCCAATGTGCCTGTCTGCCAATATGGATCTACTGTTCTAATAAGGCGTGCGCACACTCGGCACTGCTATTCCAATGTGCCTGTCTGACAATATGGATCTACTGTTCTAATAAGGCATGCGCACACTCGGCACTGCTATTCCAATGTGCCTGTCTGCCAATATGGATCTAGTGTTCTAATAAGGCATGCGCACACTCGGCTCTCCTATTCCAATGTGCCTGTCTGCCAATATGGATCTACTGTTCTAATAAGGCATGCGCACACTCGGCACTGCTGTTCCAATGTGCCTGTCTGCCAATATGGATCTAGTGTTCTAATAAGGCGTGCGCACACTCGGCACTGCTATTCCAATGTGCCTGTCTGACAATATGGATCTACTGTTCTAATAAGGCATGCGCACACTCGGCACTGCTATTCCAATGGGCCTGTCTGCCAGTGTGGATCTACTGTTCTAATAAGGCATGCGCACACTCGGCACTGCTATTCTAATGTGCCTGTCTGCCAATATGGATCTACTGTTCTAATAAGGCAAGCGCACACTCGGCACTGCTATTCCAATGTGCCTGTCTGCCAATATGGATCTACTGTTGTAATAAGGCATGCGCACACTCGGCACTGCTATTCCAATGTGCCTGTCTGCCAGTATGGATCTACTGTTCTAATAAGGCATGCGCACACTCGGCACTGCTATTCCAATGTGCCTGTCTGCTAGTATGGATCTACTGTTCTAATAAGGCATGCGCACACTCGGCACTGCTATTCCAATGTGCCTGTCTGCCAGTATGGATCTACTGTTCTAATAAGGCATGCGCACACTCGGCACTGCTATTCCAATGTGCCTGTCTGCTAGTATGGATCTACTGTTCTAATAAGGCATGCGCACACTCGGCACTGCTATTCCAATGTGCCTGTCTGCCAATATGGATCTACTGTTCTAATAAGGCATGCCCACACTCGGCACTGCTATTCCAATGTGCCTGTCTGCCAGTATGGATCTACTGTTCTAATAAAGCATGCGCACACTCGGCTCTGCTAGGTGCCTGTCTGCCAATATGGATCTAGTGTTCTAATAAGGCATGCGCACACTCGGCACTGCTATTCCAATGTGCCTGTCTGCCAATATGGATCTAGTGTTCCAAGAAGGCATGCGCACACTCGGCACTGCTATTCCAATGTGCCTGTCTGCCAATATGGATCTAGTGTTCCAAGAAGGCATGCGCACACTCGGCACTGCTATTCCAATGTGCCTGTCTGCCAATATGGATCTAGTGTTCTAATAAGGCATGCGCACACTCGGCACTGCTATTCCAATGTGCCTGTCTGCCAATATGGATCTACTGTACTGATAAGGCATGCGCACACTCAGCTCTGCTATTCCAATGTGCCTGTCTGCAAATATGGATCTAGTGTTCTAATAAAGCGTGCGCACACTAGGCACTGCTATTCCAATGTGCCTGTCTGACAATATGGATCTACTGTTCTAATAAGGCATGCGCACACTCGGCACTGCTATTCCAATGTGCCTGTCTGCCATTATGGATCTAGTGTTCTAATAAGGCGTGCGCACACTAGGCACTGCTATTCCAATGTGCCTGTCTGACAATATGGATCTACTGTTCTAATAAGGCATGCGCACACTCTGCACTGCTATTCCAATGTGCCTGTCTGCCAATATGGATCTAGTGTTCTAATAAGGCATGCACACACTCGGCACTGCTATTCCAATGTGCCTGTCTGCCAGTATGGATCTACTGGTCTAATAAGGCATGCGCACACTCGGCACTGCTATTCCAATGTGCCTGTCTGCCAATATGGATCTACTGTACTGATAAGGCATGCGCACACTCAGCTCTGCTATTCCAATGTGCCTGTCTGACAATATGGATCTAGTGTTCCAAGAAGGCATGCGCACACTCGGCACTGCTATTCCAATGTGCCTGTCTGACAATATGGATCTAGTGTTCTAATAAGGCATGCGCACACTCGGCACTGCTATTCCAATGTGCCTGTCTGCCAATATGGATCTAGTGTTCCAAGAAGGCATGCGCACACTCGGCACTGCTATTCCAATGTGCCTGTCTGCCAATATGGATCTAGTGTTCCAAGAAGGCATGCGCACACTCGGCACTGCTATTCCAATGTGCATGTCTGCCAATATGGATCTAGTGTTCTAATAAGGCATGCGCACACTCGGCACTGCTATTCCAATGTGCCTGTCTGCCAATATGGATCTACTGTACTGATAAGGCATGCGCACACTCAGCTCTGCTATTCCAATGTGCCTGTCTGCCAATATGGATCTAGTGTTCCAAGAAGACATGCGCACACTCGGCACTGCTATTCCAATGTGCCTGTCTGACAATATGGATCTACTGTTCTAATAAGGCATGCGCACACTCGGCTCTGCTAGGTGCCTGTCTGTCAGTATGGATCTACTGTTCTAATAAGGCGTGCGCACACTCGGCACTGCTATTCCAATGTGCCTGTCTGCCAGTATGGATCTACTGTTCTAATAAAGCATGCGCACACTCGGTACTGCTATTCCAATGTGCCTGTCTGCCAGTATGGATCTACTGTTCTAATAAAGCATGCGCACACTCGGCACTGCTATTCCTATGTGCCCGTCTGCCAATATGGATCTACTGTACTGATAAGGCATGCACACACTCAGCTCTGCTATTCCAATGTGCCTGTTTGTCAATATGGATCTAGCGTTCCAAGAAGGCATGCGCACACTCGGCACTGCTATTCCAATGTGCCTGTCTGCCAATATGGATCTAGTGTTCCAAGAAGGCATGCGCACACTCGGCACTGCTATTCCAATGTGCCTGTCTGCCAATAAGGATCTAGTGTTCCAAGAAGGCATGCGCACACTCGGCACTGCTATTCCAATGTGCCTGTCTGCCAATATGGATCTAGTGTTCTAATAAGGCATGCGCACACTCGGCACTGCTATTCCAATGTGCCTGTCTGCCAATATGGATCTAGTGTTCTAATAAGGCGTGCGCACACTCAGCACTGCTATTCCAATGTGCCTGTCTGACAATATGGATCTACTGTTCTAAATAAGGCATGCGCACACTCGGCACTGCTATTCCAATGTGCCTGTCTGCCAATATGGATCTAGTGTTCTAATAAGGCATGCGCACACTCGGCTCTACTATTCCAATGTGCCTGTCTGCCAATATGGATCTACTGTTCTAATAAGGCGTGCGCACACTCAGCACTGCTGTTCCAATGTGCCTGTCTGCCAATATGGATCTAGTGTTCTAATAAGGCGTGCGCACACTCGGCACTGCTATTCCAATGTGCCTGTCTGCCAGTACGGATCTACTGTTCTAATAAGGCATGCGCACACTCGGCACTGCTATTCCAATGTGCCTGTCTGCCAGTGTGGATCTACTGTTCTAATAAGGCATGCGCACACTCGGCACTGCTATTCTAATGTGCCTGTCTGCCAATATGGATCTACTGTTCTAATAAGGCAAGCGCACACTCGGCACTGCTATTCCAATGTGCCTGTCTGCCAATATGGATCTAGTGTTCTAATAAGGCATGCGCACACCCGGCATTGCTATTCCAATGTGCCTGTCTGCCAGTATGGATCTAGTGTTCTAATAAGGCGTGCGCACACTCGGTACTGCTATTCCAATGTGCCTGTCTGCCAGTATGGATCTACTGTTCTAATAAGGCATGCGCACACTCGGCACTGCTATTCCAATGTGCCTGTCTGCCAATATGGATCTACTGTTCTAATAAGGCGTGCGCACACTCGGCACTGCTATTCCAATGTGCCTGTCTGACAATATGGATCTACTGTTCTAATAAGGCATGCGCACACTCGGCACTGCTATTCCAATGTGCCTGTCTGCCAATATGGACCTAGTGTTCTAATAAGGCATGCGCACACTCGGCTCTCCTATTCCAATGTGCCTGTCTGCCAATCTGGATCTACTGTTCTAATAAGGCATGCGCACACTCGGCACTGCTGTTCCAATGTGCCTGTCTGCCAATATGGATCTAGTGTTCTAATAAGGCGTGCGCACACTCGGCACTGCTATTCCAATGTGCCTGTCTGACAATATGGATCTACTGTTCTAATAAGGCATGCGCACACTCGGCACTGCTATTCCAATGGGCCTGTCTGCCAGTGTGGATCTACTGTTCTAATAAGGCATGCGCACACTCGGCACTGCTATTCTAATGTGCCTGTCTGCCAATATGGATCTACTGTTCTAATAAGGCAAGCGCACACTCGGCACTGCTATTCCAATGTGCCTGTCTGCCAATATGGATCTACTGTTGTAATAAGGCATGCGCACACTCGGCACTGCTATTCCAATGTGCCTGTCTGCCAGTATGGATCTACTGTTCTAATAAGGCATGCGCACACTCGGCACTGCTATTCCAATGTGCCTGTCTGCTAGTATGGATCTACTGTTCTAATAAGGCATGCGCACACTCGGCACTGCTATTCCAATGTGCCTGTCTGCCAGTATGGATCTACTGTTCTAATAAGGCATGCGCACACTCGGCACTGCTATTCCAATGTGCCTGTCTGCTAGTATGGATCTACTGTTCTAATAAGGCATGCGCACACTCGGCACTGCTATTCCAATGTGCCTGTCTGCCAATATGGATCTACTGTTCTAATAAGGCATGCCCACACTCGGCACTGCTATTCCAATGTGCCTGTCTGCCAGTATGGATCTACTGTTCTAATAAAGCATGCGCACACTCGGCTCTGCTAGGTGCCTGTCTGCCAATATGGATCTAGTGTTCTAATAAGGCATGCGCACACTCGGCACTGCTATTCCAATGTGCCTGTCTGCCAATATGGATCTAGTGTTCCAAGAAGGCATGCGCACACTCGGCACTGCTATTCCAATGTGCCTGTCTGCCAATATGGATCTAGTGTTCCAAGAAGGCATGCGCACACTCGGCACTGCTATTCCAATGTGCCTGTCTGCCAATATGGATCTAGTGTTCTAATAAGGCATGCGCACACTCGGCACTGCTATTCCAATGTGCCTGTCTGCCAATATGGATCTACTGTACTGATAAGGCATGCGCACACTCAGCTCTGCTATTCCAATGTGCCTGTCTGCAAATATGGATCTAGTGTTCTAATAAAGCGTGCGCACACTTGGCACTGCTATTCCAATGTGCCTGTCTGACAATATGGATCTACTGTTCTAATAAGGCATGCGCACACTCGGCACTGCTATTCCAATGTGCCTGTCTGCCATTATGGATCTAGTGTTCTAATAAGGCGTGCGCACACTAGGCACTGCTATTCCAATGTGCCTGTCTGACAATATGGATCTACTGTTCTAATAAGGCATGCGCACACTCTGCACTGCTATTCCAATGTGCCTGTCTGCCAATATGGATCTAGTGTTCTAATAAGGCATGCACACACTCGGCACTGCTATTCCAATGTGCCTGTCTGCCAGTATGGATCTACTGGTCTAATAAGGCATGCGCACACTCGGCACTGCTATTCCAATGTGCCTGTCTGCCAATATGGATCTACTGTACTGATAAGGCATGCGCACACTCAGCTCTGCTATTCCAATGTGCCTGTCTGACAATATGGATCTAGTGTTCTAAGAAGGCATGCGCACACTCGGCACTGCTATTCCAATGTGCCTGTCTGACAATATGGATCTAGTGTTCTAATAAGGCATGCGCACACTCGGCACTGCTATTCCAATGTGCCTGTCTGCCAATATGGATCTAGTGTTCCAAGAAGGCATGCGCACACTCGGCACTGCTATTCCAATGTGCCTGTCTGCCAATATGGATCTAGTGTTCCAAGAAGGCATGCGCACACTCGGCACTGCTATTCCAATGTGCATGTCTGCCAATATGGATCTAGTGTTCTAATAAGGCATGCGCACACTCGGCACTGCTATTCCAATGTGCCTGTCTGCCAATATGGATCTACTGTACTGATAAGGCATGCGCACACTCAGCTCTGCTATTCCAATGTGCCTGTCTGCCAATATGGATCTAGTGTTCCAAGAAGGCATGCGCACACTCGGCACTGCTATTCCAATGTGCCTGTCTGACAATATGGATCTACTGTTCTAATAAGGCATGCGCACACTCGGCACTGCTATTCCAATGTGCCTGTCTGCCAATATGGATCTACTGTTCTAATAAGGCAAGCGCACACTCGGCACTGCTATTCCAATGTGCCTGTCTGCCAATATGGATTTACTGTTGCAATAAGGCATGCGCACACTTGGCACTGCTATTCCAATGTGCCTGTCTGCCAGTATGGATCTACTGTTCTAATAAGGCAAGCGCACACTCGGAACTGCTATTCCAATGTGCCTGTCTGCCAATATGGATCTAGTGTTCTAATAAGGCATGCGCACACTCGGCATTGCTATTCCAATGTGCCTGTCTGCCAGTATGGATCTACTGTTCTAATAAGGCATGCGCACACTCGGCACTGCTATTCCAATGTGCCTGTCTGCCAATATGGATCTACTGTTCTAATAAGGCATGCACACACTTGGCACTGCTATTCTAATGTGCCTGTCTGCCAGTATGGATCTACTGTTCTAATAAGGCATGCGCACATTCTGCACTGCTATTCCCATGTGCCTGTCTGCCAATATGGATCTACTGTTCTAATAAGGCATGCACACACTCGGCACTGCTATTCCAATGTGCCTGTCTGCCAGTATGGATCTAGTGTTCTAATAAGGCATGCGCACACTCGGCACTGCTATTCCAATGTGCCTGTCTGCCAATATGGATCTAGTGTTCTATTAAGGCATGCGCACACTCGGCACTGCTATTCCAATATGCCTGTCTGCCAGTATGGATCTACTGTTCTAATAAGGCATGCGCACACTCGACACTGCTATTCCATTGTGCCTGTCTGCCAATATGGATCTAGTGTTCTAATAAGGCATGCGCACACTCGGCACTGCTGTTCCAATGTGCCTGTCTGCCAATATGGATATAGTGTTCTAATAAGGCGTGCGCACACTAGGCACTGCTATTCCAATGTGCCTGTCTGACAATATGGATCTACTGTTCTAATAAGGCATGCGCACACTCGGCACTGCTATTCCAATGTGCCTGTCTGCCAATATGGATCTAGTGTTCTAATAAGGCATGCACACACTCGGCACTGCTATTCCAATGTGCCTGTCTGCCAGTATGGATCTACTGGTCTAATAAGGCATGCGCACACTCGGCACTGCTATTCCAATGTTCCTGTCTGCCAATATGGATCTATTGTTCCAAGAAGGCATGCGCACACTCGACACTGCTATTCCAATGTGCCTGTCTGACAATATGGATCTACTGTTCTAATAAGGCATGCGCACACTCGGCTCTGCTAGGTGCCTGTCTGCCAATATGGATCTAGTGTTCTAATAAGGCATGCGCACACTCGGCACTGCTATTCCAATGTGCCTGTCTGCCAATATGGATCTAGTGTTCCAAGAAGACATGCGCACACTCGGCACTGCTATTCCAATGTGCCTGTCTGCCAATATGGATCTAGTGTTCCAAGAAGGCATGCGCACACTCGGCACTGCTATTCCAATGTGCCTGTCTGCCAATATGGATCTAGTGTTCTAATAAGGCATGCGCACACTCGGCACTGCTATTCCAATGTGCCTGTCTGCGAATATGGATCTAGTGTTCTAATAAGGCGTGCGCACACTCGGTACTGCTATTCCAATGTGCCTGTCTGACAATATGGATCTACTGTTCTAATAAGGCATGCGCACACTCGGCACTGCTATTCCAATGTGCCTGTCTGCCAATATGGATCTAGTGTTCTAATAAGGCATGCACACACTCTGCACTGCTATTTCAATGTGCCTGTCTGCCAGTGTGGATCTACTGTTCTAATAAGGCATGCGCACACTCGGCACTGCTATTCCAATGTGCCTGTCTGCCAATATGGATCTACTGTACTGATAAGGCATGCGCACACTCAGCTCTGCTATTCCAATGTGCCTGTCTGCCAATATGGATCTAGTGTTCCAAGAAGGCATGCGCACACTTGGCACTGCTATTCCAATGTGCCTGTCTGACAATATGGATCTACTGTTCTAATAAGGCATGCGTACACTCTGCTCTGCTAGGTGCCTGTCTGCCAGTATGGATTTACTGTTGTAATAAGGCATGTGCACACTTGGCACTGCTATTCCAATGTGCCTGTCTGCCAATATGGATCTAGCGTTCTAATAAGGCATGCGCACACTCGGCATTGCTATTCCAATGTGCCTGTCTGCCAGTATGGATCTACTGTTCTAATAAGGCATGCGCACACTTGGCACTGCTATTCCAATGTGCCTGTGTGACAATATGGATCTACTGTTCTAATAAGGCATGCGTACACTCTGCTCTGCTAGGTGCCTGTCTGCCAGTATGGATTTACTGTTGTAATAAGGCATGTGCACACTTGGCACTGCTATTCTAATGTGCCTGTCTGCCAATATGGATCTACTGTTCTAATAAGGCAAGCGCACACTCGGCACTGCTATTCCAATGTGCCTGTCTGCCAATATGGATCTAGTGTTCTAATAAGGCATGCGCACACCCGGCATTGCTATTCCAATGTGCCTGTCTGCCAGTATGGATCTAGTGTTCTAATAAGGCGTGCGCACACTCGGTACTGCTATTCCAATGTGCCTGTCTGCCAGTATGGATCTACTGTTCTAATAAGGCATGCGCACACTCGGCACTGCTATTCCAATGTGCCTGTCTGCCAATATGGATCTACTGTTCTAATAAGGCGTGCGCACACTCGGCACTGCTATTCCAATGTGCCTGTCTGACAATATGGATCTACTGTTCTAATAAGGCATGCGCACACTCGGCACTGCTATTCCAATGTGCCTGTCTGCCAATATGGATGTAGTGTTCTAATAAGGCATGCGCACACTCGGCTCTCCTATTCCAATGTGCCTGTCTGCCAATATGGATCTACTGTTCTAATAAGGCATGCGCACACTCGGCACTGCTGTTCCAATGTGCCTGTCTGCCAATATGGATCTAGTGTTCTAATAAGGCGTGCGCACACTCGGCACTGCTATTCCAATGTGCCTGTCTGACAATATGGATCTACTGTTCTAATAAGGCATGCGCACACTCGGCACTGCTATTCCAATGGGCCTGTCTGCCAGTGTGGATCTACTGTTCTAATAAGGCATGCGCACACTCGGCACTGCTATTCTAATGTGCCTGTCTGCCAATATGGATCTACTGTTCTAATAAGGCAAGCGCACACTCGGCACTGCTATTCCAATGTGCCTGTCTGCCAATATGGATCTACTGTTGTAATAAGGCATGCGCACACTCGGCACTGCTATTCCAATGTGCCTGTCTGCCAGTATGGATCTACTGTTCTAATAAGGCATGCGCACACTCGGCACTGCTATTCCAATGTGCCTGTCTGCCAATATGGATCTACTGTTCTAATAAGGCATGCCCACACTCGGCACTGCTATTCCAATGTGCCTGTCTGCCAGTATGGATCTACTGTTCTAATAAAGCATGCGCACACTCGGCTCTGCTAGGTGCCTGTCTGCCAATATGGATCTAGTGTTCTAATAAGGCATGCGCACACTCGGCACTGCTATTCCAATGTGCCTGTCTGCCAATATGGATCTAGTGTTCCAAGAAGGCATGCGCACACTCGGCACTGCTATTCCAATGTGCCTGTCTGCCAATATGGATCTAGTGTTCCAAGAAGGCATGCGCACACTCGGCACTGCTATTCCAATGTGCCTGTCTGCCAATATGGATCTAGTGTTCTAATAAGGCATGCGCACACTCGGCACTGCTATTCCAATGTGCCTGTCTGCCAATATGGATCTACTGTACTGATAAGGCATGCGCACACTCAGCTCTGCTATTCCAATGTGACTGTCTGCAAATATGGATCTAGTGTTCTAATAAAGCGTGCGCACACTTGGCACTGCTATTCCAATGTGCCTGTCTGACAATATGGATCTACTGTTCTAATAAGGCATGCGCACACTCGGCCCTGCTATTCCAATGTGCCTGTCTGCCATTATGGATCTAGTGTTCTAATAAGGCGTGCGCACACTAGGCACTGCTATTCCAATGTGCCTGTCTGACAATATGGATCTACTGTTCTAATAAGGCATGCGCACACTCTGCACTGCTATTCCAATGTGCCTGTCTGCTAATATGGATCTAGTGTTCTAATAAGGCATGCACACACTCGGCACTGCTATTCCAATGTGCCTGTCTGCCAGTATGGATCTACTGGTCTAATAAGGCATGCGCACACTCGGCACTGCTATTCCAATGTGCCTGTCTGCCAATATGGATCTACTGTACTGATAAGGCATGCGCACACTCAGCTCTGCTATTCCAATGTGCCTGTCTGACAATATGGATCTAGTGTTCCAAGAAGGCATGCACACACTCGGCACTGCTATTCCAATGTGCCTGTCTGACAATATGGATCTAGTGTTCTAATAAGGCATGCGCACACTCGGCACTGCTATTCCAATGTGCCTGTCTGCCAATATGGATCTAGTGTTCCAAGAAGGCATGCGCACACTCGGCACTGCTATTCCAATGTGCCTGTCTGCCAATATGGATCTAGTGTTCCAAGAAGGCATGCGCACACTCGGCACTGCTATTCCAATGTGCCTGTCTGCCAATATGGATCTAGTGTTCTAATAAGGCATGCGCACACTCGGCACTGCTATTCCAATGTGCCTGTCTGCCAATATGGATCTACTGTACTGATAAGGCATGCGCACACTCAGCTCTGCTATTCCAATGTGCCTGTCTGCCAATATGGATCTAGTGTTCCAAGAAGGCATGCGCACACTCGGCACTGCTATTCCAATGTGCCTGTCTGACAATATGGATCTACTGTTCTAATAAGGCATGCGCACACTCGGCTCTGCTAGGTGCCTGTCTGTCAGTATGGATCTACTGTTCTAATAAGGCGTGCGCACACTCGGCACTGCTATTCCACGTGCCTGTCTGCCAGTATGGATCTACTGTTCTAATAAGGCATGCGCACACTCGGCACTGCTATTCCAATGTGCCTGTCTGCCAATATGGATCTACTGTTCTAATAAGGCAAGCGCACACTCGGCACTGCTATTCCAATGTGCCTGTCTGCCAATATGGATCTACTGTTCTAATAAGGCATGCACACACTTGGCACTGCTATTCTAATGTGCCTGTCTGCCAGTATGGATCTACTGTTCTAATAAGGCATGCGCACATTCTGCACTGCTATTCCCATGTGCCTGTCTGCCAATATGGATCTACTGTTCTAATAAGGCATGCACACACTCGGCACTGCTATTCCAATGTGCCTGTCTGCCAGTATGGATCTAGTGTTCTAATAAGGCATGCGCACACTCGGCACTGCTATTCCAATGTGCCTGTCTGCCAATATGGATCTAGTGTTCTATTAAGGCATGCGCACACTCGGCACTGCTATTCCA
Source organism: Dendrobates tinctorius (assembly GCF_039654945.1). Classification (NCBI taxonomy): domain Eukaryota; kingdom Metazoa; phylum Chordata; class Amphibia; order Anura; family Dendrobatidae; genus Dendrobates; species Dendrobates tinctorius. The sequence continues at coordinate 26,047,297 of NW_027361731.1, forward strand.
ATATGCCTGTCTGCCAGTATGGATCTACTGTTCTAATAAGGCATGCGCACACTCGACACTGCTATTCCAATGTGCCTGTCTGCCAGTATGGATCTACTGGTCTAATAAGGCATGCGCACACTCGGCTCTGCTATTCCAATGTGCCTGTCTGCCAATATGGATCTATTGTTCCAAGAAGGCATGCGCACACTCGGCACTGCTATTCCAATGTGCCTGTCTGACAATATGGATCTACTGTTCTAATAAGGCATGCGCACACTCGGCTCTGCTAGGTGCCTGTCTGCCAATATGGATCTAGTGTTCTAATAAGGCATGCGCACACTCGGCACTGCTATTCCAATGTGCCTGTCTGCCAATATGGATCTAGTGTTCCAAGAAGACATGCGCACACTCGGCACTGCTATTCCAATGTGCCTGTCTGCCAATATGGATCTAGTGTTCCAAGAAGGCATGCGCACACTCGGCACTGCTATTCCAATGTGCCTGTCTGCCAATATGGATCTAGTGTTCTAATAAGGCATGCGCACACTCGGCACTGCTATTCCATTGTGCCTGTCTGCGAATATGGATCTAGTGTTCTAATAAGGCGTGCGCACACTCGGTACTGCTATTCCAATGTGCCTGTCTGACAATATGGATCTACTGTTCTAATAAGGCATGCGCACACTCGGCACTGCTATTCCAATGTGCCTGTCTGCCAATATGGATCTAGTGTTCTAATAAGGCATGCACACACTCGGCACTGCTATTTCAATGTGCCTGTCTGCCAGTGTGGATCTACTGTTCTAATAAGGCATGCGCACACTCGGCACTGCTATTCCAATGTGCCTGTCTGCCAATATGGATCTACTGTACTGATAAGGCATGCACACACTCAGCTCTGCTATTCCAATGTGCCTGTCTGCCAATATGGATCTAGTGTTCCAAGAAGGCATGCGCACACTTGGCACTGCTATTCCAATGTGCCTGTCTGACAATATGGATCTACTGTTCCAATAAGGCATGCGTACACTCTGCTCTGCTAGGTGCCTGTCTGCCAGTATGGATTTACTGTTGTAATAAGGCATGTGCACACTTGGCACTGCTATTCCAATGTGCCTGTCTGCCAATATGGATCTAGCGTTCTAATAAGGCATGCGCACACTCGGCATTGCTATTCCAATGTGCCTGTCTGCCAGTATGGATCTACTGTTCTAATAAGGCATGCGCACACTCGGCACTGCTATTCCAATGTGCCTGTCTGCCAATATGGATCTAGTGTTCTAATAAGGCGTGTGCACACTAGGCACTGCTATTCCAATGTGCCTGTCTGACAATATGGATCTACTGTTCTAATAAGGCATGCACACACTCGGCACTGCTATTCCAATGTGCCTGTCTGCCAATATGGATCTAGTGTTCTAATAAGGCATGCACACACTCGGCACTGCTATTCCAATGTGCCTGTCTGCCAGTATGGATCTACTGGTCTAATAAGGCATGCGCACACTCGGCACTGCTATTCCAATGTGCCTGTCTGCCAATATGGATCTATTGTTCCAAGAAGGCATGCGCACACTCGGCACTGCTATTCCAATGTGCCTGTCTGACAATATGGATCTACTGTTCTAATAAGGCATGCGCACACTCGGCTCTGCTAGGTGCCTGTCTGCCAATATGGATCTAGTGTTCTAATAAGGCATGCGCACACTCGGCACTGCTATTCCAATGTGCCTGTCTGCCAATATGGATCTAGTGTTCCAAGAAGACATGCGCACACTCGGCACTGCTATTCCAATGTGCCTGTCTGCCAATATGGATCTAGTGTTCCAAGAAGGCATGCGCACACTCGGCACTGCTATTCCAATGTGCCTGTCTGCCAATATGGATCTAGTGTTCTAATAAGGCATGCGCACACTCGGCACTGCTATTCCAATGTGCCTGTCTGCGAATATGGATCTAGTGTTCTAATAAGGCGTGCGCACACTCGGTACTGCTATTCCAATGTGCCTGTCTGACAATATGGATCTACTGTTCTAATAAGGCATGCGCACACTCGGCACTGCTATTCCAATGTGCCTGTCTGCCAATATGGATCTAGTGTTCTAATAAGGCATGCACACACTCCGCACTGCTATTTCAATGTGCCTGTCTGCCAGTGTGGATCTACTGTTCTAATAAGGCATGCGCACACTCGGCACTGCTATTCCAATGTGCCTGTCTGCCAATATGGATCTACTGTACTGATAAGGCATGCGCACACTCAGCTCTGCTATTCCAATGTGCCTGTCTGCCAATATGGGTCTAGTGTTCCAAGAAGGCATGCGCACACTTGGCACTGCTATTCCAATGTGCCTGTCTGACAATATGGATTTACTGTTCTAATAAGGCATGCGTACACTCTGCTCTGCTAGGTGCCTGTCTGCCAGTATGGATTTACTGTTGTAATAAGGCATGTGCACACTTGGCACTGCTATTCCAATGTGCCTGTCTGCCAATATGGATCTAGCGTTCTAATAAGGCATGCGCACACTCGGCATTGCTATTCCAATGTGCCTGTCTGCCAGTATGGATCTACTGTTCTAATAAGGCATGCGCACACTCGGCACTGCTATTCCAATGTGCCTGTCTGCCAATATGGATCTACTGTTCTAATAAGGCATGCACACACTTGGCACTGCTATTCCAATGTGCCTGTCTGCCAGTATGGATCTACTGATCTAATAAGGCATGCGCACATTCGGCACTGCTATTCCCATGTGCCTGTCTGCCAATATGGATCTACTGTTCTAATAAGGCATGCACACACTCGGTACTGCTATTCCAATGTGCCTGTCTGCCAGTATGGATCTAGTGTTCTAATAAGGCATGCGCACACTCGGCACTGCTATTCCAATGTGCCTGTCTGCCAATATGGATCTAGTGTTCTATTAAGGCATGCGCACACTCGGCACTGCTATTCCAATATGCCTGTCTGCTAGTATGGATCTACTGTTCTAATAAGGCATGCGCACACTCGACACTGCTATTCCAAAGTGCCTGTCTGCCAATATGGATCTAGTGTTCTAATAAGGCATGCGCAGACTCGGCACTGCTGTTCCAATGTGCCTGTCTGACAATATGGATCTACTGTTCTAATAAGGCATGCGCACACTCGGCACTGCTATTCCAAAGTGCCTGTCTGCCAATATTGATCTAGTGTTCTAATAAGGCATGCGCACACTCGGCACTGCTATTCCAAAGTGCCTGTCTGCCAATATTGATCTAGTGTTCTAATAAGGCATGTGCACACTCGGCACTGCTATTCCAATGTGCCTGTCTGCCAATATGGATCTATTGTTCTAATAAGGCATGCGCACACTCGGCACTGCTATTCCAATGTGCCTGTCTGCCAGTATGGATCTACTGATCTAATAAGGCATGCGCACAAACGGCACTGCTATTCCAATGTGCCTGTCTGACAATATGGATCTAGTGTTCTAATAAGGCATGCGCACACTCGGCACTGCTATTCCAATGTGCCTGTCTGCCAATATGGATCTACTGTTCTAATAAGGCATGCGCACACTCGGCACTGCTATTCTAATGTGCCTGTCTGCCAATATGGATCTACTGTTCTAATAAGGCATGCGCACACTCGGCACTGCTATTCCAAAGTGCCTGTCTGCCAATATTGATCTAGTGTTCTAATAAGGCATGTGCACACTTGGCACTGCTATTCCAATGTGCCTGTCTGCCAATATGGATCTATTGTTCTAATAAGGCATGCGCACACTCGGCACTGCTATTCCAATGTGCCTGTCTGCCAGTATGGATCTACTGTTCTAATAAGGCATGCGCACAATCGGCACTGCTATTCCAATGTGCCTGTCTGCCAATATGGATCTAGTGTTCTAGTAAGGCATGCGCACACTCGGCGCTGCTATTCCAATGTGCCTGTCTGACTATATGGATCTAGTGTTCTATTAAGGCATGCACACACTCGGCACTGCTATTCCAATGTGCCTGTCTGCCAATATGGATCTACTGTTCTAATAAGGCATGCGCACACTCGGCACTGCTATTCCAATGTGCCTGTCTGCCAATATGGATCTACTGTTCTAATAAGGCATGCGCACACTCGGCACTGCTATTCCAATGTGCCTGTCTGCCAATATGGATCTACTGTTCCATGTGGTGTCCGCACACTCGATTCTGCTATGCAAAGCTATATGTTTGCCAGCACAGCTCTAATGTTCCAAGATGGTGTCCGCATACTTGGCTCTGTTATTCCAAGGAGCCTGTCTACTAACATGGGTTCCTAGGTTTTGTATGCTATGTCAAGTAGATTGCCTGCATACATGGCTCTGATGTTCCAAGGTGCTGTCTGTACAATCAGCTCTGCTATTCCAAGGTTCTGAACTACATGAATACGTATACATACACCGCATATCTGGCTGTAATGTACCAAGCTGCTTAACTGCATAAACGGCTCTGCTGCTCCTAGGTGCCTGTCCACTCTTGTCCTGTTCTATCAAGGTGCTTGTCTACATATCCAGCTCCACTGTTCCATGAGCTGTCCAGTACATCCAGCTCCAATGTTCCTAGGTGTCGACTTAATAATCCATCTCTGCTGTTCCACGTGCCGTCCAGTTATCCTGCTCCTAGCTGTCATCCAGACCTACGGCTTAGTGAACCACTGGCACCAGGTGAGCCATAGAGTAGAAATGCCCCTCTTTGTAACCCAAATGGAGCATTAACATTCAAATTTGGCCCCCATGTAATAGGAATATTCCTTTTTGTACCTCCATACAATAGTAATGGCCCCCTTTTGTACCCCCTATAGAATAGTAATGACCCCCTTTTGTACCCACATATAATAGTAATGACTGATTTTTGTAACCCCATACAATAGTAATGTCCCCCTTTTGTAACCCCATATAATAGTAATGTCCCCCTTTTGTAACCCCATATAATAGTAATGTCCCCCTTTTGTACTCACATACAATAGTGATGTCCCCCTTTTGTAACCACATATAATAGTAATGTCCCCCTTTTGTACCCCTATACAATAGTAATGTTCCCCTTTTGTACCCCCATACAATAATAATATTCCCCTTTTGTACCCCCATACAATAGTAATGTCCCCTATTGTACCACCATACAATAGTAATGTCCCCCTTTTGTACCCCTATACAATAGTAATGTCCCCCTTTTGTAACCCCTTACAATAGTAATGTCCCCTTTTTGTACCCCCATACAATAGTAATGTCCCCCTTTTGTACTCCCATACAATAGTAATGCCCCCTTTTGTACTCCCATACAATAGTAATGCCCCCCTTTTGTACTTGTGGTGCTAATAAAAATATGGATATCTTATATCCTACATATTGTAATATATTGTTTATATGCTTTGATATAGTGTGGTCATTAGACCAAGGGTGGAAAGTATTGCAAATATGAAATATGGTTGTTTGAATCCAAACACTATATATTGCAATATACTACGGTGCAATATCATTAATGCTGAACTTTGATAGTGAGACACAAAGCGTTTGCTCTGTGTCAATACCGTAAGACAAGGAATTGTTCTATGGTCTTTGAAGCTCTGTGTTTCAAAGATTCATTACCCTGATTTGCACACAAGTGATATTTGCTTTGACTGTTTCTGTGATGACAAGACCAGAGTATTTCCTTCTCGCTGACACTGTGGTCCCTCCAGTGGAGAAGTGATGTTACAATGCTTGGTAATGTATAGTATGGATGCTTATTTCTCTATGTACTATAATTCATAATAATTGTATGATTCACATGAAATTAATTGCATTCCATTAATTTGATGTTTTATCATTTAAATTAATCATTGTATAATAAATTTGTGTTATATCCAAGTAGTAGCCTTCTTTAAAGCCGTATCCGAACTTTATTGCTAAACAGTTGGCAATACAGTACTCCCATACAATAGTAATGTCCCTCTTTTGTACTCCCATACAATAGTAATGTCCCCCTTTTGTACCCCCATACAATAGCAATGTCCCCCTTTTGAACTCCCATACAATAGTAATGTCCCCCTTTTGTACCCCCATACAATAGTAATGTCCCCCTTTTGCACCCCTATACAATAGTAATGTTCCCCTTATGTACCCCCATACAATAGTAATGTCCCCTATTGTACCACCATAAAATAGTAATGTCCCCCTTTTGTACCCCTATACAATAGTAATGTCCCCCTTTTGTAACCCCATACAATAGTAATGTCCCCCTTTTGTACCCCCATACAATAGTAATGTCCCCCTTTTGTACTCCCATACAATAATAGTAATATCCCTCTTTTGTACCCCCATACAATAGTAATGTCCTCCTTTTGTACTCCCATACAATAGTAATGCCCCCCTTTTGTACTCCCATACAATAGTAATGCCCCCCTTTGTACTCCCATACAATAGTAATGCCCCCCTTTTGTACTCCCATACAATAGTAATGTCCCCCTTTTGTACCACCATACAATAGTAATGCCCCCTTTTGTGCTCCCATACAATAGTAATGCCCCCTTTTGTACCCCCATACAATAGTAATTCCCCCTTTTGTACCCCCATTCAATAGTAATGTCCCCCTTTTGTACCCCCATACAATAGTAATGCCCCCCTTTTGTGCTCCCATACAATAGTAATGCCCCCCTTTTGTACCCCCATACAATAGTAATTCCCCCCTTTTGTACCCCCATTCAATAGTAATGGCCCCCTATTGTACTCCCATACAATAGTAATGTCACCCTTTGTACTTCCATACAATAGTAATGCCCTTCTTTTGTACTCCCAAACAATAGTAGTGTCCCCCTTTTGTACTCCCATACAATAGTAATGTCCCCCTTTTGTACCCCCATACAATAGTAATGTCCCCCTTTTGTAACCCCATACAATAGTAATGTCCCCTTTTGTACCACCATACAATAGTAATGTCCCCCTTTTGTAACCCCATACAATAGTAATGCCCCCCTTTTGTACTCCTATACAATAGTAATGCCCCCCCGTTTGTACCCCCATGCAATAGTAATGCCCCCCTTTTGTACCCCTATACAATAGTAATGTCCCCCTTTTGTACTCCCATACAATAGTAATGCCCCTTGTTATGGATGAGTCACCGAAGGAGGAAAAAACAAAATTGATAGCTAAGTCCAGAAAACCAGAGAAACTGGAAGCTATCGGATTGCAGACCCCTGAACCTATCCACAACAACTAGCAGTAGCCGTGGGGGTTCCTACGGTGCCCTAGACCCCTTGATACAGCCGGAGAACTAAATTAGCCTAAAGACAGAAAGGGGAAATCTAAACTGCCCCAGAGCAGACCCCAAAGCAATAGGCAGCCCCCAACATATAATGACTGTGAAGCAAGATGAAAAAACACTAACACAGATGGAAAGATAGGTTGAGCAAATGATGGGGCCCAAGCTAACTAACTAGGACAGGATAGAAAAGCTGCTGTCTGCAATCCGCAAAAACCCTATCCAAAAAATGAACCAACAGACTGATAGGAAAAATGGGCCCTGAAGTCGCTAGGCTTCAAAAAGACTATATCAGCACTCAGGTATATTCTGAAGACACAGCCAGAGATCAACAGATCAGAGACAAAAATGGAATTCAGCTCACCCCCGGCCGGGGATGGCTGAACTCCAAAAATCAAGGCAAACAAAACCAGAACTAAAGAGTACAAAAGGCAGAGCAAAACTTAGCTTTGAGAAGCAGAAATCAGACTTGTCTCCAAGAGTCCAGCAGGAAAATCACCGGCAAGGCAGCAGGGCGTCGGCTGCCTTATATCCAGTCATCAGTTCCTGTGACCCAGTCATCATCTACCTGCTCAGCTGTTTGGTAATCAGCCTCACTGCCTTCCTTCGCCAGAAGAGGGAGTTCATCAGACCTCACTGGTGAAGGGAAAAATGAACTCACAACAGCCCCCCTTTTGTACTCCCATACAATAGTAATGCCCCACTTTTGTACTCCCATACAATAGTAAGGCCCCCTTTTTGTACTCCCATACAATAGTAATGCCCCCCGTTTATACCCTCATACAATAGTAATGTCCCCCTTTTGTACTCCCATACAATAATAGTAATGTACCTCTTTTGTACCCCCATACAATAGTAATGTCCCCCTTTTGTACTCCCATACAATAGTAATGCCCCCCTTTTGTACTCCCATACAATATTAATGCCCCCCTTTTGTACTTCCATAAAATATTAATGCCACCCTTTTGTACCCCCATACAATAGTAATGCCCCCCTTTTGTACCCGCATACAATAGTAATGTCCCCCTTTTGTAATCCCACACAATAGTAATGCCCCCTTTTGTACTCCCGTACAATAGTAATGCCCCCCATTTGTACCCCCATACAATAGTAAAGCCCCCCTTTTGTACCCCCATACTATAGTAATGTCCACCTTTTGTAATCCCATACAATAGTAATGCCCCCCTTTTGCACTCCCATACAATAGTAATGCCCCCCTTTTGTACCCTCATACAATAGTAATGTCCCTCTTTTGTACTCCGATACAATAGTAATGTCCCCATTTTGTACCCCCATACAATAGTAATGTCCTCCGTTTGTACCCCCATACAATAGTAATGTCCCCCTTTTGTACCCCCATACAATAGTAATGCCCCCCGTTTGTACCCCCATACAATAGTAATGTCCCCCTTTTGTACTCCCATACAATAGTAATGCCCCCCTTTTGTACCCCCATACAATAGTAATGCCCCCTTTTGTACTCCCATACAATAGTAATGCCCCCCTTTTGTACTCCCATACAATAGTAATGCCCCCTTTTGTACTCCCATACAATAGTAATGCCCCCCTTTTGTACTCCCATACAATAGTAATGCCATCTTTTGTACCCCCATACAATAGTAATGCCCCCCTTTTGTACCCCCATACAATAGTAATGTCCCCCTTTTGTACCCCCATACAATAGTAATGCCCCCCGTTTGTACCCCCATACAATAGTAATGTCCCCCTTTTGTACTCCCATACAATAGTAATGCCCCCCTTTTGTACCCCCATACAATAGTAATGTCCCCCTTTTGTACTCCCATACAATAGTAATGCCCCCCTTTTGTACCCCCATACAATAGTAATGCCCCCTTTTGTACTCCCATACAATAGTAATGCCCCCCTTTTGTACTCCCATACAATAGTAATGCCATCTTTTGTACCCCCATACAATAGTAATGCCCCCCTTTTGTACCCCCATACAATAGTAATGCCCCCTTTTATACTCCCATACAATAGTAATGCCCCCCTTTTGTACTCCCATACAATAGTAATGCCCCCTTTTGTACTCCCATACAATAGTAATGCCCACCTTTTGTACCCCCATACAATAGTAATGCCCCCCTTTTGTACCCCATACAATAGTAATGCCCCCCTTTTGTACCCCCATACAATAGTAATGCCCCCCTTTTGTACCCCATACAATAGTAATGCCCCCCTTTTGTACTCCCATACAATAGTAATATCACCCTTTGTACTCCCATACAATAGTAATGCCCTTCTTTTGTACTCCCATACAATAGTAATGCCCCCCTTTTGTACCCCCATACAATAGTAATGCCCCCCTTTTGTACTCCCATACAATAGTAATGTCACCCTTTGTAATACCATACAATAGTAATGCCCCCCTTTTGTACCCCCATACAGTAGTAATGTCCCCCTTTTGTACTCCCATGCAATAATAGTAATGTCCCCCTTTTGTACTCCCATACAATAGTAATGCCCCCCTTTTGTACTCCCATACAATAGTAATGCCCCCCTTTTGTACCCCCATACAATAGTAATGCCCCCTTTTGTACCCCCATACAATAGTAATGCCCCCCTTTTGTACTCCCATACAATAGTAATGTCACCCTTTGTTCTCCCATACAATAGTAATGTCCCCCTTTTGTACTCCCATGCAATAGTAATGCCCCCCTTTTGTACCCCCATACTATAGTAATGTCCCCCTTTTGTACTCCCATACAATAGTAATGCCCCCCTTTTGTACCCCCATACTATAGTAATGTCCCCCATTTGTAACCCCATACAATATTAATGTCCCCCTTTTGTACTCCCATACAATAGTAATGTCCCCCTTTTGTACCCCCATACAATATTAATGTCCCCCTTTTGTACTCCCATACAATAGTAATGTCCCCCTTTTGTACCCCCATACAATAGTAATGCCCTCCTTTTGTACTCCCATACAATAGTAATGCCCCCCTTTTGTACCCCCATACTATAGTAATGTCCCCCTTTTGTACTCCCATACAATAGTAATGTCCCCCTTTTGTACCCCCATACAATAGTAATGCCCTCCTTTTTAACCCCCATACTATAGTAATGTCCCCCTTTTGTACTCCCATACAATAGTAATGCCCCCCTTTTGTACCCCCATACTATAGTAATGTCCCCCATTTGTAACCCCATACAATAGTAATGTCCCCCTTTTGTACTCCCATACAATAGTAATGTCCCCCTTTTGTACCCCCATACAATAGTAATGTCCCCCTTTTGTAACCCCATACAATAGTAATGTCCCCCTTTTGTACCCCTATACAATAGTAATGTCCCCCTTTTTATACCCCCATACAATATTAATGTCCCCCTTTTGTACTCCCATACAATAGTAATGTCCCCCTTTTGTACCCCCATACAATAGTAATGCCCTCCTTTTGTACTCCCATGCAATAGTAATGTCACCCTTTGTTCTCCCATACAATAGTAATGCCCTTCTTTTGTACCCTCATGCAATAGTAATGCCCCCTTTTGTACCCCCATACAATAGTAATGCCCCCCTTTTGTACCCCCATACAATAGTAATGTCCCCCTTTTGTACTCCCATACAATAGTAATGCCCCCCTTTTGTACCCCCATACAATAGTAATGCCCCCCTTTTGTACTCCCATACAATAGTAATGCCCCCCTTTTGTACCCCCATACAATAGTAATGCCCCCCTTTTGTTCCCCCCATACAATAGTAATGCCCCCCTTTTTTTACCCCCATACAATAGTAATGTCACCCTTTGTACTCCCATACAATAGTAGTGCCCTTCTTTTGTACTCCCATACGATAGTAATGTCCCCCTTTTGTACTCCCATACAATAGTAATGTCCCCCTTTTGTATTCCCATAGAATAGTAATATCCCCCTTTTGTACCCCCATTCAATAGTAATGTCCCCCTTTTGTAACCCCATACAATAGTAATGTCCCCCTTTTGTACCACCATACAATATTAATGTCCCCCGTTTGTACCCCCATACAATAGTAATTCCCCCTTTTGTACCCCTATACAATAGTAATGCCCCCCGTTTGTACCCCCATACAATAGTAATGCCCCCTTTTGTACCCCCGTACAATAGTAATGCCCCCCTTTTGTACTCCCATACAATAGTAATGCCCCCCTTTTGTACCCCTATGCAATAGTAATGTCCCCCTTTTGTACCCCCATACAATAGTAATGCCCCCCGTTTGTACCCCCATACAATAGTAATGTCCCACTTTTGTACCACCATACAATAGTAATGTCCCCCTTTTGTACCCCCATAGAATAGTAATGCCCCTCGTTTGTACCCCCATACAATAGTAATGCCCCCCTTTTGTACTCCCATACAATAGTAATGCCCTCCTTTTGTACTCCCATACAATAGTAATGCCCCCTTTTTGAACTCCCATACAATAGTAATGCCCCCTTTTTGTACTCCCATACAATAGTAATGCCCCCCTTTTGTACTCCCATACAATAGTAATGCCCTCCTTTTGTACCCCCATACAATAGTAATGTCCCCCTTTTGTACTCCCATACAATAGTAATGCCCCCCTTTTGTACCCCCATACAATAGTAATGCCCCCCTTTTGTACCCCCATACAATAGTAATGCCCCCTTTTGTACTCCCATACAATAGTAATGCCCCCCTTTTGTACTCCCATACAATAGTAATGCCCCCTTTTGTACTCCCATACAATAGTAATGCCCACCTTTTGTACTCCCATAAAATAGTAATGTCCCCCTTTTGTACTCCCATACAATAGTAATGCCCCCTTTTGTACTCCCATACAATAGTAATGCCCCCCTTTTGTACTCCCATACAATAGTAATGCCCCCCTTTTGTACTCCCATACAATAGTAATGCCCCCCTTTTGTACCCCCATACAATAGTAATGCCCCCCTTTTGTACTCCCATACAATAGTTATGTCACCCTTTGTACTCCCATGCAATAGTAATGCCCTTCTTTTGTACTCCCATACAATAGTAATGCCCCCCTTTTGTACCCCCATACAATAGTAATGCCCCCCTTTTGTACCCCATACAATAGTAATGCCCCCCTTTTGTACCCCCATACAATAGTAATGCCCCCCTTTTGTACCCCATACAATAGTAATGCCCCCCTTTTGTACTCCCATACAATAGTAATATCACCCTTTGTACTCCCATACAATAGTAATGCCCTTCTTTTGTACTCCCATACAATAGTAATGCCCCCCTTTTGTACCCCCATAAAATAGTAATGCCCCCCTTTTGTACCCCCATACAATAGTAATGCCCCCCTTTTGTACTCCCATACAATAGTAATGTCACCCTTTGTAATACCATACAATAGTAATGCCCCCTTTTGTACCCCCTTACAGTAGTAATGTCCCCCTTTTGTACTCCCATGCAATAATAGTAATGTCCCCCTTTTGTACTCCCATACAATAGTAATGCCCCCCTTTTGTACTCCCATACAATAGTAATGCCCCCCTTTTGTACCCCCATACAATAGTAATTCCCCCTTTTGTACCCCCATACAATAGTAATGTCCCCCTTTTGTACTCCCATACAATAGTAATGTCACCCTTTGTTCTCCCATACAATAGTAATGTCCCCCTTTTGTACTCCCATGCAATAGTAATGCCCCCCTTTTGTACCCCCATACTATAGTAATGTCCCCCTTTTGTACTCCAATACAATAGTAATGCCCCCCTTTTGTACCCCCATACTATAGTAATGTCCCCCATTTGTAACCCCATACAATAGTAATGTCCCCCTTTTGTAACCCCATACAATAGTAATGTCCCCCTTTTGTACCACCATACAATGTTAATGTCCCCCGTTTGTACCCCCATACAATAGTAATTCCCCCTTTTGTACCCCTATACAATAGTAATGCCCCCCGTTTGTACCCCCATACAATAGTAATGCCCCCTTTTTGTACCCCCGTACAATAGTAATGCCCCCCTTTTGTACTCCCATACAATAGTAATGCCCCCCTTTTGTGACCCCATACAATAGTAATGCCCCCCTTTTGTACTCCCATACAATAGCAATGTCACCCTTTGTGCTCCCATACAATAGTAATTCCCCCCTTTTGTACCCCTATACAATAGTAATGTCCCCCTTTTGTACCCCCATACAATAGTAATGCCCCCCCGTTTGTACCCCCATACAATAGTAATGTCCCACTTTTGTACCACCATACAATAGTAATGTCCCCCTTTTGTACCCCCATAGAATAGTAATGCCCCTCGTTTGTACCCCCATACAATAGTAGTACCCCCCTTTTGTACCCCCATACAATAATAATAATAATGTCCCTCTTTTGTACCCCCATACAATAGTAATGTCCCCCTTTTGTACTCCCATACAATAGTAATGCCCCCTTTTTGTACTCCCATACAATAGTAATGCCCCCCTTTTGTACTCCCATACAATAGTAATGCCCTCCTTTTGTACCCCCATACAATAGTAATGTCCCCCTTTTGTACTCCCATACAATAGAAATGCCCCCCTTTTGTACTCCCATACAATAGTAATGCCCCCCTTTTGTAATCCCATACAATAGTAAAGCCCCCCTTTTGTACTCCCATACAATAGTAATACCCCCCGTTTGTACCCCCATACAATAGTAATGTCCCCCTTTTGTACTCCCATACAATAATAATAATGTCCCTCTTTTGTACTCCCATACAATAATAATAATGTCCCTCTTTTGTACCCCCATACAATAGTAATGTCCCCCTTTTGTACTCCCATACAATAGTAATGCCCCCCTTTTGTACTCCCATACAATAGTAATGCCCCCCTTTTGTACCCCCATACAATATTAATGCCCCCCTTTTGTACTCCCATACAATAGTAATGCCCCCATACAATAGTAATGCCCCCTTTTGAACTTCCATACAATAGTAATGTCACCCTTTGTACTCCCATACAATAGTAATGTCCCCCTTTTGCAATCCCATACAATAGTAATGTCCCCCTTTTGTACCCCCATACAATAGTAATGCCCCCCTTTTGTGCTCCCATACAATAGTAATGTCACCCTTTGTACTCCCATACAATAGTAATGCACCCCTTCTGTACTCCCATACAATAGTAATGCACCCCTTCTGTACTCCCATACAATAGTAATGTCCCCCGTTTGTACCCCCATACAATAGTAATGTCCCCCGTTTGTACCCCCATACAATAGTAATGTCCCCCTTTTGTACTCCCATAGAATAGTAATGTCCCCCTTTTGTACCCCCATACAATAGTAATGTCCCTTTTTTGTAACCCCATTCAATAGTAATGTCCCCCGTTTGTACCCCCATACAATAGTAATGTCCCACGTTTGTACCCCCATACAATAGTAATGCACCCCTTCTGTACTCCCATACAATAGTAATGTCCCTCGTTTGTACCCCCATACAATAGTAATGTCCCCCTTTTGTACCCCCATACAATAGTAATGTCCCCCTTTTGTAACCCCATTCAATAGTAATGTCCCCCGTTTGTACCCCCATACAATAGTAATGTCCCCCGTTTGTACCCCCATACAATAGTAATGCACCCCTTCTGTACTCCCATACAATAGTAATGCACCCCTTCTGTACTCCCATACAATAGTATTGCACCCCTTCTGTACTCCCATACAATAGTAATGTCCCCCGTTTGTACTCCCATAGAATAGTAATGTCCCCCTTTTGTACCCCCATACAATAGTAATGCACCCCTTCTGTACTCCCATACAATAGTAATGCACCCCTTCTGTACTCCCATACAATAGTAATGCACCCCTTCTGTACTCCCATAGAATAGTAATGTCACCCTTTTGTACTCCCATAGAATAGTAATGTCCCCCCGTTTGTACCCCCATACAATAGTAATGTCCCCCTTTTGTAACCCCATTCAATAGTAATGTCCCCCTTTTGTAACCCCATTCAATAGTAATGTCCCCCGTTTGTACCCCCATACAATAGTAATGTCCCCCGTTTGTACCCCCATACAATAGTAATGCACCCCTTCTGTACTCCCATACAATAGTAATGCACCCCTTCTGTACTCCCATACAATAGTAATGCACCCCTTCTGTACTCCCATACAATAGTAATGTCCCCCGTTTGTACTCCCATAGAATAGTAATGTCCCCCGTTTGTACCCCCATACAATAGTAATGCACCCCTTCTGTACTCCCATACAATAGTAATGCACCCCTTCTGTACTCCCATACAATAGTAATGCACCCCTTCTGTACTCCCATAGAATAGTAATGTCACCCTTTTGTACTCCCATAGAATAGTAATGTCCCCCTTTTGTACCCCCATACAATAGTAATGTCCCCCTTTTGTAACCCCATTCAATAGTAATGTCCCCCGTTTGTACCCCCATACAATAGTAATGTCCCCCGTTTGTACCCCCATACAATAGTAATGTCCCCCATTTGTACCCCCATACTATAGTAATGCCCCCCGTTTGTACCCCCATACAATAGTAATGCACCCCTTTTGTAACCCCATACAATAGTAATGCCCCCCTTCTGTACTCCCATAGAATAGTAATGTCACCCTTTTGTACTCCCATAGAATAGTAATGTCCCCGGTTGTACCCCCATACAATAGTAATGTCCCCCTTTTGTAACCCCATTCAATAGTAATGTCCCCCTTTTGTAACCCCATTCAATAGTAATGTCCCCCGTTTGTACCCCCATACAATATTAATGTCCCCCGTTTGTACCCCCATACAATAGTAATGCACCCCTTCTGTACTCCCATACAATAGTAATGCACCCCTTCTGTACTCCCATACAATAGTAATGCACCCCTTCTGTACTCCCATACAATAGTAATGTCCCCCGTTTGTACTCCCATAGAATAGTAATGTCCCCCGTTTGTACCCCCATACAATAGTAATGCACCCCTTCTGTACTCCCATACAATAGTAATGCACCCCTTCTGTACTCCCATACAATAGTAATGCACCCCTTCTGTACTCCCATAGAATAGTAATGTCACCCTTTTGTACTCCCATAGAATAGTAATGTCCCCCTTTTGTACCCCCATACAATAGTAATGTCCCCCTTTTGTAACCCCATTCAATAGTAATGTCCCCCGTTTGTACCCCCATACAATAGTAATGTCCCCCGTTTGTACCCCCATACAATAGTAATGTCCCCCGTTTGTACCCCCATACTATAGTAATGCCCCCCGTTTGTACCCCCATACAATAGTAATGCACCCCTTTTGTAACCCCATACAATAGTAATGCCCCCCTTCTGTACTCCCATAGAATAGTAATGTCACCCTTTTGTACTCCCATAGAATAGTAATGTCCCCCGTTTGTACCCCCATACAATAGTAATGTCCCCCTTTTGTAACCCCATTCAATAGTAATGTCCCCCTTTTGTAACCCCATTCAATAGTAATGTCCCCCGTTTGTACCCCCATACAATAGTAATGTCCCCCGTTTGTACCCCCATACAATAGTAATGCACCCCTTCTGTACTCCCATACAATAGTAATGCACCCCTTCTGTACTCCCATACAATAGTAATGCACCCCTTCTGTACTCCCATACAATAGTAATGTCCCCCGTTTGTACTTCCATAGAATAGTAATGTCCCCCGTTTGTACCCCCATACAATAGTAATGCACCCCTTCTGTACTCCCATTCAATAGTAATGCACCCCTTCTGTACTCCCATAGAATAGTAATGTCACCCTTTTGTACTCCCATAGAATAGTAATGTCCCCCTTTTGTACCCCCATACAATAGTAATGTCCCCCTTTTGTAACCCCATTCAATAGTAATGTCCCCCGTTTGTACCCCCGTACAATAGTAATGTCCCCCGTTTGTACCCCCATACAATAGTAATGTCCCCCATTTGTACCCCCATACTATAGTAATGCCCCCCGTTTGTACCCCCATACAATAGTAATGAGCTCATTTTGTACCTTGTACAGTAGTAGTGCCCCCTTTTTCTGCCACCACAAAGTTGTTGTAGTAATAGTGTTCCCACATTGTTCTTCTTCATTCCAAAAATTAGTGTGTCCTTTACATTAAAAACAAAAGGATCATACATCTCACTCCTCCCATAAACATGGCCTTCATAGACCTAGGGCTTCTATAGCTAGTGGTGGTGCAGGAAGCCATCTACTCTCTGCTCCCCTAAAGAGGTCAACTGGCTGTTGAAAACAGTTCTAGGTACGGGGGTCCCCTCCTCCCCGGGCCCAGTCACACCTCTAGCGTGTGAGTGACGTAGATGACTCCACGTCCAGGACCAATGCCCGAGTTGAGCCATGTTTCTCCTGTTTTCCACATGATGGTGATAGACTGAGAGTATATTCGTCTGGTTCTCGATGCCAACATGAGTCAGTGCCGGGGTCACAACTTTAGGAAACAGTGATTCACTGCTGTCTGTGGAAGCTGTGCCAGAAGTTGTGAAATGGCTATGTAGCAATGGAAAATTAGGGGCAGGTGGGCTGCGAAGGGATCTAAAACTCAAAAACATTGAAGACCAGAAGGGTCCTTCAAGCATTTGCTCAAATTTGCCACATTTCATCGTCATTAATAATTAAGCAGTTGTTTTAGTACCTAAATCAAAAATTAAGAATAACAGTAAAACGATCATGATCAGCCTTTTGGTGTAAAATATGTTGTAAGGTCGTAACGTCGTTATGGCAAGACGTGCGCAGTGAGATCCAAGGCCTAGACGCGACTGGGAGTCCTGGTCTGTAGTGAGGAGGTCGGAGACGACGTAAAGAAGAGCACTGGATGGCGGCTGGAGAGGAGAGTGATGGGGTGAATTAGGGTTTTTATTGCCGGCCCTGTTACAAACAAACCTATAGAAACTATCTGGCTTTTAACCCCGGGATTTCCTGCCCTTAAATCTAGCACACAGTGTCTACATAATACCGATATACAGTATCCAGATAATACTGAAATATAACGACCCCACAGCTCAAACATTGAGCGCTCAAATAATGCCGCCATACCATGTAAAAATATTATCACTGTACAGTACTAATCATGTCCCAGTAATACTGCCATCCATGGGCTAATAAATAATACCGCACAATACTAAATACAGAAGACCAGAGCACCGTAGAGACTTTCTGTGCTGCATTATTAGGTTGTTCTAGAGATTTGTTTTGCCTTTAGACTGGTCACATTGTAACAAACCCTCTGCTGGGATGAATCCATATTGCCATAGTTAGATTTTCTCCCTTTATAAGCCATAACGCTCTCTACACAAAGGTAATTTCAGTTATAAAATAGGAATGCCAGCCGCCAGGTCATTACCACTGTACAGGACAGATGCCTGCTGTATCCCAACGTGCTCGACATGTGTGTCTGAGTCTGTGTGGTCTCCTGTGTGATAAGTCTAACGTCCCATAATATGACACATAATAAAGTAGGAGAAAAAACACAAAATGACTGTTATAATAGCTGCAATCCCCACAACACCCTTCACAGCTTAAACAAAACATAGAAAGCTGAAAAAGTGCAGACTGCGGGCATTACGAACAGCAGAATGCTGCCACCCGGTGACGGTTATGTGAGCGCCCTTATGTATATAAGAAATCCAGCATCTACAATTCATCAGTCCGAGGCACGGAAACTACAACTAATGATCATTCTAGAAGTACAATCACTATAAGAATAATAAACTACTGCTATAGTACTGCACCTATGCTTGAGAATATGAATATAATAATACTGCCCTACACTTACAAGAATATACAAACTGTATTACTGCCCCATGTACAAGACTATAACTACTATAATACTGCCCCTATATACAAGAATATAACTACTATAATACTGCCCCTATGTACAAGACTATAACTACTATAATACTGCCCCTATATACAAGAATATAACTACTATAATACTGTCCCTATGTACAAGAATATAACTACTATAATACTGCCCCATGTACAAGACTATAACTACTATAATACTGCCCCTATGTACAAGAGTATAACTACTATAATACTGCCCCTATGTACAGGAATATAACAACTATAATACTGCCCCTATGTACAGGAATATAACAACTATAATACTGCCCCTATGTACAGGAATATAACAACTATAATACTGCCCCTATGTACAGGAATATAACAACTATAATACTGCCTCCCTATGTACAAGAATATAACTACTATAATACTGCCCTTATGTACAAGAATATAACTACTATAATACTGCCCCTATGTACAAGAATATAACTACTATAATACTGCCCCTATGTACAAGAATATAACTACTATAATACTGCCCCCTATGTACAAGAATATAACAACTATAATACTGCCCCCTATGTACAAGAATATAACAACTATAATACTGCCCCCTATGTACAAGAATATAACTACTATAATACTGCCCCCTATGTACAAGAATATAACTACTGTAATACTGCCCCTATGTACAAGAATATAACAACTATAATACTGCCCCCTATGTACAAGAATATAACTACTATAATACTTCCCCTATGTACAAGAATATAACTACTATAATACTGCCCCTATGTACAAGAATATAACAACTATAATACTGCCCCCTATGTACAAGAATATAACAACTATAATACTGCCTCCTATGTACAAGAATATAACTACTGTAATACTGCCCCTATGTACAAGAATATAACTACTATAATACTGCCTCCTATGTACAAGAATATAACTATTATAATACTGCCCCCTATGTACAAGAATATAACAACTATAATACTGGCCCCTATGTACAAGAATATACTGTAACTACTATAATACAGCCCCTATGTACAAGAATATAACTACTATAATACTGCCCCTATGTACAAGAATATAACTACTATAATACTGCCTCCTATGTACAAGAATATAATTACTATAATACTGCCCCCATGTACAAGACTATAACAACTATAATACTGCCCCTATGTACAAGAATATAACTACCAAAATACTGCCCCCTATATACAAGAATATAATTGATATAATACTGTCCCTATGTACAAGAATATAACTACTGTAATACTGCCCCCTATTTACAAGAATATAACTACTATAATACTGCCCCCTATGTTCAAGAATATAACTATTATAATACTGCCCGTATGTACAAGAATATAACTACTATAATACTGCCCCCGATGTACAAGAATATAACTACTATAACACTGCTCCCTATGTTCAAGAATATAACTATTATAATACTGCCTCCTATATACAAGAATATAATTGCTATAATACTGTCCCTATGTACAGGAATATAACTACTATAATACTGCCCCCTATGTACAAGAATATAACAACTATAATACTGCCCCCTATGTACAAGAATATAACTACTATAATACTGCCCCTATGTAGAAGAATATAACTACTATAATACTGCCCCTATGTACAAGAATATAACTACTATAATACTGCCCCCTATGTACAAGAATATAGCAACTATAATACTGGCCCCTATGTAGAAGAATATAACTACTATAACACTGCCCCTATGTACAAGAATATAACTACTGTAATACTGACCCTGTGTACAAGAATATAACTACTATATTACTGCCCCTATGTACAAGAATATAACTACTATAATAATGCCCCCTATATACAAGAATATAGCAACTATAATACTGCCCCCTATGTACATGAATATATCTACTATAATACTGCCCCTATGTATAAGAATATAACTACTATAATACTGCCTCCTATGTACAAGAATATAACTACTATAATACTGCCTCTATGTACAAGAATATGACAACTATAATACTGCCCGTATGTACAAGAATATAACAACTATAATACTGCTCCTATGTACAAGAATATAACTACTATAATACTGCTCCTATGTACAAGAATATAACTACTATAATACTGCCCCTATGTACAAGAATATAGCTACTATAATACTGCCTCCTATGTACAAGAATATAGCTACTATAATACTGCCTCCTATGTACAAGAATATAACTACTGTAATACTGCCCCTATGTACAAGAATATAACTACTATAATACTGCCTCCTATGTACAAGAATATAACTACTATAATACTGCCCCCTATGTACAAGAATATAACAACTATAATACTGGCCCCTATGTACAAGAATATACTGTAACTACTATAATACAGCCCCTATGTACAAGAATATAACTACTATAATACTGCCCCTATGTACAAGAATATAACTACTATAATACTGGCCCTATGTAGAAGAATAGAACTACTATAATACTGCCCCTATGTACAAAAATATAACTACTATAATACTGCCTCCTATGTACAAGAATATAATTACTATAATACTGCCCCCATGTACAAGACTATAACAACTATAATACTGCCCCTATGTACAAGAATATAACTACCAAAATACTGCCCCCTATATACAAGAATATAATTGATATAATACTGTCCCTATGTACAAGAATATAACTACTGTAATACTGCCCCCTATGTACAAGAATATAACTACTATAATACTGCCCCCTATGTTCAAGAATATAACTATTATAATACTGCCCCTATGTACAAGAATATAACTACTATAATACTGCCCCCTATGTACAAGAATATAACTACTATAACACTGCTCCCTATGTTCAAGAATATAACTATTATAATACTGCCTCCTATATACAAGAATATAATTGCTATAATACTGTCTCTATTTACAGGAATATAACTACTATAATACTGCCCCCTATGTACAAGAATATAACAACTATAATACTGCCCCCTATGTACAAGAATATAACTACTATAATACTGCCCCTATGTAGAAGAATATAACTACTATAATACTGCCCCTATGTACAAGAATATAACTACTATAATACTGCCCCCTATGTACAAGAATATAGCAACTATAATACTGGCCCCTATGTAGAAGAATATAACTACTATAACACTGCCCCTATGTACAAGAATATAACTACTGTAATACTGACCCTGTGTACAAGAATATAACTACTATATTACTGCCCCTATGTACAAGAATATAACTACTATAATACTGCCTCTATGTACAAGAATATGACAACTATAATACTGCCCGTATGTACAAGAATATAACAACTATAATACTGCTCCTATGTACAAGAATATAACTACTATAATACTGCCTCCTATGTATAAGAATATAACTACTATAATACTGCCCCTATATACAAGAATATAACTACTATATTACTGCCCCGATGTACAAGAATATAACTACTATAATAATGCCCCCTATATACAAGAATATAACAACTATAATACTGCCCCCTATGTACATTAATATATCTACTATAATACTGCCCCCTATGTACAAGAATATAACTACTATAACACTGCCCCCTATGTACAAGAATATAACTACTATAATACTGCCTCCTATGTACAAGAATATAGCTACTATAATACTGCCCCTATGTACATGAATATGACAACTATAATACTGCCCGTATGTACAAGAATATAACAACTATAATACTGGCCCCTATGTAGAAGAATATAACTACTATAATACTGTCCCTATGTACAAGAATATAACTACTATATTACTGCCCCTATGTACAAGAATATAACTACTATAATAATGCCCCCTATATACAAGAATATAACAACTATAATACTGCCCCCTATGTACATGAATATATCTACTATAATACTGCCCCCTATGTACAAGAATATAACTACTATAATACTGCCTCCTTTGTACAAGAATACTGTATAACTACTATAATACTGCCCATAAGTACAAGAATATAACTACTATAATACTGCCCCTATGTAGAAGAATAGAACTACTATAATACTGCCCCTATGTACAAGAATATAACTGCTATAACACTGCCTCCTATGTAAAAGAATATAACTACTATAACACTGCCCACTATGTACAAGAATATAACTGCCCCTATGTACAAGAATATAACTACTATAATACTGTCCCTATGTAGAAGAATAGAACTACTATAATACTGCCCCTATGTACAAGAATATAACTACTATATTACTGCCCCGATGTACAAGAATATAACTACTATAATAATGCCCCCTATATACAAGAATATAACAACTATAATACTGCCCCCTATGTACATGAATATATCTACTATAATACTGCCCCCTATGTACAAGAATATAACTACTATAATACTGCCCCCTATGTACAAGAATATAACTACTATAATACTGCCCCCTATGTACAAGAATATAACTACTATAATACTGCCTCCTATGTACAAGAATATAACTACTATAACACTGCCTCCTATGTAAAAGAATATAACTACTATAACACTGCCCACTATGTACAAGAATATAACTGCCCTATGTACAAGAATATAACTACTATAATACTGTCCCTATGTAGAAGAATAGAACTACTATAATACTGCCCCTATGTACAAGAATATAACTACTATAATACTGCCTCCTATGTAAAAGAATATAACTACTATAACACTGCCCACTATGTACAAGAATATAACTACTATAATACTGCCCCCATGTACAAGACTATAACAACTATAATACTGCCCCTATGTACAAGAATATAACTACTATAATACTGCCCCCTATGTACAAGAATATAACTACTATAATACTGCCCCCATGTACAAGAATATAACAACTCTAATACTGCCCGTATGTACAAGAATATAACTACTTTAATACTGCCCCCTATGTTCAAGAATATAACAACTATAATACTGCCCCCTATGTACAAGAATATAACTATTATAATACTGCCCCTATGTACAAGAATATAACTACTATAATACTGCCTCCTATATACAAGAATATAATTGCTATAATACTGTCCCTATTGTCACGGGGTCCTTCTCTGGTATCACACAATCAACAGAGCAAGCGAAGAGTGAACAATTCCAAGACCTTTATTCAGGCAAAAATACGAAAAGGTCCATATTCAGTCCACCACACAAAGGATAAGATAGTCCAGAATAAGACTGCAGTCCAGTAACAGGATAAAATGTCCAGGGAAATGAGAATCCAAACTCTAGCACCACAGGATAAAAAATGGGTCCTTCTCTCTGAAATGCAGCCTTTTCACCATCTTGTCTCTACCGGAACTGACTTGTCCAGCTGCCGTTCTTCCCCCCACCCCCTTCCTTGTCCAGGGGTAGTCAAACAAGTTGCCTCCCAGAAGAGAGCAAAAGGCCTTAGGGATTAATGCACTACAGGGGGTCATCAAGAGACAGATACAGTGAGGCTGTAGACTTACAATGTAATAAGAAAAACACTATGAAAATAACTGGAATTGTTAAAAATAGAAATATACAAAAAATGACATCCACATAACATATCACACCATCACAACCTCCCCCCCCCCATAATAAGTGAGCACGCCATGAGGTCTACACAGACCTCTGGCCTGCTCACTTTAGTCCACATTGCTCAGTTATTTATAGATCCTTGTACAGTGGCAGGGGTAGGTCGGCCTGGGGAGCCTATGGTTCTTCTTGTCGAGATAGTCCATCGGCGTTCTGGTGTTGGCTGCCCTGCTTGTATTGGATGGAGAAGCTGTAGGGTTGTAAGGACAAGCTCCACCGCAGCAATCTTCCATTGTCCCCGATACGCGATTCAGCCGTGTGAGGGGGTTGTGGTCTGTAACGATTGTAAAGTCTCTGCCATACAAGTAGGGCTGCAATTTTTTTAGCGCCCATACGATGGCAAGTCACTCCTTTTCAATAGTGGCATAGGCAACTTCCCGATCCAGTAGTTTCCGACTGGCAAAAGCAACAGGATGTTCTTCTCCGGCGGCGTTCACTTGGCTAAGTAAACCGCTGCACGACCAGCTCTACCCTCGCCTACTGTATTATCACCCATCCCTTGAAGATTGTGAGCCCTCGCGGGCAGGGTCCTCTCTCCTCCTGTACCAGTTATGACTTGTATTGTTTAAGATTATTGTACTTGTTTTTATGTATACTCCTCCTTACATGTAAAGCGCCATGGAATAAATGGCGCTATAACAATAAATAATAATAATAATAATAATAATAATAATAAGTACTGCCCCAATCCCAAAGGTGGATGCATCTGTCTGCACGAGGAACCTGCATTTATAATCCGGGGCAGCCAAGACAGGAGCAGTGACGAGGGCGGTCTTTAACGCTGAAAAGGCATCCTCGCATGCCGTCGTCCACGTCACATTCCTAGGCATGTTCTTGCGGGTCAGGTCGGTTAGGGGCTGGGCCAAGGTGCTGAAATTAGAAACAAATTTGCGATAGTAACCAGCAGTTCCTAAAAAAGCAAGTACCTGCTTTTTAGTCTGGGGTCTACACCAGTTGCTAATGGCTTCCACCTTGGCAGGCTCAGGCCTTAGTGTCCCATCCCCTACTCTATGCCCGAGGTACTGCACCTCAGCCATCCCTATTTGGCATTTATCAGGGTGAATGGTCAGTCCTGCAGTAAGGATACAGTCCAGCACTATGCCCAAGTGTTTAAGATGTTCCTCCCAGGTTGTGCTAAAAATGGCAATGTCATCCAAGTAAGCACAGGCAAAGTCCTGACATTGTTGTAACAGTCGATCCACCAGTCTCTGGAAAGTAGCGGGGGCAGTTTTCATCCCAAAGGGCATTCCCAGGAACTCATAAAGCCCAAATGGAGTAATGAAGGCTGAGCGCTCCCGAGCGTCCTCTGTTAGGGGTATCTGCCAGTACCCCTTGCTCAAGTCTAACGTGGTCACAAATTGGGCACTGGCCAGATGATCCAATAGATCAGTCCTGGGCATGGGATAAGCATCACTCTTGGTGGCATCATTTAGTCGTCTGTAATCAACGCAGAATCGTGCTGTACCATCCTTCTTGGGGACCAGGACGACAGGAGAGGCCCAAGAACTGTGAGATGGCTGAATAACTCCCAGTTGTTTCATCTCCTCCAGTTCGTTCTTTATCATGCCTTGAACAGCCTCTGGAACCCGGTAGGCAGCCTGCTGGATGGGGCGTTGTCCGGGGGTTTCCACATGGTGACTGGTGAGAGTAGTCTTCCCCGGCTTTGAGGAGAAAGCAGCAGCCCTCGGCCTTAGTACGGCGACAATATCGTCCTTTTGTATATCCGATAAATGGGAGCCCAGGGGCACTTGTTCCAGTGATCCTCCCGCTTGGGCAACCTGGAGGAGATCTGGGAGATACTCGTCATCGGCGGTATCACTAGGGGGGTGGCAGACAGCTAGAACAGGCAGAGATCGGTCGTGGTAGTCTTTCAGCATGTTAATGTGGACGGTTTTCTGTCGTCGACCACTAGAGTCCAGGGCAATAACATAGTGTCATTAATTTTCTTGACAACCTGATAAGGGCCTTCCCATACTGCTTGAAGCTTGTTGGCAGGGGAAGCAGTAATCATGAACACTTGCTGTCCTTCCATAAATTCCCGGTTCCTGGCATTACGGTCATACCAGGTTTTTTGTCTGGACTGGGCCATTCGCTGATGTTCTTTAGCGAAGGTAGCTAGCTGGGCGAGACGGTCTCTGAGCTCTAGAACATAGGGAACGATGGGCATTCCGGTATCTGAGATGTCTCCCTCCAAATGTTCTTT
The DNA here is from genome assembly GCF_039654945.1 of Dendrobates tinctorius. Classification (NCBI taxonomy): domain Eukaryota; kingdom Metazoa; phylum Chordata; class Amphibia; order Anura; family Dendrobatidae; genus Dendrobates; species Dendrobates tinctorius. The sequence continues at coordinate 26,074,076 of NW_027361731.1, forward strand.
CAGAAGAGTGAGAGGCCCACGGACCTTCCAGCTAAACAGTAGTTCGAAGGGAGAGAACCCTGTGGACTCTTGGGGAAACTCCCGATAGGCGAAGAGGAGATGTGGCAGGTACTTTTCCCAGTCTTTTTCAACGTCAATAAAAGCCCTCAGCATATTTTTTAGGGTTCCATTAAAGCGTTCACATAGTCCGTTGGTCTGCGGGTGGTATGGGGTGGTGCGAATGGCTCGAACGCCACAGGTATGCCATAGGGACTGGACCAGATCTGACATGAACTGAGTGCCTTGATCCGACAATATCTCACTAGGAAACCCTACCCGGGTAAAGATGGTAACAAGGGCCTCGGCTACCTTTACTGCTGTAATACTGGACAGGGCCACAGCTTCAGGATACCTAGTGGCATAGTCCACCACGGTCAGGATATATTTTTTCCCCGACCTGCTGGGGTGGGCCAGAGGATCTATGATGTCGACGGCTACACGTTGAAATGGTTCCTCAATTATGGGCAGGGATTGCAGGGGTACCTTATGGTGAGCTCCTGGATGCCGCATTCTCTGGCACACATCACAGGTGCGGCAATAATGGGCTACCGACTGCGAGACGCCTGGCCAGTAAAAACTTTGGGTGAGTCTCTTTTCAGTCCTTTTTCTCCCTTGATGCCCAGCCAAGGGGATATCATGGGCCAGTTGAAGTAGCTGTGCCCTGTACTTCTGAGGGACAATGAGTTGCCTGGTCGTTGCGTCAGGGTTGCCCTGGTCACTGCCCTTTGTTACACGATAATACAGTCCATTTTCTCGAGTGAAGCCATCCCCATTATCTCCCATATGCCCAGTTTCTGCCTTTCGCCTAAGGGCTGCTAAGGTAGTGTCACCCTCTATTTCTCTCCTAAACTCCTCTCTGTCTCAAGACTCTCCGAATGTAGTAGCAGCGAAAGTATTGCTTACCGACTCTGATGCGGTTCGTGGTGTTTGCTCCCAGGTGGGGTCCGTATGACGTAGTGCTTGAAGGGCCTGTAGTCGGGTGACTGCTCCCACGAATTGGCACTGTAACTCCCCAATGTCGTTCCCAAGGAGGATATCTGCAGGAAGTCCTCCCATAACTCCAATCCAACACAATTTTTCTCCACAACCATAATTCAAACGCACAGAAGCTCGCTGTATATATTTGCGGGCACCGCCCGCCAGGACAATGGGAATTTCCGGACCCTGGTAAATTGCCTCAGGTCGAACCACACGGGGGTCAGCGATAGTCAAGAATGCCCCCGTGTCTCTAAATCCTGACACTTTGTATCCATCAATAAAGACATCCTGCAGGTGGCATTGCCGTTGCTCTGAGTAGCTAAAGGACAGAGGCCGGAGTCCGTACACTCCAGGAGGGGTATCTATGGTGCCGTGGTCGGTGGTCCACTCTGGTGGGGGTGGTGGTAGCTCTTCCTCAGGTGTGGTGGAATGTACAAGATGCACTGGACGAGGTGGGGCTGCGTGGGGCTCCCTCCGAATCCTGGAGGGACAGCCAGACTGCAAATGTCCAGGTTGCCCACACCCATAACACCTCCTCTCTGTGATACCCCCAGGTCGTGGTCGGAACTGTTGGGGCCTAGGATTGTGAGGCGTGATTGTCATCGGCTTGCGACTAGGTGGAAGGGCAGATATAATTGGAGGGGGACAGGGCGTGGGAGCAGGCCGTGGTTCATTGTCCAGAAGCCTCCTCCATTGCGGCCGGATAGTAAGGGCTTCATCGGCCAGGGCTGCAGCTCTATCCACGGTACACGGCGTGCGCTCCCGGACCCATTCCCGTACCTCTGCAGGGCACTTGGCAAGAAATTGTTCTATAAGGAACACCTATATAACATCTTCCACAGTAAAGGCGTTTTCTCCTTCCAGCCATCTCCGACATGCCTCGGACATCTTATGTGCATACATCCTAAACGATCCCCCCGTGGTGCATGGGAGGTCTCGGAACTTGGCCCTATATGAGTCTGGGGTGATAGCATGGTAATCCAGGATAGTCCGCTTTACAATGTTATAATCCCGATTCCGCAGTGCATCAATGGTTCGGTAAGCCTCCGCCAAGCTTCCGTTCAGGAGCCCCACTAACAAACGCATCCAGCTAGAGTGGGGCACCTCCATCACAGCACACCGCTGCTCAAAGTCTTTGAAGAACCCCTCCACATCTCCAGAAGCCTCATCAAATGGCTTAAACTCTGTCCGGGTGATCCGTACAGGCTCCCGGATTGTTGGGGTTACACTCCACATTGCGTTATTCCCTATTTCAAGCTCCATTGCTTCCTGTCTCCGCTGTGCCCAGCGGGCAGCCTCCTCCTTATACTCCTGAGAGACGCCGGGGCCCAGAACCGCTATCTCTTCTTCATACCACACCAACCACTGGCTTTTCTGGATGGGGATCCCTGTCTCGTCCTTCAGACATCTGGGAGGAGGAGGCCGGGCTAGCGCCCACCAGTAGATCGATTAAGGCCTCTTTAGTCAGTCCCTGGTAATTGAGGCCCAGGTCTCTGGCTCTCTCCTGTAAACTGCATACAGTCCAATTTCTGTACTCACTCTGTGGGTGGTTCTCCATTGGGTTACGCTCTGTTGATCCCACTGCTGCCACCAGTTGTCACGGGGTCCTTCTCTGGTATCACAAAATCAACAGAGCAAGCGAAGAGTGAACAATTCCAAGACCTTTATTCAGGCAAAAATACGAAAAGGTCCATATTCAGTCCACCACACAAAGGATAAGATAGCCCAGAATGAGAATGCAGTCCAGTATCAGGATAAAATGTCCAGGGAAACGAGATTACAAAACACTCTAGCACCAGAGGATAAAAATGGGTCCTTCTCTCTGAAATGCAGCCTTTTCACCATCTTGTCTCTACCGGAACTGACTTGTCCAGCTGCCGTTCTTCCCCCCCACCCCCTTCCTTGTCAGGGGTAGTCAAACAAGTTGCCTCCCAGAAGAGAACAAAGGGCCTTAGGGATTAATGCACAACAGGGGGTCATCAAGAGACAGATACAGTGAGGCTGTAGACTTACAATGTAATAAGAAAAACACTATGAAAATAACTGGAATTGTTAAAAATAGGAATATACAAAAAATGACATCCACATAACATATCACACCATCACACCTATGTACAAGAATATATCTACTATAATACTGCCCCCTATATACAAAAATATAACTACTATAATACTGCCCCCTATGTACAAGAATATAACTACTATAATACTGCCCCCTATGTAGAAGAATATAACTACTATAATACTGCCCCTATGTACAACAATATAACTAATATAATACTGCCCCTATGTACAAGAATATAACTACTATAATACTGCCCCCTATGTACAAGAATGTAACTACTATAATACTGCCCCTATGTACAAGAATATAACTACTGTAATACTGCCTCCTATGTACAAGAATATAACTACTATAATACTGCCCCCTATATACAAGAATATAACTACTATAATACTGGCCCCTATGTAGAAGAATATAACTACTATAATACTGCCCCTATGTACAAGAATATAACTACTATATTACTGCCCCTATGTACAAGAATATAACTACTATAATAATGCCCCCTATATACAAGAATATAACAACTATAATACTGCCCCTATGTAGAAGAATAGAACTACTATAATACTGCCCCTATGTACAAAAATATAACTACTATAATACTGCCTCCTATGTAAAAGAATATAACTACTATAACACTGCCCACTATGTGCAAGAATATAACTCCCCCTATGTACAAGAATATAACTACTATAATACTGCCCCCATGTACAAGACTATAACAACTATAATACTGCCCCCTATGTACAAGAATATAACTACTATAATACTGCCTCCATGTACAAGACTATAACAACTATAATACTGCCCCTATGTACAAGAATATAACTACTATAATACTGCCATAATAGAATATAACTATATAATACTATATATATATAATCTGTCATAATAGAATATAACTACCATAATACTGCCCCTATATACAAGAATATAATTGCTATAATACTGTCCCTATGTACAAGAATATAACTACTATAATACTGCCCCCTATGTACAAGGATATAACAACTCTAATACTGCCCGTATGTACAAGAATATAACTACTATAATACTGCCTCCTATGTACAAGAATATAACTACTATAATACTGCCCATATGTACAAGAATATAACTACTATAATACTGCCCCTATGTACAAGACTATAACAACTATAATACTGCCCCTATGTACAAGAATATAACTACTATAATACTGCCCCTGTGTGCAAGAATATAACTACTATAGTACTGCTCCTATGTACAAGAATATAACTACTATAATACTGCCCCCTATGTACAAGAATATAACTACTATAATGCTGCCCCCTATATACAAGAATATAACTACTATAATCCTGCTCCCTATGTACAAGACTATAACAACCAAAATACTGCCCCCTATGTACAAGAATATAACTACTATAATACTGCTCCCTATGTACAAGACTATAACAACTAAAATATTGCCCCCTATGTACAAGAATATAACTACTATAATACTGCTCCTACGTACAAGAATATAACTATTATAATACTGCTCCCTATGTACAAGAATATAACTACTATAATACTGCCCCCTATGTACAAGAATATAACTACTATAATACTGCTCCCTATGTACAAGAATATAACAACTAAAATACTACCCCCTATGTACAAGAATATAACTACTATAATACTGCTCCTACGTACAAGAATATAACTATTATAATACTGCTCTCTATGTACAAGAATATAACTACTATAATACTGCCCCCTATGTACAAGAATATAACTACTATAATACTGCCCCTATGTACAAGAATATAACTACTATAATACTGCCCCCTATGTACAATAATATAACTACTATAATACTGCCCCCTATATACAAGAATATAACTACTATAATACTGCCCCCTATGTACAAGAATATAACTACTATAATACTGCCCCCTATGTAGAAGAATATAACTACTATAATACTGCCTCCTATGTACAAGAATATAACTACTATAATACTGCTCCTATGTACAAGAATATAAGTACTATAATACTGCTCCTATGTACAAGAATATAAGTACTATAATACTGCTCCTATGTACAAGAATATAAGTACTATAATACTGCCCCTATGTACAAGAATATAACTACTATAATACTGCCTCCTATGTACAAGAATATAACTACTATAATACTGCCCCTATGTACAAGAATATAACTACTATAATACTGCCCCTATGTACAAGAATATAACTACGATAATACTGCCCCCTATGTACAAGAATATAACTACTATAATACTGCCCCCTATGTAGAAGAATATAACTACTATAATACTGCCTCCTATGTACAAGAATATAACTACTATAATACTGCTCCTATGTACAAGAATATAAGTACTATAATACTGCTCCTATGTACAAGAATATAACTACTATAATACTGCTCCTATGTACAAGAATATAACTACTATAATACTGCTCCTATGTACAAGAATATAAGTACTATAATACTGCCCCCTATGTACAAGAATATAACTACTATAATACTGCCTCCTATGTACAAGAATATAACTACTATAATACTGCTCCTATGTTCAAGAATATAAGTACTATAATACTGCTCCTATGTACAAGAATATAACTACTATAATACTGCTCCTATGTACAAGAATATAAGTACTATAATACTGCCCCTATGTACAAGAATATAACTACTATAATACTGCCTCCTATGTACAAGAATATAACTACTATAATACTGCTCCTATGTACAAGAATATAACTACTATAATACTGCCCCTATGTACAAGAATATAACTACTATAATACTGCTCCTATGTACAAGAATATAACTACTATAATACTGCCTCCTATGTACAAGAATATAACTACTATAATACTGCTCCTATGTACAAGAATATAAGTACTATAATACTGCTCCTATGTACAAGAATATAAGTACTATAATACTGCTCCTATGTACAAGAATATAAGTACTATAATACTGCCCCTATGTACAAGAATATAACTACTATAATACTGCCTCCTATGTACAAGAATATAACTACTATAATACTGCTCCTATGTACAAGAATATAACTACTATAATACTGCCCCTATGTACAAGAATATAACTACTATAATACTGCTCCTATGTACAAGAATATAACTACGATAATACTGCCCCCTATGTACAAGAATATAACTACTATAATACTGCCCCCTATGTAGAAGAATATAACTACTATAATACTGCCTCCTATGTACAAGAATATAACTACTATAATACTGCTCCTATGTACAAGAATATAAGTACTATAATACTGCCCCCTATGTACAAGAATATAACTACTATAATACTGCCTCCTATGTACAAGAATATAACTACTATAATACTGCTCCTATGTTCAAGAATATAAGTACTATAATACTGCTCCTATGTACAAGAATATAACTACTATAATACTGCTCCTATGTACAAGAATATAAGTACTATAATACTGCCCCTATGTACAAGAATATAACTACTATAATACTGCCTCCTATGTACAAGAATATAACTACTATAATACTGCTCCTATGTACAAGAATATAACTACTATAATACTGCCCCTATGTACAAGAATATAGCTACTATAATACTGCTCCTATGTACAAGAATATAACTACTATAATACTGCTCCTATGTACAAGAATATAACTACTATAATACTGCTCCTATGTACAAGAATATAACTACTATAATACTGCTCCTATGTACAAGAATATAACTACTATAATACTGCCCCTATGTACAAGAATATAACTACTATAATACTGCTCCTATCTACAAGAATATAACTACTATAATACTGCTCCTATGTACAAGAATATAACTACTATAATACTGCTCCTATGTACAAGAATATAACTACTATAATACTGCCCCTATGTACAAGAATATATCTACTATAATACTGCCCCCTATGAGAATGATGAGTGGCTGTCAGGTTGTTGCTCCGCAGATCACTTTCCACATTTGTGAATCACTTGTATAATTATGCCGTTGCAGCTGATACGTTCCAGGCTTCGGTTCGCTCGCTGCTTCGGGGACGCAGATTTTCCTCGCGCTGTGCCAGGTGATGCCAGGCCGGAGTCATTTGTTTTCTCATGCTGTGTACACACAGTCACATAGTATAATCACACTGATAATACCCATGCCCGGCAGCTCGGAAGAATGGAAGGGGCTGTTTTGGTTGTTAGCAACAATCGCTCCAGTTTTTTTTTTTTTCTGTAATACGTCAATGTGGTATATAAATTCCCAGAAAAATATTTGAAACACGTTTCAATGCGACGATTACCGTATTTATTGGGAATAAATCGGACAAAAGATTCTTTAATTATTATTTTTTTTTTATTCAAAAACAAGATTGCAGATTTTATTTTTTTTTTTTGCACAAAAGGGCATACTATATTTTACAAAATGTTTGGAAAAATAAAGTAAGTTTTTTTTTTGTTAGAAAGTTACATAAAATTTTTTTTTTTCTTTACAAAATAAGATGCATGAATTAGTAGGAACCAGAAAATGCGTTCGGCTTAAGTCACTGATAGGAAGCGAATCGTCTGTGCCTTAAGTGTCTGAGGGTCTTGTAACAAAAAGTCTGAATGTACGTACCGGCTATGTGATGAAAGACGTGATTAAAAAAAATATAGAACTTAAAATAAAAAGCTGAAGCATCGATCAAATGGGCAATATTTTGAATTTTCATTTTTTTTTTTAGTATTCCTAAATAGAATGCAGCTTTCACAATGTTCTTTTACATAGAATACGTGGTTCCAAAAGCATTAAAAATCAAATTATTAAATAAATTAAAAATAGGGAAATTTTGGGGGGGCTGTTCTAAATCAATCACATATAAAAAAAAAAAGCTAAATTCTAAGGGAAGCCCTAAAATCTAAAACCTCTCCCCCAAGAAGGACTTGGTCCCCTAAGTGATAACATAACATTCCTAGCATATATTCCAGTAACACCGATTGCTAGAATTTTATTTTATTTTTTTGTCCCCTTGGTGATTAGGATTATTTTTTGGATTGACAATTACCGGATAGGAAAGGATTCGCAACTAGCAATGAAGTCTATAGGTATAAGCATCGAACAAATGGCATATCGTAAGGCACAGCAAACAAATAAAAAATACAATTTTACATAGTGCTGGTGGGAAAATTGGAATTCGGGTTTTTATCAAAAATTAGAACCAAACATGTAATAATATTTAAGGACAGAATAATCTACTGTATATAGATTTTTTAAAATGTTTTTACGCTAAAACTTTATTCAGAATTGAATAAAAAAGCTAACAACCACAACCATGTACACAAAGGACGGATAAATGCTGAAATTGAATCAGACTTTTTTTTTTTTAATATATTGCCAAAAAATATCTATTTTTTTATCTAGTAGAATATAATTACTTCCCAGTTGATATCTTTTAGAGATAAGGGAATCTGCTGAGATTCGAAATTGGCACTTGGCTCGAATTTGGCAAGGAAATCACCAAACCGAACCATCCGATAAGGAAATTCAATGTTATTCCTAATTAAGGCTCCGGTACACATTGGACTAACGTCAGTTGAACCGGCTGATAAGGAAATTCAATTGTATTCCTAATTAAGGCTCCGGTACACATTGGGCTAACACCGGCTTAACCGGCCGATAAGGAAATCCAATTGTATTCCTAATTAAGGCTCCAGTACACACTGGGTTAACGTTGGCCGAACCGGCCAATAAGGAAATTCAATTGTATTCCCAATTAAGGCTCCTGTACACATTGGACATACGTCGGCCCAGCCGGACGATATTGGCAAGCTCTGTAGACAGTCTAAAGTGTATGAGTGCCTCCTGATTCCCTCCTTAGCCCATATAACATGGATGACAATCGCAATTCTCAGACTGTCCGGTGGCAGTCCTGACCTGAGCGTGACAGCATGTATTTCTATGCAGCTGTCACGCTCGGGTCAGGAGAGCCGACGGCCAGTCAATGCACTGTGATGCGATCGTCGTTCGTCTACACATGACTTTGGGGAGATAAGGTTCTGGTATGTCCAATTTTAGGCTGCTGATCCTTTTGTTCTTGGCAAGATAAACCTGGGACAAAGGAGTCTGGCACTGACTTTCTTATAGAGAACACAGAAGAGCTTGGCACAGTGATCGCTTGTGTGTACAGAGAAGTTGTAAGAGACAGTTGCCGGCTGAAAGATCAGTTTGACCATCACTCAGCCGACAGCTATTATGAGGCCCCTTACTCTCCATAATAAAACATTGGGCGAAAAAAAAAAAACCCACTCACTTACCGGCTGTCTGATTTCCTAGCCACCATCTGGTGCTCCGCATTGCCTTTCGAAACCTACTCAACGTTGAGTGAAGGTTGCGAAAGAAGACCCAAGATTGGGTGTAGAACACCGGAGGACAGCCTTATATTCACGGTAAGGTGAATATTTTATGTTTATTAATTTTGCTCACGGCAATTCAGCTGCTATGTTTTTGCACTATGTTTTTGTGAAATAAATCGCAAAAAAAAATAAGAGTTTTAGAGAATTGTTGGATTAAGATAGACCTAATAATATTAGAATAAAAAATTATATATATATTTTTTTTAACGGTATCCATAATATAAAATCAGTCTGGCTTCGGCAGCACATCTATTTTTGAAGGAACAAAATAAATCTAAGAATCAGGCAAAATCTAAACCTACTAGATAAAAATAGTAAAGAAAAAAATACTTTTAAAATTAAATTTGCAAAAAAATGATAAATAATGCCATGGTATCTAGTGGCGAAATTCTTGACCCGGTGACTGAATTTTTTGGTTGTCTGGTTTCATTTAGTCTTTTGGGATTGGCTTGTACTTTGCCTTTATAAAGTGCGACTTTTCGATCAGATTGGAATGGCTTTTAAGAAACTTTGTAAAATAAAACTTTTCGACACGATCAGTGATCATCCTCTATAGTATCAGTGCTAACTAAGTGAAGGCCTTTGTACAATGAAAGAAAACGGTGTGTCCAGATTCAGCTACTTCTACCTATTTACAGCATGCAGCCACGTTTTTCCTTAAAATCGGTGAGCATCACAACTTATATGGTATAAACTCGTTTTCCTGTAAGTTAAAAAAAAAAAAAAATACAAAAACAGTATATATACAGTGGACCATGTTACAAGAATGTGCAGATATTTTTTTTTACGGAAATTAATGCATTTTTTCTTGTTCAAAAATAGGTCTCAGTCATCAAGAAAAAAATTAGTGTGTTTTTTTATGTTTTTGTTAATCTTCCAGTAGCTAAATACAAAGTGAGTTTCGACATCCTTATCAATCCCTTTGAAGTGTAACGGGCATGGCGTCTTAACAGTACCAGTTTTAGTGGGGTACTTACTTTTTTTGGTTTTCTTGTATTTTATACACTCCAGAAAACACTCATATGTACATAAACCATACATAGCTATGTATAGATACTTAAATATTTGTCAAAATTTACATGTACAGTCAGAGAATTGATTGGACGAATTGTGTCTTCCGACCTTGATATATTTCCCAAGTTAAATATTTCAAATATTTATAGTCATTTTGAGAAAATTTCCCCATACTGCTAAGATTTTAACTCATCACCATAATTTAGGTTTTCGACCGTTCCGATAGTGATACTCTCGAAACTGACACAATAATGAGTGGACTCTTTGGTGGTCAGAAATTATGGATCCATGGTTAGTTTAAAAACTGGGTTGTAGCCTTGGGTCTTCCATAGGCACCAGATTTTAGTTGAGGAATCCTACCAACCTTGGAATGATCGACTGAGGATCCAAGGTCAATAGACGCTCCCCGGTAGACCAAACATGTTTGTTAGATGCCTGAACTACAGTAGGACAACAGGTGGGTCCAATTTCCTAAATATAGACCATATATAATCCTGTGTGCTCTGTGGGTCTACAAGTTCTCTCATCTATTTTTTTGTGGATAGTTTTAGATTTTATACAAGTGCAGTACCACTTTTTTACCACTGTAATTCTTAAAGACAGCAATGAAACAGTGACCCCAACATAAATACAAAAAAATGCAGTTGAACCTTAACAATTCTCAAAGCTCAGTATCAAGAAAAACAAGTTCTGGTATTTAACCACAGTCCAGAAAAGAAGTGGTACAACCCTTTATAATGTACACTATCCAACAATGGCTGGAGACTACCAGTTCTTTTGAGTCTATAAATGTTCCTCTTGGATGCCTTGAACACCGTTGGGTGGGCTTAAGGCTGTGGTGGATACTCCTTGACTATTGCCTCCTTTTGTAGTCCTCAGATGAACTCTAGGCTTATGTACAGTGGGTTGATGATTGTCCTTGTTTGATTGTCTGAGGCTAAACAGAATGAAGTATGAGTGATCGTCTCCAATAAATTGATGGAATTTCATGGATATTTTTGGTTATTTATAGCAAAAATTAAAGCTCCATGTACTGATTTTCCCCAAATTTCTGAGGAGAATATGGGTAAGGTCACTTTTTGACAGTTTGTGTTGTTTTATCAAAGAGGACTTTACCATTGTTCTAAGTGCAGGTCCATTGCATTGTTTAAGTTGAGATCTGTTACATCAAGAAAATCAGTGTTGAAGATACTGGGACCAGTAGTGGTCAGCGACCCCAAGCCTGTGGCTGAACTTGGTGGCGTTAAGTCCAACCACTCCATGGTCTCCCAAGGCGATTCAGTAAAGCTCAAATGCTGAAGGCCATTGCTGTCTACAGATGATGGGGACAATTGGGTCTCCATGGGAGATAGAGAAGTTTCTAATATTTCCTCAGAACTTTTTCCAGAAAACCCATCAATCACACGCTCAAAGTGTGGATCATCGTTTCCAATTTTAAGCAGTGGTATTTCATTGGGTCTTCCCATGGGGCTATGAGTGCTGAGTAAGACATCAAGATGGCTGTCATTGTTCGAACAGTTTTCATATGGAAGATGGGGGTTTGAGGTGGTCACGCTTGGGTTTCCAGTTGACACACTCAACTGATTGAGCTTTTGCCCACATGACCTTTCATCTTTGGCATTGGCTGGCATTTCTGTAGGAATATAAAAAAAAAAAGAAAAAACCTTAAAAACATATGAAGATCTTACATAATATACCTGGAGAGCCTTCATCAGCAAAGAATTTTATTCTTGGGCAATGTAAGGTGCAAAGCCAGACTTTCCATAATAATGATGTCAAACTGGTAACTTGCACACTTTCTCAGCTCCATCCGACTGACTGCGTTCTCCGCTGTGCTCCTCCCTGTGTCAGGCTGTCTCACTGAGCTTCCTCCTGCAGTACTCACAGAACTGCTACTTCCTCCTGCCACCTGGCTAAGGGGAGGCGGGGCCCGACGATGCATTAATTTAACCCTGTTGTGGCCTACCGAGTTTTGTTTCCCTGGCCTAATTCCTGCCAGCATGTGACATATTAGGCAGCTCCTCCCTCCACACCTTGCCTGAGCTTAGGTCCTAGTTGCAGTTCATCACTAGTTCCCTGTCTTGGTGCATTCCTGTTAGACGCTCCCATTACTAACCAGGCTTGGGTACTCGTTTTGACTGACCGCTTCACTCCTGACCCCGGCTTCGTATTCTGAACCTGTGCTGTCCAGCCCGACCTCGGACTTCTTGACCATGTCTCGGTTTACTCCCTCTGTGCTTTGCATTTGTGACTCTAACCATTCAGTCAGCTGCTGCAAGACTGGGCACTACCTGGGAGTGACACTTGGTGGCTATCCCAACTGCTCAAACCTGTCCTCACCTTTAGAGGCTCTAACGAAGACCTGGTAGCCACTTAGTCATGCCCCTCTACGGTAAGCCCAGCTTTTGGCGGTCCACACCCATCGTCGTCACAACGGATACATAATGTAGCCTAATAACGTTCAGACATATGGTAATTTTGTGTATATAGACTGAAGAATATAACTATAGATATGTTCATCCCAACGACCAGTAAAAGTTATACTAAACCATGAAGACGGATATCTTGGTGGTAAAAGTCTTCATAACTCATCACTCCATAGTGGGTAGACATTGTCTAAAATTTTGTGTTCAGGTCTCACCTCCACTTTCAATCAGGACATCAAGGAGTTCGTCCATCTGTTGACTCCTTGTTTGCTGTGGAAAGAAAACATCAAGATGAGGAATAAGAACTATGCAATCCTGTAGAAAAGTTAAAAATATTTAGTTGTTCACAAACAGGTCGTTGGCATCAAAGCCCATAGTATAGCAAGGTAAAAAAACAAAGAAACAAAAACACACGTGACCCCCAACCCTGACATAGAAAGTACAACTGAGAATGAGCGTTCTTGATGAACAGGTCACACTATGGAAATTTGGCTTAAGGTATAAAATATTCCATGTTAGTTTTTCATTTCAATAGTTGTGAATTTTAACATATTTTTTAAGTGCTAAACTGAAAAGACTCAAACCAGACCATTACGGTTCCATAGGGAACCATCTAGAGATGACATCACTGGATTCCATGGTGACATTTTTGGATCAGTTGAGTGAGTTATCATGCCAAAAAATACTGACAAATTGATAAATAATATTTTTTAACATGCCTAGGGTTCATTCTATTTCTATTGTTATATTTAATTCAAATCTAAATTTTATTTTTTTTTGGGGGGGGGAGGAAAGGGAGGATAGGAAATTGCAAAAAATTTATGAAAAATTGGCCATTTAGCTTCTTATTACCTGTCTGACTGCATCCTCGTAGGAGGGAAGCTGCTTGGAAACTGACGAGGTTGCATTAGTGAAATTCGTGCCGGGGGTGGGAATCTTTTGACCTGCCTGGGGAGATGGCTGCAAAACATTTATCTGCAAGTAAATAGATCATATAAAATGAGAGAAGAAATGTCCTTTTGGCATGGACAAAAAATCCAATTCCAAGCTATAATTAAAAGTTGTCTGAAGCTACATGGATGTCAATGTTTCCATCCAATCCCATGCTATCGATGCTGTATGCCTGGATGAAAGGCACCACAAAAGCCTGCTCAGATATTTGGATGAAGACCTCGCCTACAGAGTTGACATCATCCTAGGATACCGATGATCAGAAGCGATCCAGGTTCATTATTGGGAAGTTGGACATTTTATAGCCAAATTTCAGTAAAAAGAGGTCCAAACACTTGAATGATCACCATGGCAAGATCCATGTGTCAAAGAACGCTCAACAGTTTTCGAAAGGTTATGAATTTTAGAATTACGAAATGACGACCATTATTATATTATGCCAACTCAATGGCTCCAGTGTACAAATATTAAGTCTCACGGCAAGAAGTACATCATGCCAAGAACTTACCTTTCCTAACACTGATGAACTTTTTGGTGGGACTCGATCTTTGATACTCTGCTTGTTTTCCGATTGATCAATGTAGGGTGGCTGTAGAGTGTTCTGGTTTGGAGAATAGCAGATAGAACTTGAAGTATCCTACAAGTGGAAGGTGAAAATATTTATTTGGTACCCGGCACATTTACGAAAGACATTGGCTCCCTTTCTTGGAGAACATTTCTCAATGGTATCATACCTGTGTTGTGTTAATATGATGGTTGACTTTTGGTGACACACTACGTGTGTCTCCTTGTGAACTCGGAGATACAGATAACAGGTAGTGGTTATTGGGAGATGGTGGTAAACTGATGTGCTGTGGACTATTTGTAGTTCCAATGGGAGAGTGTTGTGGAGAACATTGAGGACTGAGGAAAGTGGAAGACATGATGGAATTTGGGTTGGAAGCTTCCATGCAATGGTTGTTCATCAGACAAGGCATTGGTTGTGTTGTACATGATCCAGGTTTTTCAGATACAATGTTTGCCTGGGGTTTCATGGACATTTGATTAGATGAAAAGGGACAGCTGGAGACTTTTTCTTGCTTGATATGTACTCCGAAAAAGTGTTGAGATGGAGGCGCCTTGTCGAGAGAAATACAATTCCCTTTTCGCTTCTGCAGTTGCAGCCTAAGTTCTTCAACTTGTCTTTGCTCTTGCTGAAGCTTCCAGGTCAACTCATTGATGACCTTCTGCTTCTCCACCAACATTTTGTCTTTTTCAGCATCCATGCCTTCCAGTTCTATTTGGTAGCTACCACTGTTGATGCTGCTCATTAGACTGTCCTCAGCACTTAGGTGAATAGGTGAAGGGTGGAGACCAAACTGAGGAGAAGACATTGGTCCATCACTGAAAGTGTCAGGTAAGGAACCATTGACAGAGAGATCTGAAGAAGCTGGGGATATTGGTGGAGTGGAACTGGTGCTACCGAACTGATAAAATCCATTAGAAATTACTCCTCCTGATGGGTGTGATTGGAAGCCTGAGTTATTTGGAGTAACGGGAAAAGTGACAGTGGTGATTTCACTAAATGTTGGGACAGTATTGCTGCTACACTCCTGGAAGGGTCGTAGTCGTTCCATCAGTGAGGTCTTTGTACCAGATACAGGCAAGCCACGTATTCTTAGCTGTTGCCTCAACTCTGATACCTTCAAAAGAAAAAGGTATTTGACATTAAAAATGAGGCAGTAGAAACTTACTTCCACTAAACATTCGGTGTACCATACAGTGCTGAAATAACATTGTGTAAAGATGCCTACAAAGTAAACCAATGCAGTTGCCCAACCAACTGCAAGTCAACCTAGAACTTACTTTCAAATCATCCAGATTAGAAGGCAGTAGACCTGGTTTCATAGAAGACATATTTCCTTGTCCAGAGAACGTGGTCTTCACTGGAGACAGTGAAGGACTAGTAACCATAGTCGTGTTGGAGTTTCGAGTCATTTGTTCATTTGGCTGTCTTAAAAACACAAAGAGAATGAAAAAATAAAATGTCATCTTTGATGACCACTGAGAAATCTGTCAATACGTTTATGGACTGCAATATCTTTTATGTAGCCAAAATAAGGTCCTTCAATCCTGTCATGTGATCTTATGCATTTGGCTCTAAACTCATAATTAGAAGAACCACAAGCCATGAAATGTTCTAGAAATAGGACTATAAAGACCACAAGTAGTTTTAATGATAAATATTTTTCATCTATGACTATACATCTACAGGTGTATGCTGAGGTGGAGACAATACATACTTGAGATGCGAGTGGTGCATGCCTTGGTAGTTGAAATGTTGATGCTGCTGTTGGCTTAATATCTGCAGTTGAAGGAAAAGTTGCTGCTGTTGTAGGAGCCTCGCATAAGCAGAGTCCATAGGTGGAGGAGACTTCTCAGCCTTTTGGTCCGGAGGAATGTATTGATGATATTTTAACTTTTTCACTTTGGGCTTGATGTCTTTAGGTTTTTTGTGCCGGTTTTTGGAATCTGTGGTAGACTTGGTCTATCGGATCCAAACAAGAGCAAAACTTAGTTTTTTAAACCTATGGCCTAATTTCAATTCCCTAGTAACTCAAATCTTCCTTCAGATGGGATGTGGTTACTATATACTATGCTAAGGTTGTGCTCAGTTCAGTTTTTACTTAGAGTTAAGAACCTGTTTGACTCATTTCTCGAGACGAGCCGCATTGTTAGCAAAGAGGTAGGCAATTTACCCAAGAGTCTTAAGCAGAGCCTGTCTGTCCTAGGTGGCAACTCAGTTGCCATCATAGCATTGGTCCAACCAGGGGTGGACATACCATTGGTGAACACTAATCTAATAGGTAAGGGGATCACTACCACCTCCAAAGCACATGGAATTGTTACAGTGAGGGTGATCAATGAGTGGAACAGGCGGCCACGAGAGGAGGTGATGAGTTCTCCTTCGGTGGGATTGGTCACACAGAGGCTGGAGAGACATCTGTCTGAGAGGGTTTAGTGAATCCTGCATTGAGCAGGGGGATGGACGCGATGACCCTGGAGGTCCCTTCCAACTTTAACATTTTATTCTATGATTCTGAGGAGCTATCGGACTGAAAAAAGGCCCGTATATTGTCGACTCTTGGATCAAAGTGTTGCAGAAACCAATATTACAAAGGCCGATTTGATAATTTTCTGAGATCCCACCACGAGCTTTATTGTAAGTGTTTTAAAAACCCACCTGAGATAGTTTTTTTTTTTTTTCCAAGAAATCTCATAAATGTGGCAATTTTTGGTAGGAAATGGTTTCATAATTACCTTTACCGCTGCAGAATTAGGGGAGGCATGTCCTGTCGTAGACAATTGATCTTCTGGGTGCAGAGAACAGGGATGACTCTGATGTGCGCCATCGTCTTGTGGGTCATTTTCATTTTCTTGGGTATGATTCTGGATTGAGTGGAGAAAAGGTCTCAGATGAAATAGTTAGATTTCTTCCCTCTCTCTCGCCGAGACGCCAGACGTTCCAGGAGCTTTCAGACACCGCACCAGGATTAGAGACAGAAGGTCTAAGATGACAGTCGGTCAAATAGGCTAGAGATTTACGAAGGTACAATTTATTGGGAGCGGTAGGGAAAAGTGTCCTTTCTTTTAAAGAAAAAATATTGACACAAAGGAAAAATAAGAGAATTGTGATTTTTTTTTTTGTGATAAATATTTTATGATCGGTATATTTATTATATCATTATTTTTTCTAAATGTGTTATTTTTTTTATTATTTTAATTCTTTATTATGGAGTTTAACTATTCGTATTTTTATTACTAATACGATCTTTAGTAAATTGTTCTTCAAATATAATACAATTATACTTATACATAACATATGCTAGATAAGATTTCTTAATTATTTTTTTTTCTAATTCCTTTTTTAATATAATTACTTTTACATATTTTTTTTTTTAAAGCTTTTAATACCGAAGCAGATATTCATTATGACACACTGTAAAAATGGAAGTGTGGGCCTGGACTTAAATTACACTTCCATTCTCCGGCTCTATAAAGTCATAATTGAGTAATCTCGGAGAGTTGTTAAAATATGATTTGGATACCAAAATGACAGAGGCGACAATTATTTAATCCATTCGGTGTCTGGAAAAATGACGAGAGCGTTAAGAATCTAAAGTTTAGGCCGACCCAAGGAGCAAGCGGTAAGTCTGAACGTGGCAGGCTCCCAACATTAAATCTCCGGGGAACGTTTCATTTACATCAGGATATCTGGAAATATCGTCTCCTTACTTTTAGCGACAGGATATTTCTTAGGGAAATTTATAACCAAAATGTGTAGAACCAAGAAAAAAAAAAAATGATATTTCCATTTTAGTGGGCTATAAGATTTAGCATTTTCCTAATAGTTTGGTTTTTTTTTTAGGGTGTAAAATCCCCAATAAATTCAGTTTAGTTTCTAATTTTCATTTTTAATGACAAACATAAAAATAAAATAAAAATTAAGAAGACAATAATTAAAAAAAGATTAATTAAAACATTATGTTTAATTTCAACTTACAAAATCATAAAGAGTTAAAAATAATAAAACATTTAATGTAATTCTATAAAATAAATATATAAATGAACATTTTTAACGTCTTCCTAGAAAATCTAAATAATTAAAAAATTTATTTTTCCTCTAGAATATTTTTCACTAAATACAATTAAAAGCTTTATTAAAAAGAAAGTCTGTAATTCAGTTTAGTAAAATATATATAAAAAATTCTTTAAAATAACACTGACTTGGTTCACCGGGAACTCAGTGGATCCTATTTTTTTAACCAACTTTCTAAAACTTCAAACACTGTCTTAGTCATAAACTATATATATATTTTTTTACTTAAAAGCCTTGATGGCTCTGAGTATGAACGTGATGCCCTCACTACAACCAACCGGCCTCCGAGACCAATCATATTTTATTAGCGATCTGTAATCAGACGCAGCATGCAGACAATACCTTGGCCGTCTGCCCTCAGAGCTTGGAAAATAAAGGGTCGTTATGCCAAGTACACAGTGTTACAAAGACAGAGGAATGAGGAGTAAGAAATCACATGCCAAAGTTCTGTTGTATCTTGGGTTAACAATCCCTCCATATAACCCAATGCAGAACATTACTATCTTCTAAAGAATGATTCCAAGATGGAGAGTTTACTACCCCTGTGTTATGTCAGGTGGACAATCTAAACAACATTAGGTATTCAAGATTATGTATTTTATGAGTCAAATGAACAGGTTCCACATCACTCAAGGTCAGTTCTCCAATTATTCTTTGCTATTGAAGATCCCCAACTAGAGTGTCACTCAACAACCCCAATAATGTATAATTATATCCATCAAGAATCTCAAGAACATATAATGCCATCCATTGAAAACTGTCTATGGTGTTCACAAAAACACATCTCTCAAAAAATAAGGGTCAACTAGAACAATCATTGACTGGGAACACATGCTTACAGTCAAGGTTTTGACCAAGACTACCAAGAGTCTACATTACCTGAAGACTGTCTATGGGTCAACTATAATAGATGTATGGAAGAACCATAAACAACTTGTAGTCAATGTTTAGGCCAACAACCTCAAGAATATTTTAGACTGTATTATCTATTGAAGATGGTGCCCTACAAGAATGAGTGTATCTAGAACAGTCACTGACTGGGAACATATGCTTACAGTCAAGGTTTTGGGCAAGATTACCAAGAGTCTACATTCCCTGGAGACTGTCTATAGGTCAACTATAATAGATGTATGGAAGAACCATATACAAGTTGTAGTCAGTGTTTAGGTCAACAACCTCAAGAATATTTTAGACTGTGTTATCTATTGAAGATGGTACCCAACAAGAATGAGTATATCTAGAACAGTCACTGACTGGAAACATATGCTTCCAGTCAAGGTTTTGGGCAAGATTACAAAAAGTCTACTTTCCCTGAAGACTGTCTATGGGTCAACTATAATAGATGTTGTATGGAAGAACCATATACTAGTTGTAGTCAGTGTTTAGGCCAACAATCGCTCAAGATTTTTTCAGCCTGTATTATACAGTATATTAAAGATGATACCCTACAAGAATTAGCATTCCTGGAAAGTATGAATCAATAAAAATAGTCAATGGCTTCTAAGAGCATATGCAGCCGCTATTCATTGTTTATCTGAATGAATAACCCCAAGAACATGCTAGATTGGATATCCTTTGAAGAAGTCATGTCCTACATGAACGAGTCATTGCTAGACAACACCAACTCTCTCAAGAACATAGTAGACAGAAAATTCATTAAAAATGGTCTGTGATGTCTTTGGTTGAGTAGGTGTGAATGAATTATGTTAGATGTTGCCTGGAAAGACCACAACCAATCATTTCTTTAAATTGTCAATAATGTCTTTGGCCACCAGTGTCTTTGCACAAGATATGATTCCATAATCCATACCTGTGCTGAACCAGAGTCTGGAGAACTACTGTCATCCATATTTTTGGTCTCTTGCGGAGATGAAGATGAAATTCCCTGAGAGTCATTGCTTCTCTCTTGATCAGGGGACTCGTCATTGCTGCTGTCTTCTTCAAAAGCAAAGGCGTCCACAGGTTTAGAGTAATTCGCTGGATTGCCTGTAAATGAAGAACAAAATAATCAGAGTCAACCTTTTTCAAGTACTTAACCCCCCCCAGTGGTGGGGTAGACGAAAACACAAAATGTTATCTCTGTGGAGTCACATAACTTAATGTAGACAAGGGCTAAGAAACCTCTGGCCGTAATCACTTCCCTCCGGAGACCTGATAACATGAGATAACCGTGGATATAAAACAGAGCTCCTAATCTACAAGCAGGTGCAACCACCCAGACAAACTCCTTGTGAGCAGCACATGATACTTGGGTAATCATAAGACTAATTGGTGGAAGTTATTTCTGTCGAGATTGTGGCAGGTTCCTCCATCACCCTTTACACGACATGTCCTGTGACCAAAACCTGGGTGGTCATCATCTAAAAGTACTCTCAATCCAGACTGGTCTTACTAAATTACGGAAAAAAAACCCTCAATATTTGGAGTAAAACATATTTCTGCAGCAACTTTCTCTGAAAATTTTTACTATTCCTAAAAAACCCTTAAAAAGTCTCATGGGATGAAATTAACTCCTTTGCCAATTTCCATTTTTTCCTCCCCTTCTTGAAAAACGGGAATTACAAGTGCAATGAAATCGTGAAAAAACACAATTTTGACTTTGTTTTTTGGGAATTGTTATTACGGAGTACATTTTGTGGTAAAAATGACCATGCAATATGATTTTCTTCATCAGTACGATTACGACGATACCAAATATGTCCATATGTCCAGTTTTTCTTATTATATTACTGATGAAAAAAAATCAGAAGTTTGCAAAAAAAATTTTTGGGAATTGTCGACATTTTCCGATGGAATATTTTTATTTTTGGTCCAATAGAGCTGTGTGATACCTTATTTTTTGTGGGGCGAGGTGACATTTTTATTAGTACTATTTTTGGATAGATGTGACTTTTTGATCGATTGTTACAGCATTTTTTGGGGAACTGCAGTGACCAAAAAAAAACGTAATTTTGTCGTTCAATTTTTTACGCTCACGGTGTTTACCGATTTTTTCGATTTTGAAAGATCACACTTTTCTGAACGTGGAATTACCACGCGATGCCTCAGCTGCATATAGCCAAAATTATAGTCTCTTTCAAAGCTCGGCCACAGGGAGAATTTCAAAAGAGTTCCGTAATAACAAGCACGGGGGTCATCAGCTGACCCCCGGCTGTCATGACAACCGATCGGCAACCCGCGATCATGTCACAGGCACACCGATGGGTGTACATTCTTACACGAGCACAAGTTGGCTCCGCTCCTCCTGCATTGTTATTTGCAGGTCCAGGCTGTAATACTCAGCTATCACCCACCGGGTTTGGGGCAGGCTCGCTGCGTGAGACCGCTCCATTTCACCCACTTCCGACATGCGCCGTATATATATGGCGGATGTCGAGACGGGTTCAGTCTTTAATGTATTTACTTATTGGTACTCTTGCATGTGGAGATACATTTTTGGTCAAAGGGGTTCAAAAAGTTACATCAAATGTCATCGCAACCAAGTAAACCACGTTCTTTATGATCAGAACTCCGCAAATTAGTAACTATATACATAAAATCATGATTCCCAATGCAACCACTACATCTCCTCCATTGTAACCATTACTGAAGAAGACCGAAAACGCAGTTGGCCATCAGTTGTAGAGTCATGATCAAATGCTAGCTGATATGGACTTGCCCACACATCTAAGGAGGGTGATGGGTGTAGAATCTAGTCACTATCTTTACTACATTTCTTATGATATGGCTAGTCGATCAGTCCGGGAAGGGTCCCAAATGTCAATATATAATAAAAATGTCCCAGGCTTGCTCTCTCCGGGAATGTAAAATCAATTGCTGAGACCTTTCTCAGAACACTACACAAAGCAGGAGAACAGATTTGTTAATCTGTTGGTGTAGACCACAATGACAGGTAGTAATGGGACCCAAGGCCTAAATAATCCCTCTGCTCTCCATCAATGGCTAGCTACGAGCGTTGACAGGAAGCTGGTAAAGTAAATAGGGCTATGATATCAGCCCTCAGCTATGTGCCAGCTAAGAATGCAGACAAAGCTGCCCTTGGTTTGGAAATTATTAAAGTTTTGGCTTCTTCCACTTTACTCAAGTCAGAGAGATTACGTAAATAACTTGACTGCACTTTGCAGTGTCTAAACATTTTATCTGCAAGAGGTTAAAGCCAGATGATCCTACTTTATAGGTTTGGACCAGTGAAGATATAATACCACCGGGATGGTCGTAAATCATTATTCTAAGAGAAACTCTGTTAACAGTCCAAACATCTTGATTGCTGAGACTTATCGTCATGAAGAAATCTTCATCCTATTGCCAAACATCTCTACAACTCAACACTATAACAGTGCTGGGGGAATAGGACACGTCCAGTTTCAAAAATAGTTTTCACGAGGTTTTATGATGGCACCTAAATCAACCCCCCCTTTCAAGGATATTCAAGATATTTCTATAAAAGTTCACTGGAATTGTAATGTTTAGAACCCGTCATTGTCCCCAAAACTCCACAGAACATGGTATCCGTATCTAGTCATGGTAGAGCAACACCGGTCTAGGAAGTTGAGTGTTAACTCAAGCCAAGAAGAAAAGGGGAACCGGTTTACCTTTCATGGCCTCCTTCACAGTAGATTCAAGAGGAATGATATTCTTTTCCACAAGTTCTAATGGGCCTGGTCTGAGGGCAATCCTTTCGTTGAGGTCATCTGCAAGTCGAGCCCTTTTCAGTTTCATTTGGGCTGCCTGAGCCGAACCTTCAGCAGATGATTCTAGAAGACAAAAAATTCGGCAAAGCTCAATATTGTATTAATTGGATATGCAATATACGCAAATGGTTTCCTCAGTCACTCGAGTACGAGAGGTTTTACGGCCTACGTCTAAGAAGATAAACGTTGCAAAATGCTGGTTTTATTGATGTACGTGTTTTAAAACATTATTGGCTTAGATTATATAGACCCTACGTAGATTTGAGTTGCACATATGGAAACTAGCTGTCACTGACAGTAGCGAGGGAAAGGAGATTGACAAGATTGAAAGAAAGCCACCATCTTTACCACTGGAATAGTCTCTCTTTTCTGAATGAAAATGACTTTGCACCCATGGGTGGAATATTTCATAACGTGACCAAAATGGACCTCCAGCTTACCTTGTAAAATGTGCATATCTATAGGATCGGACGTTTCTGGCCTGCTTCTGACCTTGTGCTTCAAATATTCTTCACTCTAAAAGAGAGTCAGAGGGTCAATAAAGAGGACATAACAATACATAAATTCCAGTTGGGTCAACCTATCATGGATGTTCCCCATAGAGAATAAGATTAAAATGGTTCTTTAGGTTTAAAAATTAGCTTTTCTTCCAGAAGTGTTCCCTCCCTGAAAATACACTGGTCAAAGGTTGCCTTCTTGCTTGATCCACTGGTGATCATTGGGGAAGCAAGTGTTTCGATTTCCTGAAGTTTCAACCAGGAGAACTGAGGTATTACATTGTTTCCAAGGTTTATGGGTCCTCCAGAAGAGAGAGCCTCTCGAAGCATCTCTCTGCTCTGTTTTGGAAAAAGGAGACTCCTCTATTAAATCAAAAGTCATAAGGGTATTTGATTGTTGGTTTTCTAATACTAAAGAGTGACACACAGTCTGTATTGGACAGGTAAAACATCTGGCAATTTCCACAACATTGATGTCACACTACTGGTCTCGGGTTACATCAGTCTTCTCATATTTTTTTGTTTTTGATTGAAAAACCAGCAGATCTTCTCAGAATAAAGACTTCTTTCTCTGTGGGCAGACAATGTAACCTCTCATCTACCCTACTGTCAGACATCAATGTCCCCCCCTTTATGAATAACATAGACTCTTGCAGGGTACATTTTGGGTCATGGCATCTGGATGACCAGTCAACGACTGCGCAGAAAGTAAGCAGACACCTTAGGAGGCATTCCAAGAGATGTAACTGTCCCTGATCTTGAGTTCCATCAGCTCAGTGTCAATGATCATATGGGTTCTTGGGACCTTGTTTTCGAAGGATGTGTTTATCAGATTCTCGGCATATTTCCCAATGTATGTCTGTGACGCATACCACCACCGTTGCCCACAGGAGGCCATAAAGGCACAGTATTAGCCTCCGTAAGTGGAATAGTATTCTTTGAATACTGAAAGTACTAATCTTACAGAAGGCTAATGAACGATCCTTCCCCCCCACATCCTTACATTTCTTACAAGACACAGAAGAGCATTGAGTATTTAGCTCCAGTTACATCACATGTGATTTATGAAGAAAGGTTTTGCTACCTTGGCTCGCTCCAAGTTTTTCCTCTGCTCCTGGAATGCAGCTGGACTTTTGAGGGCTACAACACAAACAAACAGAGAATGAAAACGATTAGTATAAACCCGAATATTTATGTTTGTACATCTGTGCTACTGAAGTAGTCATTGGCCCAGAGTTATAGGTCTAGATCATGGACCATCTGTGATGCCTGAAGGCTGTCAATCATGCCGTTTAATGCGGTATGACCATATACCCTTCATGATATAACAACCATGACAAGCTCATGTGTATATGTGAAAACTCCCTTCCTTTTATTTTACCTCCTGGAGCTTTAAGATGTCTAACAACCAAGTGTCTTCCTTCCACGTGGAGGTTCTGCAATAGAGCATCCATCTTTTCTAAAGAGAAGATTAATCCAGATTGGATATATCACCATCAGTCGAGGAGTAGGTAGAGTGGTTTCCCAAAATCGTAAAACTTCTGGCAAGATTGAGGTGCCTTCATCCTTTTAAGGAAGTTCCACCTACTCTCGATCTAGTAGCAATACCTTAATGTCTTTGATATGAACGAAAAAAACCCAACAAACACAAGCAGAGCTTTGATTATCCCAACGACCCTTGACAGCATACACATGAAATGCTTACCCATTTTCTTTCTGCCTTTCTATGATTTAACCCAAGCAAAAGCCTAGGTAGACACTCAGGGAGGAGTCTCGTGGATACAATCTTTCAAAAGGTGACCGCTCTGAAGAGGTTAACTTACTGACCTTCAAACCCTTCTTCCATTGCTCTTCAAAAATTGGTTTGAATTTATTCACCCATACGATAATTTTTTAGACGTTTTAAACCCCTTGGTACCAAATAAAAGGTACCCTACAGTCTTATAACAGCATATGTAAAATCAAACCACTCAAAGTTTGGCACCAAAAGCTGCAAGATAATGCCTAAAATTGGGCACTAGAGATTGGAGTTGAGCACCAAAGGTTGTGGATTATACGTAAAGTTTAGCATTGGAGGTTGGTGGACTAAACGCAAAGTTTAGCATTGGAGGTTGGTGGACTAAACGTAAAGTTTAGCCCTGGAGGTTGGTGTACTAAACGCAAAGTTTAGCCCTGGAGGTTGGTGTACTAAACGCAAAGTTTAGCATTGGAGGTTGGTGGACTAAATGTAAAATTTAGCACTGAAGGTTGGTGGACTAAATGTAAAGTTTAGCCCTGGAGGTTGGTGTACTAAACGCAAAGTTTAGCCCTGGAGGTTGGTGTACTAAACGCAAAGTTTAGCATTGGAGGTTGGTGGACTAAATGTAAAATTTAGCACTGAAGGTTGGTGGACTAAATGTAACGTTTAGCAGTAGAGGTTGGTGGACTCTAAGTGACGTTGGACACTAAAGGTATTTGGACAGTAGCTAAAATTAGGCATCAGAAGTTGGTGACGTATTCCTAAAATTAAATATCAGAGGTTGGTGGACAGTAGGAAAAATTAAGTACCAGAGGTTTGTGAACGTTATCTACAGAGAAGCACGAGAAGTTGGTGGACTATATCTAAATTTAGGCACTGAGAATTTGTGAACTATGCTTAAAGTTAGACACTGGATATATAGATGTAAGGCTACTTTCACACTTGCGTTTTTTTGCGCATGCGCAGTGCAAACGCACATAAAAAACGCATCATGCGTTTGTGTCCTTTTTTTCCGGTTTTGGTGCGTTTTTTTTTAAAAAATCTCATGCTTTTTTTGCGCATAGACTATAATGGGTGTTTGGCTGTAAAAAAAACACATTGCGTGCTCATGCGTTTTTTTGGGGCAAGTCGGACGCACAAAAAATGCAACAGGATGCATTTTGTGCGCCCGAGCGCACACTACAAAAAAACGCATGTGCATACAAACGCATGTGTATGCGCACCTATGCGCACCCATGTAAAAGATAGGGAAAAAAAGCATGCTTTTTTTTGCACTAAAAAACCGCAAAAAAAACGCAAGTGTGAAACCAGCCCAAGTCCTTCAAATATTGTCAGACTGTACTTGGACATTCATAATACATAGTAGTTTGCTTCTTGGGGATTTCATGTCCAACAGGATTGTAGAGCCCCAGTATACTTACGAGGCATGAGGCCATGTTCCACTAGATGTTGTCTGTTTCTTCTCTGCTGAAGTCGCAACTGTAAAACTGTTAGAAGAAGATAATCAAAAATGAAGACTTCTCTGGTCATGACCAAGCCCACATGGCTCCAATGAGAACTCATGCACTTTTTCTTCAGCTTCGACGTTTCTCACTGACATAGTAGGGTTAGATATGACATAACTGTTGGTTAACGGAGTTAATGATGGGGTCACACCTCATGCAGAACAAAATTAACAAGGATCACACCAAGCCAGGGAACATTGGTGGTTTGAGTAGACATGTGACTGCAGAATGTATCTTCTTCTCACCACATGGAGCCGATTTGTCATAGTCCAAAAAATTTAGGATGAATGAAGAAAAACTAAATTGGAAGGAGCTACATCAGGGTAAGATTTCCCTATAAGCT
Organism: Dendrobates tinctorius; assembly: GCF_039654945.1. NCBI lineage: Eukaryota > Metazoa > Chordata > Amphibia > Anura > Dendrobatidae > Dendrobates > Dendrobates tinctorius. Next base: position 26,101,360 of record NW_027361731.1, read on the forward strand.
GTGAAAATTTTATGCATAACGGGATTGATAGGATGAGACTATAAGGTTCCCTTTTGGATTCAGTAGGTCCGAATTATGCACATCATTGATTGGATTCGTTGAGGGTTCCAAATCATAGACCCTACATTAATGCTATCTTATGACAAGTCTTCAAGAATGAATTCCCATTTATCCATTAAAGATCTTTCGAAACCCCAACGTTGGTGGACAATCCATGGCCTTCAGATGCCATAAGTCCAATTACTTTTGACAATAACATGTCTTCGGCCCACGATACAGAAGTCACAGGGCAGGTAGGCACGTGTGGAGTAGATGCTTTAAATTTAAGGCTTTATGTTGCCTTCTGTGTCTTGGAAGGAAATGTTCTTCGTATCTAACAAGGAACAGATGAACGTAAAGTGGTGACAGCTGCGGAAACTGTACACGGAACGTAGCAGAAGTCCTACATTACAAATAAATGGTTTAGTAGCAATGGAGAACACGAGGCTCTACGGGGGGCGTGCGGAAAACATGTACGAAGAAAGAGAACATCCTCCTTAACAAGTCAAAAGTGTAACGGAACCTATGGACTGTAGTTGAGTCAACTGTGTGTGGAGGACAAGCCATGTCTGTCGGCAGTGTCACAACATATTGTCCATGGTACATTATCAAAGGGCAGTTTACTGCTGCCGACCAAGACCAGATGTGACTAGGAGCTTATGTTAGAGATGTTGATTTTAGAGATGTTGATCAAGGGCATTACCGCATTTGTCCTACAGACGAGGTTGATTTCCGCTACTTCCTATAGGCGTATGATGACCACCTGCCTTATTGTGCAGCAAAGATGGCAGCACAGATAACATAGGGTTAAAGAACTCAAAAATCTTAACAACAACATCACGTTATGGAGAATTTATGTCTGGTCTTCACAAACACGATTCTGACGTACAGAGTGGTGTCAACATGAGATGAAGATCTCAATGGCAGATGTTCTGAATGCAACACAACAGCTGACAGACCAGAGGATCCTCGAGTCACATACAGGAGATGCCCAGAATATACCTGCTCTACATACAGTCATGGCCAAAAGTACTGACACCCCTGAAATTCTGTCAGATAATATTCAGTTTCTTCCTGAAAATGATTGCAAACACAAATTCTTTGGTATTATTATCTTCATTTAATTTGTCTTAAATGAAAAAACACAAAAGAGAATGAAGCAAAAAGCAAAACATTGATCATTTCACACAAAACTCCAAAAATGGGCCGGACAAAAGTATTGGCACCCTCAGCCTAATACTTGGTTGCATAACCTTTAGCCAAAATAACTGCCACCAACCGCGTCCGGTAACCATCAATGAGTTTCTTACAATGCTCTGCTGGAATTTTAGACCATTCTTCTTTGGCAAACTACTCCAGGTCCCTGATATTTGAAGGGTGCCTTCTCCAAAGTGCCATTTTTAGATCTCTCCACAGGTGTTCTATGGGATTCAGGTCTGGACTCATTGCTGGCCACCTTAGAAGTCTCCAGTGCTTTCTCTCAAACCATTTTCTAGTGCTTTTTGAAGTGTGTTTTGGGTTATTGTCCTGCTGGAAGACCCATGACATCTGAGGTAGACCCAGCTTTCTCACACTGGGCCCTAAATTATGCTGCAAAATTTGTTGGTAGTCTTCTGACTTCATAATGCCATGCACACAGTCAAGCAGTCCAGTGCCAGAGGCAGCAAAGCAACCCCAAAACATCAGGGAACCTCCGCCATGTTTGACTGTAGGGACCGTGTACTTTTCTTTGAATGCCTCTTTTTTCTCCTGTAAACTCTATGCTGATGCTTTTGCCCTAAAAGCTCTACTTTTGTCTCATCTGACCAAAGAACATTCTTCCAAAATGTTTTAGGCTTTTTCAGGTAAGTTTTGGCAAACTCCAGCCTGGCTTTTTTATGTCTCGGGGTAAGAAGTGGAGTCTTCCTGGGTCTCCTACCATACAGTCCCTTTTCATTCAGATGCCGACGGATAGTACGGGTTGACACCGTTGTACCCTCGGACTGCAGGGCAGCTTGAACTTGTTTGGATGTTAGTGGAGGTTCTTTATCCAACATCCGCACAATCTTGCGTTGAAATCTCTTGTCAATTTTTCTTTTCCATCCACATCTAGGGAGGTTAGCCACAGTGCCATGGGCTTTACACTTCTTGATGACACTGCGCACGGTAGACACAGGAACATTCTGGTCTTTGGAGATGGACTTGTAGCCTTGAGATTGCTCATGCTTCCTCACAATTTGGTTTCTCAAGTCCTCAGACAGTTCTTTGGTCTTCTTTCTTTTCTCCATGCTCAATGTGGTACACACAAGGACACAGGACAGAGGTTGAGTCAACTTTAATCCATGTCAACTGGCTGCAAGTGTGATTTAGTTATTGCCAACACCTGTTAGGTGCCACAGGTAAGTTACAGGTGCTGTTAATTACACAAATTAGAGAAGCATCATATGATTTTTCGTACAGTGCCAATACTTTTGTCCACCCTCTTTTTTATGTTTGGTGTGGAATTATATCCAATTTGGCTTTAGGACAATTCTTTTTGTGTTTTTTCATTTAAGACAAATTAAATGAAGATAATAATACCAAAGAATTTGTGTTTGCAATCATTTTCAGGAAGAAACTGAGTATTATCTGACAGAATTGCAGGGGTGTCAATACTTTTGGCCATGACTGTATATAATTATATCCAGGAGATGCCCGGGTTATACGAGCTGTACATATATAATTACATACAGGAGATGCCCAGGTTATACCAGCTGTGCATATATAATTATATCCAGGAGATGCCCAGGTTATACCAGCTGTACATATATAATTATATACAGGAGATGCCCAGGTTATACCAGATGAACATATATAATTATATACAGGAGATGCCCAGGTTATACCAGCTGTACATATATTATATACAGGAGATGTCCAGAATATACCTGCTCTACATATATAATTATATACAGGAGATGCCCGGGTTATACCAGCTGTACATATATAATTATATCCAGGAGATGCCCAGGTTATACCAGCTGTACAAATATAATTATATCCAGGAGATGCCCAGGTTACACCTGCTCTACATATATAATTATATCCAGGAGATGCCCAGGTTATACCAGCTGTACATATATAATTATATACAGGAGATGCCCAGGTTATATCAGCTGAACATATATAATTATATAAAGGAGATGCTCAGGTTATACCAGCTGTGCATATATAATTACGGTATATACAGGAGATGCCCAGGTTATACCAGCTGTACATATATAATTATATACAGGAGATGCCCAGGATATACCAGCTGTACATATATAATTATATACAGGAGATGCCCAGGTTATACCAGCTGTACATATATAATTATATACAGGAGATGCCCAGGATATACCAGCTGTACATATATAATTATACACAGGAGACGACCAGGTTATACCAGCTGTACATGTATAATTATATACAGGAGATGCCCAGGTTATACCAACAAGTATAGTAGACTTTGGTTACAGTTGGAGGAGCATCTACAGTTAGGTCCATATATATTTGGACAGAGACAACATTTTCTAATTTTGGTTCTAGACATTACCACAATGAATTTTAAACAAAACAATTCAGATGCAGTTGAAGGTTCTAGAAACATCATGCTTTACTTTAACATACAGATCTTACAGACATTATACATTACACTATGTACGCTATGTACAAGAATATAACTACTATAATACTGCTCTTATGTACAAGAATATAACTACTATTATACTGCCCCCTATGTACAAGAAAATAACTACTATAATACTGCTCCTATGTACAAGAATATAACTACTATAATACTGCTCCTATGTACAAGAATATACCTACTATAATACTGCCCCCTATGTACAAGAATATAACTACTATAATACTGCTCCTATGTACAAGAATATAACTACTATAATACTGCTCCTATGTACAAGAATATAACTACTATAATACTGCTCCTATGTACAAGAATATAACTACTATAATACTGCCTCTATGTACAAGAATATAACTACTATAATACTGCCTCTATGTACAAGAATATAACTACTATAATACTGCTCCTATGTACAAGAATATAACTACTATAATACTGCTCCTATGTACAAGAATATAACTACTATAATACTGCTCTTATGTACAAGAATATAACTACTATTATACTGCCCCCTATGTACAAGAAAATAACTACTATAATACTGCTCCTATGTACAAGAATATAACTACTATAATACTGCTCCTATGTACAAGAATATACCTACTATAATACTGCCCCCTATGTACAAGAATATAACTACTATAATACTGCTCCTATGTACAAGAATATAACTACTATAATACTGCTCCTATGTACAAGAATATAACTACTATAATACTGCTCCTATGTACAAGAATATAACTACTATAATACTGCCTCTATGTACAAGAATATAACTACTATAATACTGCTCCTATGTACAAGAATATAACTACTATAATACTGCTCTTATGTACAAGAATATAACTACTATTATACTGCCCCCTATGTACAAGAAAATAACTACTATAATACTGCTCCTATGTACAAGAATATAACTACTATAATACTGCCTCTATGTACAAGAATATAACTACTATAATACTGCCTCTATGTACAAGAATATAACTACTATAATACTGCTCCTATGTACAAGAATATAACTACTATAATACTGCCCCTATGTACAAGAATATATCTAATATAATACTGCTCCCTATGTACAAGAATACAACTACTGTGGCAGGGCTAAGGGTCGTGTAATCGATGGAAGATATGTGTCTCATAAATGGCTTGTCTCCATAATGTAAGGCATTACAAATATAGCTGTATTATTTTTTTGAAGGACCTGTGGTGACGTCACAATCGTGTGACCAGCCAGCTGCTGGGTTCGTGGGTGTGGCTACACCCTTATAATGTGGCCTGCTCATGAACAAGGCAGCTGTATGTGAGGGGGTATACACCTCCTGTGTGTGCTGAGACTCGCGGACTGAGCCTGAAGGAAAGGACATTTTGATGTTATTTTGTCGCCTGAACTGAAGGCTGTTTATTTTGGTGACATGCTGTTTGGTTTATGATGTAACAAACCGCATGAACTTCAAGGGAACCTGCCTCCTGACTGTCTCCCGTCGCACCTAAGCGAGTAGAATCCCTACAATTGGTGGAGAATGCGGGCAGAGTTCCCAGCAGAGACGTGAGACTGTTGCTGTATGTCCAGGGTAAAGTTTTCAGCGAGGCAGCAAGCTCTACCCGGAATAATGTAGGAATTGCTGAAACACCTGGTCCAGGCCCAGACACAGCAACAGGAGTCCAACAAGCTGTTCATACAGCAGCGCCAGCAGGACCAATGGCAGCAGAGCCAGCAGGAGCAACGGCAGCTGATACAGCTTCTGGCAACCGCCATCCAGGAGGGCAGGATGAGCGCCCCTACCCCAGGTCCGGCTGATGCCACCCACATCACGAAGGCGGTAAGACGCGCATTGCAAAAAATGACCCCTGAGGATGATGTGGAGGCCTTCTTGACGGTGTTTGAGAGGGTGGCCGAGAGGGAAAAACTTCAGCCAGAGCGGTGGGTAGAGGTACTGGCCCCATACCTAACGGGGGAGCCCCAGAAGGCGTACTTTGACCTGACTGTACAAGACGCCAGAGAGTATCCCAAATTAAAAGCGGAAATTCTCGCACGCTTGGGGGTAACAATGACTACCAGGGCACAGCGAGTTCATCGCTGGGCCTATCACCGGGACAAACCGCCACGCTCCCAAATGTTCGACCTGTTGCACCTGGTCCAGAAATGGCTGCAGCCAGAGTCGGCTGCCCCTGCACAGATGGCAGAGGGAGTGGTCATGGATCGGTTTGCATTCTCTGCCGAGACCCCTACAGACTTGGGTGGCCCAGGGTGATCCCCAAAATGCCGATGAACTGGTTGGGCTGGTCGAGAGATACCAGGGGATGGAAGGTTCCTTGGGGAAGCAGTCCATTCCATATTGGGGGACCCAACAGGGGGCGGAGTCCCAAAAAGGGGTGATGCGTCCAAGGTCAAAAGGGGCGGGGAGGTGGTGCCCAAGGTCCCCTCGGGTGATATTTGCTGAAAGTGTCACAGGCCAGGACATATAGCTGCCCGTTGTTCCCAGACTACCGAGCAGATGGACTGCAGCATGGGACGCCGTAGTTCATACTACGCATATCCAGCTTGCAGTGTGAATTCGCCATCTAACGAGGGGCCACAAGCATGTCCCGTGAAGGTGAACGGGCAAGCAGCAATGGCGCTTCTAGACTCCGGGAGCTTGGTGACCCTTGTGTGGGCCAGTTTTCCTCTCAACATACTCCCGGGTAAAAAGATTGGTGTTTGGTGCATACATGGCGATGCAAAGGATTACCCTATGGCTAGGGTGAATATTGAAACGGCGCATGGCACCGAGTCGCATGAAGTTGGCGTTCGAGACTTGTTGCATCCTATAGTTATTGGCCGGGATTTCTGTCTGTTTTGGGATTTGTGGGGGAAGGGTTCTGAGTGTGCTAGCAAGAGCAGGGAACCAATCCACCCCAATGAGGTATCGCCACCACCAGAGGCAGACGGGTTTCTTTTATGTGTCCTTGTTGGGGATGAAGAGGAAGGGTCCCCTGTCCCTGACATCCCGGAGTTAGGGGTGGCCGGGGAGAATTTTGGGACTGCTCAACATAGGGACCCCACGCTGAGGGAAGCCTTTAACAATGTCACCGTCATTAATGGGGTTGCACAAGAGCCGGGAGCAGACTCAAGGTTTCCCTATTTTATGTTGAGTGGGGAAGTGTTGTACCGGGTCACGAAAATAAGGGAGGAGGTGGTAGAGAAGTTAATAGTACCAGGCCCCTATAGACGGAAAGTTTTGGACATCGCCCATTCACACATCTTGGGGGGACACCTGGGGGTGGAAAAAACGCAGGAACGGATTGTACAGAGGTTCTATTGGCCTTGGTGTCACCGGGAAATAGCAAACTATTGCAGGTCCTGCCCGACATGTCAGTTAACTGCCCCCACATCTCATTTTCGGAACCCTCTTGTGCCACTGCCCATTATTGAGGTGCCATTTGAGCGAATTGACGTGGACTTGGTCGGTCCCTTAGTTAAATCAGCTCAGGGCCATCAGTATATATTAGTTATCCTGGACTATGCCACACGCTATCTTGAGGCCATTCCCCTGAGAAACTCCTCCACGAAGAGTATAGCCCGCGAGCTGGTCCATGTGTTTTCCCAGACGGGTTTGCCGAAGGAGATGCTGGCCGACCAGGGGACCCCTTTTATGAGCAAGGTGATGAGGGAATTGTGCAGAGTCTTGCAAATCTCCCAGTTGAGGACTTCAGTGTACCATCCACAGTCAGATGGCCTTGTTGAGAGGTTTAACAAGACACTGAAGAGCATGCTGAGAAAAGTCACAGAGAAAGATGGTAGAGACTGGGATTGTCTCTTACCGTATTTGCTGTTTTCAATCCGTGAAGTCCCCCAGGCCTCCATGGGGTTCTCGCCCTTCGAGCTTCTGTATGGCCGACATCCACGAGGTCTCCTAGATATAGCCAAGGAAACCTGGGAAGCCGAAGTCACGCCCCACAGAAGCGTCATTGAGCATGTGGCACTGATGCAGAAGAGGGATGCGAAGTTGTTGCCCATTGTTAAAGAACATCTCCGCCAGGCACAAGAGGCTCAGGCCAGGGTCTACAACCAGTCAGCCAGAGAGAGGCCGTTCAATCCGGGAGACCGAGTTCTCGTGCTAATCCCGATGGTGGAGAGTAAGTTCTTGGCCAAGTGGCAAGGGCCATATGAGGTGGTGGAGAAGCTGGGAGATGTAAACTACAAGATCCACAGACCCAGAAGACGGAAGCCATACCAGGTTTACCATGTCAACCTCATCAAGCTGTGGCAAGATAGAGAGCCAGCGGTAACTCCGTGCTTGCTAGGCAACCTAGAAGGGGAGGTTGGAGCGGTTACCATAGCGGAGACACTATCGAAGGCCCAGAAACAGCAGTGCCGGGAGTTACACCAGAAAAACAGGGACCTGTTTTCAGAGTTGCCGGGGTGCACGAAGGTGGTGGAGCACGAAGTTCTGACCAAGCCACATGTGCGGGTGAACGTGAAACTGTATCGTATTCCTGAGGCCCGGCGAGATGTAACCTCCAAGGAGGTGCAGCGTATGTTAAAGCTCGGGGTCATTGAGGAATCCAAGAGCGGCTGGTCGAGCCCGATTGTCCTGGTCCCAAAACCTGATGGTGAATGGAGGTTCTGCAACGATTACCGGAAGCTGAATGAGGTCTCCAAGTTCGACGCTTATCCCATGCCACGCGTTGATGAGCTCATCGAGAGACTTGGACCTGCCACATACATAACCACCTTGGATCTGACAAAGGGATACTGGCAGTTCCCTATGGCACAGGAAACCAAGGAGAAGATGGCATTTTCCATACCAGACGGGTGCTTCCAGTATGTCCGGATGCCGTTTGGCCTGCAGGGAGATCCGGCAACATTCCAGAGGGCTATGGATAGAATCCTTGCGCCTCAAACTATACGCTGCCGCGTACCTGGATGATATCATCATCTTTACCCCGAACTGGGAGACTCACCTGGAAAAGGTTCAAGCAGCGTTTGATGCGCTAAGAGTGTCGGGGTTTACAATTAACCCAAAGAAGTGTGCCTTGGGTAAAGAAGAAGCCAAGTACCTCAGATATGTAGTGGGGCGTGGCGAGATCAAACCTCAAATTAATAAAGTGGAGGCAATTCAAACATGGCCGAGGCCTCTGTCAAAGAAGCAAGTTAAAGCCTTCCTGGGGATTGTGGGATATTACAGGAGGTTCATCCCAAACTTCACCACAATGGCTGCACCTCTAACTGATCTGCTTAAGGGGACAAAGTCAGTGATGGTCAGCTGGTCCGAAGAAGCAGAGTCAGCCTTCCAAGAAATGAAGGGAGCTCTTTGTAAGCAACCCGTTTTGGTGGCCCCAGACTTTAAACGTGAATTTGTCCTCCAGACAGATGCCTCAGATGTCGGGATAGGAGCAGTCCTTTCCCAAGAGATACGTGGGGAGGAGCATCCTGTTCTCTACTTGAGTAGGAAGTTGACTTCTTGTGAGAGAAATTACTCAGTTGTAGAGAAGGAGTGTTTGGCCATAAAATGGGCAGTGGATACATTACCGTACTACCTGGTGGGACGGAAGTTTAGATTAACATCCGACCATGCCCCACTCAGGTGGATGAGGGAAACAAAGGGTAAGAATGCTACGGTCACCCGCTGGTTCTTAGCCCTACAAGACTTCAGCTTCCATGTAGAGCATAGGGCCGTTAAGCTACATGGGAATGCCGATGCCCTCTCCAGAATCCCTTGCCTGGTAGGTGAAAGTGCCAAGCCCCATGGCTTTAGGCAGAGGGGGGAGGTATGTGGCAGGGCTAAGGGTCGTGTAATCGATGGGAGATATGTGTCTCATAAATGGCTTGTCTCCATAATGTAAGGCATTACAAATATAGCTGTATTATTATTATTTTGAAGGACCTGTGGTGAGGTCACAGTCATGTGACCAGTCAGCTGCTGGGTTCGTGGGTATGGCTACACCCTTATAATGTGGCCTGCTCATGAACAAGAGAGCTGTATGTGAGGGGGGTATACACCTCCTGTGTGTGCTGAGGCTCGCGGACTGAGCCTGAAGGAAAGGACATTTTGATGTTATTTTGTCGCCTGAACTGAAGGCTGTTTATTTTGGTGACATGCTGTTTGGTTTGTGACGTAATAGACCACATGAACGTCAAGGGAACCTGCCTCCTGACTGTCTCCCGTCGCACCTAAGCGAGTAGAATCCCTACACTACAATAATACTGCTCCTATGTACAAGAATATAACTACTATAATACTGCCCCTATGTACAAGAATATAACTACTATAATACTGCCCCTATGTACAAGAATATAACTACTATAATACTGCTCCCTATGTACAAGAATATAACTACTATAATACTGCCCCTATGTACAAGAATATAACTACTATAATACTGCTCCCTATGTACAAGAATATAACTACTATAATACTGCCCCCTATGTACAAGAATATAACTACTATAATACTGCTCCTATGTACAAGAATATAACTACTATAATACTGCTCCTATGTACAAGAATATAACTACTATAATACTGCCCCCTATGTACAAGAATATAACTACTATAATACTGCTCCTATGTACAAGAATATAACTACTATAATACTGCTCCTATGTACAAGAATATAACTACTATAATACTGCCTCCTATGTACAAGAATATAACTTCTATAATACTGCCCCCTATGTACAAGAATATAACTACTATAATACTGCCCCCTATATACAAGAATATAACTACTATAATACTCCTATGTACAAGAATATAAATTCTATAATACTGCTCCTATGTACAAGAATATAACTACTACAATACTGCCCCTATGTACAAGAATATACCTTCGTATAATACTGCCCCCTATGTACAAGAATATAACTACTATAATACTGCCCCTATGTACAAGAATATAACTATAATACTGCCCCTATGTACAAGAATATAACTACTACAATACTGCCCCTATGTACAAGAATATACAGTACCTTCGTATAATACTGTCCCCTATGTACAAGAATATAACTACTACAATACTCTATGTACAAGAATATACCTTCGTATAATACTGCCCCCTATGTACAAGAATATAACTACTATAATACTGCTCCTATGTGCAAGAATATAACTATAATACTGCCCCTATGTATAAGAATATAACGACTATAATACTGCCCCCTATGTACAAGAATATAACTACTATAATACTGTCCCCTATGTACAAGAATATAACTACTATAATACTGCCCCTATGTACAAGAATATAACTACTATAATACTGCTCCTATGTACAAGAATATAACTACTATAATACTGCCCCCTATATACAAGAATATAACTACTATAATACTGCCCCTATGTACAAGAATATAACTACTATAATACTGCTCCTATATACAAGAATATAACTACTATAATACTGCTCCTATATACAAGAATATAACTACTATAATACTGCTCCCATGTACAAGAATATAACTACTATAATACTGCCCCTATGTACAAGAATATAACTACAATAATACTGCTCCTATGTACAAGAATATAACTACTATAATACTGCCCCCTATGTACAAGAATATAACTACTATAATACTGCCCCTATGTACAAGAATATAACTACTATAATACTGCCCCTATGTACAAGAATATAACTACTATAATACTGCTCCTATATACAAGAATATAACTACTATAATACTGCTCCTATGTACAAGAATATAACTACTATAATACTGCTCCCATGTACAAGAATATAACTACTATAATACTGCCCCTATGTACAAGAATATAACTACTATAATACTTCCCCTATGTACAAGAATATAACTACTATAATACTGCCCCTATGTACAAGAATATAACTACTATAATACTGCCCCTATGTACAAGAATATAACTACCATAATACGGCAATGATTACTGAACAGACCTTAGTGGCCCCTTCCTCCATCATGGTATATACACAGGACGTGCGGTATACAGGCGGCAGCTGCTGTAGTCACAAATGATGCGGTGGGTTTGGCACAGTATGTTGGGTTTTCTTCCTGTCTTGTGCCCTTTGATGTAAGTTGGAAACATATGGCGGTGGCACCAGCATAGCCGGTGTGTTCAGGACCCTGGGGGTCTCTGATGGGCCTGGGTCGCCCGCCCTGCAGAGCAGGAATCTGCCCTCAGCTGTTGAGTAAGCAGTGAAGCTGATGTAGAAATGTGGACGAGCTGCTCACAGCTGAAGGTTTGTGTTGTAACAGCCGCCCGGGTCCTTACACAATGTAACGGCAGGAAACCAGCAGAGAAATCTTGCTTACTACCCTGCAGAGCTTACAATCTAATCTACAACCTATATTCATGAGGCACAGAGTGACCCGAGTATACACATGAGGCGCAGAGGGACCCGAGTATACACATGAGGCGCAGAGGGACCCGAGTATACACATGAGGCGCAGAGTGACCCGAGTATATACATGAGGCGCAGTGACCCGAGTATATACATGAGGCACAGAGTGACCCGAGTATACACATGAGGCGCAGAGTGACCCGAGTATATACATGAGGCGCAGTGACCCGAGTATATACATGAGGCACAGAGTGAACCGACTATACACATGAGGCACAGAGTGACCCGAGTATATACATGAGGCGCAGAGGGACCCGAGTATACACATGAGGCGCAGAGTGACCCGAGTATATACATGAGGCACAGAATGACCCGAGTATACACATGAGGCGCAGAGTGACCCGAGTATACACATGAGGTGCAGAGTGACCCGAGTATACACATGGGGTGCAGAGTGACCCGAGTATACACATGAGGCGCAGAGTGACCCGAGTATACACATGAGGCGCAGAGTGACCCGACTATGTACAAGGCACAGAGTGACCCAAGTATATACATGAGGCACAGAGTGACCCGACTATATACATGAGGCATAGAGTATATACATGAGGTGCAGAGTGACCCGAGTATACACATGGGGTGCAGAGTGACCCGAGTATACACATGAGGCGCAGTGACCCGAGTATACACATGAGGCACAGAGTGACCCGAGTATATACATGAGGCGCAGAGTGACCCGACTATATACGAGGCACAGAGTGACCCGAGTATATACATGAGGCACAGAGTGACCCGAGTATTCACATGAGGCGCAGAGTGACCCGAGTATATACATGAGGCACAGAGTGACCCGAGTATATACATGAGGCACAGAGTGACCCGAGTATATACATGAGGCACAGAGTGACCCGAGTATATACATGAGGCACAGAGTGACCCGAGTATATACATGAGGTACAGAGTGACCCGAGAATATACATGAGGTACAGAGTGACCCGAGTATATACATGAGGTACAGAGTGACCCGAGTATATACATGAGGCACAGGCTTACCTGAGTGTATACACGAGGTACAGAGTGACCCGAGTATATACATGAGGCACAGAGTGACCCAAGTATATACATGAGGCACAGAGTGACCCGAGTATATACATGAGGTACAGAGTGACCCGAGTATATACATGAGGCACAGGCTTACCTGAGTGTATACACGAGGTACAGAGTGACCCGAGTATATACATGAGGCACAGAGTGACCCAAGTATATACATGAGGCACAGAGTGACCCGAGTATATACATGAGGCACAGAGTGACCCGAGTATATACATGAGGCACAGAGTGACCCGAGTATATAATTGAGGCACAGAGTGACCCGAGTATATACATGAGGCACAGAGTGACCCGAGTATATACATGAGGCACAGGCTTACCTGAGTGTATACATGAGGCACAGAGTGACCCGAGTATATACATGAGGCACAGACTTACCTGAATGTATACATGAGGCACAGGGTGACCCGAGTATACACATGAGGTACAGAGTGACCCGAGTATATACACGAGGCACAGAGTGACCCAAGTATATACATGAGGCACAGGCTTACCTGAGTGTATACATGAGGTACAGAGTGACCCGAGTATATACATGAGGCAGAGTCACCCGAGTATATACATGAGGCACAGAGTATATACATGAGGCACAGGCTTACCTGAGTATATACATGAGGCACAGGCTTACCTGAGTGTATGCATGAGGCACAGAGTGACCCGAGTATATACATGAGGCACAGAGTATATACATGAGGCACAGGCTTTCCTGAGTGTATGCATGAGGCACAGAGTGACCCGAGTATATATATGAGTCACAGAGTATATACATGAGGCAGAGTGACCCGAGTATATACATGAGGCACAGAGTACATACATGAGGCACAAGCTTACCTGAGTATATACATGAGGCACAGAGTGACCCGAGTATACACATGAGGTACAGAGTGACCCGAGTATACACACGAGGCACAGAGTGACCCGAGTATATACATGAGGCACAGGCTTACCTGAGTGTATACATGAGGCACAGAGTGACCCGAGTATACACATGAGGTACAGAGTGACCCGAGTATATACACGAGGCACAGAGTGACCCGAGTATATACACGAGGCACAGAGTGACCCGAGTATATACACGAGGCACAGAGTGACCCGAGTATATACACGAGGCACAGAGTGACCCGAGTATATACATGAGGCACAGGCTTACCTGAGTGTATACATGAGGTACAGAGTGACCCGAGTGTATACATGAGGCAGAGTCACCCGAGTATATACATGAGGCACAGAGTATATACATGAGGCACAGGCTTACCTGAGTGTATGCATGAGGCACAGAGTGACCCGAGTATACACATGAGGTACAGAGTGACCCGAGTATATACACGAGGCACAGAGTGACCCGAGTATATACATGAGGCACAGACTTACCTGAGTGTATACATGAGGCACAGAGTGACCCGAGTATACACATGAGGTACAGAGTGACCCGAGTATATACACGAGGCACAGAGTGACCCGAGTATATACACGAGGCACAGAGTGACCCGAGTATATACATGAGGCACATGCTTACCTGAGTGTATACATGAGGTACAGAGTGACCCGAGTGTATACATGAGGCAGAGTCACCCGAGTATATACATGAGGCACAGGCTTACCTGAGTGTATGCATGAGGCACAGACTGACCCGAGTATATACATGAGGCACAGAGTATATACATGAGGCAGAGTGACCCGAGTATATACATGAGGTACAGAGTATATACATGAGGCACAGGCTTACCTGAGTATATACATGAGGCACAGGCTTACCTGAGTGTATACATGAGGCACAGAGTGACCCGAGTATATACATGAGGCACAGAGTATATACATGAGGCAGAGTGACCCGAGTATATACATGAGGCACAGAGTATATACATGAGGCACCGGCTTACCTGAGTATATGCATGAGGCACAGAGTGACTTGAGGGGGGATATGTTTCTGTTTTGCTATTTTATGAGACCCCCGAGTGACCCCAGAACATTTCGTCTTCAGCCGCTCAGGTTTCATGTTTTCCACATAAGAAACATTTTGCAATCAGGGAAACTATAAAACGCGTCGGTTTTATGGGTGGGATGGGGGGGACAGCGGGCGATGATTTTGTCATTTTTAAAGGGGGTCTCCAGAACCCTAAACGCTGTGGCCCATTGCACTGATCTAGTAATGTGGACCCTGGATATGGCCCTCAGGGGCTTCCACTATGAGGATCACCTCAGTTTTCAGCATGAATCTTCCTCCTAATCCATAGGTCATGCCTGGGCTCTCCTGCCAGTCTGCACCATGGCGCACAGAGTAGACCTGAGCAGTGCATCTTGTGCTGCGATCCTCTACCTCAGATTGATTGGGCATGTCTGGTCCACACTGATGGAATAGGACCGATCAGCCCTGGAGGATTGACTCGTCATGTCTTCTCCATGTATCAGAGGAGACATTACTAATCCATCGCCGACTTTCAAGCTTCTTTCTCCTGGAGGGGAGATCATTTGCAGGGCTCAGCTGGATATCTCATGGTGTGTCCGGGGTTACAGAGGTTAACAGCAGTCACTCCTGAATTTTTCAGTTTTGTATCGAGTTGCCCTTTAAATGTTGAGATTTAAAGGGGAAGTCCACTTTTGAAAAACAACATTGATTATTATTGTCACCAGTTTGGCTGCATCTGGAGAGAACACCCCTAATGGGTGACAAGAGTCCAGAAAAAGCAAATCTTTAAAGGGCCAGCATCCAAAATGAGAAATTCCTAGATGATAGCGTTGCAGTGAGGCGTTTCCGCCACTAGGGGGCAGTGTTGCTCTGGGAGATTTCTTCTCCTGGGTCATGGTTAATGTTGCAGGCAGCAGTCAGTGACAGCAGACAGCTCCCCTTATCCCACCGTCACCTTCATGGTTGTCACCGACCCCCAGGACCCGATAAGGGACCTCTCCAACGTTTAGAACATTCCAGGACTAAAATAAAAAGATAAAGGTCCAGGGCCCGAGACGTTTGGCCATTTTTTTACATCATATTTTATGCAAATTAATTGGATTAATTAGCAATCTGGGATCAGTTGGTTATTGGTGCCACATGGAGGGACGCGATTAGATAGACACTGCGCTCCCACCGTCCTCAGGTTGTGTGTGGTACTGCACCTCAGCCGCATATGGGGCTGCAATACCAGACAGCCTGAGGACTGGTGTGGCGCCCTTTCTGGAAGAGGTAGATTAAGGGTTAATTACAAAAGGTCGATTATTGTTTGACCTCTGACATCCGGGAGGGTCAGTACACACAGAGGCAACCAATCAGGACACAGTGATGAGGATGCGGTGTAGCAGAGCCAAATTTGTCAATTTGGCGTTACATGGGACTGCGGAACAGTTCGATGAAAAGTTCAGCTCTGCTACATCTCTAGCAGAGTGACTGGAAACTGGAATGAAGGATACCAATGTAGCAGTGCTGAGTTGGTGATAGGTTTACCCTGGAATCACAGCTCTGCTACATCCCACAAACTCGCTCCTGCTACACAGTGTATCTAAGTATGGGTGTATCTAAGCCTATCGGTGAGAACAGCTACAGATGATCAGATCAGATGTAGCAGAGCGGAGTAGGCTCCAGGATGTCTTAGGTTTACTTTGGTGATGTCACCAAACAACACGTTCAGCCCTGCTACATCTGACAAACTCGGTACTACTACATCACAGATACTATATAGATATGGAATGTATCTAAGCGCATGTGGTATATCAGTGTATCTAAGCACATTGCCGATAATAACCGCAGAGGATCGACCACTCCGCACCTGCAGCAGAGCTGAGTTTGTCACATACACTAAGACTGAAATTGACAGCTACAGCAGAGCTGAGGTTGTCAGATACACCAAAATAAAGGTTGTCAGACACAGCAGAGCTGAGGTTGTCAGATACACCAGGATAAAGGTTGTTAGACACAGCAGAGCTGAGGTTGTCAGATACACCAGGATAAAGGTTGTCAGACACAGCAGAGCTGAGGTTGTCAGATACACCAGGATAAAGGTTGTCAGACACAGCAGAGCTGAGGTTGTCAGATACACCAGGATAAAGGTTGTTAGACACAGCAGAGCTGAGGTTGTCAGATACACCAGGATAAAGGTTGTCAGACACAGCAGTGCTGAGGTTGTCAGATACACCAGGATAAAGGTTGTCAGATACACCAGGATAAAGGTTGTTAGACACAGCAGAGCTGAGGTTGTCAGATACACCAAAATAAAGGTTGTCAGACACAGCAGAGCTGAGGTTGTCAGATACACCAGGATAAAGGTTGTTAGACACAGCAGAGCTGAGGTTGTCAGATACACCAGGATAAAGGTTGTCAGATACACCAGGATAAAGGTTGTTAGACACAGCAGAGCTGAGGTTGTCAGATACACCAAAATAAAGGTTGTCAGACACAGCAGAGCTGAGGTTGTCAGATACACCAGGATAAAGGTTGTTAGACACAGCAGAGCTGAGGTTGTCAGATACACCAGGATAAAGGTTGTTAGACACAGCAGAGCTGAGGTTGTCAGATACACCAGGATAAAGGTTGTTAGACACAGCAGAGCTGAGGTTGTCAGATACACCAAAATAAAGGTTGTCAGACACAGCAGAGCTGAGGTTGTCAGATACACCAGGATAAAGGTTGTTAGACACAGCAGAGCTGAGGTTGTCAGATACACCAAAATAAAGGTTGTCAGACACAGCAGAGCTGAGGTTGTCAGATACACCAGGATAAAGGTTGTTAGACACAGCAGAGCTGAGGTTGTCAGATACACCAGGATAAAGGTTGTCAGACACAGCAGAGCTGAGGTTGTCAGCCGAGGCATAAATGAATTTGCAAGATGCTTCCCCGCTGATTTTGCCATCTGCTTGCATGGACGGTCAGCTGTAGTAGAGAGGAGTTTGTCATTTGGAGAATAGCTTGGGTGTGTTAGAATGTGCCAGATGTAGTGGTGCTGAGTTTGTCAGCCTTGTAACAGCTCTGCTTATAAGCTCTAGTAGAGCAGAGTTTGTCAGGTGGAACAATATTTAACTTGCAAGTTGTGGCAGAGACAAATGAGTCAGTTGCAGCAGAGTTGAACATGTCATGTCCGATGCACCAGTGCAGACTTTACAAGCTGTAGCAGAGCTGAGTTGGTCAGAGATGATCAGATAGAGAAATGTATTTCAGTTGTAGAATAAGTGAATTTGTCAGATGCAGCAGAGACGTATTCATCTGCTTTAGTGGAGAGGAGCTTGTCAGCTTGGAAAACCTGTCAGCTCTAGCAAGGATAACGTGGTCACAGCTACTGAGATTAAATTTGACAGCTGCAGCAGAGCTGAATTTGTCAGCTGTACTAGGGCTGAGAGTTTTGGTTACATACAGGACTCCCGGGTATGTCAGAGACTGAAGCTGAAGTTGTAAGATGCAGCAGAGTTGAGTTAGTCATAAATGTCAAAGATGAGTTTTTGTCAAAGTGCAACTGTGATTGTCAAGAAGTCAAAGCTGGTGACAGATGTAGTAGAGCTGTGTTTTCTGGGGATTGTGTCGGATGCAGCAGAGCTGACTATGTCAGGAGTAGCAGGGCTAACTATGTTAGGTGTAGCAGAGCTGACTATGTTAGGTGTTTCAGAGCTGACTGTCAGGAGTACCAGGGTTGCCTGTATCAGGTGTAACAGGGCTGACTATGTCAGGTGTAGTAGGGCTGACTATGTCAGGTGTAGCAGGGCTGACTATGTCAGGTGTAGCAGGGCTGACTATGTCAGGTGTAGCAGGGCTATGGCAGGTGTAGCAGGGCTCAGGGCTATGGCAGGTGTAGCAGCGCTGACTATGTCAGGTGTAGCAGGGCTGACTGTGTCAGGTGTAGCAGGGCTGACTGTGTCAGGTGTAGCAGGGCTGACTGTCAGTGTAGTATAGCTGTGTCAGATGTAGCAGAGCTGACTGTGTCAGGTGTAGCAGGGATGACTGTGTCAGGTGTAGCAGGGATGACTGTGTCAGGTGTAGCAGGGATGACTGTGTCAGGTGTAGCAGGGATGACTGTCAGTGTAGTATAGCTGTGTCAGATGTAGCAGAGCTGACTGTGTCAGGTGTAGCAGGGATGACTGTGTCAGGTGTAGCAGGGATGACTGTGTCAGGTGTAGCAGGGATGACTGTGTCAGGTGTGGCAGGGATGACTGTCAGTGTAGTAGAGATGTGTCAGGTGTAGCAGAGCTGACTATTTCAGGTGTAGCAGGGCTGACTGTGTCAGGCGTAGCAGGGCTGACTGTCAGTGTAGTAGAGCTGTGTCAGGTGTAGCAGGGATGACTGTGTCAGGTGTAGCAGGGATGACTGTGTCAGGTGTAGCAGGGATGACTGTGTCAGGTGTAGCAGGGATGACTGTGTCAGGTGCAGCAGGGATGACTGTGTCAGGTGCAGCAGGGATGACTGTGTCAGGTGCAGCAGGGATGACTGTGTCAGGTGCAGCAGGGATGACTATGTCAGGCGTAGCAGGGCTGACTGTGTCAGGCGTAGCAGGGCTGACTCAAGTGTAGCAGGGATGACTGTGTCAGGTGTAGCAGGGATGACTGTGTCAGGTGTAGCAGGGATGACTGTGTCAGGTGTAGCAGGGATGACTGTGTCAGGGGTAGCAGGGATGACTGTGTCAGGCGTAGCAGGGCTGACTGTGTCAGGCGTAGCAGGGCTGACTCTCAAGTGTAGCAGGGCTGACTGTGTCAGGTGTAGCAGGGCTGACTGTGTCAGGTGTAGCAGGGCTGACTATTTCAGGCGTAGCAGGGCTGACTATTTCAGGCGTAGCAGGGCTGACTGTGTCAGGCGTAGCAGGGCTGACTGTGTCAGGCGTAGCAGAGCTGACTCTCAAGTGTAGCAGGGCCGACTGTGTCAGGTGTAGCAGGGCTGACTGTGTCAGGTGTAGCAGGGCTGACTCTGTCAGGCGTAGCAGGGCTGACTCTGTCAGGCGTAGCAGGGCTGACTCTGTCAAGTGTAGCAGGGCTGACTGTGTCAGGTGTAGCAGGGCTGACTGTGTCAGGTGTAGCAGGGCTGACTGTGTCTGGTGTAGCAGGGCTGACTGTGTCTGGTGTAGCAGGGCTGACTATGTCTGGTGTAGCAGGGCTGATTATGTCAGATGCAGCAGAGCTGACTTTGTCAAATGTAGTAGTGCTGACTTTGTCAAATGTAGCAGAGCTGTTATATTTTGTCAGATGTAGCAGGGTTGAGTTTGCCAGACGTAGCAGTACGGAGTTTGTCAAGGGTAGCAGAGCTATGTCAGATGTAGCATGGCTGAGTTTGTCAGATGTAGCAGTGTTGACTATTTCAGATGTAAAAAAGAGTATACTATGCCAGATGTAGCAGGGCTGAGTTTGTCAAATGTAGTAGAGATGACCATGTCAGAGATGGTAGGGCTTAGTTTGTCCGATGTAGCAGGGACGACTATTTCAGATTTAGCAGGGCTGACTATGTCAGATGTAGCAGACCTGAGTTTGTCAGGTATACCAAGGCTGGCAGGTGTAGCAGAGCTGTCTATGACATGTCTAGCAGGGCTGAATTTGTCAGATGTAGCACACCTAACTTTGTAATATGCGATAATTTGGAGTTTCCCAGTAGATCTCTCTCACTCTTACATAGGACTGCAGATAGATAATCTCCACAGACCCCCACATCACGGAGAGAGGGACCTGCTCGGTTCGACTACATCCCGGAGTGAGTGACCTGCTCGGTTCTGCTACATCCCGGAGTAAGCGCCCTGCTTGGCTCTGCTACATCCCGGATTGAGGTTCCTGCTTGGCTCTGCTACATCCCAGAGTGAGTGACCTGCCTGGTTCGGCTACATCCTGGAGTGAGTGATCTGATCGGCTCTGCTACATCCCGGAGAGAGTGACTCGCTCGGTTCTGCTACATCCCGGAGAGAGTGACCCGCTCGGTTCTGCTACATCCCGGAGAGAGTGACTCGCTCGGTTCTGCTACATCCCGGAGAGAGTGACCAGCTCGGTTCTGCTACATCCCGGAGTGAGTGACCCGCTCGGTTCTGCTACATCCCGGAGAGAGTGACCCGCTCGGTTCTGCTACATCCCGGAGTGAGTGACCCGCTCGGTTCTGCTACATCCGGGAGAGAGTGACCCGCTCGGTTCTGCTACATCCCGGAGTGAGTGACCCGCTCGGTTCTGCTACATCCCGGAGCGAGTGACCCGCTCTGTTCTGCTACATCCCGGAGCGAGTGACCCGCTCGGTTCTGCTACATCCCGGAGCGAGTGACCCGCTCGGTTCTGCTACATCCTGGAGCGAGTGACCTGCTCGGTTCTGCTACATCCCGGAGTGAGTGACCCGCTCGGCTCTGCTACATCCCGGAGCGAGTGACCCGCTCGGTTCTGCTACATCCCGGAGTGAGTGACCCGCTCGTTTCTGCTACATCCCGGAGCGAGTGACCTGCTCGGTTCTGCTACATCCCGGAGCGAGTGACACGCTCGGCTCTGCTACATCCCGGAGCGAGTGACCCGCTCGGTTCTGCTACATCCTGGAGCGAGTGACCCGCTCGGTTCTGCTACATCCCGGAGTGAGTGACCCGCTTGGCTCTGCTACATCCCGTCTCTGCTCCGGACTCCTCACCTGATCTGAATTTGCTCCGGATCAGCAGGGACTGCTCACATCCCAGCAGAGTCATGGTGAGGATGATGAGGAGGATGATCCGCTTATTACAAGTCCCGAGTCACACACGAGTCCGGCAGCAGCAGCAGAGACGCCCCCGGCGCAGCATCCAGTCCCGGAGCCGGCGGCGCTGCTAACGCTGCGGAGCGCCCAGGAATTGGTCCCATCCAGCACTGACACAAGAGCAAATGCGGCTCCGGGGCTCCGAGGCTTTAATGAAGCCGCGTCCTCCTCCTCCTCCTCTGTGATCCCCTGCTGATGTCATCACTGGGGAGCTGTCATCCCCAGCAGCGGCAGCCCCTCTATGCAGCAGGCAGCCCCTCTATACAGCAGGCAGCCCCTCTATACAGCAGGCAGCCCCTCTATACAGCAGGAAGACCCTCTATACAGCAGGAAGCCCCTCTATACAGCAGGTAGACCCTCTATATACAGCAGGAAGACCCTCTATACAGCAGGAAGACCCTCTATACAGCAGGTAGACCCTCTATATACAGCAGGCAGACCCTCTATATACAGCAGGCAGCCCCTCTATACAGCAGGTAGCCCCTGTATACAGCAGGAAGCCCCTCTATACAGCAGGCAGCCCCTCTATACAGCAGGAAGACCCTCTATACAGCAGGTAGCCCCTGTATACAGCAGGAAGACCCTCTATACAGCAGGCAGCCCCTCTATATACAGCAGGCAGCCCCTCTATATACAGCAGGCAGCCCCTCTATATACAGCAGACAGCCCCTCTATACAGCAGGCAGCCCCTCTATACAGCAGGCAGACCCTCTATACAGCAGGCAGCCCCTCTATACAGCAGGCAGACCCTCTATACAGCAGGCAGCCCCTCTATACAGCAGGAAGACCCTCTATACAGCAGGTAGCCCCTGTATACAGCAGGAAGACCCTCTATACAGCAGGCAGCCCCTCTATATACAGCAGGCAGCCCCTCTATATACAGCAGGCAGACCCTCTATATACAGCAGACAGCCCCTCTATACAGCAGGCAGACCCTCTATACAGCAGGCAGCCCCTCTATACAGCAGGCAGCCCCTCTATACAGCAGGTAGCCCCTGTATACAGCAGGCAGCCCCTCTATACAGCAGGCAGCCCCTCTATATACAGCAGGCAGCCCCTCTATATACAGCAGACAGCCCCTCTATACAGCAGGCAGCCCCTCTATATACAGCAGGCAGCCCCTCTATATACAGCAGGCAGCCCCTCTATACAGCAGGAAGACCCTCTATACAGCAGGTAGCGCCTCTATATACAGCAGGCAGCCCCTCTATACAGCAGGTAGCCCCTGTATACAGCAGGAAGACCCTCTATACAGCAGGCAGCCCCTCTATATACAGCAGGCAGCCCCTGTATACAGCAGGAAGACCCTCTATACAGCAGGCAGCCCCTCTATATACAGCAGGCAGCCCCTCTAAATACAGCAGGCAGCCCCTCTATATACAGCAGACAGCCCCTCTATACAGCAGGCAGCCCCTCTATATACAGCAGACAGCCCCTCTATATACAGCAGGCAGCCCCTCTATATACAGCAGGCAGCCCCTCTATATACAGCAGACAGCCCCTCTATACAGCAGGCAGCCCCTCTATATACAGCAGGCAGCCCCTCTATATACAGCAGGCAGCCCCTCTATACAGCAGGAAGACCCTCTATACAGCAGGCAGCCCCTCTATACAGCAGGCAGACCCTCTATATACAGCAGGCAGCCCCTCTATACAGCAGGCAGCCCCTCTATATACAGCAGGCAGCCCCTCTATATACAGCAGACAGCCCCTCTATACAGCAGGCAGCCCCTCTATATACAGCAGGCAGCCCCTCTATATACAGCAGGCAGCCCCTCTATACAGCAGGAAGACCCTCTATACAGCAGGCAGCCCCTCTATACAGCTGGCAGCCCCTCTATACAGCAGGCAGACCCTCTATATACAGCAGGCAGCCCCTCTATACAGCAGGCAGCCCCTCTATATACAGCAGGCAGCCCCTCTATACAGCAGGCAGCCCCTCTATATACAGCAGGCAGCCCCTCTATACAGCAGGCAGCCCCTCTATATACAGCAGGCAGCCCCTCTATACAGCAGGCAGCCCCTCTATATACAGCAGGCAGCCCCTCTATATACAGCAGGCAGCCCCTCTATATACAGCAGGCAGCCCCTCTATACAGCAGGCAGCCCCTCTATACAGCAGGCAGCCCCTCTATATACAGCAGGCAGCCCCTCTATATACAGCAGGCAGCCCCTCTATACAGCTGGCAGCCCCTCTATATACAGCAGGCAGACCCTCTATACAGCAGGCAGCCCTCTATATACAGCAGGCAGCCCCTCTATACAGCAGGCAGCCCCTCTATACAGCAGGCAGCCCCTCTATATACAGCAGGCAGCCCCTCTATACAGCTGGCAGCCCCTCTATATACAGCAGGCAGTCCCTCTATATACAGCAGGCAGCCCCTCTATATACAGCAGGCAGCCCCTCTATACAGCAGGCAGCCCCTCTATACAGCAGGCAGCCCCTCTATACAGCAGGCAGCCCCTCTATATACAGCAGGCAGCCCCTCTATACAGCAGGCAGCCCCTCTATATACAGCAGGCAGCCCCTCTATACAGCAGGCAGCCCCTCTATACAGCAGGCAGACCCTCTATATACAGCAGACAGCCCCTCTATATACAGCAGACAGCCCCTCTATATACAGCAGGCAGCTCCTCTATATACAGCAGGCAGCCCCTCTATATACAGCAGGCAGCCCCTCTATATACAGCAGGCAGCCCCTCTATACAGCAGGCAGCCCCTCTATACAGCAGGCAGCCCCTCTATATACAGCAGGCAGCCCCTCTATACAGCAGGCAGCCCCTCTATATACAGCAGGCAGCCCCACTATACAGCAGGCAGCCCCTCTATACAGCAGGCAGCCCCTCTATATACAGCAGGCAGCCCCTCTATACAGCAGGCAGCCCCTCTATATACAGCAGGCAGCCCCTCTATACAGCTGGCAGCCCCTCTATATACAGCAGGCAGCCCCTCTATACAGCAGGCAGCCCCTCTATACAGCTGGCAGCCCCTCTATACAGCAGGCAGCCCCTCTATATACAGCAGGCAGCCCCTCTATACAGCAGGCAGCCCCTCTATATACAGCAGGCAGCTCCTCTATATACAGCAGGCAGCCCCTCTATACAGCAGGCAGCCCCTCTATATACAGCAGGCAGCCCCTCTATATACAGCAGGCAGCCCCTCTATACAGCAGGCAGCCCCTCTATGCAGCAGGCAGCCCCTCTATATACAGCAGGCAGCCCCTCTATACAGCAGGCAGCCCCTCTATACAGCTGGCAGCCCCTCTATATACAGCAGGCAGCCCCTCTATACAGCAGGCAGCCTCTCTATACAGCAGGCAGCCCCTCTATATACAGCAGGCAGCCCCTCTATACAGCAGGCAGCCCCTCTATATACAGCAGGCAGCTCCTCTATATACAGCAGGCAGCCCCTCTATACAGCAGGCAGCCCCTCTATACAGCAGGCAGCCCCTCTATATACAGCAGGAAGCCCCTCTATATACAGCAGACAGCCCCTCTATACAGCAGGCAGCCCCACTATACAGCAGGCAGCTCCTCTATACAGCAGACAGCCCCTCTATACAGCAGACAGCCCCTCTATACAGCAGGCAGCTCCTCTATACAGCAGACAGCCCCTCTATACAACAGACAGCCCCTCTATACAGCAGGCAGCCCCTCTATACAGCAGGCAGCTCCTCTATACAGCAGACAGCCCCTCTATACAGCAGACAGCCCCTCTATACAGCAGGCAGCCCCTCTATACAGCAGGCAGCCCCTCTATACAGCAGGCAGCTCCTCTATATACAGCAGGCAGCCCTTCTATACAGCAGGCAGCCCCTCTATACAGCAGGCAGCCCCTCTATATACAGCAGGCAGCTCCTCTATATACAGCAGGCAGCCCCTCTATACAGCAGGCAGCCCCTCTATACAGCAGGAAGACCTTCTATATACAGCAGGCAGCCCCTCTATATACAGCAGGCAGCCCCTCTATATACAGCAGGCAGCTCCTCTATACAGCAGGCATCCCCTCTATATACAGCAGGCAGCCCCTCTATACAGCAGGCAGCCCCTCTATACAGCAGGCAGCCCCTCTATATACAGCAGGCAGCCCCTCTATACAGCAGGCAGCCCCTCTATACAGCAGGCAGCCCCTCTATACAGCAGGCAGCCCCTCTATATACAGCAGGCAGCCCCTCTATACAGCAGGCAGCCCCTCTATATACAGCAGGCAGAACCTCTATACAGCAGGCAGCCCCTCTATACAGCAGGCAGCCCCTCTATATACAGCAGGCAGCCCCTCTATACAGCAGGCAGCCCCTCTATACAGCAGGCAGCCCCTCTATATACAGCAGGCAGCCCCTCTATACAGCAGGCAGCCCCTCTATACAGCAGGCAGCTCCTCTATACAGCAGGCATCCCCTCTATATACAGCAGGCAGCCCCTCTATACAGCAGGCAGCCCCTCTATATACAGCAGGCAGCCCCTCTATACAGCAGGCAGCCCCTCTATACAGCAGGCAGCCCCTCTATATACAGCAGGCAGCCCCTCTATACAGCAGGCAGCCCCTCTATACAGCAGGCAGCCCCTCTATATACAGCAGGCAGAACCTCTATACAGCAGGCAGCCCCTCTATACAGCAGGCAGCCCCTCTATATACAGCAGGCAGCCCCTCTATACAGCAGGCAGCCCCTCTATACAGCAGGCAGCCCCTCTATATACAGCAGGCAGCCCCTCTATACAGCAGGCAGCCCCTCTATACAGCAGGCAGCTCCTCTATACAGCAGGCATCCCCTCTATATACAGCAGGCAGCCCCTCTATACAGCAGGCAGCCCCTCTATATACAGCAGGCAGCCCCTCTATACAGCAGGCAGCCCCTCTATACAGCAGGCAGCCCCTCTATATACAGCAGGCAGCCCCTCTATACAGCAGGCAGCCCCTCTATACAGCAGGCAGCCCCTCTATATACAGCAGGCAGCCCCTCTATATACAGCAGGCAGCCCCTCTATATACAGCAGGCAGCCCCTCTATACAG
The DNA here is from genome assembly GCF_039654945.1 of Dendrobates tinctorius. NCBI lineage: Eukaryota > Metazoa > Chordata > Amphibia > Anura > Dendrobatidae > Dendrobates > Dendrobates tinctorius. The sequence goes on from NW_027361731.1 coordinate 26,128,129, forward strand.
CAGGCAGCCCCTCTATACAGCAGGCAGCCCCTCTATATACAGCAGGTAGCCCCTCTATACAGCAGGCAGCTCCTCTATACAGCAGGCATCCCCTCTATATACAGCAGGCAGCCCCTCTATACAGCAGGCAGCCCCTCTATATACAGCAGGCAGCCCCTCTATACAGCAGGCAGCCCCTCTATACAGCAGGCAGCCCCTCTATATACAGCAGGCAGCCCCTCTATGCAGCAGGCAGCCCCTCTATATACAGCAGGCAGCCCCTCTATATACAGCAGGCAGCCCCTCTATACAGCAGGCAGCCCCTCTATACAGCAGGCAGCCCCTCTATATACAGCAGGCAGCCCCTCTATACAGCAGGCAGCCCCTCTATATACAGCAGGCAGCCCCTCTATACAGCTGGCAGCCCCTCTATATACAGCAGGCAGACCCTCTATACAGCAGGCAGCCCCTCTATATACAGCAGGCAGCCCCTCTATACAGCAGGCAGCCCCTCTATACAGCAGGCAGCCCCTATATATACAGCAGGCAGCCCCTCTATACAGCAGGCAGCCCCTCTATACAGCAGGCAGCCCCTCTATATACAGCAGGCAGCCCCTCTATACAGCAGGCAGCCCCTCTATATACAGCAGGCAGCCCCTCTATACAGCTGGCAGCCCCTCTATATACAGCAGGCAGACCCTCTATACAGCAGGCAGCCCCTCTATATACAGCAGGCAGCCCCTCTATACAGCAGGCAGCCCCTCTATATACAGCAGGCAGCCCCTCTATACAGCTGGCAGCCCCTCTATATACAGCAGGCAGCCCCTCTATACAGCAGGCAGCCCCTCTATACAGCTGGCAGCCCCTCTATACAGCAGGCAGCCCCTCTATATACAGCAGGCAGCCCCTCTATACAGCAGGCAGCCCCTCTATACAGCAGGCAGCCCCTCTATATACAGCAGGCAGCTCCTCTATATACAGCAGGCAGCCCCTCTATACAGCAGGCAGCCCCTCTATATACAGCAGGCAGCCCCTCTATATACAGCAGGCAGCCCCTCTATACAGCAGGCAGCCCCTCTATATACAGCAGACAGCCCCTCTATATACAGCAGGAAGACCTTCTATATACAGCAGGCAGCCCCTCTATATACAGCAGGCAGCTCCTCTATATACAGCAGGCAGCCCTTCTATACAGCAGGCAGCCCCTCTATACAGCAGGCAGCCCCTCTATACAGCAGGCAGCCCCTCTATATACAGCAGGCAGCCCCTCTATACAGCAGGCAGCCCCACTATACAGCAGGCAGCCCCTCTATACAGCAGGCAGCCCCTCTATATACAGCAGGCAGCCCCTCTATACAGCAGGCAGCCCCTCTATATACAGCAGGCAGCCCCTCTATACAGCTGGCAGCCCCTCTATATACAGCAGGCAGCCCCTCTATACAGCAGGCAGCCCCTCTATACAGCAGGCAGCCCCTCTATATACAGCAGGCAGCCCCTCTATACAGCAGGCAGCCCCTCTATACAGCAGGCAGCCCCTCTATACAGCAGGCAGACCCTCTATATACAGCAGGCAGCTCCTCTATATACAGCAGGCAGCCCCTCTATACAGCAGGCAGCCCCTCTATATACAGCAGGCAGCCCCTCTATATACAGCAGGCAGCCCCTCTATACAGCAGGCAGCCCCTCTATGCAGCAGGCAGCCCCTCTATATACAGCAGGCAGCCCCTCTATACAGCAGGCAGCCCCTCTATACAGCTGGCAGCCCCTCTATATACAGCAGGCAGCCCCTCTATACAGCAGGCAGCCCCTCTATACAGCAGGCAGCCCCTCAATATACAGCAGGCAGCCCCTCTATACAGCAGGCAGCCCCTCTATACAGCAGGCAGCCACTCTATATACAGCAGGCAGCCCCTCTATATACAGCAGGCAGCCCCTCTATACAGCAGGCAGCCCCTCTATACAGCAGGCAGCTCCTCTATACAGCAGGCATCCCCTCTATATACAGCAGGCAGCCCCTCTATACAGCAGGCAGCCCCTCTATACAGCAGGCAGCCCCTCAATATACAGCAGGCAGCCCCTCTATACAGCAGGCAGCCCCTCTATACAGCAGGCAGCCACTCTATATACAGCAGGCAGCCCCTCTATATACAGCAGGCAGCCCCTCTATACAGCAGGCAGCCCCTCTATACAGCAGGCAGCCCCTCTATACAGCAGGCAGCCCCTCTATATACAGCAGGCAGCCCCTCTATACAGCAGGCAGCCCCTCTATACAGCAGGCAGCCCCTCTATATACAGCAGGCAGCCCCTCTATACAGCAGGCAGCCCCTCTATACAGCAGGCAGCCCCTCTATATACAGCAGGCAGCCCCTCTATATACAGCAGGCAGCCCCTCTATATACAGCAGGCAGCCCCTCTATACAGCAGGCAGCCCCTCTATACAGCAGGCAGCCCCTCTATATACAGCAGGTAGCCCCTCTATACAGCAGGCAGCCCCTCTATACAGCAGGCAGCTCCTCTATACAGCAGGCATCCCCTCTATATACAGCAGGCAGCCCCTCTATACAGCAGGCAGCCCCTCTATATACAGCAGGCAGCCCCTCTATACAGCAGGCAGCCCCTCTATACAGCAGGCAGCCCCTCTATATACAGCAGGCAGCCCCTCTATGCAGCAGGCAGCCCCTCTATATACAGCAGGCAGCCCCTCTATATACAGCAGGCAGCCCCTCTATACAGCAGGCAGCCCCTCTATACAGCAGGCAGCCCCTCTATATACAGCAGGCAGCCCCTCTATACAGCAGGCAGCCCCTCTATACAGCAGGCAGCCCCTCTATATACAGCAGGCAGCCCCTCTATACAGCTGGCAGCCCCTCTATATACAGCAGGCAGACCCTCTATACAGCAGGCAGCCCCTCTATATACAGCAGGCAGCCCCTCTATACAGCAGGCAGCCCCTCTATACAGCAGGCAGCCCCTATATATACAGCAGGCAGCCCCTCTATACAGCAGGCAGCCCCTCTATACAGCAGGCAGCCCCTCTATATACAGCAGGCAGCCCCTCTATACAGCAGGCAGCCCCTCTATATACAGCAGGCAGCCCCTCTATACAGCTGGCAGCCCCTCTATATACAGCAGGCAGACCCTCTATACAGCAGGCAGCCCTCTATATACAGCAGGCAGCCCCTCTATACAGCAGGCAGCCCCTCTATATACAGCAGGCAGCCCCTCTATACAGCTGGCAGCCCCTCTATATACAGCAGGCAGCCCCTCTATACAGCAGGCAGCCCCTCTATACAGCTGGCAGCCCCTCTATACAGCAGGCAGCCCCTCTATATACAGCAGGCAGCCCCTCTATACAGCAGGCAGCCCCTCTATACAGCAGGCAGCCCCTCTATATACAGCAGGCAGCCCCTCTATACAGCAGGCAGCCCCTCTATACAGCAGGCAGCCCCTCTATATACAGCTGGCAGCCCCTCTATACAGCAGGCAGCCCCTCTATATACAGCAGGCAGCTCCTCTATATACAGCAGGCAGCCCCTCTATACAGCAGGCAGCCCCTCTATATACAGCAGGCAGCCCCTCTATATACAGCAGGCAGCCCCTCTATACAGCAGGCAGCCCCTCTATATACAGCAGACAGCCCCTCTATATACAGCAGGAAGACCTTCTATATACAGCAGGCAGCCCCTCTATATACAGCAGGCAGCTCCTCTATATACAGCAGGCAGCCCTTCTATACAGCAGGCAGCCCCTCTATACAGCAGGCAGCCCCTCTATACAGCAGGCAGCCCCTCTATATACAGCAGGCAGCCCCTCTATACAGCAGGCAGCCCCACTATACAGCAGGCAGCCCCTCTATACAGCAGGCAGCCCCTCTATATACAGCAGGCAGCCCCTCTATACAGCAGGCAGCCCCTCTATATACAGCAGGCAGCCCCTCTATACAGCTGGCAGCCCCTCTATATACAGCAGGCAGCCCCTCTATACAGCAGGCAGCCCCTCTATACAGCTGGCAGCCCCTCTATACAGCAGGCAGCCCCTCTATATACAGCAGGCAGCCCCTCTATACAGCAGGCAGCCCCTCTATACAGCAGGCAGCCCCTCTATATACAGCAGGCAGCTCCTCTATATACAGCAGGCAGCCCCTCTATACAGCAGGCAGCCCCTCTATATACAGCAGGCAGCCCCTCTATATACAGCAGGCAGCCCCTCTATACAGCAGGCAGCCCCTCTATGCAGCAGGCAGCCCCTCTATATACAGCAGGCAGCCCCTCTATACAGCAGGCAGCCCCTCTATACAGCTGGCAGCCCCTCTATATACAGCAGGCAGCCCCTCTATACAGCAGGCAGCCCCTCTATACAGCAGGCAGCCCCTCTATATACAGCAGGCAGCCCCTCTATACAGCAGGCAGCCCCTCTATGCAGCAGGCAGCCCCTCTATATACAGCAGGCAGCCCCTCTATACAGCAGGCAGCCCCTCTATACAGCTGGCAGCCCCTCTATATACAGCAGGCAGCCCCTCTATACAGCAGGCAGCCCCTCTATACAGCAGGCAGCCCCTCTATATACAGCAGGCAGCCCCTCTATACAGCAGGCAGCCCCTCTATATACAGCAGGCAGCTCCTCTATATACAGCAGGCAGCCCCTCTATACAGCAGGCAGCCCCTCTATACAGCAGGCAGCCCCTCTATATACAGCAGGAATCCCCTCTATATACAGCAGACAGCCCCTCTATACAGCAGGCAGCCCCTCTATACAGCAGGCAGCTCCTCTATACAGCAGACAGCCCCTCTATACAGCAGACAGCCCCTCTATACAGCAGGCAGCCCCTCTATACAGCAGGCAGCACCTCTATATACAGCAGGCAGCCCCTCTATATACAGCAGGCAGCTCCTCTATATACAGCAGGCAGCCCCTCTATACAGCAGGCAGCCCCTCTATACAGCAGGCAGCCCCTCTATATACAGCAGGCAGCTCCTCTATATACAGCAGGCAGCCCCTCTATACAGCAGGCAGCCCCTCTATACAGCAGGCAGCCCCTCTATATACAGCAGGAAGCCCCTCTATATACAGCAGACAGCCCCTCTATACAGCAGGCAGCCCCTCTATACAGCAGGCAGCTCCTCTATACAGCAGACAGCCCCTCTATACAGCAGGCAGCCCCTCTATAAAGCAGGCAGCCCCTCTATATACAGCAGGCAGCTCCTCTATATACAGCAGGCAGCCCCTCTATACAGCAGGCAGCCCCTCTATACAGCAGGAAGACCTTCTATATACAGCAGGCAGCCCCTCTATATACAGCAGGCAGCTCCTCTATATACAACAGGCAGCCCTTCTATACAGCAGGCAGCCCCTCTATATAGCAGGCAGCCCCTCTATACAGCAGGCAGCCCCTCTATATACAGCAGGCAGCCCCTCTATATACAGCAGGCAGCTCCTCTATACAGCAGGCATCCCCTCTATATACAGCAGGCAGCCCCTCTATACAGCAGGCAGCCCCTCTATATACAGCAGGCAGCCCCTCTATACAGCAGGCAGCCCCTCTATACAGCAGGCAGCCCCTCTATATACAGCAGGCAGCCCCTCTATACAGCAGGCAGCCCCTCTATACAGCAGGCAGCCCCTCTATATACAGCAGGCAGCCCCTCTATACAGCAGGCAGCCCCTCTATATACAGCAGGCAGCTCCTCTATATACAGCAGGCAGCCCCTCTATACAGCAGGCAGCCCCTCTATACAGCAGGCAGCCCCTCTATACAGCAGGCAGACCTTCTATACAGCAGGAAGACCCTCTATACAGCAGGCAGACCCTTTATATACAGCAGGCAGCCCCTCTATATACAGCAGGCAGCCCCTCTATATACAGCAGGCAGCCCCTCTATACAGCAGGTAGACCCTCTATATACAGCAGGCAGACCCTCTATACAGCAGGAAGACCTTCTATATACAGCAGGTAGACCCTCTATACAGCAGGCAGTCCCTCTATACAGCAGGCAGCCCCTCTATATACAGCAGGCAGCCCCTCAATATACAGCAGGCAGCCCCTCTATACAGCAGGCAGCCCCTCTATACAGCAGACAGCCCCTCTATATACAGCAGGCAGCCCCTCTATACAGCAGACAGACCCTCTATATACAGCAGGCAGCCCCTCTATATACAGCAGGCAGCCCCTCTATACAGCAGGTAGACCCTCTATATACAGCAGGCAGACCCTCTATACAGCAGGAAGACCTTCTATATACAGCAGGCAGACCCTCTATATACAGCAGGCAGACCCTCTATATACAGCAGGCAGACCCTCTATATACAGCAGGCAGCCCCTCTATACAGCAGGCAGACCCTCTATATACAGCAGGCATCCCCTCTATACAGCAGGCAGCCCCTCTATATACAGCAGGCAGCCCCTCTATACACAGCAGGCAGCTCCTCTAGATACAGCAGGCAGCCCCTCTATACAGCAGGCAGCCCCTCTATACAGCAGGAAGACCCTCTATATACAGCAGGCAGCCCCTCTATACAGCAGGCAGACCCTCTATACAGCAGGCAGACCCTCTATACAGCAGGCAGCCCCTCTATATACAGTAGGCAGCCCCTCTATATACAGCAGGCAGCCCCTCTATATACAGCAGACAGCCCCTCTATACAGCAGGCAGCCCCTCTATATACAGCAGGCAGACCCTCTCTACAGCAGGCAGCCCCTCTATACAGCAGACAGCCCCTCTATATACAGCAGGCAGCCCCTCTATATACAGCAGGCAGCCCCTCTATACAGCAGGCAGCCCCTCTATACAGCAGGCAGCCCCTCTATATACAGCAGGCAGCCCCTCTATACAGCAGGCAGCCCCTCTATACAGCAGGCAGCCCCTCTATATACAGCAGGCAGACCCTCTATATACAGCAGGCAGCCCCTCTATACAGCAGGCAGCCCCTCTATACAGCAGGCAGCCCCTCTATATACAGCAGGCAGACCCTCTCTACAGCAGGCAGCCCCTCTATACAGCAGGCAGCCCCTCTATATACAGCAGGCAGACCCTCTCTACAGCAGGCAGCCCCTCTATACAGCAGACAGCCCCTCTATACAGCAGGCACACCCTCTATATACAGCAGGCAGCCCCTCTATACAGCAGACAGCCCCTCTATATACAGCAGGCAGACCCTCTATACAGCAGGCAGCCCCTCTATACAGCAGGCAGCCCCTCTATATACAGCAGGCAGACCCTCTCTACAGCAGGCAGCCCCTCTATACAGCAGACAGCCCCTCTATACAGCAGGCACACCCTCTATATACAGCAGGCAGCCCCTCTATACAGCAGACAGCCCCTCTATATACAGCAGGCAGCCCCTCTATATACAGTAGGCAGCCCCTCTATACAGCAGGCAGCCCCTCTATACAGCAGGCAGCCCCTCTATACAGCAGGAAGACCTTCTATATACAGCAGGCAGCCCCTCTATACAGCAGGCAGCCCCTCTATACAGCAGGCAGACCCTCTATATACAGCAGGCAGCCCCTCTATATACAGTAGGCAGCCCCTCTATACAGCAGGCAGCTCCTCTATACAGCAGGAAGACCTTCTATATACAGCAGGCAGCCCCTCTATACAGCAGGCAGCCCCTCTATACAGCAGGCAGACCCTCTATATACAGCAGGCAGCCCCTCTATATACATTAGGCAGCCCCTCTATACAGCAGGCAGCCCCTCTATACAGCAGACAGCCCCTCTATATACAGCAGGCAGCCCCTCTATATACAGTAGGCAGCCCCTCTATACAGCAGGCAGCCCCTCTATACAGCAGGCAGCCCCTCTATACAGCAGGAAGACCTTCTATATACAGCAGGCAGCCCCTCTATACAGCAGGCAGACCCTCTCTACAGCAGGCAGCCCCTCTATACAGCAGGAAGACCCTCTATACAGCAAGTAGACCCTCTATATACAGCAGGCAGACCCTCTATATACAGCAGGCAGCCCCTCTATATACAGCAGACAGCCCCTCTATACAGCAGGCACACCCTCTATATACAGCAGGCAGCCCCTCTATACAGCAGACAGCCCCTCTATATACAGCAGACAGCCCCTCTATATACAGCAGGCAGCCCCTCTATATACAGTAGGCAGCCCCTCTATACAGCAGGCAGCCCCTCTATACAGCAGGCAGCCCCTCTATACAGCAGGAAGACCTTCTATATACAGCAGGCAGCCCCTCTATACAGCAGGCAGCCCCTCTATACAGCAGGAAGACCCTCTATATACAGCAGGCAGCCCCTCTATATACAGCAGGCAGACCCTCTATACAGCAGGCAGCCCCTCTATAAAGCAGGCAGACCCTCTATATACAGCAGGCAGCCCCTCTATACAGCAGGCAGCCCCTCTATATACAGCAGGCAGCCCCTCTATACAGCAGGCAGACCCTCTATATACAGCAGGCAGCCCCTCTATACAGCAGGCAGCCCCTTTATACAGCAGGCAGCCCCTCTATATACAGCAGGCAGACCCTCTATATACAGCAGGCAGCCCCTCTATATACAGCAGGCAGCCCCTCTATACAGCAGGCAGCCCCTCTATACAGCAGGCAGCCCCTCTATATACAGCAGGCAGCCCCTCTATATACAGCAGGCAGCCCCTCTATATACAGCAGACAGCCCCTCTATACAGCAGGCAGACCCTCTATATACAGCAGGCAGCCCCTCTATACAGCAGGCAGCCCCTCTATACAGCAGGCAGCCCCTCTATATACAGCAGGCAGACCCTCTATATACAGCAGGCAGACCCTCTATATACAGCAGGCAGCCCCTCTATACAGCAGGCAGCCCCTCTATACAGCAGGCAGACCCTCTATATACAGCAGACAGCCCCTCTATACAGCAGGCAGCCCCTCTATACAGCAGGCAGCCCCTCTATATACAGCAGACAGCCCCTCTATACAGCAGGCAGCCCCTCTATACAGCAGACAGCCCCTCTATATACAGCAGGCAGCCCCTCTATATACAGCAGGCAGCCCCTCTATACAGCAGGCAGCCCCTCTATACAGCAGGAAGACCCTCTATATACAGCAGGCAGACCCTCTATACAGCTGGCAGCCCCTCTATACAGCAGGAAGACCCTCTATATACAGCAGGCAGCCCCTCTATATACAGCAGGCAGACCCTCTATACAGCAGGCAGCCCCTCTATAAAGCAGGCAGACCCTCTATATACAGCAGGCAGCCCCTCTATACAGCAGGCAGCCCCTCTATATACAGCAGGCAGCCCCTCTATACAGCAGGCAGACCCTCTATATACAGCAGGCAGCCCCTCTATACAGCAGGCAGCCCCTTTATACAGCAGGCAGCCCCTCTATATACAGCAGGCAGACCCTCTATATACAGCAGGCAGCCCCTCTATATACAGCAGGCAGCCCCTCTATACAGCAGGCAGCCCCTCTATACAGCAGGCAGCCCCTCTATATACAGCAGGCAGCCCCTCTATACAGCAGGCAGACCCTCTATATACAGCAGGCAGCCCCTCTATACAGCAGGCAGCCCCTCTATACAGCAGGCAGCCCCTCTATATACAGCAGGCAGACCCTCTATATACAGCAGGCAGACCCTCTATATACAGCAGGCAGCCCCTCTATACAGCAGGCAGCCCCTCTATACAGCAGGCAGACCCTCTATATACAGCAGACAGCCCCTCTATACAGCAGGCAGCCCCTCTATACAGCAGGCAGCCCCTCTATATACAGCAGACAGCCCCTCTATACAGCAGGCAGCCCCTCTATACAGCAGACAGCCCCTCTATATACAGCAGGCAGCCCCTCTATATACAGCAGGCAGCCCCTCTATACAGCAGGCAGCCCCTCTATACAGCAGGAAGACCCTCTATATACAGCAGGCAGACCCTCTATACAGCTGGCAGCCCCTCTATACAGCAGGTAGACCCTCTATATACAGCAGGCACACCCTCTATATACAGCAGGCAGCCCCTCTATACAGCAGACAGCCCCTCTATATACAGCAGGCAGCCCCTCTATATACAGCAGGCAGCCCCTCTATACAGCAGGCAGCCCCTCTATACAGCAGGAAGACCCTCTATACAGCAGGAAGCCCCTCTATACAGCAGGTAGCCCCTGTATACAGCAGGCAGCCCCTCTATACAGCAGGCAGCCCCTCTATACAGCAGGCAGCCCCTCTATATACAGCAGGAAGACCCTCTATACAGCAGGCAGCCCCTCTATATGCAGCAGGCAGCCCCTCTATAGTGCAAGTTCCACCACTTAAAAAGATGAGAGGCGTCTGTAATTTACATCATAGGTAGACCTCAACTATGGGAGACAAACTGAGAAAAAAAAATCCAGAAAATCACATTGTCTGTTTTTTTTTCATTTTATTTGCATATTATGGTGGAAAATAAGTATTTGGTCAGAAACAAGCAATCAAGATTTCTGGCTCTCACAGACCTGTAACTTCTTCTTTAAGAGTCTCCTCTTTCCTCCACTCATTACCTGTAGTAATGGCACCTGTTTAAACTTGTTATCAGTATAAAAAGACACCTGTGCACACCCTCAAACAGTCTGACTCCAAACTCCACTATGGTGAAGACCAAAGAGCTGTCAAAGGACACCAGAAACAAAATTGTAGCCCTGCACCAGGCTGGGAAGACTGAATCTGCAATAGCCAACCAGCTTGGAGTGAAGAAATCAACTGTGGGAGCAATAATTAGAAAATGGAAGACATACAAGACCACTGATAATCTCCCTCGATCTGGTGCTCCACGCAAAATCCCACCCCGTGGGGTCAGAATGATCACAAGAACATTGAGCAAAAATCCCAGAACCACGCGGGGGGACCTAGTGAATGAACTGCAGAGAGCTGGGACCAATGTAACAAGGCCTACCATAAGTAACACACTACGCCACCATGGACTCAGATCCTGCAGTGCCAGACGTGTCCCACTGCTTAAGCCTGTACATGTCCGGGCCCGTCTGAAGTTTGCTAGAGAGCATTTGGATGATCCAGAGGAGTTTTGGGAGAATGTCCTATGGTCTGATGAAACCAAACTGGAACTGTTTGGTAGAAACACAACTTGTCGTGTTTGGAGGAAAAAGAATACTGAGTTGCATCCATCAAACACCATACCTACTGTAAAGCATGGTGGTGGAAACATCATGCTTTGGGGCTGTTTCTCTGCAAAGGGGCCAGGACGACTGATCCGGGTACATGAAAGAATGAATGGGGCCATGTATCGTGAGATTTTGAGTGCAAACCTCCTTCCATCAGCAAGGGCATTGAAGATGAAACGTGGCTGGGTCTTTCAACATGACAATGATCCAAAGCACAACACCAGGGCAACGAAGGAGTGGCTTCGTAAGCATTTCAAGGTCCTGGAGTGGCCTAGCCAGTCTCCAGATCTCAACCCTATAGAAAACCTTTGGAGGGAGTTGAAAGTCCGTGTTGCCAAGCGAAAAGCTAAAAACATCACTGCTCTAGAGGAGATCTGCATGGAGGAATGGGCCAACATACCAACAACAGTGTGTGGCAACCTGTTTTTTTGGGTGGGGCCCCTCAGGGTCTGATTTTGTGGCTGGGGCCCCTCAGGGTCCGATTTTGTGACCGGGGCACCTCAGGGTCTGATTTTGTGGTTGGGGCCCCTGAGGGTCCTATTTTGTGACTGGGGCCCCTCTAGGTTCCATTTTGTGGCCGGGGTCTCTCGGTCCGATTTTGTTGTTGGGGCCCCTCAGGGTCTGATTTTGTGGCCGGGCCCACTCAGGGTCTGATTTTGTGGGTGGGGCCCCTTAGGGTCTGATTTTGTGGGTGGAACCCCCTGGGTCCATTTTGGTGGGCGGGGCCACTCTGGGTCCGATTTAGTGGGCGGTGCCCCTCATGGTCCGATTTGGTGAGCGGGGCCCCTCATGGTCCGATTTGGTGGGCGGGGCCCCCTGGGTCCGATTTGGTGGGCGGGGCCCCTCTGGGTCCGATTTGGTGGGCGGGGCCCTTCAGGGTCCGATTTGGTGGACGGGGCACCTCTGGGTCCGATTTGGTGGGCGGGGCCCTTCAGGGTCCGATTTGGTGGGCGGGGTCAATCTGGGTCCGATTTGGTGGGCGGGGGCCCTTAGGGTCTGATTTTGTGGGTGGAACCCCCTGGGTCCATTTTGGTGGGCGGGGCCACTCTGGGTCCGATTTAGTGGGCGGTGCCCCTCATGGTCCGATTTGGTGAGCGGGGCCCCTCATGGTCCGATTTGGTGGGTGGGGCCCCCTGGGTCCGATTTGGTGGGCGGGGCCCCTCTGGGTCCGATTTGGTGGGCGGGGCCCTTTAGGGTCCGATTTGGTGGGCGGGGCACCTCTGGGTCCGATTTGGTGGGCGGGGCCCTTCAGGGTCAGATTTGGTGGGCGGGGTCAATCTGGGTCCGATTTGGTGGGCGGGGCTCCTTGGGGTCCGATTTGGTGGGCGGGGTCAATCTGGGTCCGATTTGGTGGGCGGGGCTCCTCAGGTTCCGATTTGGTGGACGGGGCCCCTCAGGGTCCGATTTGATGGGCGGGGCCCCTCTGGGTCCGATTTGGTGGGCGGGGCCACTCTGGGTCCGATTTGATGGGCGGGGCCCTTCAGGGTCCGATTTGGTGGGCGGGGTCACTCTGGGTCCGATTTGGTGGGCAGGGCTTCTCAGGGTCTGATTTGGTGGGCGGGGCTCCTCAGGGTCCGATTTGGTGGACGGGGCCCTTCAGGGTCCGATTTGGTGGGCGGGGCCACTCGGAGTCTGATTTGGTGGGCGGGGCCCCTCAGGATCCGATTTGGTGGGCTGTGCTACTCTGGGTCTGATTTTTTGAGCGGGGCCACACTGGGTCCGATTTGGAGGCCAGGGTGGCTCAGCCTCCGATTTGGAGGCCGGGGTGGCTCAGCCTCCGATTTGGAGGCCGGGGTCACTCAGCTTTCGATTTGGCGCACCGGCCCTTTAAGACTCATTTCGGTGCGCTGGCCCTTTAAGAATCACTGTGGCACGTCGGCCCTTTAAGAGCCAGGGTGGCTCACTGGGCTTCTAAATCCACTTTGTCGCACATTCTATCTCAGGGGCATGTGTCATGTGATGAAGCTAGATTTGCATTTGTGCTGTGGGTTTCACTTTAAGAGCTGATATTATGTGGCAGAAGCTCTGTCCTTGGGATGTCATGTGACGTTTGTAGGCATTGGCATAGTAACTGGCCTGCGCATATCCATGAGCTCAACTGCCATTTCAATTGCCTCAGGGCACGTTTTGCCATTACCCATTGAAAAGCATTGGAGACAGTGCATTCCAATGACGGGAAAAAAAAATTTCAAACGCAAATTGCGCAAAAACTACAAATCCGATCGACACGAAAAATACTTGGCACACCTCTCGTGGACGCTGGCTTCGAAACAACACCTCAACGGCGTCTGTGCGTGTAGCGGTTCGGGCTGTATTAATTGCGGAAATAAACGTAATAATAATAATAACTAGATGTGCATTTCCTGAAGGAAGTACAGATAGTGGTTTGAAATGGTGCCCGGTCTGCCCCTTTAAGAGAGACTTGCCTGCTGCCCCTGCAAGACTTTCAACTCAGGATCCGTTTTAAATGTGGGTGCCTCTCAGGGGCCACTTTGGCCTCAGGGTCTGATTTGGTGGGTGGGGCCCCTCAGGATCCGATTCGGTGGCCTGGGCTCCTCAGGATTTGAATTAGTTGCCGGGATTCCTCAGGGTCCAATTTTGTGGGTGTGGCCCCTCAGGGTCGGATTTTGTGGGTGTTTGCCCCTCAGGGTCCGATTTTGTGGGTGGGTCCCCTCAGGGTCCGATTTTGTGGGTGGGGACCCTCAGGGTCCGATTTTGTGGGTGGGGCCCCTCATGGACTGATTTTGTGGGTGGGGCCCCTCAGGGTCCGATTTTATGGCCGGGGCCCCTCAGGGTCTGATTTTATGGCCGGGGCCCCTCAGGGTCTGATTTTGCGGGTGGGGCCTCTCAGGGTCCGATTTTGTGGGTGGGGCCCCTCAGGGTCCGATTTTGTGGCTGGGGCCCCTCAGGGTCCGATTTTGTTGATTGGGCCCCTCAGGGTCCGATTTTGAGGGTGGGGCCCCTCAGGGCTTGAATTGTTGGCCGGGATCTCTCAGGCTCATATTTTGTGGGTGTGGCCTCTCTGGGTCTGATTTGGTGGGTGGGGCCACTCTGGGTAAGATTTGGAGGCTGGGGTCGCTCAGCCTCCAATTTGGAGGCCGGGGTCGTTGAGCTTCCGATTTGGAGGCCGAGGTCAAAGTGCCTCCGATTTGGAGGCCGGGGTCGATGAGCTTCCGATTTGGAGGCCGGGGTCGATGAGCTTCCGATTTGGAGGCCGGGGTGGCTCAGCCTCCGATTTGGAGGCCGGGGTGGCTCAGCCTCCGATTTGGAGGCCGGGGTGGCTCAGCCTCCGATTTGGAGGCCGGGGTGGCTCAGCCTCCGATTTGGAGGCCGGGGTGGCTCAGTCTCCGATTTGGTGTGTCGGCCCTTTAAGACTCATTTGAGTGCGCTGGCCCTTTAACAATCACTTTGGCGCGTTGGCCCTTTAAGAGCTAGTTTGGCTCACTGGGCTTCTTTTAAATCCACTTTGGCGCACACATTCTCTCTCAGGGGCATGTGTCATGTGATGAAGCTAGATTTGCATTTGTGCTGTGGGTTTCGCTTTAAGAGCTGATATTATGTGGCAGAGGCTCTGTGCTGGGGTTCAAGTGAAGTTCGTAGGCGTTGGCATAGTAACTGGGTCTGCCTGTGCATATCAATGAGCTCAACTGTCATTTCAATCGCCTCAGGGCACGTTTTGCCATTTCCTATTGAAAAGCATTGGAGACAGTGCATTCCAATGACGGGAAAAAAAATTTTCAAACGCAAATTGCGCAAAAACTACAAATCCGATCGACACGAAAAATACTTAGCACACCTCTCATGGACGCTGGCTTCGAAACGACACCTCAACGGAGTCTGTGCGTGTAGCGGTTCGGGCCGCATTAATTGCGGAAATCAACTTAATAATAATAAGAAGAATAAGTTAGCAGCGTTCGGATTACAATATAGTGGTTTTTTCAAACCACTATAATAAGAAGAAGAACTAGATGTGTATTTCCTGAAGGAAGTACAGATAGTGGTTTGAAATGGTGCCCAGGCTGCCCCTTTAAGAGAGACTTGCCTGATGCCCCTGCAAGACTTTCAACTCAGGATCCGTTTTAACTGTGGGTGCCTCTCAGGGGCCACTTTGGCCCCAGGGTCCGATTTGGTGGGTGGAGCTCCTCAGGGTCCGATTTGGTGGGCGGGGCCACTCTTAGTCCGATTTAGTGGGTGGGGCCCCTCAGGGTCCGATTTTGTGACTGGGGCCCCTCTGGGTTCAATTTTGTGGCCGGGGTCTCTCAGGGTCCGATTTTGTGGCCGGGGCCCCTCAGGGTCCGATTTTGTGGTTGGGGCCCCTCAGGATCCGATTTTGTGGTTGGGGCCCCTCAGGGTCCGGTTTTGTGGTTGGGGGCCCTCAGGGTACGATTTTGTGGCCGGGGCCCTTGAGGGTCTGATTTTGTGGTTGGGGCCCCTCAGGGTCTGATTTTGTGGCCGGCGCCCCTCTGGGTTCAATTTTGTGGCCGGGGTCTCTCAGGGTCCAATTTTGTGGTTGGAGCCCCTCAGGGTCCGATTTTGTGGCCGGGGCCCCTCAGGGTCCGGTTTGGTGGGCGGGGCCCTTCAGGGTCCGATTTTGTGGGCGGGGCCCCCCAGAGTCTGATTTTGTGGGCGAGGCCCCTCAGGGTCCGATTTCGTGGGCGGGGCCCCTCAGGGTCCGATTTCTTGGGGCGGGGCCCCTCAGGGTCCGATTTGGTGAGCGGGACCCTCAGGGTCCGATTTGGTGGGTGGGGCCCCTCAGGGTCTGATTTGGTGAGCACAGCCCCTCAGAGGTCGATTTGGTGGGCGGGGCCCCTCAGGGTCCAATTTGGTGGGTGGGGCCCCTCAGGGTCCAATTTGGTGGGCGGGGCCCCTCAGAAACCGATTTGCTGGGCGGGGCCCCTCAGAACCCGATTTGGTGAGCGGGGCCCCTCAGAGTTCAATTTGGTGAGCGGGGCCCCTCAGGGTCCGATTTGGTGAGCGGGGCCCCTCAGGATCCGATTTGGTGGGTGGGGCCCCTCAG
This sequence comes from Dendrobates tinctorius, assembly GCF_039654945.1. NCBI lineage: Eukaryota > Metazoa > Chordata > Amphibia > Anura > Dendrobatidae > Dendrobates > Dendrobates tinctorius. The sequence continues at coordinate 26,144,216 of NW_027361731.1, forward strand.
AGTCCGATTTTGTGGCTGGGGCCCCTCAGGGTCTCATTTTGTGGGTGGGGCCCCTCAGGGTCTCATTTTGTGTCCGGGGCCCCTCAGGGTCCTATTTTGTGGTTGAGGCCCTTCAGAATCCGATTTGGTGGGCGGGGCCCCTCAGCATCCGATTTGGTGAGCGGGGCCCCTCAAGGTCCGATTTGGTGGGCGGGGCCCCTCATGGTTTGATTTGGTGGGCGGGGGCCCCTCAGCGTCCGATTTGGTGAGCGGGGCCCCTCTGGGTTCGATTTTGTGGGCACGGCCCCTCTGGGTTCGATTTTGTGGGCACGGCCCCTCAGGGTCCGATTTGGTGGGCGGGGACCCTCATGGTTTGATTTGGTGGGCGGGGGCCACTCTGGGTCTGATTTTGTGGTTGGGGTCCCTCAGGGTCCGATTTTGTGGTTGGGGTCCCTCAGGGTCTGATTTTGTGGGTCGGGACCCTCAGGGTCCGATTTTGTGTCCGGGGCCCCTCAGGGTCCGATTTTGTTGTTGGGGCCCCCTCAGAATCCGATTTGGTGGGCGGGGCCCCTCAGGGTCCGATTTGGTGAGCGGAGTCCCTCAGAGTTCGATTTGGTGAGCGGGGCCTCTCAGGGTCCAATTTGGTGGGTGGAGCCCCTCAGGGTCCGATTTTGTGGGCGGGGCCCCTCAGGGTCCGATTTTGTGGGTGGGGGCCCTCAGGGTCCGATTTTGTGGCTGGGGCTCCTCAGGGTCCAATTTTGTGGCCGGGACCCCTCAGGGTCTGATTTTGTGGCCAGGTCTACTCGGGGTCCGATTTTGAGGGCGGGGCCTCTTAGGGTCTTATTTTGTGGTTGGGGCCCTCAGGGTCCGATTTTGTGGGTGGGGCCCCTCAGAGTCCGATTTGTTTGGCAGGGCCTCTCAGGGTCCGATTTGGTGGGCGGGGCCTCTCAGGGTCCGATTTTGAGGGCGGGGCCCCTCAGGGTCCGATTTGGTGGGCGGGGCCCCTCAGGGTCCGATTTGGTGGGCGGGGCCCCTCTGGGTTCGATTTTGTGGCCGGGGTCTCTCAGGGTCCGATTTTGTGGCCGGGGCCCCTTAGGGTCCGATTTTGTGGTTGGGGCCCCTCAGGGTCCGATTTTGTGGGCGGGGCCCCTCAGGGTCCCATTTTGTGGGCGGGGCCCCTCAGGGTCCAATTTTGTGGGCGGGGCCCCTCAGGGTCCAATTTTGTGGGTGGGGCCCCTCTGGGTTCGATTTTGTGGCCGGGGTCTCTCAGGGTCCGATTTTGTGGCTGGGGCCCCTCAGGGTCCGATTTTGTGGCTGGGGCCCCTCAGGGTCCGATTTTGTGGTTGGGGCCCCTCAGGGTCCGATTTTGTGGTTGGGGCCCCTCAGGGTCCGGTTTTGTGGTTGGGGCCCCTCAGGGTCCGATTTTGTGGCCGGCGCCCCTCAGCGTCCGATTTCGTGACCGGGGCCCCTCAGGGTCCGATTTTGTGGGTGGGGGCCCTCAGGGTCCGATTTTGTGGCTGGGGCTCCTCAGGGTCCGATTTTGTGGCCGGGACCCCTCAGGGTCTGATTTTGTGGCTGGGTCTACTCAGGGTCCGATTTTGAGGGCGGGGCCTCTTAGGGTCCTATTTTGTGGTTGGGGGCCCTCAGGGTCCGATTTTGTGGGTGGGGCCCCTCAGAGTCCGATTTGGTGGGCGGGGCCCCTCTGGGTTCGATTTTGTGGCCGTGGTCTCTCAGGGTCCGATTTTGTGGCCGGGGCCCCTTAGGGTCCGATTTTGTGGTTGGGGGCCCTCAGGGTCCGATTTTGTGGGTGGGGCCCCTCAGAGTCCGATTTGGTTGGCGGGGCCCCTCAGGGTCCGATTTGGTGGGCGGGGCCTCGCAGGGTCCGATTTTGAGGGCAGGGCCCCTCAGGGTCCGATTTTGTGGGCGGGGCCCCTCAGGGTCCAATTTTGTGGGTGGGGCCCCTCTGGGTTCGATTTTGTGGCCGGGGTCTCTCAGGGTCCGATTTTGTGGCCGGGGCCCCTCAGGGTCCGATTTTGTGGTTGGGGCCCCTCAGGGTCCGATTTTGTGGTTGGGGCCCCTCAGGGTCCGGTTTTGTGGTTGGGGCCCCTCAGGGTCCGATTTTGTGGCCGGCGCCCCTCAGCGTCCGATTTTGTGGCTGGGGCCCCTCAGGGTCCGATTTTGTGGCTGGGGCCCCTCAGGGTCCGATTTTGTGGCCGGGGCCCCTCAGGGTCCGATTTTGTGGTTGGGCCGCTCAGGGTCCGATTTTGTGGCCTCAGGGTCCGATTTTGTGGGTGGGGCCCCTCAGGGTCCGATTTTGTGGCTGGGGCCCCTCAGGGTCCGATTTTGTGGTTGGGGCCCCTCAGGGTCCGATTTTGTGGCCGGCGCCCCTCAGCGTCCGATTTCGTGACCGGGGCCCCTCAGGGTCCGATTTTGTGGGTGGGGGCCCTCAGGGTCCGATTTTGTGGCTGGGGCTCCTCAGGGTCCGATTTTGTGGCCGGGACCCCTCAGGGTCTGATTTTGTGGCTGGGTCTACTCAGGGTCCGATTTTGTGGCCGGGGCCCCTCAGGGTCCGATTTTGTGGTTGGGCCGCTCAGGGTCCGATTTTGTGGCCTCAGGGTCCGATTTTGTGGGTGGGGCCCCTCAGGGTCCGATTTTGTGGCTGGGGCCCCTCAGGGTCCGATTTTGTTGGTTGGGACCCTCTGGATCCGATTTTGAGTGTGGGACCCCTCAGGGTCCGATTTTGTGGCCGGGGCCCCTCAGGGTCCGATTTTGTAGTTGGGGCCTCTCAGGGTCTGATTTTGTGGCCGGGGCCCCTCAGGGCCCGATTTTGTAGTTGGGGCCCCTCAGGGTGCGATTTTGTGGGTGGGGCCCCTCAGGGTCCGATTTTGTGGCCGGGGCCCCTCAGGGTCCGATTTTGTGGGTGGGGCCACTCTGGGTCCAATTTGGTGGGTGGGGCCACTCTGGGTCTGATTTGGTGGGCGGGGCCACTCTGGGTCTGATTTGATGGGCGGGGCCACTCTGGGTCCAATTTGGATGCCAGGGTTGCTCAGCCTCCTTTTTGTAGGCCAGGGTCTATCAGCCTCCGATTTGGAGGCCGGGGTCACTCAGCTTTTGATTTGGCGCGCCGGCCCTTTAAGACTCATTTTGGTGCGCCGACCCTTTAAGAGCCAGGGTGGCTCACTGGGCTTCTAAATCCACTTTGGCGCACACATTCTCTCTCAGGGGCATGTGTCATGTGATGAAGCTAGATTTGCATTTGTGCTGTGGGTTTTGCTTTAAGAGCTGATATTATGTGGCAGAAGATCTGTCTTGGAGAGGTCATGTGACGTTCGTAGGCGTTGGCATAGTAACTGGGTGTGCCTGCACATATCAATGAGCTTAACTGCCATTTCAATCGCCTCAGGGCACGTTTTGTCTATTGCAAAATTTCCCCATTCAAATGCATGGAGACAGTGCATTCCAATGACGGGAAAAAAAATTTTCAAACGCAAATTGCGCAAAAACTACAAATCCGATCGACACGAAAAATACTTAGCACACCTCTCATGGACGCTGGCTTCGAAACGACGCCTCAACGGAGTCTGTGCGTGTAGCGGTTCGGGCCGCATTAATTGCGGAAATCAACTGGAAAATAATAATAAGAAGAACTAGATGTGTATTTCCTGAAGGAAGTACAGATAGTGGTTTGAAATGTTGCCCGGGCTGCCCCTTTAAGAGAGACTTGCCTGCTGCCCCTGCAAGACTTTCAGCTCAGGATCCGTTTTAACTGTGAGTGCCTCTCAGAGGCCACTTTGGCCTCAGGGTCTGATTTGGTGGGTGGGGCCCCTCGGGATCCAATTCCTTGGCCTGGGCTCCTCAGGGCTTGAATTGTTGGCGGGGATCTCTCAGGCTCTGATTTTATGGGTGTGGCCCCTCAGGGTCCGATTTTGTGGGTGGGGCCCCTCAGGTTCCGATTTTGTGAGTGGGGCCCCTCAGGGTCCGATTTTGTGGCCGGGGCCCCTCAAGGTCTGATTTTGTGGCCGGATCCCCTCAGGGTCCGATTTTCTGGCCGTGGCCCCTCAGGGTCCGATTATGTGGGTTGGACCCCTCAGGGTCCGATTTTGTGGCCAGGGCCCCTCAGGGTCCGATTTTGTGGCCGGGGCCCCTCAGGGTCCGATTTTGTGGCCGGGGCCCCTCAGGGTCTGATTTTGTGGTTGGGACCAATCAGGGTCCGATTTTGTGGTTGGGGCCCCTCAGGGTCAGATTTGGTGGGTTGGGCCCCTTAGGGTCTGATTTAGTGGGCGGGGACCCACAGGGTCCGATTTGGTGGGCGGGGCCCCTCAGGGTCCGGTTTGGTGGGCGGGGCCTCTCTGGGTCCGATTTGGTGGGCGGGGCCACTCGGTAAGATTTGGTGGGCGGGGCCACTCTGGGTAAGATTTGGAGGCCGGGGTCGATGAGCTTCCGATTTGGAGGCCGAGGTCAAAGAGCCTCCGATTTGGAGGCCGGGGTGGCTCAGCCTCCGATTTGGAGGCCGGGGTGGCTCAGCCTCCGATTTGGAGGCCGGGGTGGCTCAGCCTCCGATTTGGAGGCCGGGGTGGCTCAGCCTCCGATTTGGAGGCTGGGGTGGCTCAGCCTCCGATTTGGAGGCCGGGGTGGCTCAGCCTCCGATTTGGAGGCCGGGGTGGCTCAGCCTCCGATTTGGAGGCCGGGGTGGCTCAGCCTCCGATTTGGAGGCCGGGGTGGATCAGCCTCCGATTTGGAGGCCGGGGTCGATCAGCCTCCCATTTGGAGGCCGGGGTCGATCAGCCTCCCATTTGGAGGCCGGGGTCGATCAGCCTCCCATTTGGAGGCCGGGGTCGATCAGCCTCCGATTTGGAGGCAGGGGTGGCTCAGCCTCCGATTTGGAGGCCGGGGTGGCTCAGCCTCCGATTTGGAGGCCGGGGTGGCTCAGCCTCCGATTTGGAGGCCGGGGTGGCTCAGCCTCCGATTTGGAGGCCGGGGTGGCTCAGCCTCCGATTTGGAGGCCGGGGTGGCTCAGCCTCCGATTTGGAGGCCGGGGTGGCTCAGCCTCCGATTTGGAGGCCGGGGTGGCTCAGCCTCCGATTTGGAGGCCGGGGTGGCTCAGCCTCCGATTTGGAGGCCGGGGTGGCTCAGCCTCCGATTTGGAGGCCGGGGTCGATCAGCCTCCGATTTGGAGGCCGGACCTCGACCCGATCAGCCTCCGATTTGGAGGCCGGGGTCGATCAGCCTCCCATTTGGAGGCCGGGGTCGATCAGCCTCCCATTTGGTCACTCAGCTTTCGATTTGGCGTGTTGGCCCTTTAAGACTCATTTCGGTGCGCCGGCCCTTTAACAGTCACTATTGCACTTCGGCCCTTTAAGAGCCAGTTTGGCTCACTGGGCTTCTAAATACACTTTGGCGCACATTCTCTCTCAGGGGCATGTGTCATGTGATGAAGCTAGATTTGCATTTGCTCTGTGGGTTTCGCTTTAAGAGCTGATATTATGTGGCAGAAGCTCTGTTCTGGAGATGTCATGTGACGTTCGTAGGCGTTGGCATAGTAACTGGTTCTGCCTGCGCATATCAATGAGCTCAACTGCCATTTCAATCGCCTCAGGGCACGTTTTGCCATTTCCCCATTCAAATGCATTTGAGACAGTGCATTCCAATGACGGGAAAAAAAATTTTCGAACGCAAATTGCGCAAAAACTACAAATCTGATCAACACGAAAAATACTTAGCACACCTCTCATGGGCGCTGGCTTCGAAACGACACCTCAACGGAGTCTGTGCGTGTAGCGGTTCGGGCTGTATTAATTGCGGAAATCAACTTAATAATAATAATAAGAAGAATAAGTTAGCAGCGTTCGGATTACAATATAGTGGTTTTTTCAAACCACTATAACTAGATGTGTATTTCCTGAAGGAAGTACAGATAGAGGTTTGAAATGGTGCCCGGGCTGCCCCTTTAAGAGAGACTTGCCTGCTGCCCCTGCAAGACTTTCAAGTCAGGATACGATTTAACTGTGGGTGCCTCTCAGGGGCCACTTTGGCCTCAGGGTCTGATTTTGTGGGTGGGGCCCCATAGGGCCCGATTTTGTGGGTGGGGCCCCTCAGGGTCCGATTTTGTGGCCGGGGCCACTCAGGGTCCGATTTTGTGGCCGGGGCCCCTCAGGGTCCGATTTGGTGGCCGGGGCCCCTCAGGGTCCGATTTGGTGGCCGGGGACCCTCAGGGTCTGATTTGGTGGGTGGGGCCCCTCAAGGTCCGATTTTGTGGCTGGGGCCCCTCAGGGTCCGATTTTGTGGCCGGGGCCACTCAGGATCCGATTTTTGTGGCCGGAACTCCTCAGGGTCCAATTTTGTGGGTGGGGCCCCTCAGGGTCCGATTTTGTGGCTGGGGCCCCTCAGGGTCCGATTTGGTGGGCGGGGCCCCTCAGGGTCCAATTTGGTAGGCAGGGCCCCTCAGGGTCCAATTTGGTGGTTGGGCCCCTCAGGGTCCGATTTTGTGGCCGGGGCCCCTCAGGGTCCGATTTAGTGTCAGGGGCCCCTCAGGGTCCGATTTTGTGGTTGGGTCCCCTCAGGGTCCGATTTTGTGGTTGGGGCCCCTCAGGGTCCGATTTTGTGGCCGCGGCCCCTCAGGGCCTGATTTTGTGGCCGCGGCCCCTCAGGGTCCGATTTTGTGGGCGGAGCCCCACTGGGTCCAATTTGGTGGGCGGGACCACTCTGGGTCCAATTTGGTGGGCGGGACCACTCTGGGTCCAATTTGGTGGGCGGGGCCTCTCAGGGTCCGATTTGGTGGGCGGGGCCCCACAGGGTCCGATTTGGTGGGCGGGGCCTCTCAGGGTCCTATTTGGTGGGCAGGGCCTCTCTGGGTCTGATTTGGTGGGTGGGGCCACTCTGGGTAAGATTTGGAGGCTGGGGTCGCTCAGCCTCCAATTTGGAGGCCGGGGTCGTTGAGCTTCCGATTTGGAGGCCGAGGTCAAAGAGCCTCAGATTTGGAGGCAGGGGTCGATGAGCTTCCGATTTGGAGGCCGGGGTCGATGAGCCTCCGATTTGGAGGCCGGGGTGGCTCAGCCTCCGATTTGGAGGCCGGGGTGGCTCAGCCTCCGATTTGGAGGCCGGGGTGGATCAGCCTCCGATTTGGAGGCCGGGGTGGCTCAGCTTCCGATTTGGAGGCCGGGGTGGCTCAGCCTCCGATTTGGAGGCCGGGGTCGCTCAGCCTCCGATTTGGAGGCCGGGGTGGCTCAGCCTCCGATTTGGAGGCCGGGGTCGGTCAGCCTCCGATTTGGAGGCCGGGGTCGGTCAGCCTCCGATTTGGAGGCCGGGGTCGGTCAGCCTCCGATTTGGAGGCCGGGGTCGGTCAGCCTCCGATTTGGAGGCCGGGGTGGGTCAGCCTCCGATTTGGAGGCCGGGGTGGGTCAGCCTCCGATTTGGAGGCCGGGGTGGGTCAGCCTCCGATTTGGAGGCCGGGGTCGGTCAGCCTCCGATTTGGAGGCCGGGGTGGCTCAGCCTCCGATTTGGAGGCCGGGGTGGCTCAGCCTCCGATTTGGAGGCCGGGGTGGCTCAGCCTCCGATTTGGAGGCCGGGGTGGCTCAGCCTCCGATTTGGAGGCCGGGGTGGCTCAGTCTCCGATTTGGTGTGTCGGCCCTTTAAGACTCATTTGGGTGCGCTGGCCCTTTAACAATCACTTTGGCGCGTTGGCCCTTTAAGAGCTAGTTTGGCTCACTGGGCTTCTTCTAAATCAAATTTGGCGGACATTCTCTCTCAGGGGCATGTGTCATGTGATGAAGCTAGATTTGCATTTGTGCTGTGAGTTTCGCTTTAAGAGCTGATATTATGTGGCAGAGGCTCTGTGCTGGGGTTCAAGTGAAGTTCGTAGGCGTTGGCATAGTAACTGGGTGTGCCTGCGCATATCAATGAGCTCAACTGCCATTTCAATCGCCTCAGGGCACGTTTTGCCATTTCCTATTGAAAAGCATTGGAGACAGTGCATTCCAATGACGGGAAAAAAAAATTTCAAACTCAAATTGCGCAAAAACTACAAATCCGATCGACACGAAAAATACTTAGCACACCTCTCATGGACGCTGGCTTCGAAACGACACCTCATCGGAGTCTGTGCGTGTAGCGGTTCGGGCCGCATTAATTGCGGAAATCAACTTAATAATAAGAAGAAGAATAAGTTAGCAGCGTTCGGATTACAATATAGTGGTTTTTTCAAACCGCTATAATGATGCAAAAAGCAAAACATTGATCATTTCACACAAAACTCCAAAAATGGGCCGGACAAAAGTATTGGCACCCTCAGCCTAATACTTGGCTGCACAACCTTTAGCCAAAATAACTGCGACCAACCGCTTCCGGTAACCATCAATGAGTGTCTTACAATGCTCTGCTGAAATTTTAGACCATTCTTCTTTGGCAAACTGCTCCAGGTCCCTGATATTAGAAGGGTGCCTTCTCCAAACTGCCATTTTTAGATCTCTCCACAGGTGTTCTATGGGATTCAGGTCTGGACTCATTGCTGGCCACCTTAGAAGTCTCCAGTGCTTTCTCTCAAACCATTTTCTAGTGCTTTTTGAAGTGTGTTTTGGGTCATTGTCCTGCTGGAAGTCCCATGATCTCTGAGGGAGACCCAGCTTTCTCACACTGGGCCCTACATTATGCTGCAAAATTTGTTGGTAGTTTTCAGACTTCATAAAGCCATGCACACGGTCAAGCAGTCCAGTGCCAGAGGCAGCAAAGCAACCCCAAAACATCAGGGAACCTCCGCCATGTTTGACTGTAGGGACCGTGTTTTTTTCTTTGAATGCCTCTTTTTTCTCCTGTAAACTCTATGTTGATGCCTTTGCCCAAAAAGCTCTACTTTTGTCTCATCTGACCAGAGAACATTCTTCCAAAACGTTTTAGGCTTTTTCAGGTAAGTTTTGGCAAACTCCAGCCTGGCTTTTTTATGTCTCGGGGTAAGAAGTGGGGTCTTCCTGGGTCTCCTACCATACAGTCCCTTTTCATTCAGACGCCGACGGATAGTACGGGTTGACACTGTTGTACCCTCGGACTGCAGGGCAGCTTGAACTTGTTTGGATGTTAGTCGAGGTTCTTCATCCAACATCCGCACAATCTTGTGTTGAAATCTCTTGTCAATTTTTCTTTTCCGTCCACATCTAGGGAAGTTAGCCACAGTGCCATGGGCTTTACACTTCTTGATGACACTGCGCACGGTAGACACAGGAACATTCTGGTCTTTGGAGATGGACTTGTAGCCTTGAGATTGCTCATGCTTCCTCACAATTTGGTTTCTCAAGTCCTCAGACAGTTCTTTGGTCTTCTTTCTTTTCTCCATGCTCAATGTGGTACACACAAGGACACAGGACAGAGGTTGAGTCAACTTTAATCCATGTCAACTGGCTGCAAGTGTGATTTAGTTATTGCCAACACCTGTTAGGTGCCACAGGTAAGTTACAGGTGCTGTTAATTACACAAATTAGAGAAGCATCACATGATCTTTCGAACAGTGCCAATACTTTTGTCCACCCTCTTTTTTATGTTTGGTGTGGAATTATATCCAATTTGGCTTTAGGACAATTCTTTTTGTGTTTTTTCATTTAAGACAAATTAAATGAAGATAATAATAACAAAGAATTTGTGTTTGCAATCATTTTCAGGAAGAAACTGAGTATTATCTGACAGAATTGCAGGGGTGTCAGTACTTTTGGCCACAACTGTATATACAGCAGGCAGACCCTCTATACGGCAGACAGTCCATCCAGAGCTGCGGTCAGTCCCTCCAGAGCAGCACTCAGCCCCTCCAGAGCTGCAGTCTCTCTAGTGCTGCAGTCTCTCTAGAGCTGCAGTCAATCCCTCCAAGGAAGTAGTCAGACCCTCCAGAGCAGCAGTCCCTCTAGAACAGCAGCCAGACCCTCCAGAGCTGCAGTCAGTCCCCTCCATAGCTGTAGCCAGACCCTCCAGAGCTGCAGTCAGTCCCTCCAGAGCTGCAGTCAGTCCCTCCAGAGCTGCAGTCAGTTCCTCCAGAGCTGCAGTCAGTTCCTCCAGAGCTGCGGTCAGACCCTCCAGAGCTGCAGTCAGACCCTCCAGTGCTGCATAAAAAAAGGGGAGAAGCCAGCGCTGCTTAATGGTCAGAACGCAATACATAAAGTGCATATGCACATATTGATTTCTAACTGTATTTCAAAATGAGACATTTAGCAAAAAATTGATGAATCATTTGAGCCACCCCGCCGCGTCAAGGCATTCTCATATGGGGCAGTCCTACTCTACATTTTTTATATTCGCTGTGCCATTACGGCCTCCTAAATGTATTAAAAGCAAGACCACATTAAATGCACACTGTACCTGAAGCGTTTCTGAATCACTCCCATGGAGCCAGAGAGAGCGAGCGCAGATTAAGGCCAACCAGGTCCGGACATAGACATTTCAGGTCTATGCACTTTATGTGTTGCCTTCTGACCACAAGCAGTGCTGGCTTCTCCCCTTTTTTACGTGATGTTGGTTTGTGGCTGACCACCACTGTTGCCGTGCGCGCTGGGTTATGTTCGCCATTCTTTCTGTGTTCATTGTGATTGATCTAGGCTGCTGTACACACACGGCAGCCCAGCCGTGCCCCAGGCTCTGTTTGATTGCGCACCTGTGTCTGGGCCTGTATCACCCTTCATCTGTGGTGCTGGTCAGGCAGTGTGGAGGTTAGACCTGATATGTCTATGTCCGGACCTGGTTGGCCATTATCTGCGCTCACCCTCTCTGGTTCCATGGGAGTGATTCAGGAACGCTTCAGGTACAGTTTGCATTTAAAATGGTCTTGCTTTTAATACATTTAGGAGGCCGTAATGGCACAGCGAATATAAAAGACGTAGAGTAGGACTGCCCCTTATGAGAATGCCTTGGCGCGACGGGGTGGCTCAAATGACTGATCAATTTTTTGCTAAATGTCTCATTTTGAAATATGGTTAGAAATCAATATGTGTATATGCACTTTATGTATTGTGTGCTGGCCATAAGCAGCTCTGGCTTCTCCCCTTTTTTTTTTTTTCCTCCAGAGCTGCAGTCATTTCATCCAGAGCTGCAGTCTGTCCCCCCAGAGCTGACATCCCAGGTTTCCTGTTCTGTGGGCTCTTCTGCCTTTACATCATCTACCTTGCTCATTTCGTTAGGAGGAAATGTACTAATATTTTAGCTGCTGTTTTGCCTGAGAGATGGAGATTATCATCACTGTCTGTGATGATGGTGGGGAGAGAAACCTGAAACAGCTGCCTTTCAGATGGGGGTCTGTCAGGGCTAATACCATTGTGTTCTTTCTGGAGGACAGCTAATTTGCATATGGTTTTCAGTAGCTGAATGTGTGGAAATGTTACATAGGACTGCAAACCCAGCTCTGCTACATCACAGATTACTCACGGGGGTAAGTCCTATGTAAAATCACACAAGGTAACTATCCCTAAATCCTGGGCTTACACATGCTCATCAGCCACACACGAGTGTCCATATATCTGTGAGGCCCGATAAAAAGCACTGATATTGCAAAGTGTCAAACTCACCTCTGCTGCATCGTCTACAAATGTTTCTGGGGGTTCTGAGCTCTGGAGATGGTATGGGTGTAATGGTATGGGTGTAATGGTGTGGCTGTAATGGTATGGGTGTAATGGTATGTCTGTAATGGTATGGGTGTAATGGTATGGGTGTAATGGTATGGCTGTAATGGTATGGGTGTAATGGTATGGGTGTAATGGTATGGGTGTAATGGTATGTGTGTAATGGTATGTGTGTAATGGTATGGCTGTAATGGTATGGCTGTAATGGTATGGGTGTAATGGTATGGCTGTAATGGTATGGGTGTAATGGTATGGCTATAATGGTATGGCTGTAATGGTATGGCTGTAATGGTATGGGTGTAATGGTATGGCTGTAATAGTAGGGGTGTAATGGTATGGGTGTAATGGTATGGGTGTAATGGTATGGGTGTAATGGTATGGTTGTAATGGTAGGGGTGTAATGGTATGGTTGTAATGGTAGGGGTGTAATGGTATGGGTGTAATGGTATGGGTGTAATGGTATGGCTGTAATGGTATGGCTGTAATGGTATGGCTGTAATGGTAGGGGTGTAATGGTATGGGTGTAATGGTATGGGTGTAATGGTATGGTTGTAATGGTAGGGGTGTAATGGTAGGGGTGTAATGGTATGGCTGTAATGGTATGGCTGTAATGGTATGGCTGTAATGGTATGGCTGTAATGGTATGGCTGTAATGGTATGGGTGTAATGGTATGGGTGTAATGGTATGGGTGTAATGGTATGGGTGTAATGGTATGGGTGTAATGGTATGGCTGTAATGGTATGGGTGTAATGGAATGGGTGTAATGGTATGGGTGTAATGGTATGTGTGCAATGGTATGGCTGTAATGGTATGGCTGTAATGGTATGGCTGTAATGGTATGGGTGTAATGGTATGGGTGTAATGGTATAGGTGTAATGGTATGGCTGTAATGGTATGGCTGTAATGGTATGGCTGTAATGGTATGGGTGTAATGGTATGTGTGCAGTGGTATGGGTGTAATGGTATGGGTGTAATGGTATGGGTGTAATGGTATGGGTGTAATGGTAGGGGTGTAATGGTATGGGTGTAATGGTATGGCTGTAATGGTATGGCTGTAATGGTAGGGGTGTAATGGTATGGGTGTAATGGTATGGCTGTAATGGTATGGGTGTAATGGTAGGGGTGTAATGGTATGGTTGTAATGGTAGGGGTGTAATGGTATGGGTGTAATGGTATGGGTGTAATGGTATGGCTGTAATGGTATGGCTGTAATGGTAGGGGTGTAATGGTATGGGTGTAATGGTATGGGTGTAATGGTATGGCTGTAATGGTATGGGTGTAATGGTATGGCTGTATTGGTATGTGTGTAATGGTATGGCTGTAATGGTATGGGTGTAATGGTATGGGTGTAATGGTATGGGTGTAATGGTATGGGTGCAATGGTATGGGTGCAATGGTATGGGTGTAATGGTATGGGTGTAATGGTATGGCTGTAATGGTATGGGTGTAATGGTATGGGTGTAATGGTATGGGTGTAATGGTATGGCTGTAATGGTATGGCTGTAATGGTATGGGTGTAATGGTATGGTTGTAATGGTATGGCTGTAATGGTATGGCTGTAATGGTATGGCTGTAATGGTATGGCTGTAATGGTATGGGTGTAATGGTATGGGTGTAATGGTATGGCTGTAATGGTATGTGTGCAATGGTTTGGCTGTAATGGTATGGCTGTAATGGTATGGGTGTAATGGTATGGGTGCAATGGTATGCGTGCAATGGTATGGGTGCAAAGGTATGGGTGTAATGGTATGGCTGTAATGGTATGTGTGCAATGGCATGACTGTAATGGTATGGGTGTAATGGTATGCGTCTAATGGTATGGCTGTAATGGTATGGCTGTAATGGTATGACTGTAATGGTAAGGCTGTAATGGTATGGCTGTAATGGTATGGCTGTAATGGTATGGGTGCAATGGTATGGGTGCAATGGTATGGGTGTAATGGTATGTGTAATGTAAAATATGATTTTGCAGAACTTTCTAGAATCTCCCATTACTGCACACTGAGGAGATCAGACTGTCATATAGCTGCAACCCCCCTCTATCCCCCCTAAACACACACACCAGCGTCTTCCTGCTTGCAGCTCAGTGAAATCTGAGATCACAATGAGGATTCTCTCCCCCCCCTCCTTGCAAAGCCAGGAAAGGAAGTCCCTTTGTTCTCTAGACATGTGCTGGATCAATATGAGTAGTATTAAAACAAGTCATATTGCAAAAATCATACACCACAGAGATATAAAACTCACATTTCTGCGGAGGGCACGAGGCCAGCTTACTAACCCTTAATTTTCATGATTCTAACCTCTCCACAAACAGAGATATGGATTGCTCCCAAATGGAGTGTCTTAATGATGGCAAGTTTGATGTTGTCTTGTTGGGTTCGATGAACTACAACCAATGATATCATATATGTGTTTGTGCGAGCTTCCCTCGTGAAGATAAGGTTATTATAACGTTTTAGTAAAATTTCAACTTAGAGAGTAGGGTGGTGGAACCTCCCCAGCCGGCCCCTTTTGAGCTCAGTTGGAGCTGCAGAGTCCGTGCTGACAAGAACCCCAGATGAGTGGAGATGTGTGGCTCTGCCTTCTTTCCCCACATGGTCTGCCTAATACCAGCTAAGCTCATGTAAGTGTTACTCTGCCTTTTAATCCTTTGTTGTTTTATATTTGTACTGTACATCTTTAATGTCTCAATTTATAGCAACTTTATCTATGTAATCACTGCCCACATTTTGGGGAATAAATGATAAAATTATTCAGTCTGCCTTCATGCTCTAAGAAACGAACTATGCGCCTTTTTTGGATAATCGCTACTAATTTGGGGGTTTGCCACGGACTCTCTTAATTTACTCTTTTATTAAGTAAAGCGTGGCTGGTGGCAGCGTGGTGTGTGCAGTTGGTTAGGCTAGTTGGCAGTCCGGAAGGGTCTTATATTGCTGAATGAGGTGCTGCGGCCACAGCATTGATAATTCCCTTACTGCAGTAGTCTAGTGGCCTGTGCACAACAAGCAGCCCATCTGGCGACAAATTATCCTAGGTGCAGTTCCCTGACTGACCTGAGGGTAAGGGGGGCGCCGGAGAGCTGCGATTTCAAAGTGGAACTGAGAAAGTAGGAGATACATAAATCCCCGCAGTTCTTGGAAGGTTGTTAGCAGTGGTGTGGCATCCAAAATAACCCCCCTGTGGTAAATTGTTAGAGCAAGATTAGCTTGCTGTATATTTTTGTCACATGGTGCCAGTGGTGGGATAGCTAAGATAAGCCCCCACTGTGCCTGTGATAGCCGTGTGCCGGCAGTGCGACACATCCCTCCGTCCGCTGACAAACCCATGTCAGTGGTGGGATTGTGACATATTGGTGGCACAGGGCGTGCTGTCATTCGTCGTCACAATTTGGTGGCACCGGCGGCGCTGTCCGTCACATATTGGTGGCATCGGTGGGATAATCATAGAGCATTAGTGATTTGGTTTGAGCAATCATTCATCTCACTAAAGACCTGCACGGTTCCTGCGGGAATCCTGCATCATAGGTTTTGGAGAACAGACTCAGTGGTTACTAGTCCTGAGACATTTTTGTGTACTTGCAAGTATTCCCTCCCTTTTTCTTCGTTTTTCTTTTCCATCTTTTATTTGGCAACCATGGCGGCAAAAGGAGAACCCTGGTACAAACAGCGGAAAAAGGAATCCCTTGCTGGAGTATGCACGTACCGAGGCATTGATGCCACAAGCAAAACCAGAGACCAATTGATTGCGGCTCTGGTGCAGCTGGACAATGACCAGACCCCAGCGGACGCAGAAGCTGGCCCACGTGACAATGGGACTGCAGCAGAGGCTCCACTCATGAGCGCTGGCCCCACATTCAACCAGAGCGTGGTGGACCCTTATCTGCAAATGGCCCTGCAGCAGATCTCCCATGGCGATACGGACAGGCGCCTACAGCTGATCCTCGGAAGCTCGGGTGAGAGCGGAGCAGCGAGCCGAGCGGGAGGCCCAAGCCGAAAGAGAGGCTGAGAGAGCCGAACGCCAAGCACAGGCTGAGAGAGCTGAGCGCCAAGCAGAAGCTCAGAGAGCCCATGAACTGGAGATGCTCTGACAAGGGGGGAATGCCCCCACAGCCCGAAGCAGTGAGCCCACCAGCGCCCAGAGTCCTAAACCCCGGCCAGAGCATTTTCCCGTGATGGAAATGGTCGGGGACTTGGACACGTTTCTACGAGCCTTTGAGAAAGCCTGCAGACACTACCAGCTGCCTAGAGCACAATGGGCCGGTACTTGACCCCAGGGCTAAAGGGCAAAGCTCTGGAGGCATTTGCTTCTCTCCCGCTAGAAGACAATGACGACTATGATGCCATCAAGCAGGCCCTGATCGTCAAATACCGGCTGACACCTGAGGTGTACCAAAAGAAGTTGCAGAACCTCCAACGTGGCCCACACGATAGCTATAGCGATGTGGTGCAAGGACTCAGGACCCACTTTGACCAGTGGATCCATGGACTATCCGTTGATTCCTTTGAGCTGCTACGGGACCTGATGACCAAAGACCAGTTCCTGCATCTCTGCCCAGCTGAGGTCCGACAGTTCATCCTGGACCGCGAACCAACGAACGCGGACAAAGCGGCGCAGATCGCCGACAACTATGAGGCCAACCAGAAGCCAGAGACGCGGAGGCCAGTCACCACCAGCTGGAGAGGGGGTAAGCCTACAACCAACCCCAGTGCCCCAGCTAGCTGTCCCTCCGGAGGCCCTGTCCCTGTTGACAACACCATGCCTACTACTGACAGTCGCCAGTGTTTCAACTGCAATCGGACTGGTCACCTCCGTTACACCTGTCCGGAAAAGCAGAAGAACCCCCCAGCCAAGGCCCCTGGGCCCAACGCCTCTGTTCTGTTGGTGGGAGGTGTGGTTGGGAGGATTGATGACAACGTTTAACCCGTCCAGGTGGGGGCCCATCTTGCTACAGGCCTCAAGGACACCGGGGCTGAACGAACCCTCATCCGTCCTGGACTGGCGGCCCCTGAAGAGTTTGTTGAGGGGAAAACCCTGACTGTCACCGGGATTGGGGGTACCCGCTGTCCCCTGCCAGTGGCCCGGGTATTCCTTGATTGGGGTGCTGGGAGCGGGGTGAGGAAAGTGGGAGTGTCTGAAAACCTGCCCACTGATGTTTTATTGGGGACTGACTTGGGGAGGATGGTTGCATACTATGTCCCTGACACCCCTCCCCAATCTGATAATAAGGGTAACGTTAACCCTGATGATGATGATGATGGTGGGAAACTGAATGTGTTACCTGCCACTGACTTGATGAGTAATGATGCAACTAACATCCCTTCTCTCCCCAGGAATGATGCTGATGGTGATGTAACTGTGCCAAAGAAATCTGATAACCATTCTTTTCCTAGGAATGATGATGTATCTGTGCCGACTGAACTTGTTAACCCTTTCTTTGAAACGGTAGATGTGTCCACAGGTACCGAAGTGCTCAGCCCCGTCACTCTGCGGAGTGAGACGGCTGAGGAACCCCTGGCAGGAGCAAGCAACGGTGCTCAAGGAAATGGGGAAGTGCATGGGGACCATGAGGAAGGTAATGCCATGCAACTGACCAGTGCCACCGAGGAAGGTAACTGGCCCATAAGTTGCACTGCTCCTGAAGTGTTGGGGGTGGATGGGGAGGTGGGGCCCATAGCAGCACCGGCTGGTGGGTCTGTAGAAATCCCCGGGGAGACAGAATACATAGCAGCTGTCACACGCAACCAGAGCGCCCAGATCGTAGGTAGCGCCCTTGTCTTCTGGACCCTCTTCTGCTACAGGAGAGACTGAACCAGAGCTGAACCCAGAGCAGGTTCCAGAGGGTCCCAGTAAGGTAGGGACCCTGACTGACAGCCTCCAGCAAGGAGTTTCAGGCAGCTCTGCACTCAGACGCGAGCCCGGAGAAATTGAGAGGCCTCGCCGAGACGCCCACCTCCGAGTCTGCCTTCATGCACTAAGAAACGAACTATGCGCCTTTTTTAGATAATCGCTACTAATTTGGGGGTTTGCCACGGACTCTCTTAATTAACTCTTTGATTAAGTAAAGCATGGCTGGTGGCAGCGTGGTGTGTGCGGTTGGTTGGGCTAGTTGGCAGTACAGAAGGGTCTTATATTGCTGAATGAGGGGCTGCGGCTACAGCATTGATAATTCCCTTACTGCAGTAGTCTAGTGGCCAGTGCACAACAAGCAGCCCGTCCGGTGACTAATTATCCTAGGTGCAGTTCCCTGACTGACCTGAGGGTAAGGGCGGTGCCGGAGAGCTGCAAGTTCCAAAGTGGAACTGAGAAAGTGGGATTTACATAAATCCCCGCAGTTCTTGGAAGGTTGTTAGCAGTGGTGGGGCATCCATAATACCCCCCCTGCGGTAAATTGTTAGAGTGAGATTAGCTTGCTGTATTTTTGTCACATGGTACCAGTGGCGGGATAACTAAGATAAGCCCCCACTGTGCCTGTGATAGCCGTGTGCCGGCAGTGCATCACATCCCTTCGTCCGCTGACATACCCGTGTCAGTGGTGGGATTGTGACATATTGGTAGCACAGGGCGTGCTGTCGTTCGTCATCACAATTTGGTGTCACCGGCGGCGCCGTCCGTCACAGTATGGGTGTAATGGTATGGGTGTAATGGTATGGGTGCAATGGTATGGGTGCAATGGTATGGGTGCAATGGTATGGGTGTAATGGCATGGGTGTAATGGTATGGGTGTAATGGTGTAATGTAAAATGTCTATAAGCTATGTTTTCTGTAATCTTCTAGAATCCTCCATTCTATGAGAAAGTAGCCTGTCAGCTTTTGCAGCCCCCTCCTTTTGACCCCCCTTAGCAGCTGTCTGTGTGTGTGCTCGCTGCCTGCATCTGAAACCTGATACGGGGCATTTCCTCTCGAAGCCTTCTCCTCCTCCCCCCTGCACAGCTAAAGAGAAAGCATTTCTTTTGTTCTCAGACAGGCCGAATGAAAAGTATGAGAGATATTAAACTAAGCTAGCATGGGCCCCGGTCGCAGCAGAAAAATGAAACGGACATTTCTGTGATCTGGGTGGACCCGGCTTCGCTATGGTGGCTCCTGCGAGGTTCTCGGACCTTCAGAAATTGAGATATGGATTGCTCCCAAATGGAATGCCTTAATTATGGCATGCTTGGTGTTATTGGATTCTATTCGATAAATCACAAAGAATGATGCCCTGTGTGTGTTGGTACGGGCTTTTCTCATTTAGATATAGTTATTCTAAGTTTTGTAGCCAAATCATAACTTGGAGAAAGGGGGTTGGACCTCACCAAACCGCCCATTTCGTGAGGTCACAGACCCTAAGCTATAAGGTATTCCCTACCAAATTCCAGTCATTTGGAGCTGCAAAGTCCATGCTGACAAGAACCCCAGATGAGTGGGGACGTTTGGCTAAGCGGCCCATCCCCCAAGCCACATGGTCTGCCTGATACCACCTAAGCACATGTAAGTGTTACTTTCTGCTTTTTAATCCTTTTGTTTTATACTGCATTGTACATATTTAATGTCTCAACTTTATAGCAACTTTTATCTATGTAATTACTGCCCACATTTTGGGAATAAATTATAAAAATCTATTAGCTCTGTCTCCATGCTCTAAGAAACTAACTATGCGCCTTTGTTAGATAATCGCTACTAATTTGGGGGTTTGCCACGGACCCTCTTAATTAACTCTTTTATTAAGTAAAGCGTGGCTGGTGGCAGCGTGGTGTGTGCGGTGGGTTAGGCCAGTTGGCAGTACGGACGGGTCTTATATTGCTGAATGAGGGGTTGAAGCCACAGCATTTATAATTCCCTTACTGCAGCAGTCTAATTGCCCGTGCACAACAAGCAGCCCATCCGGCGACTAAATATCCTAGGTGCAGTTCCCTAACTTACTTGAGGGTAACTGGGGCGCCGGAGAGCTGCGAGTTCCAAAGTGGAACTGAGAAAGTGGGATATACATAAATCCCCGCAGTTCTTGGAAGGTTGTTAGCAGTGGTGGGGCATCCAAAATAACCCCCCTGTGGTAAATTGTTAGAGCAAGATTAGCTTGCTGTGTTTTGGTCACATGATGCCAGTGGTGGGTGTTGTGAGTTCATTTTTCCCTTCACCGTTGAGGTCTGATGAACTCCCTCCTCTGGTGAAGGAAGGTAGTGAGGCTGATTACCAAACACCTGGGCAGCTAGATGATGACTGGGTGGCTGGAATTGAGGACTGGATATAAGGCAGCCGACGCCCTTCTGCCTTGCTGGTGATCCTGCTGGATTCTTGGAGACCAGTCTGATTCCTGCGTCTCAATGCTAAGTTTTTCTGCTCTGCTTTGTACACTTCAGTTTTGTTTTTGTTTTGCCTTGTTTTTTGGGAGTTCTGCCATCCCCGGCCGGGGGTGAGCTGAATTCCATTTTTGTCTCTGATCTGTTGATCTTTTGCTCTGTCTTCAGAATATACCTGAGTGCTGATTTAGTCTTTTGAAGCCTAGCGACTTCAGGGCCTGTTTTTCCTATCAGTCGGTTGGCACTTTTTGGATAGGGTTTTTGCGGATGGCAGACAGCAGCTTTCCTATCCTGTCCTATTTTAGTTAGCTTGGGCCCCATCATTTGCTCAACCTATCTTTCTATCTGTGTTAGTGTTTTCATCTTGCTTCACCGTCATTATATGTTGGGGGCTGCCTATTGCTTTGGGGTCTGCTCTGGGGCAGTTTAGTTTTTCCCCTGTCTTTAGGCTATGTAGTTCTCCGGCTGTGATCGAGGGGTCTAGGGCACCGTAGGAACCCCCCACGGCTACTGCTAGTTGTTTTGGATAGGTTCAGGGGTCTGCAATCCGATAGCTGCCAACCTCTCTGGTTTTTCTGGACTTAGCTAGTATTTTGTTTTTTCCTCCTTCGGTGACTCATCATAACAGGTGGGATAACTAAGATAAGCCCCCACTGTGCCTGTGATAGCCGTGTGCCGGCAGTGCGTCGTGTCCCTCCGTCCGCTGACAAACCTGTGTCAGTGGTGGGATCGTGACGTATTGGTGGCACCGGCCATGCTGTTCGTCACATATTGGTGGCAGCGGTGCGATCGTGACGTATTGGTGGCACCGGCCATGCTGTTCGTCACATATTGGTGGCAGGGTGGTGGGATAATCCTAGAGCATTTGTGATTTGGTTTGAGCAATCATTCCTCTCACTAAAGACCTGCACGGTTCCTGCGGGAATCCTGCATCATAGGTTTTTTGAAGAACAGACTCAGTGGTTACTAGTCCTGAGACATTTTTGTGTACTTGCGAGTATTCCCTCCCTTTTTCTTCATTTTTCTTTTCTATTTTTTATTTGGCAACCATGGCGGCGAAAGGAGAACACTGGTACAAACAGCAGACAAAGGAAGTTCTTGCTGGGTTATGCACGTACCAAGGCCTTGACGCCGCGAACAAAAACAGCCCAACTGATCGCGGCTCTGGTGCAGCTGGACAACACCCAGAGTCCAGCGGACGCAGAAGTTGGCCAAAGTGACAATGGGGCTGCAGCAGAGGCTCCACTCATGAGCGCTGGCCCCACATTCAACCAGAGCAGGGTGGACCCCTATCTGCAAATGGCCCTGCAGCAGATCTCCGATGGCGATACGGACAGGCGCCTACAGCTGATCCAGGAAGCTCGGGTGAGAGCGGAGCAGCGAGCCGAATGGGAGGCCCAAGCACAGGCTGAGAGAGCTGAGCGCCAAGTAGAAGCTCAGAGAGCCCATGAACTGGAGATGCTCCGACAAGGGGGAATGCCCCCTCAGCCCGAAGCAGTGAGCCCATCAGCGTCCAGAATCCTAAACACCGGCCAGAGCATTTTCCCGTGATGGAAAAGGACGGGGACTTGGACTCTTTTCTGCGAGCCTTTGAGAAAGCCTGCAGACAGTACCAGCTGCCTAGAGACCAATGGGCAAGGTACTTGACCCCAGGGCTAAAAGGCAAAGCTCTGGAGCGTTTGCTTCTCTTCCGTCAGAAGACGGCGACGACTATGATGCCATAAAGCAGGCCCTGATCGCCAAATACCGGCTGACACCTGAGGAATACCGAAAGAAGTTCCGGAACCTCCAACGTGGCCCACATGATAGCTATAGTGATGTGGTGCAAGGACTCAGGACCCACTTTGACCAGTGGATCTATGGACTGTCAGTGAACACCTTTGAGCTGCTACGGGACCTGATGATCAAAGACCAGTTCCTGCATCTCTGCCCAGCTGAGGTCCGACAGTTCATCCTGGACCGCGAACCAGCGAATGCGGATAAAGCAGCGCAGATCGCCGATAACTATGAGGCCAACCGGAAGCCAGAGACGCGGAGGCCAGTCACCCACTGGCGTAGCGTGGGGGGGGCGGGGGGGGCGGTCCGCCCCAGGCGGCATGTGTGTGGGGGCGGCGCGGCAGCAGCAATTCCACCCTGCAGTGCAGTGCAGCGGCGGGCAGTGAGCGATGCGATCACTGCAGCTCCGCTGCCTGCAAGAGTGAATAGCAGGAACGGAGCGGCAAGGGTCCATCCTGCTTCCTGCCCGGAGGCCGCGCTTCCTGTTTCACACAGAGGAGCGCCGCTGAATGACGTCATCATTCAGCGGCCGCTGCTGTGTGAGGGAGGAAGCGCTGGCGATGCTGCGGACAGGTGAGAGGAGAGGTGGTGTCTTGTGTGTATGTATGTGTGTATGTATGTATGTCTCTGTGTGTGTATGTCTGTGTGTATGATGGAGCAGGCAGTGATGGGAGTGATGGTCTAGAAGGCAGTGATGGGGTGAAGGAGCAGACAATGATGGGGGTGATGGAGCAGGCAGTGATGGGGTGATGGAGCAGGCAGTGATGGGGGTGATGGAGCAGGCAGTGATGGGGGTGATGGAGCAGGCAGTGATGGGGTGATGGAGCAGGCAGTGATGGGGTGATGGAGCAGACAATGATGGGGTGATGGAGCAGACAATGATGGGGTGATGGAGCAGACAATGATGGGGTGATGGAGCAGACAATGATGGGGTGATGGAGAAGGCAGTGATGGGGTGATGGAGAAGGCAGTGATGGGGTGATGGAGAAGGCAGTGATGGGGTGATGGAGCAGACAATGATGGGGTGATGGAGCAGGCAGTGATGGGGTGATGGAGCAGACAATGATGGGGTGATGGAGCAGGCAGTGATGGGGTGATAGAGCAGACAATGATGGGGTGATGGAGCAGGCAGTGAGGGGATTGATGGGGGTGATGGAGCAGGCAATGATGGGGTGATGGAGCAGACAATTATGGGAGTGATGGAGCAGGCAGTGATGGGGTGATGGAGCAGACAATGATGGGAGTGATGGGGGTGATAGAGCAGGCAGTGATGGGGTGATGGAGAAGGCAGTGATGGGGTGATGGAGAAGGCAGTGATGGGGTGATGGAGAAGGCAATGATGGGAGTGATGGGGTGATGATGCAGGCAATGATGGGGGTGATGGAGAAGGCAGTGATGGGGTGATGGAGAAGGCAGTGATGGGAGTGATGGCGTGATGGAGCAGACAATGATGGGAGTGATGGGGTGATGGAGCAGGCAATGATGGGAGTGATGGGGAGAAGGCAGTGATGGGGTGATGGAGAAGGCAGTGATGGGGAGAAGACAATGATGGGGTGATGGTCGAGAGGGCAATGATGGGGTTGTGGGTGAGAATGCAATGATGGTGGTGGTGGAAAGGGCAATAAATGGGGGTGGTGGAGGAGGAGGAAATGATGGAGGTGGTGGAATGGGCAATGATGGGAGTGGTGGGGGAGAAAGCAAAGATAGTGGTGGAGAAGAAAATGATGGAGGTGGGGGAGAGGACAATAATGGGATGCGAAGTGGAGGACAATGAGGGGTGTGGGGGATTGGGATATACATAATAAAGGAGACTATGTAATATATACCTGTATGTGTGTGTGTGTGGCTATATAACATCAATAATCTATATATATATATGTATATACACACACACGTAGCTTTGACGCCATAAAAGGAGGGGGGCCCGGACACATTTCTTGCACAGGGACCCCAAGCTGTCAGTGTCCGCCCCCTGTCCGCCAAAATAATTTGTACTTTCTGTTTTTTTTTCTGTCACATTATTAAAAATTAGTATTAAAAAAAGCCATTAGGTCTTCATCCAGCATCATCAAGCTAATACATACATATAGAGAACTGCAAGAAGTTGAAAGTCTAGAAATTTAGAAATAATAGCAGAGTTAGTAGCAGACTAAAAATTAGATCTTTGAGTGTAGTGTGGGCTCTTCGGATGCTTCCGAATTATCAACGACTAAAGGGGCGGCAAATTTTTGACCGCCCCGGGCGCCACAAACAGTTGCTACGCCACTGCAGTCACCACCAGCTGGAGAGGGGGTAAGCCTGCAACCAACCCCAGTGCCCCAGCTAGCTGTCACTCCGGAGGCCCTGGCCCAGTTGCCAACGCCAGGCCTATTACTGACAGTCGCAAGTGTTACAACTGCGATCGGACTGGTCACCTCCGTTATGCCTGTCCGGAAAAGCCGAAGAACCCCCCAGCCAAGGCCCCTGGGCTCAATGCCTCTGTTCTTTTGCTTGGAGGTGTGCTTGGGAGGATTGTTGACAACGTTCAACCTGTCCAGGTGGGGGCCCATCATGCTACAGGCCTCAAGGACACCGGGGCTGAACGAACCCTCATCCGTCCTGGACTGACGGCCCCTGAAGAGTTTGTTGAGGGGAAAACCCTGACTGTCACCGGGATTGGAGGCACCCGTTGTCCCTTGCCAGTGGCCCGGGTTTTTCTTGATTGGGGTGCTGGGAGCGGGTTGAGGGAAGTGGGAGTGTCTGAAAACCTGCCCACTGATGTTTTATTGGGGACTGACTTGGGGAGGATGGTTGCATACTATGTCCCTGACACCCCTCCCCAATTTAATAATAAGGTAACGTTAACCCTGATGATGATGATGATGATGATGATGATGATGATGATGATGATGGGAAACTGAATGTGTTACCTGCTAATGACTTCATGAGTAAGGATGCAACTAACAACCCTTCTTTCCCCAGGAATGATGCTGATGGTGATGTAACTGTACCAAAGAAAGCTGATAACCATTCTTTTCCTAGGAATGATGATGATGATGTATCTGTGCTGACTGAACCTGTTAACCATTTCTTTGAAATAGTAGATGTGTCCACAGGTACCGAAGTGCTCAGCCCCATCACTTTGCGGAGTGAGACGGCTGAGGAACCCCTGGCAGGAGCAAGCAACGGTGCTCAAGGAAATGGGGAGGTGCATGGGGACCATGAGGAAGGTAATGCCATGCAGCTGACCAGTGCCACCGAGGAAGGTAACTGGCCCATAAGTAGCAATGCTCCTGAAGTGTTGGGGTTGGATGGGGAGGTAGAGCCCATAGCAGCACCGACTGGTGAGTCTGTAGAAATCCCCAGGGAGACAGCATACGTAGCAGCTGTCACACGCAGCCAGAGTGCCCAGATCGCAGGTAGCGCCCTGTCTTCTGGACCCTCTTCTGCTACAGGAGAGTCTGAACCAGAGGTGAACCCAGAGCAGGTTCCAGAGGGTCCCAGTAAGGTAGTGACCCTGACGTCACTTTTGGCTGCCTCCAGCAAGGAGTTCCAGGCTGCTCTGCACTCAGATGCGAGCCTGGAGAAATTGAGAGATCTCGCCGAGACGCCCACCTCCGAGTCTGATAAGGAGAGGGTGTCCTGGGAACAGTACCCAGAGAATCCCAAAAGGAGTGGTTGAGGGAAAGACAGCTAGTCGTCCCCTTACAGTTCAGAACTGAGTTGTTGCGGATTGCCCATGAGATTCCACTCGCTGGACACTTGGGGATCAGCAAAACAAAGACACGGCTGTCTCAACACTTCTATTAGCCCAAGATGGGAACAGATGTAACAAAATACTGCCGCTCCTGTAACACCTGTCAAAAAGTGGGTAAGACGGGGTCGGCTCATAAGGCTCCCCTTATTCCTTTGCCGGTGATAGAGGAGCCTTTCCAGAGAATCGCGGTAGACATTGTAGGCCCGCTGGCCGTCCCCAGCAGCTCTGGAAAGTGATACATTCTCACCTAGACTACGCTACCCGGTACCCAGAGGCAGTAGCTCTGTCTTCAACCAGGGCAGATAAGGTGGCTGACGCACTGGTGACCATCTTTTCAAGGGTAGGATTTCTCAGGGAGATGCTTAACGATCAAAGGACCCAATTCATGTCTCGCCTAATGGAGGCTCTCTGTGAGAAAATACAGGTGAAGCACCTGGTATAGAGTGCGTATCACCCACAGACTAATGGTTTGTGTGAACGCTTCAACAGTAGCCTCAAACAGATGCTCTGCATGCTGGTTGAGACCCAAGGGCACGACTGGGAGCGGTACCTCCCACACCTGCTGTTCGCTTACAGAGAAGTTCCGCAGGCCTCGACCTGGTTCTCCCCCTTCGAGCTCCTGTATGGCAGGTGAGTACGGGGAACCCTGGGGTTGATAAGAGAATCCTGGGAAGATGAGCCAAACCCCACAGAAGTGTCCATCGTGGATTATGTCATGCGCTTCCGTGGCAAGATGCAGACCTTGACGCAGTTGGAGCATGACAACATGACGCAGGCTCAGGCTGACCAGAAGCACTGGTACGACCAGAACGCCCGGGAGCGGACCTACCAGGTGGGTCAAAAGGTGTGGGTGCTGGTCCCCGTACCAACGGATAAGCTTCAGGCAGCCTGGGAAGGCCCATACGTCGTCCACCAACAGCTCAACCTGGTCACCTACGTGGTCACGCTTGGCCATGCTCAGGGTAGGCACAAGGCCTTTCACATCAATATGCTGAAGGCGCACCACAAACGTGAAGCTTGCGTCCTACCGGTCTGCAACCTGCCCGAGGATGGGAAGAAGATCCCCTCCTGGACATGCTGGCCCAAGCCAAGGCCAATTAGTCCATTGAGGACATGGAGATAAGTGGTTTGCTAACCGTATCCCAGCGGTCGCAGTTGGTGGAAACCCTGGAATCCTTCCGGGCCGTGTTCACCAACCGACTTGAGAGGACGGAGTTAGCGGTTCATGAGGTGGACATTGGGAATCACGCCCCACTATGGCGAACACCTTATCGGATCTCTGAGGAGGTGCAACAGGTCATGCGCCAAGAGATCAATGAGATGTTAAGGCTGGGGGTGAGTCGACGGTCAAAAAGCACGTGGGCCTCACCTGTAGTCCTCGTGCCTAAAAAGGATCGAACCACCCGCTTCTGCGTGGACTACAGGGGGCTCAACGCCATCACAACCTCTGATGCCCACCCGATGCCGCGCATCGAGGATCTGCTTGAGAGGTTGGCGAAAGCAAGGTACATATCCATCATGGATTTGAGTCGGGGATACTGGCAGATCCCCCTGAGCCCTGAGGCGCAGGAGAAATCCGCCTTCATCACCCCATTGGACTGTACGAGTCCACAGTAATGCCCTTCGGCATGAAAAATTCCCCTGCCACTTTCCAGCGGATGGTCAACCACCTGCTTCAGGGACTGGAGGAGTATGCGGTGGCGTACTTGGTCTTCCACCTGGGAGGAACACCTTCAGCATCTCCAGGAGGTGCTCAAGTGTCTTCACCAGGCAGGCCTGACTATCAAGCCGGGAAAGTGCCAGATGGGCATGAGCGAGGTCCACTACCTGGGGCACCGGGTAGGTGGGGGTTCCATGAGTCCGGAGCCAGAAAAGGTGGATGCAATCGCGTCCTGGCCCACCCCCAGAACCAAGAAACAGGTGAAGTCCTTCTTGGGCACTGCAGGGTACTATAGGAAGTTCGTGCAAGACTATAGCGCCCTTGCAAAACCCTTGACCGACCTCACCAAACAGAGGCTACTCCAAACAGTCAACTGGACAGATGACTGTGAGGCGGCCTTCCAAGCTTTGAAAGCAGCCCTGTGCAGCTCTTCAGTGTTGAGAGCAGTCGACAGCAGTCGCCTGTTTCTGGTACAGATCGACACCAGCGAGTTTGGCCTTGGTGCTGTGCTCAGCCAGGACGACACGGGGAACCAGGAGCACCCCGTGTTGTACCTCAGCCGGAAACTTTTGCCGAGGGAAGTGGCATACTCGACCATCAAGAAGGAGTGTCTGGCCATGGTGTGGGCATTGCAACGTTTGCAGCCCTACCTGTACGGGCGCACCTTCACGGTGGTACCCGATCACAACCCTATGAGCTGGTTGCACACAGTGTCCGGAACCAATGGAAGGTTGCTCCGCTGGAGCCTTGCCCTTCAACAGTAGGACTTTATTGTACAACACAAAAAGGGCAGCGAACATGGAAATGCTAATGGGTTGTCCCGCCGGGGCAAACCCGCTGAAGTGCGCATGGCCGATTACCGTCAGGTAATGCCTCCGTAGAGCCCTCTAAAGGGGGGAGATGTAATGTAAAATGTCTATAAGGTATGATGTTTTCTGTAATCTTCTAGAATCCTCCATTCTATCAGAAAGTAGCCTGTCAGCTTTTGCAGCCCCCTCCTTTTGACCCCCTTAGCAGCTGTCTGTGTGTGTGCTCTCTGCCTGCATCTGAAACCTGATACCAGGCATTTCCTCTCGAAGCCTTCTCCTCCTCCCCCCCCCTGCACAGCTAAAGGGAAAGCATTTCTTTTGTTCTCAGACAGGCCGAATGAAAAGTATGAGAGATATTAAACTAAGCTAGCATGGGCCCCGGTCGCGGCAGAAAAATGAAACAGCGTGGTGTGTGCGGTGGGTTAGGCTAGTTGGTCGTACAGAAGGGTCTTATATTGCTGAATGAGGGGTTGAAGCCACAGCATTGATAATTCCCTTACTGCAGTAGTCTAATTGCCCGTGCACAACAAGCAGCCCATCCGGCGACTAATTATCCTAGGTGCAGTTCCCTGACTGACCTGAGGGTAAGGGGGGTGCCGGAGAGCTGCAAGTTCCAAAGTGGAACTGAGAAAGTGGGATATACATAAATCCCCGCAGTTCTTGGAAGGTTGTTAGCAGTGGTGGGGCATCCAAATTAATCCCCCTGCGGTAAATTGTTAGAGCAAGATTAGCTCAGGAATCCCATGTAACCGAACCACCTGTTGTAAAAACAAGGGCACCAACTCAGCGGAAGATGGCAACTTTGGGAGTGGTACAAGATGGACCATCTTCGAAAATCTATCACAAATCACCAAGATAACAGTCATTCTCTGAGAGACAGGAAGATCAGAAATAAAATCCATTGAGATATGGGTCCATGGCCTCTTGGGCACCAGCAGGAGCATCAGCAACCCACTAGAACGAGAACAGGGTTTAGAACGAGAACAAGTCCCACAAGACTGTACAAAATTCCTGACATTACGAGATAAGGCAGGCCACCAAAACGACCGACTCACCAAATCTCTGGTACCAAAAATACCTGGATGACCAGCCAATGCGGAGCAATGAATTTCAGACATCACTCTCTTTCTTCACTGGCCAGGAAAATACAATTTTCCCATAGGGCAACGCTCAGGTTTATCCTCCTGAAATTCCTCCAGGGCGCGTCTCAAATCGGGCGAAATGGCAGAAAGAACTACCCCTTCACCTAGGATGGTAGTAGGCTCGGTCACACTAAGAGAATCGGCAAAGAAACTCCTAGAAAGGGCGTCTGCCTTAACATTCTTAGTGCCTGGAAGAAAAGAGACCACAAAATTAAAACATGTGAAAAACAAGGCCCATCTAGCCTGTCTAGGATTCAAGCGTTTGGCCGACTCCAAATAAATCAAATTCTTGTGATCGGTGAGGACCACAACTCGATGTCTAGCTCCCTCCAACCAATGTCTCCACTCCTCAAATTCCCATTTCATGACCAACAATTCCCGATTCCCCATGTAATAGTTGCGTTCAGATGGGGAGAACTTTCGAGAAAAGAAGGCACAGGGATTCATCTTAGAAGTCACAGGGTCTTTTTGGGACAAAACAGCTCCTGCACCAATCTCAGAAGCACCTACCTCCACCTGAAATGGAAGTGAGACATCAGGTTGCCGTAAAACTGGAGCTGAAGTAAATCTCTGCTTAAGCTCCTGAAATGCTGAGATAGCCTCAGGAGACCAATTCAGCACATCAGCGCCCTTCTTGGTAAGATCAGTCAGTGGTTTGACAATACCAGGAAAATTCCCTATAAATTTACGATAGAAATTAGCAAAACCCCAAAACTTCTGGAGAGCCTTCAAAGAAGTAGGTTGAACCCAATCATAAATAGCCTGTACCTTGGCCGGGTCCATTTCAATAGTCGATGGAGATAAGATAAATCCCAAAAATGAAATCCTCTGTACACCAAAGAGGCATTTCAATCCCTTAACAAACAGGGAATTCTCCCTCTAAATCCGGAACACAGTCCGGACGTGTTCCACATGAGAATCCCAATCACTAGAAAAGATCAAATATCATTCAGATAGATGATCAAAAACTTATCCACAAAGTCACGGAAAATATTATTCATAAAGGACTGGAAGACAGAAGGGGCATTAGAGAGCCCAAAAGGCATCAGCAGGTACTCAAAATGTTCCTCCGGAGTATTAAACGCCATCTTCCATTCATCCCCGTGCTTGATGCGAATAAGATTATACGCCCCCCTGAGGTCAAGCTTAGTACACCAGCAGGCACTCTTAACTCTGGAGAATAAATCAGACATCAGAGGTAACGGGTACTGATATTTAACCGTCATCTTGTTAAGGGAACGATAATCAATACACGGTCTTAATGAACCATCTTTCTTGGCCACAAAAAACCCCCCAGCACCTAAAGGTGACGAGGATGGTCTAATATGACCCTTCTCCAATGACTCCTTAATATAGGATCGCATAGCATCATGTTCGGGTACTGATAAGTTGAAAAGCCGACCCTTGGGGAATTTACACCCAGGCATCAACTCAATTGCACAGTCATAACTCCTATGAGGAGGCAAAGACGCAGACTTACTCTCACTAAATACATCAGAGAAATCAGCTAGATAATCAGGAATCTCATGAGACTGAGGAGAGGTGGAGAAAACAGGAGCATCCCTAAGAACACACTGACAACCCCAACTCACCACAGACACAGATTTCCAATCCAGAACTGGATTATGAGTTTGCAACCAAGGAAAACCCAGAACAATAGTATCATGCAAATTATGCAGCACCAAAAATTTACAATTTTCTTGGTGGTCTGGGGCAACTCGCATTGTCACCTGGGTCCAAAACTGAGGTTTATTCTCTGCCAAAGGAGTAGCATCAATACCCCTCAAAGGAATAGGCGTCCGCAGAGGCGTCATGGAAAAACCACAACGTTTAGCAAAGTCCAAATCCATCAGATTCAGAGCTGCTCCTGAATCCACAAAAGCCTTAGTGGAAAACGTGGATAAGGAGCAGATCAGAGTAATTGCCAAAAGGAACTTAGGTTGTACACTGCCCACAGCAAATGTGTGTGCAAAACGTTTCTCTCGTTTAGGGCAGACAGAAATAGTATGAGAGGCATCTCCACAGAAAAAACACAGTTTATTACGCCTTCTAAACTCCCGAGGTTGCGCCCTAGACAAAACCCCATCACATTGCATAGGTTCAGACGTTTGTTCAAAAGGTGGCAGCGCCTCCCGTGTAGTCTTACGTTCACGTAAACGCCAATCAACTTGAATGGCTAATGACATAGAATCATCCAGACCAGAGGGAACAGGAATTCCCACCATAACATCTTTTATGGTCTCTGATAAACCCTTTCGAAAGAGAGCTGCAAATGCACTATCATTCCATGTAGTAAGGACCGCCCACTTTCAGAATTTTTGACAGTATAACTCTGCAGAATCCTGACCCTGGTTTAATGCCAACAGGGTTCTTTCAGCTTGATCAACAGCATTAGGTTCATCATACAACAACCCCAAGGCCTGAAAAAATGCATCCACATTAGTCAGAATAGGATCTTCAGGTGTCAAAGAAAACGCCCAATCCTGGGGATCGCCGCGCAGCAAGGAGATGACAATTTTAACCTGCTGCACAGAGCTTCCCGATGAGTTAGGCTTCAAGGCCAGAAATAATTTACAATTATTCTTAAAATTCAGAAATTTAGACCGATCCCCAGAAAACACATCAGGAGTAGGGATCTTAGGTTCAGCAGCATGTGACTGAATGAGGTAGGTGGAAATTCCCTGACTTCAGCAAGCTGCTCCACACGATCAGACAATTGCTTAATCTCCATTAGGAAAAAGAAAAAAAAAATCCTCCTACGGCTCCAGAGAAAAAGAGGAAAATATATATATATAAAAAAAAAAAATTCTGACACTTTTTTTTTTCTCTCTCTTTTTTTTTAACAACTTTTTCCTGCTTTTGAGTACCCTAGAATCTGTGGTATGGCTGGTGATTCTGTTATGAATGGGTCACCGAGGAGAAAAAAGCAAAACAAGCTAAGTCACAGAAAACCAGAGAGGTTGGTAACTATGCAGATTGCAGGTCACTGATCCTACCACAACAACTAACAGTAGCCATGGAGCGTACCTACAATGATCCTAGACGCCTTGTCACGGCTGGAGGACTAGATAAGCCTAAGGCAAGAAAAGGGGAAAACTAACTGCCCCAGAGCAGACCCCAAAGGAAAGACAGCCCCCACATGTATTGACGGTGAAACAAGATGAAAGCACAAACACAGGCAGGAAAATAGGCTGAGCAAACGATGGGGCCCAAACTAACTAGAAAGGAAAGGAAAGACTGTCTGCAACCTGCAAAAAACCCTACAAAAATAATGTCCAACACTTCTGATAGCAAAATTAATCCTGAAGTCACTAGACTTCTCCCACTATATCAGCACTCTGAAATATTCTGAGACAGAGCAAAAAGAGGCCAATCTAATAAGGGACAAAAAGGCAAATTGGCAAATACAGATAAATAAGAGTGGAAATTCAGCACGGCCCCCAGCCGGGGCTGGCTGATCACACAAAAAACTGAATAGACCAACAAAATCAAGTGTGAACATTAGCAGAAAAAGCTTAGCTTTTGGATGACTGGAACAGAGCTGAAAACCAAGAGCTGACAAGCCAGAAGGAATCACCAGCAACAGAATAGGGCGTCAGCTGTTTTAAATCCAATCTGAGACTCCTGAGGTCCAATCGTCATCCCCATTCTCAGGTGGCAGATCTCCACCGATCAAATCAGCCTCACTACCTCCTGTCACCACCAGAGGGAGTCTGTAAGGAGAACTCACAACTGGTGAACCAGAGAATGGACTCACAACAGGTATGGGTGTAATGGTATGGCTGTAATGGTATGGCTGTAATGGTATGGCTGCAATGGTACGGGTGTAATGGTACGGCTGTATTGGTATGGCTGTAATGGTGTGGCTGTAATGGTATGGGTGCAATGGTATGGGTGCAATGGTATGGGTGCAATGGTATGCATGTAATGGTATGGCTGTAATGGTATGGGTGTAATGGTATGGGTGTAATGGTATGGGTGCAATGGTATGGGTGCAATGGTATGCATGTAATGGTATGGCTGTAATGGTATGGCTGTAATGGTATGGGTGCAATGGTATGGGTGTAATGGTATGGTTGCGATGGTATGGGTGCAATGGTATGGGTGCAATGGTATGGGTGCAATGGTATGGGTGCAATGGTATGGGTGCAATGGTATGGCTGTAATGGTATGGCTGTAATGGTGTGGCTGTAATGGTATGGGTGTAATGGTATGGGTGCAATGGTATGGGTGTAATGGTATGGTTGCAATGGTATGGGTGCAATGGTATGGGTGCAATGGTGTGGCTGTAATGGTGTGGCTGTAATGGTACGGCTGTAATGGTGTGGCTGTAATGGTGTGGCTGCAATGGTATGGGTGCAATGGTATGGTTGCAATGGTAGGGGTGTAATGGTGTGGCTGTAATGGTATGGGTGCAATGGTATGGGTGCAATGGTATGGGTGTAATGGTACGGCTGTAATGGTAGGGGTGTAATGGTAGGAGTGTAATGGTATGGCTGTAATGGTGTTGCTGTAATTGTATGGGTGTAATGGTATGGGTGCAATGGTATGGGTGCAATGGTATGGGTGCAATGGTATGGTTGCGATGGTATGGGTGTAATGGTTCGGCTGTAATGGTATGGGTGCAATGGTATGGGTGCAATGGTATGGGTGCAATGGTATGGGTGCAATGGTATGGGTGTAATGGTACAGCTGTAATGGTAGGGGTGTAATGGTAGGAGTGTAATGGTATGGCTGTAATGGTGTTGCTGTAATGGTATGGGTGTAATGGTATGGGTGCAATGGTATGGGTGTAATGGTACGGCTGTAATGGTAGGGGTGTAATGGTAGGAGTGTAATGGTATGGCTGTAATGGTGTTGCTGTAATGGTATGGGTGTAATGGTATGGGTGCAATGGTATGGGTGTAATGGTACGGCTGTAATGGTAGGGGTGTAATGGTAGGAGTGTAATGGTATGGGTGTAATGGTATGGGTGTAAAGGTTCGGCTGTAATGGTACGGCTGTAATGGTATGGCTGTATTTGTATAGGTTACGGTGTGGCTGTAAGAATCGTGTATCCAGGTCACTGATTAACATACTATGAACACATGAACACAAAACCTGGAAAACAAGGGCTGAATTAAAGGTTTTTGAGATTTCCCTTCACTTTGATGTTTTTCCCTTATTTTAATACATCATATCATAAAGTGAATGTTGTCATTCAAAACTGCAGCTCATCGCTCGAGCCCTCGTACAGCGATGTATAAGGAGGAATTTAACTGGATTGTGGAAAAAGGGGAAGAAAATAAAAAACAGAAGCGCAAAAACAAAAAATCGTCCAGGATGCCTCACACTCCGATGCCTTGGTGAGATACAGAGCTGTGTTTGTAATGGCGCACAGCTCTGCTCTTTTGCACAGTATTCGCCTGCATTGAGATCTGTGTGACCTGGTAGACATCAGTCTTACCGCATCACACAGAGAAAGCGCTGAGCTCCTCGGGGGCGTGTTCTTTTATCCTCTCCTACTTATGATTGGGCAAAGTCATAAACAGGAAAATGTAACCGCCCTCAGAGATGGATCTCTGGTAACGCCCCTTTGGTGAAGGAGAAATTAGCATAAAACGTTTACAAGCAAACATCTTCACCACAGAGATCAGAAATAAAAAATATGTTTTATTCAGACCTTCAATGCATCTTGACGTGCAAAGGATAGCAGGTAAAATGTGGTGAAAGGTTAGCAATATTGCACCCAGGGTGTATAGATGGCCGCCAGTGGTGTATATACTGCACCCAGGGTATATATATGGCCTCCAGTGGTATATACACTGCACCCGGGGTATATTGATGGCCCCCAGTGGTATATACACTGCACCCGGGGTATATTGATGTCCCCCAGTGGTATATACACTGCACCCGGGGTATATAGATGGTCTCCAGAGGTATATATAGTGCACCCGGGATGTATAAATGGCTGACAGTCTTAGATATACTGCAGCCGGGGAATATAGATGACCCCCAGTGCTATATATACTGCTCCCGGGGTATATAGAAGGCCACCAGTGGTATATACATGGACCCCAGTGACTCTCACTCAGTGACTATAACCTGCCCCCACAGCTGACGATTCTGTCCTGTAGATGGTCAGATGACAAGTGTACGACCGCTATATCACTGCCTGACTTTCTCCACGCGTCTGCGGTGTGATAATATATACATCTCCCCAGTGAGTCAATTGGAGGACAGCAAGGAAGCCTCTGGGGGTCACCTGCTGCCAGACAAGGGGGAGGCGAGGAGATTGGAAATGAATATAGTATTTGTCAAGGGCCTGCAGCAGATTTACTCCAAAACCAGAATGGGGAAATCTGTGACCACAAGAATGTCACCACTGATGATGTAACAGCAGAAGGAGACGCATCACACCAGCAACAGCAGCTCCGAGGGGTTAACACTTAACAAGCCCACCACTGAAAACAAACTGCGGCATAGAAAAGGGCCCTATGTACAAGGATATAGCTACAATAATACTTCCCCTATGTACAAGAATATAACTACTATATTACTGTCCCTATGTACAAGAATATAACTATTATAATACTGCTCCTATGTACAAGAATATAACTACTATAATACTTCCCCTATGTACAAGAATATAACTACTATAATACTGCCCCTATGTACAAGAATATAACTACTATAATACTGCCCCTATATACAAGAATATAACTACTATAATACTGCCCCTATGTACAAGTATATAACTACTATAATACTGCTCCTATGTACAAGAATATAACTACTATAATACTGCCCCTATGTACAAGAATATAACTACTATAATACTGCTCCTATGTACAAGAATATAACTACTATAATACTGCTCCTATGTACAAGAATATAACTACTATAATACTGCCCCTATGTACAAGAATATAACTACTATAATACTGCTCCTATGTACAAGAATATAACTTCTATAATACTGCCCCTATGTACAAGAATATAACTACTATAATACTGCCACCTATGTACAAGAATATAACTACTATAATACTGCCTCTATGTACAAGAATATAACTACTATAATACTGCCACCTATGTACAAGAATATAACTACTATAATACTGCCCCTATGTACAAGAATATAACTACTATAATACTGCCCCCTATGTACAAGAATATAACTACTGTAATACTGCCCCTATGTACAAGAATATAACTACTATAATACTGCCCCCTATGTACAAGAATATAACTACTATAATACTGCCCCTATGTACAAGAATATA
This sequence comes from Dendrobates tinctorius, assembly GCF_039654945.1. Lineage (NCBI taxonomy): Eukaryota > Metazoa > Chordata > Amphibia > Anura > Dendrobatidae > Dendrobates > Dendrobates tinctorius. The sequence continues at coordinate 26,180,445 of NW_027361731.1, forward strand.
ACTACTATAATACTGCCCCCTATGTACAAGAATATAACTACTAAAATACTGCCCCTATGTACAAGAATATAACTACTATAATACTGCCCTCTATGTACAGGAATATAACTACTATAATACTGCTCCTATGTACAAGAATATAACTACTATAATACTGCCCCCTATGTACAAGAATATAACTACTATAATACTGCCCCCTATGTACAAGAATATAACTACTATAATACTGCCCCTATGTACAATAATATAACTACTATAATACTGCCCCCTATGTACAAGAATATAACTACTGTAATACTGCCCCTATGTACAAGAATATAGCTACTATAATACTGCTCCTATGTACAAGAATATAACTACTATAATACTGCCCCTATGTACAAGAATATAACTACTATAATACTGCCCCTATGTACAAGAATATAACTACTATAATACTGCCCCCTATGTACAAGAATATAACTACTGTAATACTGCCCCTATGTACAAGAATATAGCTACTATAATACTGCTCCTAAGTACAAGAATATAACTACTATAATACTGCCCCTATGTACAAGAATATAGCTACTATAATACTGCCCCTATGTACAAGAATATAACTACTATAATACTGCCCCTATGTACAAGAATATAACTACTATAATACTGCCCCTATACAAGAATATAACTACTATAATACTGCTCCTATCTACAAGAATATAACTACTATAATACTGCCCTTATGTACAATAATATACAGTTGTGGCCAAAAGTATTGACACCCCTGCAATTCTGTCAGATAATACTCAGTTTCTTCCTGAAAATTATTGCAAACACAAATTCTTTGGTATTATTATCTTCATTTAATTTGTCTTAAATGAAAAAGCACAAAAAGAATTGTCCTAAAGCCAAATTGGATATAATTCCACACCAAACATAAAAAAGAGGGTGGACAAAAGTATTGGCACTAGTGTTGAGCATTCCGATACCGCAAGTATCGGGTATCGGCCGATACTTGCTGTATCGGAATTCCGATACCGACATCCGATATTTTTTCAATATCGGGCATCGGAATCGGAAGTTCAAAGTTGATTGACAGCCGAAATGACGTCATCATGATGTGCGGTGTGTGCGCATCATGATGCGCCGTCATTTCAGGCCTTCCGGGGGTCTCTGCCGGCCTGCCGGGAGGCTGTGCCGGCCTGCCGGTGGTCTGTGCACCCTGTGGGGGTCTGTACCGGCCTGCCGGGGGGCTGTGCCGGCCTGCCGGTGGTCTGTGCACCCTGTGGGGGTCTGTACCGGCCTGCCGGGGGGCTGTGCTGATGTCCGGGGGTCTGTGCAGGCATCGTCCGATGGGACTACAAGTCCCATCGGGCGATGCCTGCTACCATGACAGTGATTGACACATTAGCCAATGATGGGACAGTAGTAGTCCCATCATCCGGCTAATGTGTTAAATGTAAAAAAAAAAAAATAATATACTACATACATACATACTACATATATACTACATGCATGCTACATACATACTACATGCTACATACATACTACATATATACTACATGCATGCTACATACATACTACATGCTACATGCATGCTACATACATACTACATGCTACATACATACTACATGCTACATACATACCACATATATACTACATACATACTACATGCTACATACATACTACATATATACTACATGCATGCTACATACATACTACATGCTACATGCATGCTACATACATACTACATGCTACATACATACTACATACATACTACATACATACTACATGCATGCTACATACATACTACATGCTACATACATACTACATACATACCACATACATACCACATACATACTACATGCTACATGCATGCTACATACATACTACATGCTACATACATACTACATGCTACATACATACCACATATATACTACATACATACTACATGCTACATACATACTACATATATACTACATGCATGCTACATACATACTACATACATACTACATACATACTACATGCATGCTACATACATACTACATGCTACATACATACCACATATATACTACATACATACTACATACATGCTTCATACATACTACATGCATGCTACATACAATACATTCATACAATACATACATACACATACAGTACATATAACATAGAGTAACATACTTACCAATACTTGTCACATTGTTCCCCGAAGCCATTGTCGTCTACGGAATAAATATTAACATAACAAACCACAAAAATACTCACCCATGATCCGAAGCAGTCCACGAGTGTGTCCCACGACGATCTTGGGTAGAGAACTGCAGCATCAGCTGATGCTGCCGCTCTCTACGGGCTGCAGGAATCCAAGAATCCAATGACGGAAGGTAGGTATCCTTCCGCACTGTATTCCTCCGCCACTAAAAAAAAAAAAGTCCCTAGTCTCACTTTATGGTAAAAGCTATTTTTTCCCACACAGCTTTTACCATAAAGTGAGACTAGGGACTTTTTTTTTCTAAGTGGCGGAGGAATACAGTGCGGAAGGATACCTACCTTCCGTCATTGGATTCCTGCAGCCCGTAGAGAGCGGCAGCATCAGCTGATGCTGCAGTTCTCTACCCAAGATCGTTGTGGGACACACTCGTGGACTGCTTCGGATCATGGGTGAGTATTTTTGTGGTTTGTTATGTTAATATTTATTCCGTAGACGACAATGGCTTCGGGGAACAATGTGACAAGTATTGGTAAGTATGTTACTCTAAGTTATATGTACTGTATGTCTATGTATGTATTGTATGAATGTATTGTATGTAGCATGCATGTAGTATGTATGTAGCATGTATGTAGTATGTAAGTAGTATATATGTGGTATGTATGTAGCATGTAGTATGTATGTAGCATGCATGTAGTATATATGTAGTATGTATGTAGCATGTAGCATGTATGTAGAATGCATGTAGTATATATGTGGTATGTATGTAGCATGTAGTATGTATGTAGCATGCATGTAGTATGTATGTAGCATGCATGTAGCATGTAGTATGTATGTAGCATGCATGTAGTATATATGTGGTATGTATGTAGCATGTAGTATGTATGTAGCATGTAGTATGTATGTAGCATGCATGTAGTATATATGTGGTATGTATGTAGCATGTAGTATGTATGTAGCATGTAGTATGTATGTAGCATGCATGTAGTATATATGTGGTATGTATGTAGCATGTAGTATGTATGTAGCATGCATGTAGTATATATGTGGTATGTATGTAGCATGTAGTATGTATGTAGCATGCATGTAGTATGTATGTAGCATGTATGTAGTATGTATGTAGTATATATGTGGTATGTATGTAGCATGTAGCATGCATGTAGTATGTATGTAGTATGTAGTATGTATGTAGCATGTAGTATGTATGTAGCATGCATGCAGTATGTATGTAGCATGCATGCAGTATGTATGTAGCATGCATGTAGTATATATGTAGTATGTATGTAGCATGTAGTATGTATGATGCATATATGTAGTATGTATTTAGTATGTATGTAGCATGTAGTATGTATGTAGTATGTATGTAGCATGTAGCATGTATGTAGTATGTATGTAGTATGTATGTACTATGTATGTAGCATGTAGTATGTATGTATGTAGTATGTTGTTTTTTTTGTTTTTTTTTACATTTAACACATTAGCCGGATGATGGGACTACTACTGTCCCATCATTGGCTAATGTGTCAATCACTGTCTTGGTAGCAGGCATCGCCCGATGGGACTTGTAGTCCCATCGGACGATGCCTGCACAGACCCCCGGACATCAGCACAGCCCCCCGGCAGGCCGGCACAGCCCCCCGGCAGGCCGGTACAGACCCCCACAGGGTGCACAGACCCCCGGACATCAGCACAGCCCCCCGGCAGGCCGGTACAGACCTCCACAGGGTGCACAGACCCCCGGACATCAGCACAGCCCCCCGGCAGGCCGGCACAGCCCCCCGGCAGGCCGGTACAGACCCCCACAGGGTTCACAGACCCCGGGCAGTCCGCACAGCCCACCGGCAGGCCGGCACAGACCCCCGGCAGGCCGGCAGAGACCCCCGGAAGGCCCGTACAGACCCCCGAGAGGCTGTACAAGGGCAGGAAAGGGTTTTTCCAATTCCGATACCGGAAGTCTCATAGACTTGAATGGGACTTCCGGTATCGGCGATACCGATACTTTTTTTAAAGATCGGCCGATCCATTCCGATCCGATATTTTGAAGTATCGGACGGTATCGCTCAACTCTAATTGGCACTGTTCGAAAAATCATGTGATGCTTCTCTAATTTGTGTAATTAACAGCACCTGTAACTTACCTGTGGCACCTAACAGGTGTTGGCAATAACTAAATCACACTTGCAGCCAGTTGACATGGATTAAAGTTGACTCAACCTCTGTCCTGTGTCCTTGTGTGTACCACATTGAGCATGGAGAAAAGAAAGAAGACCAAAGAACTGTCTGAGGACTTGAGAAACCAAATTGTGAGGAAGCATGAGCAATCTCAAGGCTACAAGTCCATCTCCAAAGACCTGAATGTTCCTGTGTCTACCGTGCGCAGTGTCATCAAGAAGTGTAAAGCCCATGGCACTGTGGCTAACCTCCCTAGATGTGGACGGAAAAGAAAAATTGACAAGAGATTTCAACGCAAGATTGTGCGGATGTTGGATAAAGAACCTCGACTAACATCCAAACAAGTTCAAGCTGCCCTGCAGTCCGAGGGTACAACAGTGTCAACCCGTACTATCCGTCGGCGTCTGAATGAAAAGGGACTGTATGGTAGGAGACCCAGGAAGACCCCACTTCTTACCCCAAGACATGAAAAAGCCAGGCTGGAGTTTGCCAAAACCTACCTGAAAAAGCCTAAAACGTTTTGGAAGAATGTTCTCTGGTCAGATGAGACAAAGGTAGAACTTTTTGGGCAAAGGCATCAACATAGAGTTTACAGGAGAAAAAAAGAGGCATTCAAAGAAAAGAACACGGTCCCTACAGTCAAACATGGCGGAGGTTCCCTGATGTTTTGGGGTTGCTTTGCTGCCTCTGGCACTGGACTGCTTGACTGTGTGCATGGCATTATGAAGTCTGAAGACTACCAACAAATTTTGCAGCATACAAATGGGATGGAAGAAGGAAGTGCTGCAGCAGGCCACAGTGATCTGGGTCTGCTGGCACAGGAAAGAGACAGAGAAAGGAATCTTGATTCTCCATTGGGAAGAGGGATTGGCACGGAACGTAAGTAGAATAAGAGAACAAGGACCAGGGTTAGAGGAGAACCCTTTTCAAGTTCTAAGCGCAAGGCCGGGGTCCGGTCCCCGAGGTTGTACGGATACTATTGGTCCTGCAGCAGACACCGGAGAAATAGAAGTTGTCACCACTTTATTCCCACACAAGACTTGGTGGCACAACAGCAACATATTAGTTTGCCGGGACTTAGTAGCAAGGAGTCCCCGAAGCAGGCTACAGCTGTCTGCCGTACACGTAGAGTTCATAGGAACGTCTGACAGGAGGAACTCCAGTGTAATTCAGTACTGAGAGTACTTCATTAAAGGCGCTATAAGAGGAGACGTTCAGAAAGGCACATATGTCGGCGGAATGTTGGAAAGGAGTACTTCATCTTGCCTGGAAGTTGGCTGAGCTCCTGACCTGGAGGACACGGCATGGATGCGGGCACCTGTATGCACAACAGACTGTGAGTAAAGCTTTGGAACTACATGCCCTGGTGTCCTCCGCTTATTCCTGCGCCAACCTGCCCAGCACCGCTACTTCCTTCGCGCCTGACACTACACCATCTAAGTGTCACTTCACCTACTCTGCCCTGGGACTACAGCCCTGCCTGTGGAGGGCTATAACATCACTGCTGCACCACACCATCTGTCCCAGAGGATCTGTCTGCAGCGTCGGCTTACATCTCTATTGCCGAACACCACAGGTGGCGTCACAAATCACTCATCATCAGCACACTGAACATTCCCCTTTTACAATGGGCGCCCAGGGCCACGGGCCGGGTCCCAGCTGCCGTAACATCTCCCATTGAAGCTCATTGGGCCCGGTACCGAGTACCCCACAGCCCTGGGAGGGCGACCCAGAGGTACGGGAATGGGTCCGGGGGCGCGTGCCGTGTACTGTGGATAGAGCCTCAGCCCTGGCCGTTGAAGCCCTTACTATCCGGCCGCAATGGAGGAGGCTTCTGGATAATGAACCACGGCCTGTTCCCACGCCCCGTTCCCCTCCGATTATATCTGCCCTTCCACCTAGTCGCAAGCCGATGACAATCACGCCTCACAATCCTAGGCCCCAACAGTTCCGACCACGACCTGAGGGTATCCCAGAGAGGAGGTGTTATGGGTGCGGGCAACCTGGACATTTGCAGTCTGGCTGTCCCTCAAGGACTCGGAGGGAGTCTCATGCACCACGCCTGAGGAAGAGCTACCACCACCCCCACCAGAGTGGACCACCGACCACGGCACCATAGATACCCCTCCTGGAGTGTACGGACTCCAGCCTCTGTCCTTTAGCTACTCAGAGCAACGGCAACGCCACCTGCAGGATGTCTTTATTGATGATACAAAGTGTCAGGATTTAGAGACACGGGGGCATTCTTGACTATCGCTGACCCCCGTGTGGTTCGAACCGAGGCAATTTACCAGGGTCCGGGAATTCTCATTGTCCTGGCGGGCGGTGCCCGCAAATATATACAGCGAGCTTCTGAAAGTTTATGGTTATGGGGAAAAACTGTGTTGGATTGGAGTTATGGGAGGACTTCCTGCAGATATCCTCTTTGGGAACGACATTGGGGAGTTACAGTGCCAATTTGTGGGAGCCGTCACCTGACAAGAAGAATGGTAGACTCCCTCGGGCCGACCTACCCTTCCACTGTGCAAGGAACCATCAACAGTGGAGCAATGTGGACTAACGTGAGGTGACAAGAGGTCTGTGTAGGCCTCACGGCATCCTCACTTACTAAGCTTACTTGGCGAGAGGTTGTGTTGGCGCGTGCGGCTGTAGTCTGCGCTCCGTGTGTGAGTATGGTTTATGTGTGGTGCTGAGTGGCTCCTCCGTACGCTCGTCCCCCCATCCACGCGCGCTCTGCACAGCAGATACGGCAGTGTCACCTCTCCTGTTGATGGATCCCATTCGCACTCCTGTTCACTTTTGCTCACATTCCGCTGATTCCATTTTGTTTATGGGACATTTATTTCTTTTATTGCTTTTATCCCTCTCGGGAGGCTCTTAAAGGGGCGGTATTGATTCGTGGGTTTTTTATGCCTTATTACTTAGCTTGACGTCTTGGATGATAAAATCTATTTTTGAAGGAGCAATGATCCTCCGGGGCCGAGGCCGTGGCTTCGCGCTCTCTGCGGCGGTGACAATGGGTGAAGTGGCTGTCAGAGCGTTAAGTCCGGAGGGCTGCGATGTCTCTCCGAGAACTTTCCAAACAGTTTACACAATATGGATGTCATTTAGAAGACGTACGGTTTCCAGGCTCCGCCATGAGACAGGCGCGTGGTATCTGCGCTCTGTCCGCCCCTGATCTGTGCAGATGGAGCAGAGTGTGTTGTAACGAATGATGCGCCTGACTTATGGCCAGGAAGAACTGTCAGAGGCCCCTGTCCCCTGGTAGCCATATTGCTTGTCACCCAGTTTTCCCTGTAAATTCCCCGTAATCAGTAGTGACTCTGCCCTCTGACGCACTGAGGAGGAGTGGAGTACTTCGGCTTAGATACAATGGACTGGATCACATAGGAGAGGCTTAGATACACGGCTCACCAGTCATTATCACACGGGATAGGATTAGATACACAGCTCAGCAGTCAGTATCACACAGGAGAGGATTAGATACACAGCTCAGCAGTCAGTATCACACAGGAGAGGATTAGCTACACGGCTCAGCAGTCAGTATCACACAGGAGAGGATTAGATACACGGCTCAGCAGTCAGTATCACACAGGATAGGATTAGATACACGGCTCAGCAGTCAGTATCACACAGGAGAGGATTAGATACACGGCTCAGCAGTCAGTATCACACAGGAGAGGATTAGATACATGGCTCACCAGTCATTATCACACGGGATAGGATTAGATACACAGCTCAGCAGTCAGTATCACACAGGAGAGGATTAGATACACGGCTCAGCAGTCAGTATCACACAGGAGAGGATTAGATACACAGCTCAGCAGTCTGTATCACACAGGAGAGGATTAGATACACAGCTCAGCAGTCAGTATCACACAGGATAATATTAGATACACGGCTCAGCAGTCAGTATCGCACAGGATAGGATTAGATACACGGCTCAGCAGACTGTATCACACAGGAGAGGATTAGATACACGGCTCAGCAGTCAGTATCACACAGGAGAGGATTAGATACACAGATCAGCAGTCAGTATCACACAGGATAGGATTAGATGCACGGCTGAGCAGTCAGTATCATACAGGATAGGATTAGATACACGGCTCAGCAGTCAGTATCAAACAGGAGAGGATTAGATACACGGCTCAGCAGTCAGTATCACACAGGATAGGATTAGATACACGGCTCAGCAGTCAGTATCACACAGGAGAGGATTAGATACAGCTCAGCAGTCAGTATCGCACAGGAGAGGATTAGATACACGGCTCAGCAGTCAGTATCACACAGGAGAGGATTAGATACAGCCCAGCAGTCAGTATCACACAGGAGAGGATTAGATACACGGCTCAGCAGTCAGTATCACACAGGAGAGGATTAGATACACGGCTCAGCAGTCAGTATCACACAGGAGAGGATTAGATACATGGCTCAGCTGTCAGTATCACACAGGTTAGGATTATATACACGGCTCAGCAGTCAGTATCACACAGGATAGGATTAGATACACGGCTCAGCAGACAGTATCACAGGATAGGATTAGATACACGGCTCAGCAGACAGTATCACACAGGAGAGGATTAGATACAGCTCAGCAGTCAGTATCACACAGGATAGGATTAGATACACGGCTCAGCAGACAGTATCACAGGATAGGATTCGATACACGGCTCAGCAGTAAGTATCACACAGGAGAGGATTAGATACACGGCTCAGCAGTAAGTATCACACAGGAGAGGATTAGATACACAGCTCAGCAGTCAGTATCACACAGGATAGGATTAGATACACGGCTCAGCAGTCAGTATCGCACAGGAGAGGATTAGATACATGGCTCAGCAGTCAGTATCACACAGGAGAGGATTAGATACACGGCTCAGCAGTCAGTATCACACAGGAGAGGATTAGATACAGCTCAGCAGACAGTATCACAGGATTAGATACACTGGACATGACCCCACGCTAGGACTAGATACATAAGACAGTATCACATGACAGGTTGGGTGCTCGGCCGCCTCTGTCTGCCGATGATTATACGGTGATATTCTGGAGCTGTCGCCAGGTATCGGGGGATCGGCGCGACCCAAATTCTGGGTTAGGTCATTTGGTGATTACTGATGAGGGGATTAGAAGTAGATCGGATCCGTTTCCCGTCTTGTAATCAGTCCCATCAGGACGTGATTCTGCAGATGACAGCGCAGCTGGTTATGGGCTGATGAGGGTGACGGATGCCCCGTCTCTAGACGTACACATATTATTATAATAGCTCCGCCCACTTGTAATTGGTCTTTTTTCCCTATTTTATGATTTTTCACCAGGGAAATATGCAAATTTGGAATATTTTAGATTTTTTTGCATTTGCATTTTTTGTTCATTTTCTGAACTTCATCATCTGCTTTCTATAACCGGAGACGCGTGTAGAAAATTCTGATCAGCTAATTGAAGGAAGTTTGGAAGCGCAGCTCTGAAGAGGTTAATTCATCATAAACTTTTTGGACTTTGTAGATAGTGCCAAAGATTGGCCGAGGTCCTGGTGTCTACAGTGGTCCTAGTGTCCGCAGTGAGGACTATGGGGCCACAGCAGGTGACCGGCACGTCCAATCACAAGCTTTGCAATAATCCTCTGTGGATTGAACCTTTCCTTGAGAGTCTGTAGGGACTTTTTATGGACATCTTTGGACTTGACCTTCGTGGTCTCTGGAAGTCCCCACAGTATTCTACCGTAATAATTAGTGGAAGTTTCTAAAGTGCGCAGATAAATATCCTAAGTCCAGGGTGGAATCCTGCTACTGGACCCATACACAGAGGATCTTCAATCCAGTTACAGAGTCTAGATAAGATAGATTCAGTTGTGCTCAAAAGTTTACATACCCAGCAGAATTTTTGCTTTCTTGGCCCTTAGGGTGATTGTCTTGCTGGAAGGTGACTCTTCGGCCAAGTCTGAGGTAGGTCCAGAGCCCTCTGGATGAGGTTTTCATCCAGGACATCTCTGCACTTGGTCATACTCACGTTTCCTTCAATGGCAACCTGTCGTCCTGTCCCTGCAGCTGAAAAACACCCCCATAGCATGATGCTGCCACCACCATGTTTCACTGTTGGGATTGTGTTGGGCAGGTGATGAACAGTGCCTGGTTTTCTCCACACAGACCGCTTAGAATTATCACCAAAAAGTTCTATCTTCGTCTCATCAGACCAGAGAATCTTATTTCTCATAGTCTGAGAGTCCTTCATGTGTTTTTTAGCAAACTCTATGCGGGCTTTGATATGTCTGGCACTGAGGAGAGGCTTCTGTTGGGCCGCCACTCTGCCATAAAAGCCTGACAGGTGGAAGGCTGCAGTGATAGTTGACTTTGTGGATCTTTCTCCCATCTCCCTACTGCATCTGTGGAGCTCAGCTATAGTGATCTTGGGGTTCTTCTTTACCTCTCTCACCAAGGCTCTTCTCCCACGATTGTTCAGTTTGGCTGTACGGCCAGATCTAGGAGGACTTCTGGTGGTCTCAAACGTCTTCCATTTAAGGGTTATGGAGGCCACTGTGCTCTTAGGAACCTTGAGGACTGCAGACATTCTTTTGTAACCTTGGCCAGATCTGTGCCTTGCCACAATTCTGTCTTTGAGCTCCTTGGCCAGTTCCTTTGACCTCATGATTCTCATTTGGTCAGACATGCACTGTGAGCTGTGAGGTCTTGTATAGACAGGTGTGCGCCTTTACAAATCAAGTCCTATCAGTTTAATTACACACAGCTGGACACCAATGAAGGAGAAGAACCATCTCAAGGAGGATCACAAGGAAATGGACAGCGTGTTACTTATATATGAGTGTCTGAGCAAAGGGTCTGAATACTTATGACCATGTGATATTTAAGTTTTCTTTTTTAATAAATTTGAAAAAATTTCTATATTTCTGTTTTTTTTTTCAGCCAAGATGGGGTGCAGAGTGCACATTAATGAGAAAAAAAATGAATTTTTTTTTGAATTTACCAAATGGCTGCAATGAAGCAAAGAGTGAAACATTTAAAGGGGTCTGAATACTTTCTGTACCCACTGTATAACTAGCAATGCATACAGAAAATTTCCCAGAGATCTGACATATATCAACTCCGTTATTCTAGATATGCCTTTTAATTACCAGAACTGCAAACAGAGAAGATCTTGTAGATATCAGCTCTGATCTTCTAGATACGTTTTCCCACCACCAGCCTTGGATACACAGAATATCTTCCATATAAAAGCTCTAATCATTTATTAGATAAGTATTGCTATGATCAGGAGTTCTTTTCCCAGATCTCATAAATTAGTCTTAGGTCTACTATACAAGTCTTTCAATTGCAAGGTTTGTACGACCAGAAGATCTTGACTTAGACATCTGCTCCGATCTCCTAGATAAGACTTCCTATGACCAGATTTTCACATAGAGATGATCTTTGCCCAGAGAACAGTTCTTAAATGAGAATTACAATCAAGCCAGAACAAGAAGATCTTGACCTAGACAACAGCTCCGAGCTCCAAGATAAGTCTTCCTATCTTTAGTCCTATAAACACATAAGATCTTTGCTCAGATATCAGCTTTGCTCAGATCTATACGCACGGGAGATCTTCACTCATATAACAGCTCTAAGATATTGTCTTCCAGTTACCAGGCTTGTGCACATAGAAGATCTTGGCGGAGTTTTGATCTCCTAGACAGGTCTTCCAATAACCAGGTCTATACACAGGATATCTTCATTTAGACAACAGCATTGAGCTCCTATATAAGTGTTCCAATTACTAGTTGGCTTGTACATACTGGAGATGTTTGCCCAGATGGCAGCTCTGAGCTTCCAGAAAAGTCTTCCAACGGCAAGCCACAGGAGAACTTTCTCTAGATGAAAACTCTGTCATACAGGAGATCTCTGCCGAGATTACATCTCTGAGCTCCTAGATACGTCGTCCTATCACCAGGTTTGCACACTCAAGGAATCTAGACCTAGACATCAGTTCAAATCCATATTTTGACTTCTTATTTCCAGGCATGGATATATAGTTAATCTTTTTCTAGAACTAACCTCTGAAGGCCATGAACACAGGAGATAATTATCAAACGATCAACCCGTGTAAACATACTGTCGATCACTTGACAAACGAACAAAATGTTACTTCCTTGAGTGATCAGGTTGGTTATGTTGGCACAATCATCATCGTGATAGAATCTTGATGCTGTATGGGGATAGAACGATTGCATTAACTTATGTTAAGTCAAGCGGCTTTTGTTAACAAGTTGTAATAGGTCTGTCTAAATGGACCATTGTCTTGTGATCAACAGGCCTGTACCAAAAGGAAATCCTGACCTTGACACCAGCTCTGTGCTCCTACGTATGTCTTCCTATCACTAGTCCTGACCACACAGTCCATTGTCTTGACCAGATAACTGTTCTGAACTCCTAGGTAAGTCATCTTTCTATCACTAGTCCTTACTATAAGTCAGTTTTCTTGCCCAGATACCGGCTTCTAGATAATTCACCTTCTCATGAGCAATCCTGATCATACAATTTTTTTGTTGCCAAGATAACAGTCCAAGCTCCTAGATTAGTCTTTGCATCACTAGTCCTGACCACATAGTCCATTGTCTTCCCCAGATAACAGTTCTGAACCCCTAGAAAACTTGTGTTCCTATCACTAGTCCTGACCATACAATTGACTTTCTTGCCCAGATAACAGTTCCAGGCTCCCAGATAAGTCAACTTTCTATCACTACTCCTGACCACACAGTCCATTTTCTTGCCCAGATAACAGTTCTGATTGCCTAGATAAGTCATCTTCCTATCATTACTCCTAATTATAAGTCAGTTTTCTTGCCCAGATACCAGCTTCTAGATAATTCATCTTCTCATCACCAATCCTGACCATAAAATTTATTTTGTTGCCCAGATAACAACTCCGATCTCCCGGATAAGTCTGCGCATCACTAGTCCGACTCCTGACCACACCGTTCATTTTCTTGTCCAGATAACAGTTTTGAGCCCCTAGATACCTCATCTTCCTATTTAAAATCATGACCATACAATTGATTTTCTTGCCCAGATAATAGCTCTAAGCTACTAAATAAGTCTTCGTATCACTAGTCGAACCACACAGTCCATTGTCTTGCCCAAATAACAGTTCTGAGAACTGTTTTCCTATCACTAGTGCTGACCATACAATTGACTTTCTTGCCCATATAACATCTCCGATCACAAAGATAAGTCTTCCTATGACCATGTCTATGCACCCAGGAGATCTTTGCCCAGATAACAGCTCTGATCACCCAGATAAGTCTTCCTATAACCAGGCCTATGCACCCAGGAGATCTTTGCCCAGATAACAGCTCTGATCACCCAGATAAGTCTTCCTATAACCAGGCCTACGCAACCAGGAGATCTTTGCCCAGATAACAGCTCCGATCACCTAGATAAGTCTTCCTATGATCATGTCTATGCACCCAGGAGATCTTTGCCCAGATAACAGCTTCGATCGCCTAGATAAGTCTTCCTATGACCATGTCTATGCACACAGGAGATCTTTGCCCAGATAATAGCTTCGATCACCAAGATAAGTCTTCCTATGACCATGTCTATGCACACAGGAGATCTTTGCCCAAATAACAGCTTCGATCACCTAGAAAAGTCTTCCTATGACCATGTCTATGCAACCAGGAGATCTTTGCCCAGATAACAACTCCGATTGCCTAGATAAGTCTTCCTATGACCATGTCTATGCACACTGGAGATCATTGCCCAGATAACAGCTCTGATCACCTAGATAAGTCTTAATATGACCATGTCTATGCAACCAGGAGATCTTTGCCCAGATAACCACCCTGATCTCCTAGGTAAGTCCTAGACAATCCTTCCTCTGGTCTTCCTCTCTACAGGCCTTGTAGACCCTACCTACTTCCCTGACATATCCTCCACCATTCGTTTCCCAGGCTGGTTCTGCGACATTAAATCTTAGAAACAGAGCAGCTTTCACAAACCTATAGAGGACGGTATTTGGATAATTAGCCGTTAATTCTAATTATTTCTTCGGGTCAACTGCGAAACCGTACGTGGGCAGGAAGAAAAAATGAATCCTAAGACCTTACATCAACTAAAGGAGATAGATATCCTGATAATAGAATATGAAGCAGATGAGGTCAATACTTGGGCAGTTGCCTTTATTTCCACCGTCTAGTGTATGGATCGTGAGTTTTTTTCCTTGAAATTGCTATATAATGAGGGTAATTATGAGATTTCTATCCATGGTGCATTAACGTGTTATTAATATCCCCAGTGAAGCTTCGATACCTACTGGGGCCTACATATCTGGAGGAAGCAGAGGCTGCCGGTGGCCACACACTCCTCTCCCTGGACCCTCCGCGCCACTTCATTCTCCGCCATAGCATAAACTGTCTTATCTCTTCTTATGCAGCTTACAAATATTTAGATAAAGTGACCAAACTTTTGTGGTATAACTATTTTTATTATTTGATCTGCAGCCGGTTTCCTGCGTAGCCGCGAGCCTCATGCTTTGCTCGCACTATTGGCTGACCCCTGTACATCAGCCGCACCGTTTACATTAGAAGACCCCGCACTCATTTCCTCTGCACATATATATATACTATATACTGGCAGATACCTAGCGTCCATAAAACAGAATAGGGCCGGGTGATTCTGACTCTCCTCAGAGAATATACAAAAAATAGGAAAAAATAAATAAATTGTAAAAAAAAAAAGCAGGAGAAAAGATAATAAAGAAAAAAATATTAAAGAAAAAAATAGTTAAAATAAGAAAAAAAATTGTAAAAAATGTAGAAGAAAAGTTAATAAAGAAAAAAATTATAATTAAAATGAGAAAAAATAAATTGTAAACATTTTTTATTTTTCTTTAAATGATTAAGACATTTTCTTTTTTAACCTTCAAATGGTTATAGCACATTTTATAAAAAGGTCTCTAAAAAATATTCCTACTTTAAATTTTATACAATTTTTTTAAAGTTTTCTCCTTCGATAAAAAAGGTTCTAAAAAGTTTTTTTTACTTTGAAATGATTATAACTTTTTTTTAATTCTTTTTCCTCTCTCTTGAAATAATTTTAAAAAGTTTTTCTCTTGAAATGATCATAATAAAGCGTCAAAAAAAGTTTTCTCTGAAATGATTATAGAAAATGTTCTTCCTTTTTTCCCTTGAAACTCTGACAAATTTTTTAAAACGTTTAATCCCCTTGAAATGATTGCAAACATTTTATTTTTACCTTGAAATGATGATAACATTCTTTCCCTCTTGAAATGGTTAAATAAAATGTTGAAACATCCATTGAAATTCTTCTAGAAAGTGTTCTTTAAAGTTTTTCCCTTGAAATTATAAGAAAAATTTTTAAACTGATTTTTTTCCCCATGGAATGAATTTAAAAAAATGGTTCTTAAAAGTTTCCCCCACCCGGAAATTATAACATTTTCTAAAAAGATTTTTACCCCTTGAAAAGCTGATGAAAATATTTGAAAATGTTTTTTTTTCTTGCCTTGAAATAATTATAACAGATTTTATTAGTATACAGTGTCTGTGTACAGGTATTACAGGGATCACCAGTGACATTATACACAGGAGCGCTGTATATAGTGTACAGGTAATACAGGGATCACCAGTGAGACTATACACAGTTACTCTGTATATACTGTCAGTGTACAGGTAATACAGAGATCACCAGTGGCATTATACACAGGAGCTCTGTATATAGTGTCAGTGTAAAGGTAATACAGTGATCACCAGTGACATTATGCAAAGGACCTCTGTATATAGTATACAGTGTACAGTGTCAGTGTATAGGTAACACATTGACTCACCAGAGATGTCTCTAGGTGAAGTCCTTCATCTTCGCTTTTTATCTCCATCCAGCACAGACCGCCATCACTTCTTCCATCCAGGGCTCGTCATTGCAGGAAATAACAGTTATCTCGAGCTCCTCTTGCAGAGCACATTAATTAATTTTTTCCCAACTTCTACACTACACCAGATGAAGAAAAAAAGGTGACATACTTTCGCTCTGCACAGTAACAGGACCGCCCCCCATTTATAACATCCTCAAAAAAATAAAATAAATACATCACTGCTGTAGTAATATCCCTTAAATAGCCCCTATGGTAATAATATCCCCCATCCTGGCCCATGTGTATCTCATTCCTGGCTCCAGCCATATTGTCATGATCCATGCGGGATCATGTCAGATAAGAGCACTGGTAACCTTTTTTTTTCCTCTCGCTAAGCTTTGTGCTTAGAGATAGTTTTGCCCCCGGTGGCCAGTATGGTCATTGCACTGGTGTTTTTAGAGATAGTTTTGCCCCCGGTGGTGGTTAGTGTAATTGCACGGGAATCACTAACAGGTGTGTTTACTCAATAAAGGTGTGTCAGTTGTGCTCATTCACGTTGGTGAGATTGTTGGTCTTTTCCAACCATCCTTGGTGAAGGAAGGAGCTGAGGAGAGTCCAGGGCAGCTCAGTCAGAGTCCTGGAGTGGCAGCTATGGTGTCAGCGAGGAGTTCATGTAAAGCATGGTGGAGTGGCAGCTATGGTGTCAGTGAAGAATTCTTGCAAAGCTTGGTGGAGTAGCAGCTATGGTGTAGAGCTGCACTCAGTTGCTGGACTCTGTTGCTGGAAGCTGCACTCAGGTGCTGGACTTCGTTGCTGGACAGTTGCACTCAGGTGCTGGACACTGTTTCTGGACAGCTGCACTCAGGTGCTGGACTCTGTTGCTCCAAGGCAGCACTCGGGTGCTGGATGCTGTTGCTGTAAAGCTGCACCCAGGTGTTGGACACGGTGGGAGGAAAATGCTCTCAGGTGTTGGACTCTGTTGCCAGGAGCAAGTGCATCAGAGCAAAGCTAAGTGGTGTATCCCTGTTTGTCACTTTTCCTCATGTTGGTGTTAGTACAGTGGTGGGGCCAGTGCCTGCACCACCCAGCTCCCTAGTAAGGAATAGATGTAGGGTTTGCTAAGGTGACAGGTATCCTGATCGGCGACAGGTGAGGAGCCTGTATAGGGAACGTTAGGAGTGTTAGGGACACTGACTCAGGGGAGTGCAGGAGGTCTCCACGTTCCCCGTTCCCTATCGCAGGGCCTACCATTGTAAATGTTTCCCTATCCCCTGTGTCTTGTTGTATTAGTTACCGGTCTGCGAGCCGCGTCACACTGGACAATTACACGTGCCGTGTCCTGTTGTATTAGTTACCGGCCTGCTGGCCGTGTCACACAGGACGGGGCACATGACACATATGTTCTCCCATCCTGGCCCCATATGTTCTCCCATCCTGGCCCCATATGTTCTCCCATCCTGCCCTCATTATTATTATTATTATTATTATTATTATTATTTATTGTTATAGCGCCATTTATTCCATGGCGCTTTACATGTGAGGGGGGTATACATAAAAACAAGTACAATAATCTTAAACAATACAAGTCATAACTGGTACAGGAGGAGAGAGGACCCTGCCCGCGAGGGCTCACAATCTACAAGGGATGGGTGATAATACAGTAGGCGAGGGTAGAGCTGGTCGTGCAGCGGTTTGGTCGATCGGTGGTTACTGCAGGTTATAGGCTTGTCGGAAGAGGTGGGTCTTCAGGCTCTTTTTGAAGGTTTCGATGGTAGGTGAGAGTCTGATATGTTGTGGTAGAGAGTTCCAGAGTAGGGGTGATGCGCGAGAGAAATCTTGTATGCGATTGTGGGAAGAGGAGATAAGAGGGGAGTAGAGAAGGAGATCTTGTGAGGATCGGAGGTTGCGTGCAGGAAAGTACCGGGAGACGAGGTCACAGATGTATGGAGGAGACAAGTTGTGGATGGCTTTGTATGTCATGGTTAGGGTTTTGTAATGGAGTCTCTGGGCAATTGGGAGCCAGTGAAGGGATTGACAGAGGGGAGAAGCTGGGGAATAGCGGGGGGACAGGTGGATTAGTCGGGCAGCAGAGTTTAGAATAGATTGGAGGGGTGCGAGAGTGTTTGAGGGGAGGCCACAGAGCATGAGGTTGCAGTAGTCAAGGCGAGAGATGATGAGGGCATGGACTAGGGTTTTTCCAGATTCTTGGGTGAGGAATGAACGGATGCGTGAAATATTTTTGAGTTGAAGTCGGCATGAAGTGGAAAGGGTTTGGATATGTGGTTTGAAGGAGAGATCAGCGTCAAGGATTACTCCGAGGCAGCGAGCTTGTGGGACTGGGGAGAGTGGGCAGTCATTTACTGTAATTGATAGGTTCGTAGGGGGGGTCACGTGAGATGGGGGAAAGATGATGAATTCTGTTTTGTCCATGTTGAGTTTCAGATATCTAGTGGAGAAGAAGGATGAAATAGTGGACAGACATTGAGGGATTCTGGTTAGTAGGGAGGCGATATCTGGAATATCCATTCTGCCCCCATGTGATCTCTCCATCCTGCCCCATCTGTCTCCATCCTGCCCCATCTGTCCCATGATCCTGCCCCATCTGTCTCCATCGTATCCATCCTGCCCCATGTGTCTCCATCCTGCATCATGATCCTGCCCCATCTGTCTCCATCCTGCCCCATGGCCCTGCCTCATCTGTCTTCATCCTTCCCCTAATTCCTGCCCCATCTGTCTCCATCCTGCCCCGAGTCTTCATCCTGCCCCAATGTCTCCATCCTGCCCCATGTCTCCATTCTGTACCATGTGTTTACATCCTGCCCCCGTGCCTCTCATCCTACCCCCGTGTCTCCCATTCTGCCCCATGTCTCCATCCTGCCCCTTGTCTCCCTTCTCCCCCATGTCTCTATTCTTCCCCGGGCAGGATGGAGACACATGGTGCATGTGTCTCCATTCTGCCATTGAAACATTGCGGCTTGCCACTGTCAATAAAAAAAACCTTTCTCCTGACCTGGCCACATTCCTGCAGCGATGTTCCCTCCAGGCATTTCAAACGCGGACTCGCCGGTGAATGACAATGATGTCATATGCCGTCAACGTGCGCGCTGACATCAGCTGCCAGCCTCCAATTGGCTGACGGCTTTTAACTATTACCGTTCAGGCCCGCACGGCAATAGAGTTTATCTGAACCTGGGTCTCAGACACAGGTTCAGTTACTGCACCAGCAGAAGCCTGCAGCTAGGGCCCGATCAGCAAAAGAGACGGAGCCCAATGTGGGCTCCCTCTGCTGATCGGGCCCCTTACACCAGTCAGGGCAGTAATGCCCTGATGGCGGCCCTGACCGGAGGACACCAGAGATGGTGACGCCCATGGCTTTCAGACATTTGGTGGTCATTACTGTAAAGCCTCACACCAAAGGAGGAAATCATCGGTGATATTGCCCTTGCCCTTCTGAATTAAGGCCTTCATTGCCTGCAAAGCCTCACACCAGAGGAGACCAGTGATAGTGATGTCCATGTGTAGGTAACAGCAGGTACGCAGGATGCAGTGACGAGACGCGAGACTGGGTTGAACTTTGACCAAATAAACTTTTATAAATTTGAGCCGCTAGGGCTATGCTAAGCAACCAAACCAAAACAATAACAGATATTGTCCTTGCAGGGACTATGCACAAACAAGCACTCTAAATGAGAACACGACTAATCCGGCAACAGCCGGTTGCTATAGGGCCACGATATGGCCGACTACGGGTCCTTATTTTCTACAGTGTCACTTATCCGTCCTGACGTCCCTCGGCGTCTCTGATGAGGCTGCGTTGGTGTCGCAGCTGCTGGGCCCAGCTGCTGAAGATGTATTGTAGTTTCCTGACTCCCCAGTGCCCAGGAGGAGTTGGGGCACAACAGGCCCAGAAGTCCTTTGATGAGGTGACCCCCTGTAGACACAGCAGGGTTCGACTTGTGAACGAGTTTAATGAGACTCCAGTCTCCAAGTAGCGGTGTGTCGCAGTTCCCAGGAGAGGCGGTTGGCAGGCCACGTGCACGGCCTAGGCCTAGGCGAAGAGTTCCCCTGTAGGCGGGGAGTAGGCCCCAACTGCCGACTGCGGTGGTGTGACATCCACTGTGGCCGATGACGTAGAGGCAGCAGTCGCGGACTGAGGCGGGGCGGCACCAGGCAGGCCGCAGCAGCGGGCTGGAGTGAAGTGGCAGCAGCTGCGAGAGACGGCGGACCAGCCGCAACAGGCTGAACCATAGTGGTAATAGCTGCGGTAGACCGTGAGCAGGGAGCGACCCCGGATTGCAGTAAAGCGCAAGTCTCTGATTGGTAGGTTCGTCGCTCACTCTCTGCATGCCACTGAAAGTCTCCCCTCTGTCGCTGGTCTCTTCTCAGATCACCGTCTGTCACTCTGGTTCTCCCAAAGTCCCGCAGTCTCTTGCTTCGTGTCTGCCGTTCAGCCAACTGACTCCCCTGCGCACTCCATGTCCCTTTTATACTCGCCCCTCCTCTTGCCGTCCTGTCACTCTCAGCAGCCCACTCTCCTCCTTCGTTCCCCGGGTACTGTTCCCTTAGGAACCTAGATGGCGGTCCCCTTGGTTCCAGCCTGGACACTCTGCGGGAGGCCCTCCTCCCTACACATGGCCTCCAGAATTTAGGCCGTCATTGGCTGCAAAGCCTCACACAGGAGGAGACCAGCGATGGTGATGTCCATGGCTTTCAGAATTCAGGCCATCACTGCCTGCAAAGCCTCACACAGGAGGAATCCAGTGATGAGGATGTCCATAGCCTCCAGAATTCAAGCCATCATCGCGTGCAATGCGTCACACACGAGGAGACCAGTGATGGTGACTTCCATGGCCTCCAGAATTCAGGCCATCATTCATTGCTGCAAAGGATGTGTCTACAATGGGTTAACATGGTTATTTTATTTATGGCAAAGTGAATTTGTTCGGTTACTCCTGAGCCCTGAAATGAGAAGGCTTTATAGGAAAATGGCTGCAACTCTTAAACATTTTATAGGAGACTTTTGTTGAACCCCCTTTAATTAAAGCTGAAAGTCTCCACTTCAATTGTATCTCAAGTGTTTCATCATATATAAAAAATAATGGCGTGCAGAGCTGAAATCATGAGGATTCGTCACTGGCCAAAGGTTTCTGGACTTATATATTTTTTTTTTCCCCTAAAACATTCCATTTAGACAATTTTTATTATTTTTCTCAAAAACTATAAAAATTATTTACATTTCAAAGCAAAAAAATAAGAACATTTATATTTTTGGATGCGGCCATCCTCACTAGTGCTTGCTTTTAGTTTTTACATCTGCGCAGCTGATGGCTTCTTGGGCAGGCACAGTGAATATGTGGACCACAATGTGGCTTATGGTGGCAGCTGATGTTTTAAAAAAATGTAGAAAAAAACACCCAAAATTTAATGTTACACTTAGAAATTACAAAGCAAACAAAAACAAATATAAAATATAATAAAATAAGTAAGATAAAATAATTGAAAGCAATGTAAAAATTATTTGCAAGTAATACTCATGTTGGTTTTAAGAACAGGAAAAGTGTCCAGGTCCCCATAAAACAGTCACTGCTTCTGTCTGTAGGATTTATGGGGCTGTTTCCTCAAATCCATCTCCATACACACTAACCAGATGCACGCCACTTAGTTTAGACTATAGGACTAGTAATTGCAGGTCCTGTTCTGTCACTGCCGCATCTGAACAAGCTCATTGCTACCAGGAGGAAAAGTTTTACAAGAGTTATTTTTGTAGGGTCAAGCTGGGGGGAGGGATGGGACACATCCGTCCATGGTCATTGCCAGTCATGAAAGTTCTCTGGCTTGTTTCTGGTCCTTATTCAGGAGATACAGTTGGTGCATGGTTTATTAAGCACAATGTGCTATGGGAAAATAAATATGCAAAGCAGCTCTCACCTAGAAGAAAGAACTTCCATCTAGTGTCATTTCTTGGTAGCTACATTGTAAGTCAATGTATGACCTAGATAAGATCATCAAAACATGACTATGGCTAATGGCTATCCAGGTACCATTTGTAGAGAGCTGTTTCTAGGCCCTTTCCCCTCCACAGTACAGACTCTGGTACTGATTGGTGGAGTGGAATCCCTTTAACGTAACTCTGGGTCATTGCTGCCGGTTTGCTTCATTAAGGTGGTCCATCAAGGGGATGAAGATCCCAACGTATCATTGGCTTGTCCATGAGTCTATTGGTTTAGGTCCTTGAGTGGATACTTGCACCAAATCTCAGACGCTAACCCAACTATCAGTAAAAAATAAAAGCATCTAGAGTTGGTTTGAATATCTCTTTGTTTTGGAAGCACCTTACCATGTATCAAAAGGTCCTAGGCAGTAACAAACCAGAGACCTTTTTGGGATCTCTCCTTTCAGACATGTCTCAAAAACATGGAAACTCACCAAAAAGAATTGTTGTTTTTTTTTAAGATTAAGGTACAATTTACGGCCAAGGCTATGAACACCAAAGGAGATCCTAGCTGAAGGCCACGGAATTATTTTTGACTGTTTTGGGATATTCAGTTTCCGATATGTTTCAAAAATATTGAGACCTACCAAAAAGAACTAGAGTCCTTATATTAAAGTTCAAATTGTGAACCCAAACAATGACAGGCACTGAACTGGTTAAGGAGAGTGCCTCTGACTGTGGTGCTCCCCCCCCTGGTTCCCCCATGATTGGCTGCGCGCTTTTGCCTGCCCACTCACTTAATTGGTGGGCGGGGGTTAAAATGTTGCTGGTACATCAAGTAACCAATAGGGCCAGCAAGGGGTTATCCCAGCCCCTTCCTGTATGTATAAAACACAGGACGACGGGCAGCCAGCCCTCTTCCCCGCGGATATCTAGGTCCTGGAAGCGCTTGTTGCTAGTGCTATCTGGTGGGAGGTATGGCATCTGGTCGAGGCCCTGCGTTTGAGAGTGGAGCAGGACGGTGAGCACTGGCTACAGTCTCTGGTCGCGGAGCTCAGCGCTCACCTTTCCAGCTCCCAGCCGTCAGTTCCTGCGTCGCTGCCTGACCCTGTCCTCAGTCACCCGCCTGCTGATCCAGTCGCCACATCGCTGCTTCAGATACAGTCGGCGGCGATGGGTCAGCAAGGAGGTAGGCGGTGCCCACCGCGACTGCACGTTTTGAGAGGTAGGTTGAACCGCAGTGCTGCGCGGTACTTAACCCTATCAGCCCCGCAGCATTAGCTATGGGGAATAGGCAAAATAGTTCCTCTGCTGGGTCAGCAGAGGAGCTTGTTACACCACAGCCTGGGGGGGTGCAGTTTGGTCCCCGGATGGGGCTCATATGCCCGTGCCCCCTATGCAGGGGCAGCCACAATCATCAGGTGGCAATCATTCCCCGCTGCCCCCGCCGGATAGTCAGGCCCCAGGTAATACGGGGCTTGCTTCAGCCCCTCAGCCATACTCTGTAACCCAGAGTCAAGGGCATGAGGACCAAAATTTGGCTCCGGCTACTGCGGGACCTGGAATGAGCAGGGAGGTGTCATTGGCCTCTGGCTCGGTAGAGCAGTCACATAAGAGGAAGCAGGACAGGCGTAGGCGCCGGAGATCCTCTTCCTCGTATTCTTCATCCCCCCATTCACGCCGCAGGCACCACGCTCCAGATCGGCGTCGGAAGAAATCTAGGCATGCAAGATGTAGGTCATCATACCATAGGGGTTACAAATCTCGATCCTCGAGGCTTGGCTCTCCATCGTCGTCTTCTTCTGTGTCAAGCGCGTCTGAGAGCCCCGAGCAGCGTGTGCATCGTCCTCCTTCCGACCGCAGGGAGTCGAGGGCGCATTCAAGGACTTCCAGCTTAGTCAATCCAAGCGCACCTCCTGAGGCTCCAAGTCAGGGCATTAATTTACACAGGGCTTATCTGGGAGCTGGAGTTCCTCCGCCTATGGGAGTCCCTCCTCCGCCAGTGGATCTGGGTGAGTGTTCATTGGCTGGTGTTAAGAATGTGGATAACATTGCAATTATTTCTGAACTGAGGGCGTTGATCGGGCAATTGCCTGCCCCAGCTGGCGAGGCAAAGGAAGTTAATAGGGTCGATTCCTCACTAGCGGGGGTACATAAGGATGCCATGTTTTGTGGAGTTAGTGAGCTGGGTTCCCACATAGATGATGATACAAAGACTAAGATCTGGAACAATGAATACATTGATATTTGGGCGTTGATTTCGGTAGATCAACACACGGCTGACAAAGAACGGAGACCTGTTGAGAGGTTCTCGGATAGGGTTCGGCAAAAGGTGGCAAAAACCATGAATAACTGGTTGCAGGCTTTTGCCGTACTGGGTTGCATCATGGGGCAGAGGC
Source organism: Dendrobates tinctorius (assembly GCF_039654945.1). Classification (NCBI taxonomy): domain Eukaryota; kingdom Metazoa; phylum Chordata; class Amphibia; order Anura; family Dendrobatidae; genus Dendrobates; species Dendrobates tinctorius. Next base: position 26,204,997 of record NW_027361731.1, read on the forward strand.
ACCCAGAGCGGTGCTGGGAGTTGTTTATATATCAAGATATGATTTACAATTCCTCCAAGACTCATGGTGGTTCCGCCTGGTGGCGGTATGATGAAGAATTCCGGAGGCGTTTGGCTCTGCACCCAGAAATAGGGTGGGGGGTCAAAGCAACTGAGGTTTGGTTGCGTCTCATGATGACGCAAAAACAATACCCCTTTCCAGCAGCGGCTACTGGACAAGGCTCAACAGGCCCGAATTCAGTGGTCGTGCGAAGACCTGGTGCCTGTTGGTTGTGTAATGAGGGACACTGTAGATTTTATGGCCTCTGCAAATTCAAAGATGAATGCTCGGCGTGTATGGGATCCCACCCGGCTGCTAGGTGTCCCCGTCCCGCTGGAAAACTACCAGTTAAGCCGCAACAAACTGATCGGAAGGACACAGGTGAACGTGGTCGCGATGGGACCGTGGCTCGACCTGTATCCTAACAAAGAGGCAGCAGGTCAACTGCGGTTTGGTTTTTCATTTGTTTTTTTTATTCCGTTTAAATTGCAAAGCTCGCCTAGCTTTCCATCCAATTTGAAATCCGCGCGTGACCACCCAGAGGTTCTTCTTTCAAAAATTCAGAAGCTTTCGCTTGGCAGAATGACCGGCCCCTTTTCTTGTCCGCCTTTTCAAAATTTCAGGGTGTCACCTCTAGGTGTCGTCCTGAAAAAAGACCCGGTGTCACACCCCCGGATCCGGTCCCTTACCTGGGGGCCTCCGCCCCCCGGCGCGTCTCCGGGCAGCTTCCACGCCGCTCCCCATCTGCCTTTTCGGGGGATGCGGCGCGAGACGGGTCTGCGCATGCGCGCTTGCCCTTCCTCGGCTACAGGGCATCTTGGGAGCTCGTGACCCGGTGGCTCCGCCCCAATATGGCGGCGCCCACCGGGTATTTCTGGCCGGCGTCTATGCAGGTAAGACGCCTATTTGTCGTTCTCTGTGGCGCCTGCATTCTTTGCGCAGTGTCACCCTCGCCTCTCAGGTCCCTGTATCCTGTCTCCAGTGTACTCTGTGTCTCGGTCCTGTTTGCTGTCCGGCACCACCGTCTGTTGTCTGCCTGCTTCTCCCTGTCTCGTCTGTCTGTCCTGCCTGCCATCCTCCTTCGGTCCCTCTGTCACCCCGTCCTTGCCAGCTTCCTGTCCGTCCATCCGCTCCGCCTGTTCTGTGTCTCTGCTGTATCTACCTGCCCTGTGTCTCTGCTGTATCTACCTGCCCTGTGTCTCCCATCCTCATTTGTGTTCCTCTTCCTTTCAGCATCTGGCCCCGGTCCGTCCAGGCTTTTCCAGCTCATCTCAGCCTCCACAGTCCTCTGCTCCACCACCTTCTCTCCACCTTCACCCCGGTCTTCTTCAGATCCCTCCGGTATTCACCCTAAGCCGCCCCTTTGGTTTCCGGACGTTGTGGATCCATCTCCCTCGGGCCTGCCTGGGTCGCCCTCACACCCAGGGCTGTGGGGTACTCGGTACCAGGCCGGTGTCAGTGGGAATGTGTCACAGCAGCAGTGACTCGGTCCGTGGCCCTGGGCGCCCAATGTCAATGGTGGTTTGTAGTTAATGAAATAGAATAGTTCGTGATGCCACCTGTGGTGTTTGGCAAGCAAGATGTTAAGCCAACGCTGCGTGCAGATCCTCTGGGGCTGATGGTGTGTTGCAGCATAGATGGTATAGCTCCCCACAGGTGAAGCTGTAGCCCCAAGGCAGTGTGTAGGCGCAGGTAGTGTAAAGGATGATACCCAGATGTAGCGGTGCTGACGGTGTTGGCGCACAATGACTGGAAGACACCAGGGCTTGCAGTTTCAATGCTTTACTCACAGTTCTTGGTAACCACTGGTGCCCGCTTCCATGCCGTGTTCTCTGGGGCAGAGGCTCAATCAACCTCCCGGGCAAGTTAGGCTTCTCCTCTCCAACACTCCGCCAACATGTAAATTTCCTGAACGACTACTCTATTGCGCCTTTTAGTGTGAAGAGCTCCAGTACCGTGGTTACTCTGAAGTTCCTCCTGTCAGATGTTCCTAACAACTCTACTTGTATGACAGACAGCTGTAGCCTGATCAGGGACCTCCTGGATCCCGGCTCTCTATCCGTGTTGCTGTTGTGTCCCAAGTCTTGGATGGGAGAAGTGCATTTACAGCCAACTACTCCACCGGTGTCTGCTGCAGAACCATAAGTGTCCATACAACCTCGGGGACCGGGCCCCGGCCTTGCGCTGAGAACCTATAGGCAGGGTTCCTCTTCCAACCCACGTCTCCTCTCTGTTCTCCTACTCCTTCATTCCGCGCTGTTCCTTCTCTCTTATGGAAGCTTAGGTTGCAGTTCTACGTATTAATCCTTCTGTTCCTTTCCCGTGCCAGCTGGCTCAGGTTACTGAGGCAGCTGCAGCACTCCTTCCTCCATCCCTCTTCCAGGGATCCTCCTGTCTGAGTGACTTCCTACTCCTCTGACCTTCTGTCAGACTGAACCCTCAGACTGCCCTGTAATCCTACACTTTCCCACTCGTTTATATATCTCAACTCCACCCACCTCCCAGCACATCCAGTGTTCCATGCAGGGAACCACCAGAGGTGCTCTGCTACTCTCTAAGCACTGAGCCGCAATGTGGTTGTGCAGAACTACCCTGTTGTGTGGGGTGAAAGTGTTGGAGCGTGGAAAGGAGTTCTGTTATGAATGGAAACCGAGGAGGAAAAAAAGACAACAAGCTAAGTCTCAGAAAACCAGAGAAGTTGGTAACTCTTCAGATTGCAGATCCCTGAACTTACCCGCACAACTAGCAGCAGTCGTGGAGCGTTCCTACGTTGGTCCTAGACACCTCGTCACAACCGGAGAAATACATAAGCCTAAAGCAGGAAAAGAGGAAAACTAACTGTCCCAGAGCAGACCCCAAAGGAAAGACAGCCCTCCACATGTACTGAGGGTGAAACAAGATGAAAATACAAACAAAGGCAGGAAAATAGGCTGAGCAAACGATGGGGCCCGGCTAACTAAGAAGGACAGAAAAGGAAAGACACTGTCTGCAATCTGCCGAAAAAAACCTACAAAAATATTGTCCAGCACTTCTGATAGCAAAATTAACCCTGAAGTCACTAGACTTCTAAACCTATATCAGCACTCTGAAATATTCTGAGAGAGCAAAAAAGAGGCCAATCTAATAAGGAACAAAAAACAGATTGGCAAATACTGATTAATAGGAGTGGAATTTCAGCATAGCCCCAGCAGGGGCAGGCTGATTACACAAAAAACTGAATTGACCAACAAGCGCAAGTGTGAACATTAGCAAAAAACAAACTTAACTTGAGAAGACTGGAAGAGAGCTGAAGTCCAGGACCTGAGAAGCAGACTGATTCACCAGCATCGGGATAGGGCGTCGGCTGTCTTATATCCAGTCTGATACTCCAGAGATCCAATCGTTATCGTCTTCATCAGGTGGCAGATCACTACCACTTAAACCAACCGCACTACCTCCTGTCACCACCAGAGGGAGAACGGAAGGGGAACTCTCAACTGGTGGCGCAGAAAATGAGTTCATGACAGAGTTCCCACCTTACCTGGATGGTGGGGAACTACACCTTAGGAGAAGGTGCAGTACCTCTATGGCGACTGAGCCTCAGGGGCGCCACATATGCTTCCAGGACCATTGATGCCTCTCTCTTTGGGACTATCACCTGCCAAACCAGCTCATGAGTGCGGGCATTGATACTCCTCCGACACAGCTTTCCTTCATAAATGACCAGCCGACCTCTTTCCTTCCACAACTGCAGGGTTTCCTCAGGGGCATTCGACTCTGGGCGTGAGTCAGCTTGTGACAGTAGTTCCTTTACCAGGCGGACTGCTGGGTCATTATCCTGAGTTTCTGCCCTGTCAAGATGGGACAATGGATTTAGGGTGACCTCCTTCAAGTCAGACCGTCTGTTTCTCACTCCTTGAGCACGCTGGGCCGCAAGTGGCCGGTGGAAGGGAGGTAACTATTTCTTCAAGAGCCTCAGGGTCTTCTCCTGCATCTGGCAGATTAGGCATCCTGGACAGCGAATCAGCATTGGCATTCTTGTGCCCTGCTCGGTACTTGATGGTAAACTCATAGTTAGACAGCCGAGCCATCCATCGCTGCTCCAGTGCACCTAGTTTTGCAGTGTCCAAGTGAGTCAATGGGTTGTTGTCCGTAAAGACGGTAAACTTGGCTGAAGCTAGGTAATGCTTGAATCTTTCAGTGACAGCCCAGACTATGGCAAGGAACTCCAGCTTGAAGGAACTGTAGTTGTCTGGGTTCCTTTCAGTGGGACGAAGCTTCCTGCTGGCGTAGGAGATCACTCTTTCTTTGCCGTTCTGTACCTGTGACAGTACTGCTCCCAGTCTCACGTTGCTGGCATCAGTATACAACACAAAGGGCTTGTCATAATCTGGGCAGGCCAGAACTTCATCTCCTGTGAGAGCCATCTTTAGTCTGGTGAAGGACCTCTCCAACTCCTCAGTCCATTCAAATGTGGAATTCTTCTGCTTGGCTTTCTTGGACTGTCCTACCAGGAAATTTTGCATAGGAGTGGCTATTTCCGTGAAGCCTTTGATGAACCTTCGGTAGTAGCCTACCATCCCGAGGAATTGGCGTACTTCATGGCGGTTGCTGGGCTTCGGCCAGTCCCGAATGACTGTGACTTTGTCAGGATCTGGTGCCACACCTTCTGCACTCACTACATGACCAAGGTACTGTACCTTGGGCTTCAGGAGGTGGCATTTGGAAGGCTTCACCTTTTGGCCAAAATTGGACAAGGCTTCAAACACCTCAGCCAGGTGCTCCAGATGGTCCTCATAAGTCTTGGAGAAAACAATGACATCATCCAGGTACAACAGGACCGTCTCAAAGTTCATGTGTCCCAGGCAGCACTCCATCAGCCATTGAAATGTTCCTGGGGCGGTGCAGAGCCCGAATGGTATGTAGTTGAACTCACAGAGACCCATTGGGGTGCTAAATGCTGTTTTCTCTTTATCTGCATCTGCCACGGGAACCTGCCAATACCCACTAGTGAGATCCAAGGTGGAAAAGTAGTTATCAGTTTTAAGTGCAGCGAATGACTCTTCAATTCTGGGTAATGGGTAGGCGTCTTTATGTGTAATGCTGTTAATTTTCCTGTAATCAACACACATTCTCATGGTACCATCCCTTTTCTTTACAAAAACTATTGGAGCTGCCCGTGGGCTACAACTGTCTCTGATAACCCCAGCTTCCTTCATCTCTCTCAGCATCCCTTTTGCACATTGGTATTGTGTTGGGGGTATAGGCCGGTACCTTTCTTTTATGGGTGGATGATCTCCAGTGGGGATATGATGTTGAATCCCTTTTGCCTGCCCAAAATCTAGTGGGTGTTTACTGAATACCCGCTCATATTCTTGTGTCACTCTGTAAACCCCATTTTTCTGGTATGAAGGTGTAGAGTCAGTCCCCACCTGCAGTTGCTGGCACCACTCCTCCAGCTGCTTCACAGAGCCATTGTCCTCCACCTGATTGGATGAGACCAAGGGCTCTGCTGCCTGCAAAGAGTTGTTATTAACAGTGAGCAGCTTAGCAACTGAGGCATACCGAGGTATTGTGGCTTCCTCCTCCCCACAATTCAAAAGGCGTACAGGTACTCTCCCTTTACGTACATCCACCACCCCTCTGGCTGTCAGGACAGTGGGCCTGCTATCAGAGTATACTGGCTCTACCATTGCCTGGTAATCTTTTCCTCTGAGGGCTATGGCTGCCCGACACCAAATCAACATTTCACATCTGGGGGGTATTGCAATGGGGAAAGCATCACTCACTCTGACACTGCCAATTTCTCCGCCAGAGAGTTCTACCTGCTGTCTTTGCATCAGGGCCTTGATCTCTTTCTGCAGGACTCATTGTTCACTGGAACCAGCAGTCTCAGCCACCTGTTGCAACAAGACAATAACTTCGGAAAGACAGTTTTCAATTACATTTGTACCAAGAGTCATCATGGGATTACATTCACGTTGATCAATATCCACAACTAGCAGACCTTGAGATTTTAACTCCACCCTCCCCACTTTAACAGTAATTTCTTTACATCCCACTTGTGGTAAAGACTGACCATTACTGGCAACTACTGTCAGTTCATCAGTTGGGCCATGGGTGAGTTCAGAGTCAGCCTAATATCGCTTGTAGAGGATATATGGCATAGTGGTCACCTGGGAGCCAGTGTCCAGCAAAGCGTTCATGGGGATGTCGTCAATCACCACAGGAAGGACCGGTCTCCCTCCCACATACTTGGCTCGCCAGTTCCTTGGGCCTTGTGGTCCTACTCCTGGGGGTTGGCCCTCTGCCCCAGGGGTTGCTCGTTTAAAGGACAAAATCTTGCAAGACGACCTGCCTTGTAGCAGCGACGACAGATGGGACGTCCGTCCTGGTCATAGCGGTCGTTGTTCCTCCCTCGGAGTGGCGGGGTTCTCTTCCTCCGGAGCCACGGGACATCCTCTGGACTGGAAGCAAGCTGGATCTTCTCCTTGGAGGACACCTGCAGGGACTCCACGGTTTTAGTTAGTGCAGCCATACCCCTGGTCAACTCCTGGCCCTGAAGACGCAGCTCCTCAGTTGGATCTTTATCCAGAGTCTGTGCACCAGCCTCCACAGGGATGGAAGGGAAAGATATTGCTTCCTGGTGGTAGGTGATCGCTGGACGCCAAGGGGGCGCTGGACGGCTATCAGTTGATTCCTGCAGGACCCGAATAGCCCTGTCCCTAAAATCAGCAAAGTCCAGATCAGGGTTTTGCAGGGTTATGATGCGCAACTGCCCTCTGTGTGTACTGGATAGGAGTCCTTCAATGAACTGCTCCTTTAACAGTTTATCTTCCTCCTTCACACTGTCAGGATCAACTTGCTTAACTGCTCGCAGCGCCTTCTGCAGATTAAGAGCATAGTCCCTTATACTGTCCTGTGCCTTTTGCTTACATCCAAAGAATCGCATCTTGATTTCAGCTGCAGTGCGAGTGTCAAAGGTGCTTCTCAGCTTGGCTAGAATCTTGCTAACAGTCTCTTTACCAGTGTCCTGCCAGGCTTTCACTTCTCTCTGTGCTGCACCCGTGAGCTGTCCAATAAGGATGTTCACTTTCTGGCTTTCAGACAGAGGGTATACTTTAAACAAACTGCACAGTCTCTCTTTAAATTCACTCAGGGTATGTGACTCACCCGAGTCTTGCGGTAGCCAGGCCGCTCCTGGAAGGTAGGGCATAGACAGTGGCATTATGGGGACTGCTGCGGCGGGCGCTACTCCTTGCGGCGCTGAGGGGTTGGCGACGGCGTCCGCCGCTACATTGCTGCTCGGCACAGACATTCTCTTCCCCCCTAGTTAACGTTAGCCAGGGCCGGGGGTTGTGTGAGCTTACCGGCGGGCTCAAGCTCTCAGCTCCTCCCCTTCTCGCACGCTGTCCTCTCTTCCCGCGTTGCACTTCACTTCTTCGCGCTCTGCAGCAGGCTCCGCCCTTGAATGCCTGCCCCTTTTTCTTCCCGCGCACGCCAAACAGCGCTGCAATGACGGCAATTGGCGCCAATTTCACACACAGTCTTTTACACAAACACAGTCTATGGCACCCAGGACCCGGGGGGTACCGGGCTCCGTGATGCTGTTCATGACGCCAAGTTGGGTCGCCCTCCCAGGGCTGTGGGGTACTCGGTACCGGGCCGGTGTCAGCAGGATGTGTCACAGCAGCGGTGACCTGGTCTGTGGCCCTGGGCGCCCAATTAATAGGGGAGATTGTTAATGGAATAGTTCGTGACGCCACCTGTGGTGTTCGGCAAGTGAGATGTTAATCCGACGCTGCATGCTCCCCACAGATGAAGCTGTAGTCCCAGGGCAGTGTAGATGTGGTTGGCACGGGGATGTAGCAGTGCCGGAAGGGTAGGAAACAGGGTGCAAAGACACAGCAGGGTGCAATTTCTGTACCTTTACTTGGTAACTGCAGTCCAGGGTCCTGATTACAGATGGTACTGGAGCAGGCTAGCCTGGAAGCAGCTCAGGGATTCTCTCTCAGCAGATAGGCTGTGCAGTCTCCTTCCTAGCGCTTATTTGAGTGAAGTACTCCTAGTACTGAGTTACACTGAAGATCCTCCTAATTCTCTTCTACTAGCACTCCTCGTATGGCAGACAGCTGTAGCCGCTATTCCTCTCTTGGCTCACTCCGTGCTGTTGTGCCTCCGAGTCTTAGATGGGAGTAGGGCATTTACAGCCTCCTACTCCTCTGGTGTCTGTTGCAGGACCGTTAGTATCCGTACAACTGTGGAGACCAGGCTCCAGTTCATGCGCTCTCACTGTGAGGGAGCTCTCTTTCCTCAGCTCAACCTCCAGCTTTTCTCCACACGTCTGCACACGTGGACCTCCTCACACTACTGACCACTCCTTCCTCTTGGCTCTCAGAGAGCACTCCTCCCTTCAAATCCGGTTCAGAGTCCCCCCTGGTGGCCTGGAGTGGAACTGTGTTGCATGTATAGGTTAACTACGAGAGAGACCCTTTACTGCTTCCAAGCATGACATCACCCTCCCTGGAGGAAGGCAAAGTCACTGTGGCGGCCATACTCCTGGGGGCGCCACATTGGCAGATATTGAGCGTTTTCCTAGCTTTTTTCCGGAGTTACTGTTGGTGTGGTCCGAAATTGTCCCTAGAGCAGTGTGGCAAGGAGCCAGAGATGGAATGGCCATCGAACGGACCAGGAGGACAATCAACGCTCGCATCTCGAAGTTCGTGAGGGAGAAGTTTGGCATAGTCATCCGGCACAGACAGCTGGAGGGTGATAATGTGGGTCTTTTAAGGCCAGATGGAGTGCATTTGAATGATATTGGGCTCCATATTTTTCTATCTGGGCTTCAGGATGGTGTTGAGCAAGCGTTGTTGTTGATTGTTTGGGGTCGGAGTCCTGTTTGAAAAACAGGATCCTCCGTGGCGGTGAAAGGAAGAAAAGGCACAAAGTTACGGCTCGCTGGCTGACTTGCCTGTGAATTGACAGCAGGGCATTAGGCAGCGAGTGCGTTTTAATAAAGATAAGTGCCATTTAAATGGTTGTTTTAAAAGCATTTAATAAAGCTGTGACTGACCTTCACCCATCAACCTGGTTTATGAGTTTTATTTTGTTATAATAGAGTGGGGATTTGGAAGCGCGCCGGTGGGGTTTGGTTACAGGTCACCACAGTCATGATACTAACTGAAGGCCCAATACTATTTTTGACCTACTTGACTCTCTAACATGTCTCAAAAAGATCTCCTTAGATTAAGGTTTCCTAGCAATGCTCTGAACATAAAAAATGAGGCAAGCTGAAGTGCTCAAAATGTTTTGACCTTCTTGGGCTCTATGCTTTCTCACAGAGCTTTAGCGCAAAAAAATTAGCCTAGCTGCTGCCTAGCTGAAGTGCACAAAACAATTCAACCTTCTTGGGTTCTACACTTTTCTCAGAAATATAGAGAACCACGAAATAAACTGGTCTCCTTAGATAAAGGTATAATTCCCTAGCAAAGCTGTGAACTAAAATATGATCCTAATTGAAGGCCACAAATTTATTCTAGCTTCTTGGGATCTCCACCTTCTGACAATTCTCAAAAATATGAAAACCAACCAAAAAGAATGTTTCTTCTCTCATAAAGGTACAATTTCCTAGCGAAGCTGTGAACCAAAAAATAATCCTAACTGAAGGCCACAACATTTTTTTGACCTTCTCGGGATTTTCATTTTAACACTTCTCAAAAACATAGAAACCCACCAAAAAGGATGTTTCTTCGTAGATTAAGGTACAATTTCCCAGTGAAGCTGTGAACCGAAAACTGATTCTACCTGAAGGTCGCAGTTTATTTTTAACCTTTTTGGGATGTTCCCTGTAAGACTTGTCTAAAAAAATATGGAAACCCACCAAGAAGAACTGGTCTCCTTAGATAAAGGTCCAATTTCCTAGCGAAGCTGTTAGCTCTCGCTATAACTTGCAGTCATGCAGTTTAGCTGGTGACCCGCGGGCGGGTAGAATTACAGCTGACGTTCCCATTATTGGCCGTTCATTAGTGGTACTGATCTCCATGTCGTGCAGAGCTGCAGACTTCTCCTGTCAACGTGTCTGGTGCACTCTATTCCTCGACTGCGTGGGAGACTTGCCCAGAGCAGATCACGGGCACCGGACACGTCTGTCTGATGCCGACTCTCCCAGAACCAGTTTTTGGCTGTCGTCCGCATTTTCCCACAAATGTATAGAATTAAAAAAAAATGAAGTGAGGGCGACTCATGGAGGCTTAATCTACGGGAGACCCCAGGAGATCATGAATCCAAACAAATCACCGGGGTTGTGTTTCCTCCAGGCCATTCATTTCTGCTCACATAATGGGGGTTGTATGGCTTCTCCTTTCCCTCGGGACGAGAGTTAAAGGAACATTACGAAACGTAAGGATTGATTAACGCAAATACAAGAAACGAAAAATGTGGAGGATTTTCTGAAGATGACACCAATGGTGCCAAAATGTGAGTTTCCGTCTAGAATGGTTGTCAGGTCAGGACCAGCCATAAGGCAACCAAATCTGGCCACATCGGCAATTGACGTCGCTCTCAACTGGGCCTTATAAATGCTGAGTTGGTGAATACTGAGCAGAAACTCCCTTAGCGCCCTACAACAGTGCCACCCACATTGTGTTCTCTAGTCTCTGTAATGCAGGCAGTGCTCCCATAGTACCACTAAGTCCAGTGCCCTATTACCCAGGCCAGACATAGTGCCCTCATCACTGATGCAGGCCATGTTATACTGCAGACAGTCATAATGTTCTCACAGTAGAGATAGTGCCCCCGTAATAAGAAATCACACTGTATCCACACAAGTACAAGATACAAAGCCTTTTTAACCCCATAAAACCACTCGCAGTGACCCCACAACTCTAACACAAAAGTGCCTCTGTATCAGTGTAACAGAACCTTCACTCTAGAACCAGTCACAATGGCCACCACAAAAAATTAACTGCCACATTTCCTCAATAACATTACATCCACAGTGATCTCATAACATAACATCAACAGTACCCGAATAACATTACATCCACAGTGCTCTCATAACATACCATCCACAGTGCTCCCATAACATTACATCCACAATGCTCTCATAACATTACATCCACATTGCTCCCATAACAATACATCTACAGTGCTACATAACATTACATCCACATTGCCCCATAACATTACATCCACAGTGCTCCCATAGTATTACAACCACAGTTCTCTCATAATATAATATCGACAGTGCTCCCATAACATTACATCCACAGTACCCCAATAACTTTACATCCACAGTACCCCAATAATATTACATCCACAGTAGCATAACCTTACATCCATAGTGCTCCCATAACATTACATCCACAGTGCCCCATATCATTACATCCACAGTGCTCCCATAACATTGCATCCACACTGTTCCATAACATTGCATCCACAGCGCTCCCATAACATTACATCCACAGCGCTCCCATAACATTACATCCACAGTGTCCCCATAACATTACATCCACAGTTCCCCATAACATTACATCCACAGTGTTCCCATAACATTACATCCACAGTGCTCCATAACATTGCAACAACAGTGCTCCATAACATTACATCCACAGTGCTCCATAACATTACATCCACAGTGTCCCCATAACATTACATCCACAGTGCTCCAATAACATTACATCCACAGTGCTCCCATAACATTACATCCACAGTGCTCCATAACATTGCAACAACAGTGCTCCATAACATTACATCCACAGTGCTCCATAACATTACATCCACAGTGTCCCCATAACATTACATCCACAGTGCTCCAATAACATTACATCCACTGTACCATAACATTACATCCATAGTGCTCCCATAACATTACATCCACAGAGCCCCATAACATTACATCCACAGTGTCCCCATAACATTACCTCCACAGTGACTCAAAACATTACATCCACAGTGTCCCCATAACATTACATCCACAGTGCTCCATAACATTACATCCACAGTGCTCCATAGCATTATATCCACAGTGCTCCATAACATTACATCCACAGTGTCCCCATAACATTACATCCACAGTGACTCATAACATTACATCCACAGTGCTCCATAACATTACATCCACAGCGCTCCATAACATTACATCCACAGTGACCCACAACATTACATCCACAGTGCTCCAAAACATTACATCCACAGTGCTCCACAACACTACATCCACAGTGTCCCCATAACATTACATCCAAAGAGACCCATAACATTACATCCACCGTGACCCATAACATTACATCCACAGTGATCCATAACATTACATCCACAGTGTCCCCATAACACTACATCCACAGTGCTCCATAACATTACATCCACAGCGCTCCATAACATTATATCCACAGTGACCCCCATAACATTACATCCACAGTGCCCCATAACATTACATCCACAGTGTCCCCAAAACATTACATCCACCGTGACCCATAACATTACATCCACAGTGTCCCCATAACATTACATCCACAGTGACCCATAACATTACATCCACAGTGTCCCCATAACATTACATCCATAGTGTCCTCGTAACATTACATCCAGAGTGACCCATAACACTACATCCACAGTGACCCATAACATTACATCCACAGTGCTCAATAACATTACATCCACAGTGTCCCCATAACATTACAACCACAGTGCTCCATAACATTACATCCACCGTGACCCATAACATTACATCCACAGTGTCCCCATAACATTACATCCACAGTGCTTCATAACATTACATCCACAGTGTCCCCATAACATTACATCCACAGTGACCCATAAAATTACATCTACAGTGCTCCATAACATGACACCACAGTGACCCATAACATTACATCCACAGTGCTCCATAACATTACATCCATAGTGCTCTATAACATTACATACACAGTGCTCAATAACATTACATCCACAGTGTCCCCATAACATTACATCCACAGTGCTCCATAACATTACATCCACAGTGTCCCCATAACATTACATCCACAGTGACCCATATCATTACATCCACAGTGCTCCATAACATTACATCCACAGTGACCCATAACATTACATCCACAGTGCTCCATAACATTACATCCACAGTGCTCCACAACATTACATCCACAGTGCTCCACAACATTACATCCACAGTGTCCCCATAACACTACATCCAAAGAGACCCATAACATTACATCCACCGTGACCCATAACATTACATCCACAGTGACCCATAACATTACATCCACAGTACTCCATAACATTACATACACAGTGTCCCCATAACACTACATCCACAGTGCTCCATAACATTACATTCACAGTGCTCCATAACATTATATCCACAGTGACCCCCATAACATTACATCCACAGTGCCCCATAACATTACATCCACAGTGTCCCCATAACATTACATCCACAGTGTCCCCATATCATTACATCCACAGTGTCCCCATAACATTACATCCACAGTGCTCCACAACATCACATTCACAGTGCTCCCATAACATTATATGCACAGTGCTCCATAACATTACATCCACAGTGCCCCATAACATTACATCCACAGTGCTCCATAATATTGCATCCACAGTGACCCATAACATTACATCCACAGTGCTCCATAATATTACATCCACAGTGCTCCATAACATTACATCCACAGTATCCCCATAACATTACATCCACAGTGCTCCATAACATTGCATACAGAGTGCTCCATAACACTACATCCACATTGTCCCCATAACATTACATCCACAGTGACCCATTACATTACATCTACAGTGACCCATAACATTACATCCACAGTGCTCAATAACATTACATCCACAGTGTCCCCATAACATTACATCCACAGTGACCCATAACATTACATCCACAGTGTCCCCATAACATTACCTCCTCTGTGACCCATAGCATTACATCCACAGTGTCCCCATAACATTACATCCACAGTGCTCCATAACATTACATCCACAGTGCTCCATAACATTACATCCACAGTGTCCCCATAACATTACATCCACAGTGACCCATAATATTACATCCACAGTGTCCCCATAACATTATACCCACAGTGACGCCATAACATTACATCCACAGTGCTCCATAACATTACATCCACAGTAACCCATAACATTACATCCACAGTGCTCCATAAAATTACATCCACAGTGCTCCCATAACATTACATCCACAGTCCTCCATAACATTACATTCACAGTGTTCCATAACATCACATCCACAGTGCTCCATAACATTACATCCACAGTGCCACATAACATTGCATCCACAGAGCTCCATAACATTATATACACAGTGCTCCACAACATCACATCCACAGTGCTCCCATAACATTATATCCACAGTGCCCCATAACATATCCACAGTGCTCCATAACATTACATCCACAGTGACCCATAGCATTACATCCACAGTGCTCCATAACATTACATCCACAGTGCTCCATAAAATGACATCTACAGTGCTCCATAACATTACATTCACAGTGCTCCATAACATTACATCCACAGTGCACCATAACATTATATCCACATTGCCCCATAGCATTACATCCACAGTGCTCCATAACATTACATCCACAGTGCTCCATAACATTGCATCCACAGTGCTCCATAACATTATATCCACAGTGCTCCACAACATCACATCCACAGTGCTCCCATAACATTATATCCACAGTGCTCCATAACATTACATCCACAGTGCCCCATAACATTACATCCACAGTGACCCACAGCATTACATCCACAGTGCTCCATAACATTACATCCACGGTGCTCCATAAAATGACATCTACAGTGCTCCATAAAATGACATCCACAGTGACCCATAGTATTACATTCACAGTGCTCCCTAACATTACATCAACAGTGTCCCCATAACATTACATCCACCGTGCTCCATAACACTACATCCACATTGTCCCCATAACATTATATCCGCAGTGCTCCATAACATTACATCCACAGTGACCCATAGCATTACATCCACAGTGCTCCATAACATTACATCCACAGTGTCCCCATAACATTACATCCACAGTGCCCCATAACATTGCAACCAAAGTGCTCCATAACATTATATCCACAGTGCTCCACAACATCACATCCACAGTGCTCCCATAACATTATATCCACAGTGCTCCATAACATTACATCCACAGTGCCCCATAACATTACATCCACAGTGCTCCATAATATTACATCCACAGTGATCCATAACATTATATCCACAGTGCTCCATAATATTACATCCACAGTGCTCCATAACATTACATCCACAGTGTCCCCATAACATTACATCCACAGTGCTCCATAACATTACATACACAGTGCTCCATAACATTATATCCACAGTGCTCCCATAACATTACATCCACAGTGCTCCATAATATTACATCCACAGTGCTCCATAACATTATATCCACAGTGTCCCCATAACATTACATCCACAGTGCTCCATAACACTGCATTCACATTGTCCCCATAACATTACCTCCACAGTGACCCATAACATTACATCTACAGTGAACCATAACATTACTTCCACAGTGCTCCATAAAATTATATCCACAGTGTCCCCATAACATTACATCCACAGTGACCCATAACATTACATCCACAGTGACCCATAACATTACATCCACAGTGCTCCATAACATTACATCCATAGTGTCCCCATAACATTACCTCTACAGTGACCCATAACATTACATCCACATTGTCCCCATAACATTACATCCACAGTGCTCCATAACATTACATCCACATTGACCCATAGCATTACATCCACAGTGACCCATAACATTACATCCACAGTGCCCCATAACATTATATCCACAGTGCTCCATAACATTACATTCACAGTGCTCCATAACATTATATCCACAGTGACCCCCATAACATTACATCCACAGTGCCCCATAACATTACATCCACAGTGTCCCCATAACATTACATCCACAGTGTCCCCATAACATTACATCCACAGTGACCCATAACATTACATCCACAGTGACCCATATCATTAAATTCACAGTGCTCAATATCATTACATCCACAGTGTCCCCATAACATTACATCCACAGTGTCCCCATAACATTTCATCCACAGTGCTCCATAACATTACATCCACAGTGCTCCTTAACATTACATCCGCAGTGTCCCCATAACATTACATCCACAGTGACCCATAACATTACATCCACCGTGCTCCATAAAATGACATCTACAGTGCTCCATAACATGACATCCACAGTGACCCATAACATTACATCCACAGTGCTCCATAATATTACATCCGCAGTGCTGCATAACATTACATCCACAGTGTCCCATAGCATTACATCCACAGTGCTCCATAACATTACATCCACAGTGCTCCATAAAATGACATCTACAGTGCTCCATAACATGACATCCACAGTGACCCATAATATTACATCCACAGTGCTCAATAACATTACATCCACAGTGTCCCCATAACATTACATCCACAGTGCTCCATAGCACTACATCCACATTGTCCCAATAACATTACATCCACAGTGCTCCATAACATTACATCCACAGTGTCCCCATAACATTACATCCACAGTGCTCCATAACATTACATCCACAGTGCTCCATAGCATTACATCCACAGTGCTCCATAACATTACATCCACAGTGTCCCCATAACATTACATCCACAGTGACTCATAACATTACATCCACAGTGCTCCATAACATTACATCCACAGTGCTCCATAACATTACATCCAGAGTGACCCACAACAGTACATCCACAGTGCTCCATAACATTACATCCACAGTGCTCCATAACACTACATCCACATTGTCCCCATAACATTACATCCACAGTGACCCATTACATTACATCTATAGTGACCCATAACATTACACCCACAGTGCTCAATAACATTACATCCACAGTGTCCCCATAACATTACATCCACAGTGACCCATAACATTACATCCACAGTGTCCTCATAACATTACCTCCACAGTGACCCATAGCATTACCTCCACAGTGTCCCCATAACATTACATCCACAGTGCTCCATAACATTACATCCACAGTGCTCCATAACATTACATCCACAGTGTCCCCATAACATTACATCTACAGTGACCCATAACATTACATCCACAGTGTCCCCATAACATTACACCCACAGTGACCCCATAACATTACATCCACAGTGCTCCATAACATTACATCCACAGTGACCCATAACATTACATCCACAGTGCTCCATAACATTACATCCACAGTGCCACATAACATTGAATCCACAGAGCTCCATAACATTATATCCACAGTGCTCCACAACATCACATCCACAGTGCTCCCATAACATTATATCCACAGTGCACCATAACATTACATCCACAGTGACCCATAGCATTACATCCACAGTGCTCCATAACATTACATCCACAGTGCTCCATAACATTACATCCACAGTGCTCCATAAAATGACATCTACAGTGCTCCATAACATTACATCCACAGTGCTCCCATAACATTACATCCACAGTGCTCCATAACATTACATTGACAGTGCTCCATAACATTACATCCACAGTGACCCATAACAGTACATCCACAGTTTGCCATAACATTACATCCACAGTGCTCCATAACATTGCATCCACAGTGCTCCATAACATTATATCCACAGTGCTCCACAACATCACATCCACAGTGCTCCCATAACATTATATCCACAGTGCTCCATAACATTACATCCACAGTGCCCCATAACATATCCACAGTGCTCCATAACATTACATCCACAGTGACCCACAGCATTACATCCACAGTGCTCCATAACATTACATCCACGGTGCTCCATAAAATGACATCTACAGTGCTCCATAAAATGACATCCACAGTGACCCATAACATTACATCCACAGTGATCCATACTATTACATCCACAGTGCTCCATAACATTACATCAACAGTGTCCCCATAACATTACATCCACAGTGCTCCATAACACGACATCCACATTGTCCCCATAACATTACATACGCAGTGCTCCATAACATTACATCCACAGTGACCCATAGCATTACATCCACAGTGCTCCATAACATTACATCCACAGTGTCCCCATAACATTACATCCACAGTGCCCCATAACATTGCATCCAAAGTGCTCCATAACATTATATCCACAGTGCTCCACAACATCACATCCACAGTGCTCCCATAACATTATATCCACAGTGCTCCATAACATTACATCCACAGTGCCCCATAACATTACATCCACAGTGCTCCATAATATTACATCCACAGTGATCCATAACATTATATCCACAGTGCTCCATAATATTACATCCACAGTGCTCCATAACATTACATCCACAGTGTCCCCATAACATTACATCCACAGTGCTCCATAACATTACATACACAGTGCTCCATAACATTATATCCACAGTGCTTCCATAACATTACATCCACAGTGCTCCATAATATTACATCCACAGTGCTCCATAACATTATATCCACAGTGTCACCATAACATTACATCCACAGTGCTCCATAACACTACATTCACATTGTCCCCATAACATTACATCCACAGTGCTCCATAACATTACATCCACAGTGACACATAGCATTACATCCACAGTGCTCCATAACATTACATCCACAGTGTCCCCATAACATTACCTCCACAGTGGCCCATAACATTACATCCACAGTGAACCATAACATTACTTTCACAGTGCTCCATAACATTATATCCACAGTGTCCCCATAACATTACTTCCACAGTGACCCATAACATTACATCCACAGTGACCCATAACATTACATCCACAGTGCTCCATAACATTACATCCATAGTGTCCCCATAACATTACCTCCACAGAGACCCATAACATTACATCCACAGTGTCCCCATAACATTACATCCACAGTGCTCCATAACATTACATCCACATTGACCCATAGCATTACATCCACAGTGACCCATAACATTACATCCACAGTGCCCCATAACATTATATCCACAGTGCTCCATAACATTACATTCACAGTGCTCCATAACATTATATCCACAGTGACCCCCATAACATTACATCCACAGTGCCCCATAACATTACATCCACAGTGTTCCCATAACATTATATCCACAGTGTCCCCATAACATTACATTCACAGTGCTCAATATCATTACATCCACAGTGTCCCCATAACATTACATCCACAGTGTCCCCATAACATTTCATGCACAATGCTCCATAACATTACATCCACAGTGACCCATAGCATTACATCCACAGTGCTCCATAACATTACATCCACAGTGTCCCCATAACATTACATCCACAGTGACCCATAAAATTTCATCTACAGTGCTCCATAACATGACATCTACAGTGACCCATAACATTACATCCACAGTGCTCCATAATATTACATCCACAGTGCTCCATAACATTACATCTACAGTGCTCCATAACATTACATCCACAGTGCTCCATAACATTACATACACAGTGCTCCATCACATTACATCCACAGTGCTCCATCACATTACATCCACAGTGCTTCATAACATTACATCCACAGTGTCCCCATAACATTACATCCACAGTGACCCATAGCATTACATCCACAGTGCTCCTTAACATTACATCCGCAGTGTCCCCATAACATTACATCCACAGTGCTCCATAAAATGACATCTACAGTGCTCCATAACATGACATCCACAGTGACCCATAACATTACATCCACAGTGCTCCATAATATTACATCCGCAGTGCTCCATAACATTACATCCACAGTGTCCCATAGCATTACATCCACAGTGCTCCATAACATTACATCCACAGTGCTCCATAAAATGACATCTACAGTGCTCCATAACATGACATCCACAGTGACCCATAATATTACACCCACAGTGCTCCATAACATTACATCCACAGTGTCCCCATAACATTACATCCACAGTGCTCCATAGCACTACATCCACATTGTCCCCATAACATTACATCCACAGTGCTCCATAACATTACATCCACAGTGTCCCCATAACATTACATCCACAGTGCTCCATAGCACTACATCCACATTGTCCCCATAACATTACATCCACAGTGCTCCATAACATTACATCCACAGTGACCCATAGCGTTACATCCACAGTGCTCCATAACATTACATCCACAGTGTCCCCATAACATTACATCCACAGTGTCCCCATAACATTACATCCACAGTGCCCCATAACATTGCATCCAAAGTTCTCCATAACATTATATCCACAGTGCTCCACAACATCACATCCACAGTGCTCCCATAACATTATATACACAGTGCTCCAGAACATTACATCCACAGCGCCCCATAACATTACTTCCACAGTGCTCCATAATATTACATCCACAGTGACCCATAACATTACATCCACAGTGCTCCATAATATTACATCCACAGTGCTCCATAACATTACATCCACAGTGTCCCTATAACATTACATCCACAGTGCTCCATAACATTACATACACAGTGCTCCAAAACATTACATCCACAGTGTCCCCATAACATTACATCCACAGTGCTCCATAACACTACATCCACATTGTCCCCATAACATTACATCCACAGTGCTCCATAACATTACATCCACAATGTCCCCATAACATTACATCCAAAGTGACCCATAACATTACATCTACAGTGACCCATAACATTACATCCACAGTGCGCAATAACATTACATCCACAGTAACCCATAACATTACATCCACAGTGTCCCCATAACATTACATCCACAGTGAACCATAACATTACTTTCACAGTGCTCCATAACATTATATCCACAGTGTCCCCATAACATTACATCCACAGTGACCCATAACATTACATCCACAGTGACCCATAACATTACATCCACAGTGCTCCATAACATTACATCCATAGTGTCCCCATAACATTACCTCCACAGAGACCCATAACATTACATCCACAGTGTCCCCATAACATTACATCCACAGTGCTCCATAACATTACATCCACATTGACCCATAGCATTACATCCACAGTGACCCATAACATTACATCCACAGTGCCCCATAACATTATATCCACAGTGCTCCATAACATTACATTCACAGTGCTCCATAACATTATATCCACAGTGACCCCCATAACATTACATCCACAGTGCCCCATAACATTACATCCACAGTGTTCCCATAACATTACATCCACAGTGCCCCATAGCATTACATCCACAGTGCTCCATAACATTACATCCACAGTGTCCCCATAACATTACATCCACAGTGACCCATAAAATTTCATCTACAGTGCTCCATAACATGACATCTACAGTGACCCATAACATTACATCCACAGTGCTCCATAATATTACATCCACAGTGCTCCATAACATTACATCTACAGTGCTCCATAACATTACATCTACAGTGCTCCATAACATTACATCCACAGTGCTCCATAACATTACATACACAGTGCTCCATCACATTACATCCACAGTGCTTCATAACATTACATCCACAGTGTCCCCATAATATTACATCCACAGTGACCCATAGCATTACATCCACAGTGCTCCTTAACATTACATCCGCAGTGTCCCCATAACATTACATCCAGTGACCCATAACATTACATCCACAGTGCTCCATAAAATGACATCTACAGTGCTCCATAACATGACATCCACAGTGACCCATAACATTACATCCACAGTGCTCCATAATATTACATCCGCAGTGCTCCATAACATTACATCCACAGTGTCCCATAGCATTACATCCACAGTGCTCCATAACATTACATCCACAGTGCTCCATAAAATGACATCTACAGTGCTCCATAACATGACATCCACAGTGACCCATAATATTACATCCACAGTGCTCCATAACATTACATCCACAGTGTCCCCATAACATTACATCCACAGTGCTCCATAGCACTACATCCACATTGTCCCCATAACATTACATCCACAGTGCTCCATAACATTACATCCACAGTGTCCCCATAACATTACATCCACAGTGCTCCATAGCACTACATCCACATTGTCCCCATAACATTACATCCACAGTGCTCCATAACATTACATCCACAGTGACCCATAGCGTTACATCCACAGTGCTCCATAACATTACATCCACAGTGTCCCCATAACATTACATCCACAGTGTCCCCATAACATTACATCCACAGTGCCCCATAACATTGCAACCAAAGTTCTCCATAACATTATATCCACAGTGCTCCACAACATCACATCCACAGTGCTCCCATAACATTATATACACAGTGCTCCAGAACATTACATCCACAGCGCCCCATAACATTACTTCCACAGTGCTCCATAATATTACATCCACAGTGACCCATAACATTACATCCACAGTGCTCCATAATATTACATCCACAGTGCTCCATAACATTACATCCACAGTGCTCCATAACATTACATCCACAGTGTCCCTATAACATTACATCCACAGTGCTCCATAACATTACATACACAGTGCTCCATAACATTACATCCACAGTGTCCCCATAACATTACATCCACAGTGCTCCATAACACTACATCCACATTGTCCCCATAACATTACATCCACAGTGCTCCATAACATTACATCCACAATGTCCCCATAACATTATATCCACAGTGACCCATAACATTACATCTACAGTGACCCATAACATTACATTCACAGTGCGCAATAACATTACATCCACAGTAACCCATAACATTACATCCACAGTGTCCCCATAACATTACATCCACAGTGACCCATAGCATTACATCCACAGTGCTCCATAACATTACATCCACAGTGTCCTCATAACATTACCTCCACAGTGACCCATAACATTACATCCACAGTGTCCCCATAACATTACATCCACAGTGCTCCATAACATTACATCCACAGTGTCCCCATAACATTACATCCACAGTGCCCCATAACATTACATCCAAAGTGCTCCATAACATTATATCCACAGTGCTCCACAACATCACATCCACAGTGCTCCCATAACATTAAATCCACAGTGTTCCATAACATTACATCCACAGTGCCCCATAACATTACATCCACAGTGTTCCATAATATTACATCCACAGTGATCCATAACATTATATCCACAGTTCTCCATAATATTACATCCACAGTGCTCCATAACATTACATCCACAGTGTCCCCATAACATTACATCCACAGTGATCCATAACATTATATCCACAGTGCTCCATAATATTACATCCACAGTGCTCCATAACACTACATCCACATTGTCCCCATAACATTACATCCACAGTGCTCCATAACATTACATCCACAATGTCCCCATAACATTACATCCACAGTGACCCATAACATTACATCTACAGTGACCCATAACATTACATCCACAGTGCGCAATAACATTACATCCACAGTAACCCATAACATTACATCCACAGTGTCCTCATAACATTACATCCACAGTGACCCATAGCATTACATCCACAGTGTCCTCATAACATTACCTCCACAGTGACCCATAACATTACATCCACAGTGTCCCCATAACATTATATCCACAGTGCTCCACAACATCACATCCACAGTGCTCCCATAACATTAAATCCACAGTGCTCCATAACATTACATCCACAGTGCCCCATAACATTACATCCACAGTGTCCCCATAACATTACATCCACAGTGCTCCATAACACTACATCCACATTGTCCCCATAACATTACATCCACAGTGCTCCATAACATTATATCCACAATGTCCCCATAACATTACATCCACAGTGACCCATAACATTATATCCACAGTGACCCATAACATTACATCTACAGTGACCCATAACATTACATCCACAGTGCGCAATAACATTACATCCACAGTAACCCATAATATTACATCCACAGTGTCCCCATAACATTACATCCACAGTGACCCATAGCATTACATCCACAGTGCTCCATAACATTACATCCACAGTGTCCTCATAACATTACCTCCACAGTGACCCGTAACATTACATCCACAGTGTCCCCATATCATTACATCCACAGTGCCCCATAACATTGCATCCAAAATGCTCCATAACATTATATCCACAGTGCTCCACAACATCACATCCACAGTGCTCCCATAACATTAAATCCACAGTGCTCCATAACATTACATCCACAGTGCCCCATAACATTACATCCACAGTGTTCCATAATATTACATCCACAGTGATCCATAACATTGTATCCACAGTGCTCCATAATATTACATCCACAGTGCTCCATAACATTACATCCACAGTGTCCCCATAACATTACATCCACAGTGCTCCATAACATTACATACACAGTGCTCCATAACATTATATCCACAGTGCTCCCATAACATTACATCCACAATGCTCCATAATATTACATCCACAGTGCTCCATAACACTACATTCACATTGTCCCCATAACATTACATCCACAGTGCTCCATAACATTACATCCAGTGTCCCCATAACAGTACATCCACAGTGACCCATAACATTACATCTACAGTGACCCATAACATTACATCCACAGTGCTCAATAACATTACATCCAAAGTGTCCCCATAACATTACCTCCACAGTGACCCATAACATTACATCCACAGTGAACCATAACATTACTTCCACAGTGCTCCATAACATTATATCCACAGTGCCCCCATAACATTACATCCACAGTGACCCATAACATTACATCCACAGTGACCCATAACATTACATCTACAATGCTCCATAGCATTACATCCATAGTGTCCCCATAACATTACCTCCACAGTGACCCATAACGTTACATCCACAGTGTCCCCATAACATTACATCCACAGTGCTCCATAACATTACATCCACATTGACCCATAGCATTACAGCCACAGTGCTCCATAACATTACATCCACAGTGTCCCCATAACATTACATCCACAGTGACCCATAACATTACATCCACAGTGCCCCATAACATTATATCCACAGTGCTCCATAACATTACATTCACAGTGCTCCATAACATTATATCCACAGTGACCCCCATAACATTACATCCACAGTGCCCCATAACATTACATCCACAGTGTCCCCATAACATTACATCCACAGTGTCCCCATAACATTACATCCACCATAATCGATAACATTACATCCACAGTGACCCATAACATTACATCCACAGTGACCCATATCATTACATTCACAGTGCTCAATAACATTACATACACAGTGTTTCCTCATAACATTACATCCACAGTGTCCCCATAACATTTCATCCACAGTGCTCCATAACATTACATCCACAGTGACCCATAACATTACATCCACAGTGACCCATATCATTACATTCACAGTGCTCAATAACATTACATCCACAGTGTCCCCATAACATTACATCCACAGTGTCCCCATAACATTTCATCCACAGTGCTCCATAACATTACATCCACAGTGACCCATAACATTACATCCACAGTGCGCAATAACATTACATCCACAGTAACCCATAGCATTACATCCACAGTGTCCCCATGACATTACATCCACAGTGACCCATAACATTACATCCACAGTGCTCCATAACATTACATCCACAGTGTCCTCATAACATTACCTCCACAGTGACCCATAACATTACATCCACAGTGTCCACATAACATTACATCCATAGTGCTCCATAAAATTACATCCACAGTGTCCCCATAACATTTCATCCACAGTGCTCCATAACATTACATCCACAGTGACCCATAACATTACATCCACAGTGCGCAATAACATTACATCCACAGTAACCCATAACATTACATCCACAGTGTCCCCATGACATTACATCCACAGTGACCCATAGCATTACATCCACAGTGCTCCATAACATTACATCCACAGTGTCCTCATAACATTACCTCCACAGTGACCCATAACATTACATCCACAGTGTCCCCATAACATTACATCCATAGTGCTCCATAACATTACATCCACAGTGCTCCCTAACATTACATCCACAGTGCCCCATAACATATCCACAGTGCTCCATAACATTACATCCACAGTGACCCACAGCATTACATCCACAGTGCTCCATAACATTACATCCACGGTGATCCATACTATTACATCCACAGTGCTCCATAACATTACATCCACAGTGTCCCCATAACATTACATCCACAGTGCTCCATAACACTACATCCACATTGTCCCCATAACATTACATACGCAGTGCTCCATAACATTACATCCACAGTGACCCATAGCATTACATCCACAGTGCTCCATAACATTACATCCACAGTGCCCCATATCATTGCATCCAAAGTGCTCCATAACATTATATCCACAGTGCTCCACAACATCACATCCACAGTGCTCCCATAACACTATATCCACAGTGCTCCATAACATTACATCCACAGTGCCCCATAACATTACATCCACAGTGTTCCATAATATTACATCCACAGTGATCCATAACATTATATCCACAGTGCTCCATAATATTACATCCACAGTGCTCCATAACATTATATCCACAGTGTCCCCATAACATTATATCCACAGTGCTCCATAACATTACATACACAGTGCTCCATAACATTATATCCACAGTGCTCCCATAACATTACATCCACAGTGCTCCATAATATTACATCCACAGTGCTCCATAACATTATATCCACAGTGTCCCCATAACATTACATCCACAGTGCTCCATAACACTACATTCACATTGTCCCCATAACATTACATCCACAGTGCTCCATAACATTACATCCACAGTGACACATAGCATTACATCCACAGTGCTCCATAACATTACATCCACAGTGTCCCCATAACATTACCTCCACAGTGGCCCATAACATTACATCCACAGTGAACCATAACATTACTTTCACAGTGCTCCATAACATTATATCCACAGTGTCCCCATAACATTACATCCACAGTGACCCATAACATTACATCCACAGTGACCCATAACATTACATCCACAGTGCTCCATAACATTACATCCATAGTGTCCCCATAACATTACCTCCACAGAGACCCATAACATTACATCCACAGTGTCCCCATAACATTACATCCACAGTGCTCCATAACATTACATCCAAAGTGCTCCATAACATTATATCCACAGTGCTCCACAACATCACATCCACAGTGCTCCCATAACATTATATCCACAGTGCTCCATAACATTACATCCACAGTGCCCCATAACATTACATCCACAGTGCTCCATAATATTACATCCACAGTGATCCATAACATTATATCCACAGTGCTCCATAATATTACATCCACAGTGCTCCATAACATTACATCCACAGTGTCCCCATAACATTATATCCACAGTGCTCCATAACATTACATACACAGTGCTCCATAACATTATATCCACAGTGCTCCCATAACATTACATCCACAGTGCTCCATAATATTACATCCACAGTGCTCCATAACATTATATCCACAGTGTCCCCATAACATTACATCCACAGTGCTCCATAACACTACATTCACATTGTCCCCATAACATTACATCCACAGTGCTCCATAACATTACATCCACAGTGACACATAGCATTACATCCACAGTGCTCCATAACATTACATCCACAGTGTCCCCATAACATTACCTCCACAGTGGCCCATAACATTACATCCACAGTGAACCATAACATTACTTTCACAGTGCTCCATAACATTATATCCACAGTGTCCCCATAACATTACATCCACAGTGACCCATAACATTACATCCACAGTGACCCATAACATTACATCCACAGTGCTCCATAACATTACATCCATAGTGTCCCCATAACATTACCTCCACAGAGACCCATAACATTACATCCACAGTGTCCCCATAACATTACATCCACAGTGCTCCATAACATTACATCCACATTGACCCATAGCATTACATCCACAGTGACCCATAACATTACATCCACAGTGCCCCATAACATTATATCCACAGTGCTCCATAACATTACATTCACAGTGCTCCATAACATTATATCCACAGTGACCCCCATAACATTACATCCACAGTGCCCCATAACATTACATCCACAGTGTTCCCATAACATTACATCCACAGTGTCCCCATAACATTACATTCACAGTGCTCAATATCATTACATCCACAGTGTCCCCATAACATTACATCCACAGTGTCCCCATAACGTTTCATGCACAATGCTCCATAACATTACATCCACAGTGACCCATAGCATTACATCCACAGTGCTCCATAACATTACATCCACAGTGTCCCCATAACATTACATCCACAGTGACCCATAAAATTTCATCTACAGTGCTCCATAACATGACATCTACAGTGACCCATAACATTACATCCACAGTGCTCCATAATATTACATCCACAGTGCTCCATAACATTACATCTACAGTGCTCCATAACATTACATCTACAGTGCTCCATAACATTACATCCACAGTGCTCCATAACATTACATACACAGTGCTCCATCACATTACATCCACAGTGCTTCATAACATTACATCCACAGTGTCCCCATAATATTACATCCACAGTGACCCATAGCATTACATCCACAGTGCTCCTTAACATTACATCCGCAGTGTCCCCATAACATTACATCCAGTGACCCATAACATTACATCCACAGTGCTCCATAAAATGACATCTACAGTGCTCCATAACATGACATCCACAATGACCCATAACATTACATCCACAGTGCTCCATAATATTACATCCGCAGTGCTCCATAACATTACATCCACAGTGTCCCATAGCATTACATCCACAGTGCTCCATAACATTACATCCACAGTGCTCCATAAAATGACATCTACAGTGCTCCATAACATGACATCCACAGTGACCCATAATATTACATCCACAGTGCTCCATAACATTACATCCACAGTGTCCCCATAACATTACATCCACAGTGCTCCATAGCACTACATCCACATTGTCCCCATAACATTACATCCACAGTGCTCCATAACATTACATCCACAGTGTCCCCATAACATTACATCCACAGTGCTCCATAGCACTACATCCACATTGTCCCCATAACATTACATCCACAGTGCTCCATAACATTACATCCACAGTGACCCATAGCGTTACATCCACAGTGCTCCATAACATTACATCCACAGTGTCCCCATAACATTACATCCACAGTGTCCCCATAACATTACATCCACAGTGCCCCATAACATTGCAACCAAAGTTCTCCATAACATTATATCCACAGTGCTCCACAACATCACATCCACAGTGCTCCCATAACATTATATACACAGTGCTCCAGAACATTACATCCACAGCGCCCCATAACATTACTTCCACAGTGCTCCATAATATTACATCCACAGTGACCCATAACATTACATCCACAGTGCTCCATAATATTACATCCACAGTGCTCCATAACATTACATCCACAGTGCTCCATAACATTACATCCACAGTGTCCCTATAACATTACATCCACAGTGCTCCATAACATTACATACACAGTGCTCCATAACATTACATCCACAGTGTCCCCATAACATTACATCCACAGTGCTCCATAACACTACATCCACATTGTCCCCATAACATTACATCCACAGTGCTCCATAACATTACATCCACAATGTCCCCATAACATTATATCCACAGTGACCCATAACATTACATCTACAGTGACCCATAACATTACATTCACAGTGCGCAATAACATTACATCCACAGTAACCCATAACATTACATCCACAGTGTCCCCATAACATTACATCCACAGTGACCCATAGCATTACATCCACAGTGCTCCATAACATTACATCCACAGTGTCCTCATAACATTACCTCCACAGTGACCCATAACATTACATCCACAGTGTCCCCATAACATTACATCCACAGTGCTCCATAACATTACATCCACAGTGTCCCCATAACATTACATCCACAGTGCCCCATAACATTACATCCAAAGTGCTCCATAACATTATATCCACAGTGCTCCACAACATCACATCCACAGTGCTCCCATAACATTAAATCCACAGTGTTCCATAACATTACATCCACAGTGCCCCATAACATTACATCCACAGTGTTCCATAATATTACATCCACAGTGATCCATAACATTATATCCACAGTTCTCCATAATATTACATCCACAGTGCTCCATAACATTACATCCACAGTGTCCCCATAACATTACATCCACAGTGATCCATAACATTATATCCACAGTGCTCCATAATATTACATCCACAGTGCTCCATAACACTACATCCACATTGTCCCCATAACATTACATCCACAGTGCTCCATAACATTACATCCACAATGTCCCCATAACATTACATCCACAGTGACCCATAACATTACATCTACAGTGACCCATAACATTACATCCACAGTGCGCAATAACATTACATCCACAGTAACCCATAACATTACATCCACAGTGTCCTCATAACATTACATCCACAGTGACCCATAGCATTACATCCACAGTGTCCTCATAACATTACCTCCACAGTGACCCATAACATTACATCCACAGTGTCCCCATAACATTATATCCACAGTGCTCCACAACATCACATCCACAGTGCTCCCATAACATTAAATCCACAGTGCTCCATAACATTACATCCACAGTGCCCCATAACATTACATCCACAGTGTCCCCATAACATTACATCCACAGTGCTCCATAACACTACATCCACATTGTCCCCATAACATTATATCCACAGTGCTCCATAACATTATATCCACAATGTCCCCATAACATTACATCCACAGTGACCCATAACATTATATCCACAGTGACCCATAACATTACATGTACAGTGACCCATAACATTACATCCACAGTGCGCAATAACATTACATCCACAGTAACCCATAATATTACATCCACAGTGTCCCCATAACATTACATCCACAGTGACCCATAGCATTACATCCACAGTGCTCCATAACATTACATCCACAGTGTCCTCATAACATTACCTCCACAGTGACCCGTAACATTACATCCACAGTGTCCACATAACATTACATCCACAGTGCTCCATAACATTACATCCACAGTGTCCCCATATCATTACATCCACAGTGCCCCATAACATTGCATCCAAAATGCTCCATAACATTATATCCACAGTGCTCCACAACATCACATCCACAGTGCTCCCATAACATTAAATCCACAGTGCTCCATAACATTACATCCACAGTGCCCCATAACATTACATCCACAGTGTTCCATAATATTACATCCACAGTGATCCATAACATTGTATCCACAGTGCTCCATAATATTACATCCACAGTGCTCCATAACATTACATCCACAGTGTCCCCATAACATTACATCCACAGTGCTCCATAACATTACATACACAGTGCTCCATAACATTATATCCACAGTGCTCCCATAACATTACATCCACAATGCTCCATAATATTACATCCACAGTGCTCCATAACACTACATTCACATTGTCCCCATAACATTACATCCACAGTGCTCCATAACATTACATCCAGTGTCCCAATAACAGTACATCCACAGTGACCCATAACATTACATCTACAGTGACCCATAACATTACATCCACAGTGCTCAATAACATTACATCCAAAGTGTCCCCATAACATTACCTCCACAGTGACCCATAACATTACATCCACAGTGAACCATAACATTACTTCCACAGTGCTCCATAACATTATATCCACAGTGCCCCCATAACATTACATCCACAGTGACCCATAACATTACATCCACAGTGACCCATAACATTACATCTACAATGCTCCATAGCATTACATCCATAGTGTCCCCATAACATTACCTCCACAGTGACCCATAACGTTACATCCACAGTGTCCCCATAACATTACATCCACAGTGCTCCATAACATTACATCCACATTGACCCATAGCATTACAGCCACAGTGCTCCATAACATTACATCCACAGTGTCCCCATAACATTACATCCACAGTGACCCATAACATTACATCCACAGTGCCCCATAACATTATATCCACAGTGCTCCATAACATTACATTCACAGTGCTCCATAACATTATATCCACAGTGACCCCCATAACATTACATCCACAGTGCCCCATAACATTACATCCACAGTGTCCCCATAACATTACATCCACAGTGTCCCCATAACATTACATCCACCATAATCGATAACATTACATCCACAGTGACCCATAACATTACATCCACAGTGACCCATATCATTACATTCACAGTGCTCAATAACATTACATACACAGTGTTTCCTCATAACATTACATCCACAGTGTCCCCATAACATTTCATCCACAGTGCTCCATAACATTACATCCACAGTGACCCATAACATTACATCCACAGTGACCCATATCATTACATTCACAGTGCTCAATAACATTACATCCACAGTGTCCCCATAACATTACATCCACAGTGTCCCCATAACATTTCATCCACAGTGCTCCATAACATTACATCCACAGTGACCCATAACATTACATCCACAGTGCGCAATAACATTACATCCACAGTAACCCATAGCATTACATCCACAGTGTCCCCATGACATTACATCCACAGTGACCCATAACATTACATCCACAGTGCTCCATAACATTACATCCACAGTGTCCTCATAACATTACCTCCACAGTGACCCATAACATTACATCCACAGTGTCCACATAACATTACATCCATAGTGCTCCATAAAATTACATCCACAGTGTCCCCATAACATTTCATCCACAGTGCTCCATAACATTACATCCACAGTGACCCATAACATTACATCCACAGTGCGCAATAACATTACATCCACAGTAACCCATAACATTACATCCACAGTGTCCCCATGACATTACATCCACAGTGACCCATAGCATTACATCCACAGTGCTCCATAACATTACATCCACAGTGTCCTCATAACATTACCTCCACAGTGACCCATAACATTACATCCACAGTGTCCCCATAACATTACATCCATAGTGCTCCATAACATTACATCCACAGTGCTCCCTAACATTACATCCACAGTGCTCCATAACATTACATCCACAGTGACCCATAACATTACATCCACAGTGCACCTATAACATTACATCAACAGTGACCCATAACATTACATCCACAGTGACCCATAACATTACATCCACAGTGACCCATATCATTACATTCACAGTGCTCAATAACATTACATCCACAGTGTCCCCATAACATTTCATCCACAGTGCTCCATAACATTACATCCACAGTGACCCATAACATTACATCCACAGTGCGCAATAACATTACATCCACAGTAACCCATAACATTACATCCACAGTAACCCATAACATTACATCCACAGTGACCCATAGCATTACATCCACAGTGCTCCATAACATTACATCCACAGTGTCCTCATAACATTACCTCCACAGTGACCCATAACATTACATCCACAGTGTCCCCATAACATTACATCCATAGTGCTCCATAACATTACATCCACAGTGCTACCTAACATTACATCCACAGTGCTCCATAACATTACATCCACAGTGCACCTATAACATTACAGCCACAGTGCCCCCATATCATTATCTTCATAGTACCCCCATGAAATATCAACCACTGTCGATGCCCCATAACATTGCTCCACACAGCTGCAACTGGATGTAACAGTGATGCTTGCCGGTACTGTGACGTATAGATAGGAAGACCTTTTGTTGGTCTCCAAGAGGGGACGCAATGCTGTCAGATAGGGGCTGGGGATGGCACATGGGTGATTCCAGTAGTAGGGGGAAGGGTGACGCTCCATAATATGGAGGGGGCTACTATCATAGGGGCTGGGCACCATCTTGGTTTTTGCTCTCCCATATGTGACCCCTGATCAGGATAAATCAATGATTTTTTGAACCCGTTAACCCCTCGCTAACGTCTATGCTTTCTGGCCTTGTGTACGATTATTAACCCTTCATCCCCCAGATGGGACGTCTTCCCTGGGAATGGGCTTCGCTTCTATTCTCACTATGTGATTAATGTATTAGGCCTTTGTTTCGCATGCACTGCATACATTCCCACATTGCTCAAATATTTCTCCCCAAAGTTTTGCCCCTGGCCCTCCTGTATCCTCCTCCTGCTTTGTATTTCCTCCATTTACAAGATTAGGTAATTATGGAGAAAATTCCTCTCCTTCCATCGTCTTCTTCTTTCTTTAAGGTTCCTCGGTCATGTTCTTGGACGCTCTGCAGGAATTCTGTTCTGGAAACGAGCGGTGACTTGTACGTTGGGCAAGATGCCTTGGCATCTGTGCCCGACACTTCATTCCACTAATATTTGGGCTCTGCACGCAACAAGAACCAGTGCTATTATCATGGCAGGTTATATGGCTTTGGACCCAGAACCTGGACCAAGTAACGCCGGACCTACAACACAAACCTATTGGTGATGGCTTCACAACTCAATTGTAGTGGTGCTGGACCCAGATATAGTGGTGTTAGATCAAGAGCTCAATCCAGTAAAGCTGGACCCAGAACTCAGACATAATGGTGCCACACTAAAAACACAATCCTAGCGGTGTTAGACTCATATTCTAATCATGGGGTGCTGAACACAGAACCCAAACCAACTGGTACCAGACCCATATCCTAATTCTAGTGGTGCCGAACATGGAACACAATCCTAGTGGTGCTGGACCCAAATATAGTGGTGTTAGATCAAGAACTTAATCCAATAAAGCTGGACCCTGAACCCAGACATAACGGTGCCTGATTAAGAACCCAATCCTAGATGTTCCATATCCAATCCTAGTGGAGCTGGACACAGAATATAATCCAAGTGGTGCTGGATCCAAAACCAAATTCTAATAATGTTGGGCCCAGAACCCAATCAAAATGGTACTGTTCCCTGAGCCCAATTCAACTGATGAAAGACCCAGAGCCAAATACACTAAGTTGCCGGACCCAGAACCTAATCTGAGTGGTGATAGATCAAGACCTCATAGTGGTGCAAAGCCCATAATCCACTCCGGGTGGTGCTGTACCCAGAATCCAATAAAAGTGGTGAAAAACCAGAACTCAAACCTATTAGTGCCAGACGCAGAACACCATCCTAATGGTGCTGGATAAAGAATTCCGTCTGAGTGGTGCGAACCCCACAACCCTATCTGAGTGCTGCTGAACACAG
This sequence comes from Dendrobates tinctorius, assembly GCF_039654945.1. Classification (NCBI taxonomy): domain Eukaryota; kingdom Metazoa; phylum Chordata; class Amphibia; order Anura; family Dendrobatidae; genus Dendrobates; species Dendrobates tinctorius. The sequence goes on from NW_027361731.1 coordinate 26,240,382, forward strand.
AATCATATTCTAGTGGTGCCAAACCGAGAAAGCAATTTGAGTGGTGCCGAACTCAGTATCCAGAATCCCATCTTTGTGGTGCCAAATCCAGAACCGAATCCTATTGGTGCCGAACCCAAAACATAATCCTAATGGTGCCAGGTCCAAAATCCAATCTGAGTAAGTGGTAATACGCCTAGAACCAAAGGCTAATGGTGCTGGATGCAGTCCAAGTGGTGTAGAACCCAGATTCCAGTCAGAGCAGTCCTTGACCCAGAATTCAATCCTAATAGTGCTGAACCCAGAACTCAGTTTTTGTGGTTCTAAACCCAGAATCCAATCCTTGCGGCCTAGTGGTTAGCACTGCAGCCTTGCAGCGCTGGGGTCCTGGGTTCAAATTCCACCAAGGACAACATCTGCAAGGAGTTTGTATGTTCTCCCCGTGTTTGTGTGGGTTTCCTCTGGGTACTCCGGTTTCCTCCCACACTCCAAAGACATACAGATAGGGATTCTAGATTGTGAGCCCCATCAGGGACAGAGATGATAATGTGTGAAAAACTGTAAAGCGCTGCGGAATATGTTAGCGCTATATAAAAATAAAGATTATTATTATTATACTGAGTACAGAAGTCTGTAGGGGCATCATACTGTGTAGAGAAGTCTGTAGGGGAATCATAATGTGTATAGAAGCCTGTAGGGGGCATCATACTGTGTAGAGAAGTCTGTAGGGGCATCATACTGTGTATAGAAGTCTGTAGGGACATCATACTGTATATAGACGCCTGTAGGGGCATCATACTGTATATAGAAGTCTGTAGGGGCATCGTACTGTGTATAGAAGCCTGTAGGGACATCATACTGTGTAGAGAAGTCTGTAGGGGCATCATACTGTGTATAGAAGCCTGTAGGGACATCATACTGTGTAGAGAAGTCTGTAGGGGCATCATACTGTGTATAGAAGCCTGTAGGGACATCATAATGTGTATAGAAGCCTGTAGGGGCATCATACTGTGTATAGAAGTCTGTAGGGGCATCATACTGTATATAGAAGTCTGTAGGGGAATCATAATGTGTAAAGAAGCCTGTAGGGGCATCATACTGTGTATAGAAGCCTGTAGGGACATCATACTATGTAGAGAAGTCTGTAGGGGCATCATACTGTATATAGAAGTCTGTAGGGGCATCATACTGTGTATAGAAGCCTGTAGGGGCATCATACTGTGTATAGAAGCCTGTAGGGGCATCATCCTGTGTATAGAAGTCTGTAGGGGCATCATACTGTATATAGAAGTCTGTAGGGGCATCATACTGTGTATAGAAGCCTGTAGGGGCATCATCCTGTGTATAGAAGTCTGTAGGGGCATCATACTGTATATAGACGCCTGTAGGGGCATCATACTGTGTACAGAAGTCTGTAGGGGCATCATACTGTATATAGAAGCCTGTAGGGGAATCATAATGTGTATAGAAGCCTGTAGGGGCATCATACTGTATATAGAAGTCTGTAGGGGCATCATACTGTATATAGAAGCCTGTAGGGGAATCATAATGTGTATAGAAGCCTGTAGGGGCATCATACTGTATATAGAAGTCTGTAGGGGCATCATACTGTGTATAGAAGTCTGTAGGGACATCATACTGTATATAGAAGTCTGTAGGGGAATCATAATGTGTAAAGAAGCCTGTAGGGGCATCATACTGTGTATAGAAGCCTGTAGGGACATCATACTATGTAGAGAAGTCTGTAGGGGCATCATACTGTATATAGAAGTCTGTAGGGGCATCATACTGTGTATAGAAGCCTGTAGGGGCATCATACTGTGTATAGAAGCCTGTAGGGGCATCATCCTGTGTATAGAAGTCTGTAGGGGCATCATACTGTATATAGAAGTCTGTAGGGGCATCATACTGTGTATAGAAGCCTGTAGGGGCATCATCCTGTGTATAGAAGTCTGTAGGGGCATCATACTGTATATAGACGCCTGTAGGGGCATCATACTGTGTACAGAAGTCTGTAGGGGCATCATACTGTATATAGAAGCCTGTAGGGGAATCATAATGTGTATAGAAGCCTGTAGGGGCATCATACTGTATATAGAAGTCTGTAGGGGCATCATACTGTATATAGAAGCCTGTAGGGGAATCATAATGTGTATAGAAGCCTGTAGGGGCATCATACTGTATATAGAAGTCTGTAGGGGCATCATACTGTGTATAGAAGTCTGTAGGGACATCATACTGTATATAGAAGTCTGTAGGGGCATCATACTGTATATAGAAGCCTGTAGGGGAATCATAATGTGTATAGAAGTCTGTAGGGGCATCATACTGTATATAGAAGTCTGTAGGGGCATCATACTGTGTATAGAAGTCTGTAGGGACATCATACTGTGTACAGAAGTCTGTAGGGGCATCATACTGTATATAGAAGTCTGTAGGGGCATCATACTGTGTATCGAAGTCTGTAGGGGCATCATACTGTGTAGAGAAGTCTGTAGGGGCATCATAATGTGTATAGAAGTCTGTAGGGGCATCATACTGTGTAGAGAAGTCTGTAGGGGCATCATACTGTGTATCGAAGTCTGTAGGGACATCATACTGTGTACAGAAGTTTGTAGGGGCATCATACTGTGTATAGAAGTCTGTAGGGGCATCATACTGTGTATAGAAGCCTGTAGGGGCATCATCCTGTGTATAGAAGTCTGTAGGGGCATCATACTGTATATAGAAGTCTGTAGGGGCATCATACTGTGTATAGAAGCCTGTAGGGACATCATAATGTGTATAGAAGCCTGTAGGGGCATCATACTGTGTATAGAAGTCTGTAGGGGCATCATACTGTATATAGAAGTCTGTAGGGGAATCATAATGTGTAAAGAAGCCTGTAGGGGCATCATACTGTGTATAGAAGCCTGTAGGGACATCATACTATGTAGAGAAGTCTGTAGGGGCATCATACTGTATATAGAAGTCTGTAGGGGCATCATACTGTGTATAGAAGCCTGTAGGGGCATCATACTGTGTATATAAGTCTGTAGGGGCATCATACTGTGTATAGACGCCTGTAGGGGCATCATCCTGTGTATAGAAGTCTGTAGGGGCATCATACTGTATATAGAAGTCTGTAGGGGCATCATACTGTGTATAGAAGCCTGTAGGGGCATCATCCTGTGTATAGAAGTCTGTAGGGGCATCATACTGTATATAGACGCCTGTAGGGGCATCATACTGTGTACAGAAGTCTGTAGGGGCATCATACTGTTTATAGAAGCCTGTAGGGGAATCATAATGTGTATAGAAGCCTGTAGGGGCATCATACTGTATATAGAAGTCTGTAGGGGCATCATACTGTATATAGAAGCCTGTAGGGGAATCATAATGTGTATAGAAGCCTGTAGGGGCATCATACTGTATATAGAAGTCTGTAGGGGCATCATACTGTGTATAGAAGTCTGTAGGGACATCATACTGTGTACAGAAGTCTGTAGGGGCATCATACTGTATATAGAAGTCTGTAGGGGCATCATACTGTGTATCGAAGTCTGTAGGGGCATCATACTGTGTAGAGAAGTCTGTAGGGGCATCATAATGTGTATAGAAGCCTGTAGGGACATCATACTGTGTACAGAAGTTTGTAGGGGCATCATACTATGTATAAAAGTCTGTAGGGGCATCATACTGTGTATAGAAGCCTGTAGGGGCATCATCCTGTGTATAGAAGTCTGTAGGGGCATCATACTGTATATAGAAGTCTGTAGGGGCATCATACTGTGTATAGAAGTCTGTAGAGGCATCATAATGTGTATAGAAGCCTGTAGGGACATCATACTGTGTACAGAAGTTTGTAGGGGCATCATACTGTGTATAGAAGTCTGTAGGGGCATCATACTGTGTATAGAAGCCTGTAGGGGCATCATCCTGTGTATAGAAGTCTGTAGGGGCATCATACTGTATATAGAAGTCTGTAGGGGCATCATACTGTGTAGAGAAGTCTGTAGAGGCATCATAATGTGTATAGAAGCCTGTAGGGACATCATACTGTGTATAGAAGTCTGTAGGGGCATCATACTGTATATAGAAGCCTGTAGGGGCATCATCCTATGTATAGAAGTCTGTAGGGGCATCATACTGTATATAGAAGTCTGTAGGGGCATCATACTGTGTAGAGAAGTCTGTAGGGGCATCATAATGTGTATAGAAGCCTGTAGGGACATCATACTGTGTATAGAAGTCTGTAGGGGCATCATACTGTATATAGAAGCCTGTAGGGGCATCATACTGTGTATAGAAGCCTGTAGGGGGATCATACTGTGTATAGAAGTCTGTAGGGGCATCATACTGTGTAGAGAAGTCTGTAGGGGCATCATAATGTGTATAGAAGCCTGTAGGGACATCATACTGTGTATAGAAGTCTGTAGGGGCATCATACTGTATATAGAAGTCTGTAGGGGCATCATACTGTGTATAGAAGCCTGTAGGGACATCATACTGTGTATAGAAGTCTGTAGGGGCATCATACTGTGTATATAAGCCTGTAGGGGCATCATACTGTATATAGAAGTCTGTAGGGGCATCATACTGTGTATAGAAGTCTGTAGGGACATCATCCTGTGTATAGAAGTCTGTAGGGGCATCATACTGTGTATAGAAGCCTGTAGGGACATCATACTGTATATAGAAGCCTGTAGGGGCATCATACTGTATATAGAAGTCTGTAGGGGCATCATACTGTATATAGACGCCTGTAGGGGCATCATACTGTATATAGAAGTCTGTAGGGGCATCGTACTGTGTATAGAAGCCTGTAGGGACATCATACTGTGTACAGAAGTCTGTAGGGGCATCATACTGTATATAGAAGTCTGTAGGGGCATCATACTGTGTATAGAAGCCTGTAAGGGCATCATCCTGTGTATAGAAGTCTGTAGGGACATCATACTGTGTATAGAAGCCTGTAGGGGCATCATCCTGTGTATAGAAGCCTGTAGGGGAATCATACTGTGTATAGAAGTCTGTAGGGACATCATACTGTGTACAGAAGTCTGTAGGGGCATCATACTGTATATAGAAGTCTGTAGGGGCATCATACTGTGTAGAGAAGTCTGTAGGGGCATCATAATGTGTATAGAAGCCTGTAGGGACATCATACTGTGTACAGAAGTCTGTAGGGGCATCATACTGTATATAGAAGTCTGAAGGGGCATCATACTGTGTATAGAAGCCTGTAGGGGCATCATCCTGTGTATAGAAGTCTGTAGGGCATCATACTGTGTATAGACGCCTGTAGGGACATCATACTGTGTATAGAAGCCTGTAGGGGCATCATACTGTGTATAGAAGCCTGTAGGGGCATCATACTGTGTATAGAAGCCTGTATGGACATCATACTGTATACAGAAGCCTGTAGGGGCATCATACTGTATATAGAAGTCTGTAGGGGCATTATACTGTATATAGACGCCTGTAGGGGCATCATACTGTGTATAGACGCCTGTAGGGACATCATACTGTGTATAGACGCCTGTAGGGACATCATACTGTGTACAGACGCCTGTAGGGACATCATACTGTGTATAGACGCCTGTAGGGGCATCATACTGTATATAGAAGTCTGTAGGGGCATCATACTGTGTATAGAAGCCTGTAGGGGGCATCATACTGTGTATAGACACCTGTAGGGACATCATACTGTGTATAGACGCCTGTAGGGACATCATACTGTGTATAGAAGCCTGTAGGGACATCATACTGTGTATAGACGCCTGTAGGGGCATCATACTGTGTATAGAAGCCTGTAGGGGCATCATCCTGTGTATAGAAGTCTGTAGGGGCATCATAATGTGTATAGAAGCCTGTAGGGACATCATACTGTATATAGACGCCTGTAGGGGCATCATACTGTATATAGTAGTCTGTAGGGGCATCATACTGTGTATATAAGCCTGTAGGGGCATCATACTGTATATAGAAGTCTGTAGGGGCATCATACTGTATATAGACGCCTTTAGGGGCATCATACTGTATATAGACGCCTGTAGGGACATCATACTGTGTATAGACGCCTGTAGGGACATCATACTGTGTATAGACGCCTGTAGGGGCATCATACTGTATATAGAAGTCTGTAGGGGCATCATACTGTGTATAGAAGCCTGTAGGGGGCATCATACTGTGTATAGACGCCTGTAGGGACATCATACCGTGTATAGACGGCTGTAGGGACATCATACTGTGTATAGAAGCCTGTAGGGGGCATCATACTGTGTATAGACGCCTGTAGGGACATCATACTGTGTATAGAAGCCTGTAGGGGGCATCATACTGTATATAGAAGCCTGTAGGGGCATCATACTGTGTATAGACGCCTGTAGGGGCATCATACTGTGTATAGAAGTCTGTAGGGACATCATACTGTATATAGAAGCCTGTAGGGGCATCATACTGTATATAGAAGTCTGTAGGGTCATCATACTGTGTATAGAAGCCTGTAGGGGCATCATACTGTGTATAGAAGTCTGTAGGGGCATCATACTGTGTATAGAAGTCTGTAGGGACATCATACTGTATATAGAAGCCTGTAGGGGCATCATACTGTATATAGAAGTCTGTAGGGTCATCATACTGTGTATAGAAGCCTGTAGGGGGCATCATACTGTGTATAGACGCCTGTAGGGACATCATACTGTGTATAGAAGTCTGTAGGGGCATCATACTGTGTATAGAAGTCTGTAGGGGCATCATACTGTATATAGAAGCCTGTAGGGGCATCATACTGTATATAGAAGTCTGTAGGGGCATCATACTGTGTATAGAAGCCTGTAGGGACATCATACTGTATATAGAAGCCTGTAGGGGCATCATACTGTATATAGAAGTCTGTAGGGGCATCATACTGTATATAGAAGTCTGTAGGGGCATCATACTGTGTATAGAAGTCTGTAGGGTCATCATACTGTGTATAGAAGCCTGTAGGGACATCATACTGTGTATAGAAGCCTGTAGGGACATCATACTGTGTATAGAAGTCTGTAGGGGCATCATACTGTGTATAGAAGTCTGTAGGGGCATCATACTGTATATAGAAGTCTGTAGGGGCATCATACTGTATATAGAAGTCTGTAGGGGCATCATACTGTGTATAGAAGTCTGTAGGGGCATCATACTGTGTATAGAAGCCTGTAGGGGCATCATACTGTATATAGAAGCCTGTAGGGGCATCATACTGTGTATAGAAGCCTGTAGGGACATCATACTGTGTATAGAAGTCTGTAGGGGCATCATACTGTGTATAGAAGTCTGTAGGGGCATCATACTGTATATAGAAGTCTGTAGGGGCATCATACTGTGTATAGAAGTCTGTAGGGGCATCATACTGTTTATAGAAGCCTGTAGGGACATCATACTGTGTATAGAAGCCTGTAGGGGAATTATACTGTGTATAGAAGTCTGTATGGGGATCATACTGTGTATAGAAGCCTGTAGGGGCATCATCCTGTGTATAGAAGTCTGTAGGGGGCATCATACTGTGTATAGAAGCCTGTAGGGGAATTATACTGTGTATAGAAGTCTGTAGGGGCATCATACTGTGTATAGAAGCCTGTAGGGACATCATACTGTGTATAGAAGCCTGTAGGGGAATTATACTGTGTATAGAAGTCTGTATGGGGATCATACTGTGTATAGAAGTCTGTAGGGACATCATACTGTATATAGAAGTCTGTAGGGACATCATACTGTATATAGAAGTCTGTAGGGGCATCATACTGTGTATAGAAGTCTGTAGGGACATCATACTGTATATAGAAGTCTGTAGGGACATCATACTGTATATAGAAGTCTGTAGGGGCATCATACTGTGTATAGGAGGGCTGTGGGGAGAAGAAAAGTAAAGCAAAGTATTCAAGAAAAGTGAGAAGTGTGTGAGAAACAGAGTTTTCCTTTAAGGAGGGAATATTTGATGATGACTGGAGAACATAAGCCGGGCTCTGTGTCCTGCTAAACGTATGGGACATCATTTTTTTCTGGACAGTTACTTCTTTAGAAATCAGACGCAATTCAATAAGCACAAAAAATGTATTTTATGACAGAATAATCTTGTTTGACAGTGGATGCCGCAATGAAGAAGAGCAGGGATGGGACACAGCTACCGAGAGCCTCTCCACATCCAGCAGATGCTGGAAATAAAGAGGAACCTTTTAGGTAGATATGGATAGAGAAAGGTCCAAGGATTTGAGATAATAAGTCCATTGTCCATTGTTCCTCAGTCAGGGTTTCCTGATATTCTGCCAGATATTTCATAGAAAGTGCATCTTCTCCTGAGCAGGATAAAATTCTCTGTAGAATACGGAATTTTCTATTCTATACGTAGACTAAATAAAATGTCACTTGGAAAAACACCGGGAACTATATTTCATAAAAATAAAAGATGTTTCTGAGATACGGCCAAGACTTTCCTGTGAGCCAGAAACATACGTATGATGTGTAGGTTGGAGTCTAACTCATGAAATACGTCAGCAAGCTGCCTGGATCTCAGAACATGGCAATTTGCTACCTTGCAGTGATGAGTATTTTATGGTCCCATTATTCCGAAATTATTGGCCTGGTAAAATATCTATATCTGACCGTTCATTGGGGTTTGGCATTGGTGGCATCAAATCATAAATAAGAAACAACTTTGGTTAAATACCTTCACCAAATCTTATAACCAAGGAGCCAAGGAAGAATCATCCCTCTTGGACAAATCAGAGACATATTGGAATTGTCTCTATGTCTAGAGGCGCATGATAATTGGTGGATTCCAAGAATTGTTGCGTGGAACCCTCACAACATTAGTGGTTTATGTTGGTCTTGTGAACACGTTAGCCCTGTTTCCACAATTTTACAGCTTCAGATAGATCTATTTTGAGTGTAGTTCACCATACATGATCCTACTAAGGTTGTTACATCTATGTTCAGACCATGAGAACTGAACACCACTTTAAAGCCAACTTGGAGTCTTATACCTCAAAGTCTTCTAGCTATGATCTAGTGATTAGAGTTGAGTAGGGGCACATACGTATATCTGGGGCACCAGTGGCGGATTAAGTGGACTATGGGCCCGGGGCTGTTCATAAAACCTGGGCCCCTGTACCCCCCTTCCCACCTGAGCGCTGCGGTCCCCGTGCGGGAATTGACAGCCGTACGGACCGCAGCACTTGGTTTGCTGCGGGTCCATACGGAAAACCCGCCACCATTCCACCACGTGTGGACATGGCCTAAAAAGACGTTGCACATAAGCTGTAGGCCTACGGCCAATACGCACAAAATCGCCCAACGTGATCCTGGCCATAGGGGATCCACTTTAATGTCCCCACTTTAATTTGAAGAACCCTTACTTCATCCATTGCAGTCCCCTATCACCCACTCACTTCATCTGCAGTGCCGCTTCATCATTTGCAGCCCCTTATCCCCCCTTCCATTTTATCATGTGCAGTCCCCTTCCCCCCCAACTTCATGTGCAGCCCCACTCCCCCATCATCATGTGCAGTTAATTTTACCCCCACATCATGTGCAGTCCCCCTTACCCCCAATTCATCATGTGCAGTCCCCCTTACCCCCAATTCATCATGTGCAGTCCCCCATACCCCAATTCATCATGTGCAGTTCCCCTTACCCCCAATTCATCATGTGCAGTCCCACTTACCCCTTAATTCATCATGTGCAGTTCCCCTTATCCCCCACTTCATCATGTGCAGTCCCACTTACCCCTTAATTCATCATGTGCAGTCCCACTTACCCCTTAATTCATCATGTGCAGTCCCACTTACCCCTTAATTCATCATGTGCAGTCCCACTTACCCCTTAATTCATCATGTGCAGTCCCCCTTATCCCCCAATTCATCATGTGCAGCCCCACTCACCCCCCTTCATCATGTGAAGCCCCCACTCATCCCCCCTTCATCCTGTGAAGCCCCCACTCACCCCCTTTCATCATATACAGCCCCCAGTCACCCCCCTTCATCATATACAGCCCCCAGTCACCCCCCTTCATCATACACAGCCCCCAGTCACCCCCCCGTCATCATATACAGCCCCCAGTCACCCCCCCGTCATCATATACAGCCCCCAGTCACCCCCTTCATCATATACAGCCCCCAGTCACCCCCCTTCATCATATACAGCCCCCAGTCACCCCCCTTCATCATATACAGGCCCCAGTCACCCCCCCGTCATCATATACAGCCCCTGGGCCCGGGTGCCACTGCCAGCTGGAGCTGCCGCAGCAGGAGCCGCCGGCACCGCCACTCACTGTCTTGGAGTTGGAGCAAGGACTGATGAGCCTCACTCAGCGAGCCGCAGCGCCAGCCACTCACTAGGTGTCAGGACTCAGGTCAGGAGATGTGCGACAGTGCGCCGCCCGTCGCTGATGTCCGGTCACCGCCCGGTCCCTCCATGTCCAGAGAGAGGCGCGCAGCACGCTTCACAAGCTCCTGCTTCCTCCTTCCGCCCCGTCCTGTCTCCGCCTCGTCACTTCCTCCCTGCGTCGCACACGTGACAAGAGACAGGGGAGGGGAGCTCTTCACGGTCTCCACCAATCAAACGACACTCCTGGGCTGCTGCTGGACTGCGATTGGCTAATGGCACGCGTCTCCTGCCGGCGCCACTGATTCAGATTCAAGGTCGCATTCCCCAGCAGTCAGACAGTGTGTCACCGTGTGTGGGCCCTTCCGTCACGCCAGGGCCCCGGCACTTGCCCGGGTACGCCGGGTGCTGACGCCGGGCCTGAGCCCGCCCCTGCCCCTGGGCCCCCAAAAAACCTTGGGCCCGGGGCGACCGCCCCATCCGCCCCTATTAAGATCCGCCATTGTGGGGCACACCAAACTAAGTGTTAATTTCCAAATGTAAAGTTCGCATTGAAGCCTCAAGCTACGTCTACCAGATGTATCTTGGCCTCGGCTTGGACGCCCACTGACACGTTCCAGGGATAACACTTGTGTTTTTCTAAAACAATGTGCTGTTTCAAAACAAGGAGCGTAAATTGTGAGGAGGATACAGTCACAGATCAATCCGGAGCTGAATTACCCACAAGGCAACCAAGCCAGGGGCCTAGGGGCTTATAGGTAAGCACAACAAACCACTGGATTGGCTTGGACCATGTACAATGATAATTGTGTAGGTCTGGAAAGTATCACCAAAGGTAAAAGAAGAATAGGAAAAATTGAGAATATTTTTGGAAGGTGATTTCAAAATTCCAAAACAGAAATGTAGATTGACACCTACCAATGTAATCTCCTATGCATCCATGCCAACATCCTGCTGTCCACTTCTGAATTATAGCTTTACTACATTGACCTAAAGTTGAGGCTGACCCAATGCTGGAGGATGTCTCTATTGCTGGAAAGCTTAAGGCTCCTCCACTGTAGAAGTCTTACAATGACCAATGTTGGAACGGTAGTACCTTGAATTGCCCTCTTCTGGAAATATGTTATGGTTCCTAGCCATATGTTCTTCCAAGGAAACTTGGTGACAACCAACACTAGAACCATTAGAGGTCCTTCAATGGCTGTCATCCAACTTTCTTAGATTTATCTCTTGAAAAAGGTTAATTTATGTGGTTCTCAAGTTTGGTAGGACTACACTGGTAATCTTGGGAAAGATGGTGAAGAGAAAATGTTGAGATCCACTTTTTTCTTCGCTCAATGTATATGGCCTCTTACAGAAGACGTCATAGACGTTGGCTCCTTGTAATGTCATCCACTTTTTTCGTCATCATCAAGATATTTTGTTAATTACCAAAATATTTACAGCAAAATAAATTAGTGGAATTTCTTAAATCCTGATGCGAAACTAGCAAAGAATGAAAATAAATACTAAGCAGGAATAGTTGGGATGATTTGTGAAATGCTTCATCCTTAGTAAACATCTTACTGCAGAAGATTATGTCCCAGTGCATCTGTTTACATGAGAAGATCAACGGGACACGGCGAGACGGGGAAGACAAGGGTGTGGCCTTACTGGACGCCACCCGTGCTTATCCCCTTCTCCAATTCTGAGTCATGTTGTGTTTATAAACAGGCATTATACCGCTAATAGGAGGTAGGGGTCAAATGGCGGTAGCAGACCAGACCAATTCCAGACCACAGATGGTGTCTTCTTTCATTCCTAAACACAAATAATGAAGTTCTGTTCTTGTCGGGGAGGCCCTTAAATGAAAAACTTTCCAACTCTGACCCAGACTATCCTCACACTTTTTCACCGCCACATATAAGAGAGATATTCATGGTCCTATTCACTAACATCGACGGGAATTTTAATCCAAGCAGGTACTCTACATTTGGGACATCTCTTCTAAACTGGATATGAATGTAGACAAGCCATCCATATTTGAGTCCCAAGTTTTCAGCAGTGTGTACACTACCATATATACAGTGATTGCCAGGATATAACTACTAGTAAATGTTAAGTGAGGTGAATGGGGAGAGAAGGTCCACTAGATCTTCAAGCTAGTAGAGCTTCTTGGCCACTTGTGTCCTTACTATTGTCCAGTTGTGATGACGATGACAGGAGCAGACTGAGGCCATCTTAGGCCCTCAATGGTATGTTTGCTTAGTTGTTTGAGAAGTCAACTGGTGAGTGTGAAAACTTGACTGCACATCAGATGCCAATCTGATCTATTTCTCTTTGGGATCACCCATGGAGGATTGTCGTATAGAGGGACAGTCTGTAGCCTATTTTTGTGATGGCCTATACAGTCCTGTTTCAAAGTTTTTCAAGGAATGGGGTTTACTGTCCTTGACTGGCACATTTGTAAATAATTAATGGGAGAGGGAGAGCCTCCTGGATTATCATTGGTTGACCTTCATCGAGTGAACCCTGTTCCTTTGACACATGCATTGCATTTTGAAATTCTGGTTGGTTTTAATACTATAAAAAAGTTTGGATAGAGTGGACAGACATGGATCTAGGTTTTGATGTCAACCCTCACAGAAGGATCTTGTTTTGGCGATGCAGAAAACCCCAGGGGTTGTCACTCCATCCCAAGGATCCTAAATTGTTTTACAAAAATAAGCTATCGTGTTGAGGGCTACATGTCGAGGACCACATATGTTGACAAAAATATTTGTCCAATAGCCTCCAAGATTTGTTCATGGTGGAAGGGATTTTGGAGCAATTTGGCAGAACCTCGCCTGTATGCTATTACTACGAGGTCATTCCAAGCACACTTTAGGTTACCAGCTGCAAAAAGCTGTAGTCTAACCTCAAGAAGAACTTCTCCGAAGATGATTCTCTAATCTTGAATGTCAAAGGATCGCGACAATCACTCTTCATTCTCCATCTTTCTATTTACAACTGGACTCGATTCCAAGAGACATTCAGTGCCAACTGTTAGAACTACGTACTCAACATTGCCTTATATTGTAGCCAAAACGACAATGCAATATACATCTTGGATGGGTTTGATTAAAAATATCTCAAGAAGGATGGATTTTTCATAATCTGGTAATTTTTAACAATGCATAAGGTTCTAGTCTTGGGACTTCTCTATATGTCGTAGTCCACTTGGCATATCCAACAATGAGGTTTGGAGTCTAAGGAATTCCTTAGACTTCACCTTCCCCTTTATCCATGCAAGGATATTTGGACTTTACCTGCAGGAAGATCCTGAGTCTCTGGACCTCAAAAAAGTCACAAATTGGGGGCAGTACCAGCAGTAGGAGTACGGAGTAATACCAAGGGTCGTCACCACGAGAGTGGTTTGGATTCTACAGACAGAGGATGATATGGATACACATTCAAACATGTAACCATTAGTTAATCCTGGAAGAAGTAGAACAACGTAAGAGCGATGTCCAAAAATGAGGCTGAGGTCAGAGTCAATGAATAGTCAATATCAAGAACACACTGTGATAAACGCAAGCAGGAGGCACGCTGCTGCCACCAAATTGTGACGAACGGCACGGCCGGTGCCACCAAAACGTCACGATCCCACCACCGACACGGATTTGTCAGCGGACGGAGGGACATGACGCACTGCCGGCACACGGCTATCACAGGCACAGTGGGGGCTTATCTTAGTTATCCCACCACTGGCACCATGTGACAAAAATACAGCAAGCTAATCTTGCTCTAACAATTTATCGCAGGGGGGTATTTTGGTTGCCCCACCACTGCTAACAACCTTCCAAGAACTGCGGGGATTTATGTATATCCCACTTTCTCAGTTCCACTTTGGAACTCGCAGCTCTCCGGCACCCCCCTTACCCTCAGGTCAGTCAGGGAACTGCACCTAGGATAATTTGTCGCCGGACGGGCTGCTTGTTGTGCACGGGCCACTCGACTACTGCAGTAAGGGAATTATCAATGCTTTGGCCGCGGCCCCTCATTCAGCATGTAAGACCCATCCGTACTGCCAGCTAGCCTAGCCAGCCGTGCACACCACGCTGCCGCCAGCCACGCTTTACTTAATCAAAGAGTTAATTAATAGGGGCTGCGGCAAACCCCAAATTAGTAGCGATTATCTAAAAAAGGTGCATAGTTCGTTTCTTAGATCATGGAGGCAAACTAATAGATTTTTATCATTTATTCCCTAAAGGGCAGTGATTATACAGATAAAACTTGCTATAAAGTTGAGACATCAAATATGTACAATACAAATATAACATAAAAGGGATTAGAAAGACAGAAAGTAACACTTACAGTTGCTCATGATTCTTTAGGCAAGCCATGTGAGGCAAGAAGGCGGAGCCACACGTCTCCACTCATCTGGGGTTCTTGTCAGCATCAAGACTCCAGCTACAACTGACTGGAATTTGGTAGGGAACACCTATAGTCTAGGGTCTGTGACCTCACGAAATGGGCGGTCTGGAGAGGTCCAACCTCCCTCTCTCCAAGTTAGGATTTGGCTACAAAACTTAGAATAACTATATTTAAACGAGAAAAGCCCGTACCAACACACATAGGGCATCATTGTTTGTGATTTACCGAATAGAATCCGAAGACACCAAGCATGCCATACTTAGGACACTCCGTTTGGGAGCAATCCATATCTCAGTTTCTGGAAGGATTAGGATTATGAAAATTAGAGATTGATAAGCTGCTTTCGTTGCCTACGCAGTGATATGGTTATTATATCTCTGAGTTGTATGGTTTTTGCAATATGACTTGTTTTAATACTTCCCATATACTGACATCCAGCCTCGGCCAGAACAAAGAGATCTTTTCCCCCTAGCTGTGCTTCGAGAGGAAATGGACGGTTTCATGTTACCAGCAAGCACAGAGCTGATAAGGAGGGGGGGAGGGAAGCTGTAGGACCTGACAGGCTAAATTTCTCATCAGAGTGAAGTGGGAGATTTCTAGAAAGTTCTACCTTACAGACATTTTACATTACACCTCCCCCTTTTAGAGGGCGCTACGGAGGCATTACCTCTCGGTAATCGGCCATGCGCACCTCAGAGGGTTCGCCCCGGCGGGACAACCCATTGGCATTACCATGTTCACTGCCCTTTTTGTGTTGTACAGTAAAGTCGTACTGTTGAAGGGCAAGGCTCCAGCGGATCAACCTTCCATTGGTTCCGGACACTGTGTGCAACCAGCTCAGAGGGTTGTGATCGGTAACCACCGTAAAGGTGTGCCCGTACAGGTAGGGCTGCAAACGCTGCAGTGCCCACACCATGGCCAGACACTCCTTCTCGATGGTCGAGTATGCCACTTCCTTCTGCAAAAGTTTCCGGCTCAGGTACAACACGGGGTGCTCCTGGTTCCCCGAGTCGACCTGGCTGAGCACAGTACCGAGGCCAAACTCACTGGCGTCGGTCTGTACCTGTTAGGAGTCAGATTTCGGCCATTGCCAGGCAGGAATCTAGACCCTCACATGCTGCAGTCTCCTGCTCGGTGTTTAGTGCTAAGGAGATTGCAGAGGAGATTGCTTTACAGCAACTCTCTCCGGAGGCTAAGTCCTTCGTCCCTTCTTCTGAGCATGCTCATGGGATGAGCTCCCATTGGAGTTCAGGAGTCAGGTGCTCAGGTCCTGCTCCTGATTCCATTGGCTCAGCTCAGGGATCTGGAGATTTCCGGAAGGTCCCGTTCACTATAAAAAGTGCACATGGCTGTTTCGCCATGCGCTAGTATTTTCCATACTTGCTGCTGTGTGTATGGTGATGGATGCTTGGACTGGTGACTGACTTATTAAGAAACCCCTTGCCTCTGATAATACAATTGTGTGAGTGTTTGGATACAGCCAGTAGCAGCGCTAGAGCGCTTATGCTCCATCAACCTCAGCAGCTAGCGTCCTGCATCGCGCTTGCGATATAGCGGTGCCATCTCTGCCGCACAGTTTACGCCGCGCTGCGCTTGCAGTCTTGCCCGGCGTTCGCAGTTGCGACGCCACGCACACGTCCTGTTATGGTAGGTCCTCTCGGATGTAGTGACGTTATTTTATAACTACTCCGGTGACCGGCTACCGCATGTGTGCCGCTGAGTACCTGTGCTGCCAACAGGCTCAGCATTTTCTATTCTATTGTTTGGCATTGCAGCTCTGTGTCCTTAAACGGAGACTGCTAACTTGCACCTGGGTGATACACAACCCTGTGCACATTACCGCCATAGTGCTCTGCATCTACTAGCTGCGGTTTTTCCATCCACCACACGGTGGACCCCGAGTGGCGAAGGCACTTTATTTATATTTTTTATTTAGTGTCTTCCGCCACTACTAACAGTACCAGAAACGGGCGACTGCTATCGACTGCTCTCAACACTGGAGAGTTGCACAGGGCTGCTTTCAAAGCTTGGAAGGCCGCCTCACAGTCATCTGTCCAGTTGACGGTTTGGGGTAGCCTCTGCTTGGTGAGGTCAGTCAAGGGTTTTGCAAGGGCGCTATAGTCTTGATCAAACCGCCTATAGTACCCTGCAGTGCCCAAGAAGGACTTCACCCGTTTCTTGGTCCTGGGGGTGGGCCAGGACGCGATTGCGTCCACCTTGTCTGGCTCCGGACTCATGGAACCCCCGCCTACCCGGTGCCCCAGGTAGTGGACCTAGCTCATGCCCATCTGGCACTTTCCCGGCTTGATAGGCCTGCCTGGTGAAGATGCTTGAGCACCTCCTGGAGATGCTGAAGGTGTTCCTCCCAGGTGGAACTGAAGATGGCGATGTCATCCAAGTACGCCACCACGTACTCCTCCAGTCCCCGAAGCAGGTGGTTGACCATCCGTTGGAAAGTGGCAGGGGCATTTTTCATGCCGAAGGGCATGACTGTGGACTCATACAGTCCAAAGTGGGTGATAAGGGCTCAGGGGAATCTGCCAGCATCCCCGACTCAGATCTTTGATGGATATGTACCTTGCTTTTGCCAACCGCTCAAGCTGATCCTCGATGCGCGGCATTGGGTGGGCATCAGAGGTTGTGATGGCATTGAGCCCCCTGTAGTCCATGCAGAACCGGGTGGTTCGATCCTTTTTAGGCGCGAGGACTACAGGTGAGGCCCACGCGCTCTTTGACTGTCGAATCACCCCCAGCCTTAACATCTCATTGATCTCTTGGCGCATGACTTGTTGCACCTCCTCAGAGATCCGATAAGGTGTTCGCCGTAGTGGGGCGTGATTCCCGGTGTCCACCTCATGAACCGCTAACTCCGTCCTCCCAGGTCGGTTGGTGAACACGGCCCGTAAGGGTTCCAGGGCTTCCACCAACTGCGACCGCTGGGATACGGTTAGCAAACCACTTATCTCCATGTGCTCAATGGACCCATTGGCCTTGGCTTGGGCCAGCATGTCCTCGGGCAGGTTGCAGACTGGTAGGACGCAAGCTTCACGTTCGTGGTGCGCCTTCAGCATATTGACGTGAAAGGCCTTGTGCCTACCCCGAGCATGGTCAAGCGTGACCACGTAGGTGACTGGGTTGAGCTGTTCGTGGACGACGTATGGGCCTTCCCAGGCTGCCTGAAGCTTATCCGTTGGTATGGGGACCAGCACCCACACCTTTTGACCCACCTGGTAGGTCCGCTCCCGGGTGTTCTGGTCGTACCAGTGCTTCTGGTCAGCCTGAGCCTGCGTCATGTTGTCATGCACCAACTGCGCCAAGGTCTGCATCTTGTCACGGAATCGCATGACATAATCCACGATGGACACTTCTGTGGGGTTTGGCTCATCTTCCCAGGATTCTCTTATCAACCCAAGGGGTCCCGGACTCGCCTGCCATACAGGAGCTTGAAGGGGGAGAACCCGGTCGAGGCCTGCGGAACTTCTCTGTAAGCGAATAGCAGGTGTGGGAGGTACCGCTCCCAGTCGCGCACCTGGGTTTCAACGAGCATGTGGAGCATCTGTTTGAGGGTACCGTTGAAGCATTCACACAAACTATTAGTCTGTGGGTGATACGCACTCGATACCAGGTGCTTCACCTGCATTTTCTCACAGAGATCCTCCATTAGGCGAGACATGAATTGGGTCCCTTGATCGGTAAGCATCTCCCTGGGAAATCATACATTTGAAAAGATGGTCACCAGTGCGTCAGCCACCTTATCTGCCCTGGTTGAAGACAAAGCTACTGCCTCTGGGTACCGGGTAGCGTAGTCTACCACAGTGAGAATGTATCGCTTTCCAGAGCTGCTGGGGATGGCCAGCGGGCCTACAATGTCCACCGCGATTCTCTGGAAAGGCTCCTCTATCACCGGCAAAGGAATAAGGGGAGCCTTAAGAGCAGGCCCCGCCTTACCCACCTTTTGACAGGTGTCACAGGAGCGGTAGTATTGTTTTACATCTGTCCCCATCTTGGGCCAATAGAAGTGTTGAGACAGCTGTGCCTTTGTTTTGCTGATCCCCAAGTGTCCAGCGAGTGGAATCTCATGGGCAATCCGCAACAACTCAGTTCTAAACTGTAAGGGGACGACTAGCTGTCTTTCCCTCAACCACTCCTATTGGGAATCTCCGGGTACTGTCTCCCGGTACAGCCTTCCTCGTTCCCAGAACACCCTCTCCTTATCAGACTTGGAGGTGGGCATCTCGGCGAGGTGTCTCAATTTCTCCAGGCTGGCATCTGATTGCAGAGCAGCCTGGAACTCCTTGCTGGAGGCTGCCAGAAGTGACGTTAGGGACCCTTCCTTACTGGGACCCTCTGGAACCGGCTCTGGGTTCACCTCTGGTTCAGTCTCTCCTGTAGCAGAAGAGGGTCCAGAAGACAGTGCGCTACCTACGATCTGGGCACTCTGACTGCGTGTGACAGCAGCTATGTATGCTGTCTCCCTAGGGATTTCTACAGACCCACCAATCGGCGCTGCCATGGGCTCTACCTCCCCATCCACCCCCAACACTTCAGGAGCAGTGCTGCTTATGGGCCAGTCACCTTCCTCGGTGGCACTGGTCAGTTGCATGGCATTACCTTCCTCATGGTCCCCATGCACTTCCCCATTTCCCTGAGCACCGTTACTTGCTCCTGCCAGGGGTTCCTCAGCCGTCTCACTCCGCAGAGTGACGGGGCTGAGCACTTCGGTACCTATGGACACATCTACCGCTTCAAAGAAAGGGTTAACAGGTTCAGTCGGCACAGATACATCATCATCATCATCATCATCATCATCATCATTCCTAGGAAAAGAATGGTTATCAGGTTTCTTTGGTACATTTACATCATCATCAGCATCATTCCTGGGGACAGAATGATTGTTAGTTGCATCATTACTCATCACGTCATTAGCAGGTAACACATTCAGTTTCCCGTCATCATCATCATCATCATCAGGGTTAACGTTACCCTTATTATCAGACTTGGGAGGGGTGTCAGAGATGTAGTATGCAACCATCCTCCCCGAGTCAGTCCCCAATAAAACATCAGTGGGCAGGTTTTCAGACACTCCCACTTCCCTCAACCCGCTCCCAGCATCCCAATGAAGAAAAACCCGGGCCACTGGCAAGGGACAACGGGTGCCTCCAATCCCGGTGACCGTCAAGGTTTTCCCCTCAACAAACTCTTCAGGGGCCGCCAGTCCAGGATGGATGAGGGTTCGTTCAGCCCCGGTGTCCTTGAGGCCTGTAGCAAGACGGGCCCTCACCTAAACACGTTGAACGTTGTCGTCAATCCTCCCACCAAAAGAACAGAGGCGTTGGGCCCAGCGGCCTTGGCTGGGGGGTTCTTCGGCTTTTCCGGACAGGCGTGATGGAAGTGACCAGTCCGATGGCAATTGAAACACAGGCGACTGTCAGTAGTAGGCCTGGTGTTGGCAACAGGGACAGGGCCTCCAGAGTGACGGCTAGCTGGGGCACTGGGGTTGGTTGTAGGCTTACCCCCTCTCCAGCTGGTGGTGACTGGCCTCCGCGTCTCTGGCTTCCGGTTGGTGTCATAGTTGTCGGCAATCTGCGCCGCTTTATCCGCATTCGTTGGTTCGCGGTCCAGGATGAACTGTCGGACCTCAGCTGGGCAGAGATGCAGGAACTGGTCTTTGATCATCAGGTCCCATAGCAGCTCAAAGGAATCAACGGACAGTCCATGGATCCACTGGTCAAAGTGGGTCCTGAGTCCTTGCACCACATCGCTATAGCTATCGTGTGGGCCACGGTGGAGGTTCCGGAACTTCTTTCGGTAAACCTCAGGTGTCAGCCGGTATTTGGCGATCAGGGCCTGCTTTATGGCATCATAGTCGTCGTCTTCTGATGGAAGAGAAGCAAACGCTTCCAGAGCTTTGCCTTTTAGCCCTGGGGTAAAGTACCTTGCCCATTGGTCTCTAGGCAGCTGGTACTGTCTGCAGGCTTTCTCAAAGGCTCGCAGAAACGTGTCCAAGTCCCCGTCATTTTCCATCACGGGGAAATGCTCTGGCCGGGGTTTAGGAGTCTGGACGCTGCTGGCCTCACTGCTTCGGGCTGTGGGGGCATTCCACCCCTGCTGGAGCATCTCCAGTTCATGGGCCCTCTGCGCCTGGTGCTCAGGTCTCTCAGCCTCTCTTTCGGCTCGCTGCTCCGCTCTCTCCCGCTCGGCTCTCTCCCGAGCTTGCTGGATCAGCGTCAGACGTCCATCACGGTCTTTGGCAGGGAGTGCGTCCAAGGCCGCTTGCAGGTAGGGGTCCAGCGTGCTCTGGTTGGATGTGGGGCCAGCGCTCAGGAGTGGAGCCTCTGCTGCAGCCCCATAGTTACTTGAGCCAACTTCTGCGTCCGCTGGACCCTGGGTGTTGTCCAGCTGCACCAGAGCCGCGATCAATTGATCTCTGGTTTTGCTTGTGGCGTCAATGCCTCGGTACGTGCATACTGCAGCAAGGTTTTCCTTTTTCTGCTGTCTGTACTAGTGTTCTCCTTTTGCCACCATGGTTGCCAAATAAAAGATAGAAAAGAAAAACGAAGAGAAAGGGAGGGAATACTTGCAAGTACACAAAAATGTCTCAGAACTAGTAACCACTGAGTCTGTTCTCCAAAACCTATGATGCAGGATTCCAGCAGGAACCGTGCAGGTTTTTAGTGAGAGGAATGATTGCTCAACCCAAATCACTAATGCTCTAGTATTATCCCACCGCTCTGCCACCAATATGTGATGAACGCAAGCAGGAGGCATGCCGTTGTCACCAAATTGTGATGAACGGCGCGGCCGGTGCCACCAAAACATCACGATCCCACCACCGACACAGGTTTGTCAGCGGACGGAGGGACGTGACGCACTGCCGGCACACGGCTATCACAGGCACAGTGGGGGCTTATCTAAGTTATCTCACCACTGGCACCATGTGACAAAAATACAGCAAGCTAATCTTGCTCTAACAATTTATCGCAGGGGGGTATTTTGGTTTCCCCACCACTGCTAACAACCTTCCAAGAACTACGGGGATTTATGTATATCCCACTTTCTCAGTTCCACTTTGGAACTCGCAGCTCTCCGGCGCCCCCCTTACCCTCAGGTCAATCAGGGAACTGCACCTAGGATAATTAGTCACCAAGACTCCAGCTACAACTAACTGGAATTTGGTAGGGAATACCTATAGTCTAGGGTCTGTGACCTCACGAAATGGGCGGTCTGGAGAGGTCCAACCTCCCTCTCTCCAAGTTAGGATTTGGCTACAAAACTTAGAATAACTATATCTAAACGAGAAAAGCCCGTACCAACAATCATAGGGCATCATTGTTTGTGATTTACCAAATAGAATCCGAAGACACCAAGCATGCCATACTTAGGACACTCCGTTTGGGAGCAATCTATATCTCAGTTTCTGGAAGGATTAGGATTATGAAAATTAGAGATTGGTAAGCTGCTTTTGTTGCCTACGCAGTGATATGGTTATTATATCTCTGAGTTGTATGGTTTTTGCAATATGACTTGTTTTAATACTTCCCATATACTGGCATCCAGCCTCGGCCAGAACAAAGAGATCTTTTCCCCCTAGCTGTGCTTCGAGAGAAAATGGACGGTTTCATGTTACCAGCAAGCACAGAGCTGATAAGGAGGGCGCGAGGGAAGCTGTAGGACCTGACAGGCTGAATTTCTCATCAGAGTGAAGTGGGAGATTTCTAGAAAGTTCTACCTTACAGACATTTTACATTACACACACAATTAAAAGCCAAGAATGGAATTGCCCTAAATCACCAAGCACTATTTGAAGGGCGGCATAGTCAGGTGACATCAATGCAATGTCACCAGCCAAATGGAGAAAATGAACACGAACTTGGGAGCAGAAGAGGATGGGTCCAGTTGTCTACCAGTGGGGACTCGAAGCAGCAGTCAGTAACATATTTCTGTTATACCAGAAGATCTCCTGGTGGGTCTAGCTGAGGACACAATATTGGGCCACAAATGTGCAGAAGGTGGTGGGCCAATAGAAAAATTTTCTCTGATAGGACCACAGAAGCTTGACCTTAACTTTAGCTCTGGATTCTGCCTTCGACTTGCCCGATTGAACACGTCAACTGAAAAATTGTCATCTGACCTCCTTGTTATGATCTCTGGCACATCTTTTGATTATAACCTAGTCTCATCCTCCCTCTAGTTTGTAGCAGTGATGGCCCCCTTACTTCACTTTGACTCTAATACTGGATTCTTCCTTTACAGTCCTACAGGTCACCCACCACCTGGCAGTTCTACTGGGAAACGTCCCCATCTTACAAGGTTAATATTATCGACAAGAATCCAGAGGCACCTGACCTCAGATTATCCTTTTGCGATTCGAGGATCTTCTACATTAGGAATCTTAAGACTTAATAATCGAATATGATATAGTCGGTCATGCCGAAGTTCCAGAGCTGAGTCAGTCTGTTACCCGGTCACCCTCAATCATACGAGGTTACATGGACAGTTCTCTGATCTCTGCTCTCTCCACGTCTGTCGATTTTTCCCATTTCTCCTCAAAGTCACAACCCCTGTAAGTAGAAAACATGTGAACACTGAGGGAGATATGCCCAACTCACAGCCAACATCCAGGAGGCACATATGAAAGTAATCTCATTTTTTAGAGAATTTAGAGAAGGGAAACAACTTAAACCAGTTGGTCATGCTCAATTGGTTTGTTGTCCAGATATAATGAAGAACTTATGTTGTATCTGTCAAGTACTGAGAGTGAATGCCGCTCTGCAAATCCTTGTGGTTACCGCCTCAACCCTATATATTTACATGTACCAGCTTCTAACGGTTTTATGGGTCCCCAGGCCCTAAATACGGCCAGAACCCCCCCAACAAACTGGTATTAAGTAGTATTAAAAAACCTCTTTAGTATGTAGTTGGATTGCAGAACAAAGAGGGCAGTATTATAGTAGTTATATTCTTGTACATAGGGGCAGTAATATAGTAGTTATATTCTTGTACATAGGAGCAGTATTATAGTAGTTATATTCTTGCACATAGGAGCAGTATTATAGTAGTTATATTCTTGCACATAGGGGCAGTATTATAGTAGTTATATTCTTGTACATAGGAGCAGTATTATAGTAGTTATATTCTTGTACATAGGAGCAGTATTATATTACTTATATTCTTGTACATAGGGGCAGTATTATAGTAGTTATATTCTTGTACATAGGAGCAGTATTATAGTAGTTATATTCTTGTACATAGGGGCAGTATTATAGTAGTTATATTCTTGTACATAGGGGCAGTATTATAGTAGTTATATTCTTGTACATAGGAGCAGTATTATATTACTTATATTCTTGTACATAGGGGCAGTATTATAGTAGTTATATTCTTGTACATAGGAGCAGTATTATATTACTTATATTCTTGTACATAGGGGCAGTATTATAGTAGTTATATTCTTGTACATAGGGGCAGTATTATAGTAGTTATATTCTTGTACATAGGGGCAGTATTATAGTAGTTATATTCTTGTACATAGGGGCAGTATTATAGTAGTTATATTCTTGTATATGGGGCAGTATTATAGTAGTTATATTCTTGTACATAGGAGCAGTATTATAGTAGTTATATTCTTGTACATAGGGGCAGTATTATAGTTGTTATATTCCTGTACATAGGGGCAGTATTATAGTAGTTATATTCTTGTACATAGGGGACAGTATTATAGTAGTTATATTCTTATACATAGGGGGCAGTATTATAGTAGTTATATTATTGTACATAGGAGCAGTATTATAGTAGATATATTCTTGTACATAGGGACAGTATTATAGTAGTTATATTCTTGTACATAGGGGCAGTATTACAGTAGTTATATTCTTGTACATAGGGAGCAGTATTATAGTAGTTATATTCTTGTACATAGGAGCAGTATTATAGTAGTTATATTCTTGTACATAGGGGACAGTATTATAGTAGTTATATTCATGTACATAGGGGGCAGTATTATAGTAGTTATATTCTTGTACATAGGGAGCAGTATTATAGTAGTTATATTCTTGTACATAGGAGCAGTATTATAGTAGTTATATTCTTGTACATAGGGGGCAGTATTATAGTAGTTATATTCTTGTACATAGGGGCAGTATTACAGTAGTTATATTCTTGTACATAGGGAGCAGTATTATAGTAGTTATATTCTCGTACATAGGAGCAGTATTATAGTAGTTATATTCTTGTACATAGGGGGCAGTATTATAGTAGTTATATTCTTGTACATAGGGGGCAGTATTATAGTAGTTATATTCTTGTACATAGGAGCAATATTATAGTAGTTATATTCTTGTACATAGGGAGCAGTATTATAGTAGTTATATTCTTGTACATAGAGGGCAGTATTACAGTAGTTATATTCTTGTACATGGGGGCAGTATTATAGTAGTTATATTCTTGTACATAGGAGCAGTATTATAGTAGTTATATTCTTGTACATAGGAGGCAGTATTATAGTAGTTATATTCATGTACATAGGAGGCAGTATTATAGTAGTTATATTCTTGTACATAGGGGGCAGTATTATAGTAGTTATATTCTTGTACATAGGGATCAGTATTATAGTAGTTATATTATTGTACATAGGAGGCAGTATTATAGTAGTTATTTTTGTAGGAAGGTTTTTGGTAAAGCTGCAGTTAGTTATTTTTGGACATCCCTTAGGTATAGTTGACCTTTTGCTCTGAAACCTTCGCTCACTCCCTCTCCTCAGGTTTTCTGTCACTTTTGTAGCTGTAATTCTCCAGTTTCCTTTGGATCCTTGTTATCTTCTCCACTTGTACATGTAGATAATTCCCAGCCTTCTCTACTTCCAGAGGTAAATCACTACCATGGAGGAATGTAAATGAGAGCGGTCGCCCACCATTACCGAGCCCAATCACTGAGAATTAGAGCGACAATCAGGAAACAAAAGTCGACCTCCAAGTGTGAGTGACCCAAGGCAGGAAAGTCTTCCATTACTATCAGCAGCAAGAAGCATCCCGAAGGAGCAGTGTTCTGGACCATGAGTCTCAGTATCCTGTACCCCGAGTGTCAGTGTCATTATCCTGTACCCCGAGTGTCATTATCCTGTACCCCGAGTGTCAGTGTCATTATCCTGTACCCCCAGCGTCAGTGTCATTATCCTGTACCCCCAGTGTCAGTGTCATTATCCTGTACCCCGAGTGTCAGTGTCATTATCCTGTACCCCCAGTGTCAGTGTCATTATCTTGTACCCCGAGTGTCAGTGTCAATATCCTGTACCCCGAGTGTCAGTGTCAATATCCTGTACCCCCAGCGTCAGTGTCATTATCCTGTACCCCCAGTGTCAGTGTCATTATCCTGTACACCGAGTGTCAGTGTCATTATCCTGTACCCCGAGTGTCAGTGTCAATATCCTGTACCCCCAGTGTCAGTGTCATTATCCTGTACACCGAGTGTCAGTGTCATTATCCTGTACCCCGAGTGTCAGTGTCAATATCCTGTACCCCCAGTGTCAGTGTCATTATCCTCTACCCCCAGTGTCAGTGTTATTATCCTGTACACCGAGTGTCAGTGTCATTATCCTGTACCCCGAGTGTCAATATCCTGTACCCCAAGTGTCAGTGTCATTTTCCTGTACTCCGAGTGTCAGTGTCATTACCCTGTACCCCGAGTGTCAGTGTCATTATCCTGTACCCCCAGCGTCAGTGTCATTATCCTGTACCCCCAGTGTCAGTGTCATTACCCTGTACCCCGAGTGTCAGTGTCATTATCCTGTACCCCAGCGTCAGTGTCATTATCCTGTACCCCCAGTGTCAGTGTCATTATCTTGACCCCCGAGTGTCAGTGTCAATATCCTGTACCCCGAGTGTCAGTGTCAATATCCTGTACCCCGAGTGTCAGTGTCATTATCCTGTACCCCCAGCGTCAGTGTCATTATCCTGTACACCGAGTGTCAGTGTCATTATCCTGTACCCCGAGTGTCAGTGTCAATATCCTGTACCCCCAGTGTCAGTGTCATTATCCTGTACACCGAGTGTCAGTGTCATTATCCTGTACCCCGAGTGTCAGTGTCAATATCCTGTACCCCCAGTGTCAGTGTCATTATCCTCTACCCCCAGTGTCAGTGTCATTATCCTGTACACCGAGTGTCAGTGTCATTATCCTGTACCCCGAGTGTCAGTGTCAATATCCTGTACCCCCAGTGTCAGTGTCATTATCCTGTACCCCGAGTGTCAGTGTCATTATCCTGTACCCCCAGCGTCAGTGTCATTATCCTGTACCCCCAGTGTCAGTGTCATTATCCTGTACACCGAGTGTCAGTGTCATTATCCTGTACCCCGAGTGTCAGTGTCAATATCCTGTACCCCCAGTGTCAGTGTCATTATCCTGTACCCCGAGTGTCAGTGTCATTATCCTGTTCCCCCGAGTGTCAGTGTCATTATCCTCTACCCCAAGTGTCAGTGTCATTATCCTGTACCCCGAGTGTCAGTGTCATTATCCTGTTCCCCCGAGTGTCAGTGTCATTATCCTCTACCCCGAGTGTCATTATCCTGTACCCCAAGTGTCAGTGCCATTATCCTCTACCCCGAGTGTCAGTGTCATTTTCCTGGACTCCGAGTGTCATTATCCTGTACTCCAAGTGTCATTATCCTGTACCCCGAGTGTCAGTATCCTGTACCCCGAGTGTCAGTATCCTGTACCCCGAGAATCATTATCCTGTACTCCGAGTGTCAGTGTCATTATCCTGTACCCCGAGTGTCAGTATCATTATCCTGTACTCCGAGTGTCATTATCCTGTACCCCGAGTGTCATTATCCTGTACCCCGAGTGTCATTATCCTGTACCCCGAGTGTCATTATCCTGTACCCCGAGTGTCAGTGACATTATCCTGCACCCCGTGTGTAGTGTCATTATCCTGTACCCCGAGTGTCAGTGTCATTATCCTGTACCCCGAGTGTCATTATCCTGTACCCCAAGTGTCAGTGCCATTATCCTCTACCCCGAGTGTCAGTGTCATTTTCCTGTACTCCGAGTGTCAGTGTCATTACCCTGTACCCCGAGTGTCAGTGTCATTATCCTGTACCCCCAGCGTCAGTGTCATTATCCTATACCCCCAGTGTCAGTGTCATTATCCTGTACCCCGAGTGTCAGTGTCATTATCCTGTACCCCCAGTGTCAGTGTCATTATCTTGTACCCCGAGTGTCAGTGTCAATATCCTGTACCCCGAGTGTCAGTGTCAATATCCTGTACCCCGAGTGTCAGTGTCATTATCCTGTACCCCCAGCGTCAGTGTCATTATCCTGTACACCGAGTGTCAGTGTCATTATCCTGTACCCCGAGTGTCAGTGTCAATATCCTGTACCCCCAGTGTCAGTGTCATTATCCTGTACACCGAGTGTCAGTGTCATTATCCTGTACCCCGAGTGTCAGTGTCAATATCCTGTACCCCCAGTGTCAGTGTCATTATCCTCTACCCCCAGTGTCAGTGTCATTATCCTGTACACCGAGTGTCAGTGTCATTATCCTGTACCCCGAGTGTCAGTGTCAATATCCTGTACCCCCAGTGTCAGTGTCATTATCCTGTACACCGAGTGTCAGTGTCATTACCCTGTACCCCGAGTGTCAGTGTCATTATCCTGTACCCCCAGCGTCAGTGTCATTATCCTGTACCCCCAGTGTCAGTGTCATTATCCTGTACACCGAGTGTCAGTGTCATTATCCTGTACCCCGAGTGTCAGTGTCAATATCCTGTACCCCCAGTGTCAGTGTCATTATCCTGTACCCCGAGTGTCAGTGTCATTATCCTCTACCCCAAGTGTCAGTGTCATTATCCTGTACCCCGAGTGTCAGTGTCATTATCCTCTACCCCGAGTGTCATTATCCTGTACCCCAAGTGTCAGTGCCATTATCCTCTACCCCGAGTGTCAGTGTCATTTTCCTGTACTCCGAGTGTCATTATCCTGTACTCCAAGTGTCATTATCCTGTACCCCGAGTGTCAGTATCCTGAACCCCGAGTGTCAGTATCCTGTACCCCGAGAATCATTATCCTGTACTCCGAGTGTCAGTGTCATTATCCTGTACCCCGAGTGTCAGTATCATTATCCTGTACTCCGAGTGTCATTATCCTGTACCCCGAGTGTCATTATCCTGTACCCCGAGTGTCATTATCCTGTACCCCGAGTGTCAGTGACATTATCCTGCACCCCGTGTGTAGTGTCATTATCCTGTACCCCGAGTGTCAGTGTCATTATCCTGTACCCCGAGTGTCATTATCCTGTACCCCAAGTGTCAGTGCCATTATCCTCTACCCCGAGTGTCAGTGTCATTTTCCTGTACTCCGAGTGTCAGTGTCATTACCCTGTACCCCGAGTGTCAGTGTCATTATCCTGTACCCCCAGCGTCAGTGTCATTATCCTGTACCCCCAGTGTCAGTGTCATTATCCTGTACCCCGAGTGTCAGTGTCATTATCCTGTACCCCCAGTGTCAGTGTCATTATCTTGTACCCCGAGTGTCAGTGTCAATATCCTGTACCCCGAGTGTCAGTGTCAATATCCTGTACCCCGAGTGTCAGTGTCATTATCCTGTACCCCCAGCGTCAGTGTCATTATCCTGTACACCGAGTGTCAGTGTCATTATCCTGTACCCCGAGTGTCAGTGTCAATATCCTGTACCCCCAGTGTCAGTGTCATTATCCTGTACACCGAGTGTCAGTGTCATTATCCTGTACCCCGAGTGTCAGTGTCAATATCCTGTACCCCCAGTGTCAGTGTCATTATCCTGTACACCGAGTGTCAGTGTCATTACCCTGTACCCCGAGTGTCAGTGTCATTATCCTGTACCCCCAGCGTCAGTGTCATTATCCTGTACCCCCAGCGTCAGTGTCATTATCCTGTACACCGAGTGTCAGTGTCATTATCCTGTACCCCGAGTGTCAGTGTCATTATCCTCTACCCCCAGTGTCAGTGTCATTATCCTGTACACCGAGTGTCAGTGTCATTATCCTGTACCCCGAGTGTCAGTGTCAATATCCTGTACCCCCAGTGTCAGTGTCATTATCCTGTACACCGAGTGTCAGTGTCATTACCCTGTACCCCGAGTGTCAGTGTCATTATCCTGTACCCCCAGCGTCAGTGTCATTATCCTGTACCCCCAGTGTCAGTGTCATTATCCTCTACCCCGAGTGTCAGTGTCATTATCCTGTTCCCCCGAGTGTCAGTGTCATTATCCTCTACCCCGAGTGTCATTATCCTGTACCCCAAGTGTCAGTGTCATTTTCCTGTACTCCGAGTGTCATTATCCTGTACTCCAAGTGTCATTATCCTGTACCCCGAGTGTCAGTATCCTGTACCCCGAGTGTCAGTATCCTGTACCCCGAGAATCATTATCCTGTACTCCGAGTGTCAGTGTCATTATCCTGTACCCCGAGTGTCAGTATCATTATCCTGTACTCCGAGTGTCATTATCCTGTAACCCGAGTGTCATTATCCTGTACCCCGAGTGTCAGTGTCATTATCCTGTATCCCGAGTGTCATTATCCTGTACCCCGAGTGTCAGTCATTATCCTGTACCCCGAGTGTCAGTGTCATTATCCTGTACCCCGAGTGTCAGTGTCATTATCCTGTACCCCGAGTGTCAGTGTCATTATCCTGTACCCCGAGTGTCACTGTCATTATCCTGTACCCCGAGTGTCAGTGTCATTATCCTGTACCCCGAGTGTCAGTGTCATTATCCTGTACCTCGAGTGTCAGTGTCATTATCCTGTACCCCGAGTGTCAGTGTCATTATCCTGTACCCCGAGTGTCACTGTCATTACCCTGTACCCCGAGTGTCAGTGTCATTATCCTGTACCCCGAGTGTCAGTGTCATTATCCTGTACCCCGAGTGTCAGTGTCATTATCCTGTACCCCGAGTGACATTATCCTGTACCCCGAGTGTCAGTGTCATTATCCTGTACCCCGAGTGTCAGCGTCATTATCCTGTATCCCGAGTGCCATTATCCTGTACCCCGAGTGTCAGTGTCATTATCCTGTACCCCGAGTGTCAGTCATTATCCTGTACCCCGAGTGTCATTATCCTGCACCCCGAGTGTCGATATCCTGTACCCCCAGTGTCAGTATTAGTAACTCTTGCAGGGGTGACCATGTGGGGGCCCCTGACAGCTCCGTACTTCGGGACCCTCCGCTGCAGTCAGTGTTCTCCTGGGGCAGTCGGATTGGCAGATGACATATCTCTTAGTAATAGGGCCAGTGACATCACTGCAGTTTCTGGGGCTGAGACTTTTCCATACAACTTTTTTTTTCTATTTTGATCATTTTCTTTTCTGTTTTTATCCCTAAATGAAGCAAAAATGTTCTGCCGCGAGGGTCTGCGGTGGGGGGCGGCGGTGCGGGGGGGACGTCAGCGCTGTGTTTAGCTCAGCCTGAAACCTCGTCTTCCTAAAATAGCAGCTCTCTGGCCCCGGAGGACGCGCTGATCTCGCGCTGTCAGACACTGGGCCGAGCGCCTGATGACACCCCGCTCACGTCATGTCGCAATATGACACAAAACCGGAGAGATTGGAGAATCCGGAGACGGTCGAGGACTTCTCGGAATCTGAATATTGGGAAATCGGTGATTCAATTCATCAATTTCAGGTTTTATTCATTATAGGAACCAGTTAGAAATATTTCGGAAGACCTTGAAACTTCGCACGAGTCACTATGGCGCTGTACGGCCTCTGAGCATTGGGCTCTATAGTGGAGAGTTATCGGGACTCCATATGGCGCTGTACAGCCTCTGAGCATAGGGCTCTATAGTGGAGAGTTATCGGGACTCCATATGGCTCTATACAGCCTCTGAGCATTGGGCTCTATAGTGGAGAGTTATCGGGACACCATATGGTGCCGTACAGCCTCTGAGCATAGGGCTCTACATTAGGGAGTTATCGGGACTGCATATGGCGCTGTACAGCCTCTGAGCATAGGGCTCTATAGTAGGGAGTTATCGGGACTCCATATGGCGCTGTACAGCCTCTGAACATTGGGCTCTATAGTGGAGAGTTATCGGGACTCCATATGGCGCTGTACGTCCTCTGAGCATAGGGCTCTATAGTGGAGAGTTATCAGGACTCCATATGGCGCTGTACGGCCTCTGAGCATTGGGCTCTATAGTGGACAGTTATCGGGACTCCATATGGCACTGTACGGCCTCTGAGCATAGGGCTCTATAGTGGAGAGTTATCGGGACTCCATATGGTGCTGTACGGCCTCTGAGCATACGGCTCTATAGTGGAGAGTTATCGGGACTCCATATGGCGCTGTGCAGCCTCTGAGCATAGGGCTCTATAGTGGAGAGTTATCGGGACTCTATATGGCGCTGTACAGCCTCTGAGCATAGGGCTCTATAGTGGAGAGTTATCGGGACTCCATATGGCGTTGTACAGCCTCTGAGCATAGGGCTCTATAGTGGAGAGTTATCGGGACTCCATATGGTGCTGTACAGCCTCTGAGCATTGGGCTCTATAGTGGAGAGTTATCGGGACTCCATATGGCGCTGTACGTCCTCTGAGCATAGGGCTCTGTAGTGGAGAGTTATCGGGACTCCATATGGCGCTGTACAGCCTCTGAGCATAGGGCTCTATAGTAGGGAATTATTGGGACTCTATATAGCGCTATACAGCCTCTGAGCATAGTGCTCTATAGTGGAGTGTTATGGAGACTTCATATGGCGCTGTACAGTCTCTGAGCATAGGGCTCTATAGTGGTGAGTTATCGGGACTCCATATGACGCTGTACAGCCTCTGAGCATAGGGCTCTATAGTAGGGAATTATTGGGACTCTATATAGCGCTATACAGCCTCTCAGCATAGTGCTCTATAGTGGAGAGTTATGGAGACTCCATATGGCGCTGTACAGTATCTGAGCATAGGGCTCTATAGTGGTGAGTTATCGGGACTCCATATGACGCTGTACAGCCTCTGAGCATAGGGCTCTATAGTAGGGAATTATTGGGACTCCATATAGCACTATGCAGCCTCTGAGCATAGTGCTCTATAGTGGAGAGTTATGGAGACTCCATATGACGCTGTACAGTCTCTGAGCATAGGGCTCTATAGTGGAGAGTTATCGGGACTCCATATAGCTCTGTACAGCCTCTGAGCATAGGGCTCTATAGTAGGTAGTTATTGGACTACATATGACACTGTACAGCCTCTGAGCATAGGGCTCTGTAGTGGATAGTTATCGGGACTCCATATGGCGCTGTACAGCCTCTGAGCATTGGGCTCTATAGTGGAGAGTTATCGGGACTACATATGGCGCTGTACGTCCTCTGAGCAGAGGGCTCTATAGTGGAGAGTTATCGGGACTCCATATGGAGCTGCACAGCCTCTGAGCATTGGGCTCTATAGTGGAGAGTTATCGGGACTCCATATGGCACTGTACGGCCTCTGAGCATAGGGCTCTATAGTGGAGAGTTATTGGGACTCCATATGGTGCTGTACGGCCTCTGAGCATACGGCTCTATAGTGGAGAGTTATCGGGACTCCATATGGCGCTGTACAGCCTCTGAGCATAGGGCTCTATAGTGGAGAGTTATCGGGACTCCATATGGCGCTGTACAGCCTCTGAGCATTGGGCTCTATAGTGGAGAGTTATCGGGACTCCATATGGCGCTGTACAGCCTCTGAGCATAGGGCTCTATAGTGGAGAGTTATCGGGACTCCATATGGCGCTGTACAGCCTCTGAGCATAGGGCTCTATAGTGGAGAGTTATCGGGACTCCATATGGCGCTGTACAGCCTCTGAGCATACGGCTCTATAGTGGAGAGTTATCGGGACTCCATATGGCGCTGTACAGCCTCTGAGCATAGCGCTCTATAGTGGAGAGTTATCAGGACTCCATATGGCGCTGTACAGCCTCTGAGCATTGGGCTCTATAGTGGAGAGTTATCGGGACTCCATATGGCACTGTACAGCCTCTGAGTATAGGGCTCTTTAGTGGAGAGCTATCAGGACTCCATATGGCGCTGTACAGCCTCTGAGCATAGGGCTCTATAGTGGAGAGTTATCGGGACTCCATATGGCGCTGTACAGCCTCTGAGCATAGGGCTCTATAGTAGGGAATTATTGGGACTCCATATAGCGCTATACTGCCTCTCAGCATAGTGCTCTATAGTGGAGAGTTATGGAGACTCCATATGGCGCTGTACAGTCTCTGAGCATAGGGCTCTATAGTGGTGAGTTATCGGGACTCCATATGACGCTGTACAGCCTCTGAGCATAGGGCTGTATAGTAGGGAATTATTGGAACTCCATATAGCGCTATGCAGCCTCTGAGCATAGTGCTCTATAGTGGAGAGTTATGGAGACTCCATATGACGCTGTACAGTCTCTGAGCATAGGGCTCTATAGTGGAGAGTTATCGGGACTCCATATAGCTCTATACAGCCTCTGAGCATAGGGCTCTATAGTAGGTAGTTATTGGACTACATATGACACTGTACAGCCTCTGAGCATAGGGCTCTATAGTGGATAGTTATCGGGACTCCATATGGCGCTGTACAGCCTCTGAGCATTGGGCTCTATAGTGGAGAGTTATCGGGACTCCATATGATGCTGTACAGCCTCTGAGCATAGGGCTCTATAGTAGGGAGTTATTGGGACTCCATATGGTGCTGTACAGCCTCTGAGCATAGGGCTCTATAGTGGAGAGTTATCGGGACTCCATATGGCGCTGTACAGCCTCTGAGCATTGGGCTCTATAGTGGAGAGTTATCGGGACTCCATATGGCGCTGTACAGCCTCTGAGCATAGGGCTCTATAGTGGAGAGTTATCGGGAATCCATATGGCGCTGTGCAGCCTCTGTGCATTGGGCTCTATAGTGGAGAGTTATCGGGACTCCATATGGCGCTGTACAGCCTCTGAGCATAGGGCTCTATAGAGGAGAGTTATCGGTACTCCATATGATGCTGTACAGCCTCTGAGCATAGGGCTCTATAGTGGAGAGTTATTGGGACTCCTTATGGCGCTGTACGGCCTCTGAGCATAGGGCTCTATAGTGGAGAGTTATCGGGACTCCATATGGTGCTGTACGGCCTCTGAGCATAGGGCTCTATAGTAGGGAGTTATTGGGACTCCATATGACGTTGTACAGCCTCTGAGCATAGGGCTCAATAGTGGAGAGTTATCGGGACTCCTTATGGCGCTGTACGGCCTCTGAGCATTGGGCTCTTTAGTGGAAAGTTATCGGGACTCCATATGGCGCTGTACGGCCTCTGAGCATAGGGCTCTATAGTGGAGAGTTATCGGGACTCCATATGGCGCTGTACGGCCTCTGAGCATTGGGCTCTTTAGTGGAGAGTTATCGGGACTCCATATGGCGCTGTACAGCCTCTGTGCATAGGGCTCTATAGTGGAGAGTTATCGGGAATCCATATGGCACTGTACAGCCTCTGAGCATAGGGCTCTTTAGTGGAGAGTTATCGGGACTCCATATGGCGCTGTACAGCCTCTGTGCATAGGGCTCTATAGTGGAGAGTTATCGAGACTCCATATGGCGCTGTACAGCCTCTGTGCATAGGGCTCTATAGTGGAGAGTTATCGGGACTCCATATGGCGCTGTACAGCCTCTGAGAATTGGGCTCTATAGTGGAGAGTTATCGGGACTCCATATGATGCTGTACAGCCTCTGAGCATAGGGCTCTATAGTGGAGAGTTATCGGGACTCCATATGGCGCTGTACAGCCTCTCTGCATAGGGCTCTATAGTGGAGAGTTATTGGGACTCCATATGGCGCTGTACAGCCTCTGTGCATAGGGCTCTATAGTGGAGAGTTATCGGGACTCCATATGGCGCTGTACAGCCTCTGAGCATTGGGCTCTATAGTGGAGAGTTATCTGGACTCCATATGGTGCTGTACAGCCTCTGAGCATAGGGCTCTATAGTGGAGAGTTATCGGGACTCCATATGGCGCTGTACAGCCTCTCTGCATAGGGCTCTATAGTGGAGAGTTATCTGGACTCCATATGGTGCTGTACAGCCTCTGAGCATAGGGCTCTATAGTGGAGAGTTATCGGGACTCCATATGGCGCTGTACAGCCTCTGTGCATAGGGCTCTATAGTGGAGAATTATCGGGACTCCATATGGCGCTGTACAGCCTCTGAGCATTGGGCTCTATAGTGGAGAGTTATCGGGACTCCATATGGTGCTGTACAGCCTCTGAGCATAGGGCTCTATAGTAGGGAGTTATTGGGACTCCATATGGCGCTGTACAACCTCTGAGCAGAGGGCTCTATAGTAGGGAGTTATCGGGACTCCATATGGCGCTATACAGCCTCTGAGCATTGGGCTCTATAGTGGAGAGTTATCGGCACTCCATATGATGCTGTACAGCCTCTGAGCATAGGGCTCTATAGTGGAGAGTTATCGGGACTCCATATGGCGCTGTACAGCCTCTGAGCATAGGGCTCTATAGTGGAGAGTTATCGGGACTCCATATGGCGCTGTACAGCCTCTGTGCATAGGGCTCTATAGTGGAGAGTTATCGGGACTCCATATGGCGCTGTACAGCCTCTGTGCATAGGGCTCTATAGTGGAGAGTTATCGGGACTCCATATGGCACTGTACAGCCTCTTTGCATAGGGCTCTATAGTGGAGAGTTATCAGGACTCCATATGGCACTGTACAGCCTCTGAGCATTGGGCTCTATAGTGGAGAGTTATCGGGACTCAATATGGCGCTGTACAGCCTCTGAGCATTGGGCTCTATAGTGGAGAGTTATCGGGACTCCATATGGCGCTGTACAGCCTCTGAGCATAGGGCTCTATAGTGGAGAGTTATCGAGACTCCATATGGCGCTGTACAGCCTCTGAGCATTGGGCTCTATAGTGGAGAGTTATCGGGACTCCATATGGTGCTGTACAGCCTCTGAGCATAGGGCTCTATAGTATGGAGTTATTGGGACTCCATATGGCACTGTACAGCCTCTGAGCATAGGGCTCTATAGTGGAGAGTTATCGGGACTCCATATGGCGCTGTACAGCCTCTGAGCATAGGGCTCTATAGTAGGGAGTTATCGGGACTCCATATGGCGCTGTACAGCCTCTGAGCATAGGGCTCTATAGTAGGGAGTTATCGGGACTCCATATGGCGCTGTACAGCCTCTGAGCATTGGGCTCTATAGTGGAGAGTTATCGGGACTCCATATGACGCTGTACGTCCTCTGAGCATAGGGCTCTATAGTGGAGAGTTATCAGGACTCCATATGGCGCTGTACAGCCTCTGAGCATTGGGCTCTATAGTGGAGAGTTATCGGGACTCCATATGGCACTGTATGGCCTCTGAGCATAGGGCTCTATAGTGGAGAGTTATCGGGACTCCATATGGTGCTGTACGGCCTCTGAGCATACGGCTCTATAGTGGAGAGTTATCGGGACTCCATATGGCGCTGTACAGCCTCTGAGCATAGGGCTCTATAGTGGAGAGTTATCGGGACTCCATATGGCGCTGTACAGCCTCTGAGCATAGGGCTCTATAGTGGAGAGTTATCGGGACTCCATATGGCGCTGTACAGCCTCTGAGCATACGGCTCTATAGTGGAGAGTTATCGGGACTCCATATGGCGCTGTACAGCCTTTGAGCATAGGGCTCTATAGTGGAGAGTTATCGGGACTCCATATGGTGCTGTACAGCCTCTGAGCATTGGGCTCTATAGTGGAGAGTTATCGGGACTCCATATGGCGCTGTACGTCCTCTGAGCATAGGGCTCTGTAGTGGAGAGTTATCGGGACTCCATATGGCGCTATAGAGCCTCTGAGCATAGAGCTCTATAGTGGAGAGTTATCGGGACTCCATATGGCGCTGTACAGCCTCTGAACATTGGGCTTTATAGTAGGGAATTATTGGGACTCTATATAGCGCTATACAGCCTCTCAGCATAGTGCTCTATAGTGGAGAGTTATGGAGACTCCATATGGCGCTGTACAGTCTCTGAGCATAGGGCTCTATAGTGGTCAGTTATCGGGACTCCATATGACGCTGTACAGCCTCTGGGCATAGGGCTCTATAGTGGAGAGTTATCGGGACTCCATATGGCGCTGTACAGCCTCTGAACATTGGGCTCTATAGTAGGGAATTATTGGGACTCCATATAGCGCTATGCAGCCTCTGAGCATAGTGCTCTATAGTGGAGAGTTATGGAGACTCCATATGACGCTGTACAGTCTCTGAGCATAGGGCTCTATAGTGGAGAGTTATCGGGACTCCATATAGCTCTATACAGCCTCTGAGCATAGGGCTCTATAGTAGGTAGTTATTGGACTACATTTGACACTGTACAGCCTCTGAGCATAGGGCTCTGTAGTGGATAGTTATCGGGACTCCATATGGCGCTGTACAGCCTCTGAGCATTGGGCTCTATAGTGGAGAGTTATCGGGACTCCATATGGCGCTGTACGTCCTCTGAGCATAGGGCTCTATAGTGGAGAGTTATTGGGACTCCATATGGTGCTGTGCGGCCTCTGAGCATACGGCTCTATAGTGGAGAGTTATCGGGACTCCATATGGCGCTGTACAGCCTCTGAGCATAGGGCTCTATAGTGGAGAGTTATCGGGACTCCATATGGCGCTGTACAGCCTCTGAGCATTGGGCTCTATAGTGGAGAGTTATCGGGACTCCATATGGCGCTGTACAGCCTCTGAGCATAGGGCTCTATAGTGGAGAGTTATCGGGACTCCATATGGCGCTGTACAGCCTCTGAGCATAGGGCTCTATAGTGGAGAGTTATCGGGACTCCATATGGCGCTGTACAGCCTCTGAGCATAGGGCTGTATAGTAGGGAATTATTGGGACTCCATATAGCGCTATGCAGCCTCTGAGCATAGTGCTCTATAGTGGAGAGTTATGGAGACTCCATATGACGCTGTACAGTCTCTGAGCATAGGGCTCTATAGTGGAGAGTTATCGGGACTCCATATAGCTCTATACAGCCTCTGAGCATAGGGCTCTATAGTAGGTAGTTATTGGACTACATATGACACTGTACAGCCTCTGAGCATAGGGCTCTATAGTGGATAGTTATCGGGACTCCATATGGCGCTGTACAGCCTCTGAGCATTGGGCTCTATAGTGGAGAGTTATCGGGACTCCATATGATGCTGTACAGCCTCTGAGCATAGGGCTCTATAGTAGGGAGTTATTGGGACTCCATATGGTGCTGTACAGCCTCTGAGCATAGGGCTCTATAGTGGAGAGTTATCGGGACTCCATATGGCGCTGTAGAGCCTCTGAGCATTGGGCTCTATAGTGGAGAGTTATCGGGACTCCATATGGCGCTGTACAGCCTCTGAGCATAGGGCTCTATAGTGGAGAGTTATCGGGAATCCATATGGAGCTGTACAGCCTCTGTGCATTGGGCTCTATAGTGGAGAGTTATCGGGACTCCATATGGCGCTGTACAGCCTCTGAGCATAGGGCTCTATAGTGGAGAGTTATCGGTACTCCATATGATGCTGTACAGCCTCTGAGCATCATAGGGCTCTATAGTGGAGAGTTATTGGGACTCCTTATGGCGCTGTACGGCCTCTGAGCATAGGGCTCTATAGTGGAGAGTTATCGGGACTCCATATGGTGCTGTACGGCCTCTGAGCATAGGGCTCTATAGTAGGGAGTTATTGGGACTCCATATGACGTTGTACAGCCTCTGAGCATAGGGCTCAATAGTGGAGAGTTATCGGGACTCCTTATGGCGCTGTACGGCCTCTGAGCATTGGGCTCTTTAGTGGAAAGTTATCGGGACTCCATATGGCGCTGTACGGCCTCTGAGCATAGGGCTCTATAGTGGAGAGTTATCGGGACTTCATATGGCGCTGTACGGCCTCTGAGCATTGGGCTCTTTAGTGGAGAGTTATCGGGACTCCATGTGGCGCTGTACAGCCTCTGTGCATAGGGCTCTATAGTGGAGAGTTATCGGGAATCCATATGGCGCTGTACAGCCTCTGAGCATAGGGCTCTTTAGTGGAGAGTTATCGGGACTCCATATGGCGCTGTACAGCCTCTGTGCATAGGGCTCTATAGTGGAGAGTTATCGAGACTCCATATGGCGCTGTACAGCCTCTGTGCATAGGGCTCTATAGTGGAGAGTTATCGGGACTCCATATGGCGCTGTACAGCCTCTGAGAATTGGGCTCTATAGTGGAGAGTTATCGGGACTCCATATGGTGCTGTACAGCCTCTGAGCATAGGGCTCTATAGTGGAGAGTTATCGGGACTCCATATGGCGCTGTACAGCCTCTCTGCATAGGGCTCTATAGTGGAGAGTTATTGGGACTCCATATGGCGCTGTACAGCCTCTGTGCATAGGGCTCTATAGTGGAGAGTTATCGGGACTCCATATGGCGCTGTACAGCCTCTGAGCATTGGGCTCTATAGTGGAGAGTTATCGGGACTCCATATGGTGCTGTACAGCCTCTGAGCATAGGGCTCTATAGTGGAGAGTTATCGGGACTCCATATGGCGCTGTACAGCCTCTGTGCATAGGGCTCTATAGTGGAGAATTATCGGGACTCCATATGGCGCTGTACAGCCTCTGAGCATTGGGCTCTATAGTGGAGAGTTATCGGGACTCCATATGGTGCTGTACAGCCTCTGAGCATAGGGCTCTATAGTAGGGAGTTATTGCGACTCCATATGGCGCTGTACAACCTCTGAGCATAGGGCTCTATAGTAGAGAGTTATCGGGACTCCATATGGCGCTATACAGCCTCTGAGCATTGGGCTCTATAGTGGAGAGTTATCGGCACTCCATATGATGCTGTACAGCCTCTGAGCATAGGGCTCTAAAGTGGAGAGTTATCGGGACTCCATATGGCGCTGTACAGCCTCTGAGCATAGGGCTCTATAGTGGAGAGTTATCGGGACTCCATATGGCGCTGTACAGCCTCTGTGCATAGGGCTCTATAGTGGAGAGTTATCGGGACTCCATATGGCGCTGTACAGCCTCTGTGCATAGGGCTCTATAGTGGAGAGTTATCGGGACTCCATATGGCACTGTACAGCCTCTTTGCATAGGGCTCTATAGTGGAGAGTTATCGGGACTCCATATGGCGCTGTGCAGCCTCTGAGCATTGGGCTCTATAGTGGAGAGTTATCGGGACTCCATATGGTGCTGTACAGCCTCTGAGCATAGGGCTCTATAGTATGGAGTTATTGGGACTCCATATGGCACTGTACAGCCTCTGAGCATAGGGCTCTATAGTGGAGAGTTATCGGGACTCCATATGGCGCTGTACAACCTCTGAGCATAGGGCTCTATAGTAGGGAGTTATCGGGACTCCATATGGCGCTGTACAGCCTCTGAGCATAGGGCTCTATAGTAGGGAGTTATCGGGACTCCATATGGCGCTGTACAGCCTCTGAGCATTGGGCTCTATAGTGGAGAGTTATCTGGACTCCATATGGCACTGTACGGCCTCTGAGCATAGGGCTCTATAGTGGAGAGTTATCGGGACTCCATATGGTGCTGTACGGCCTCTGAGCATACCGCTCTATAGTGGAGAGTTATCGGGACTCCATATGGCGCTGTACAGCCTCTGAGCATAGGGCTCTATAGTGGAGAGTTATCGGGACTCCATATGGCGCTGTACAGCCTCTGAGCATAGGGCTCTATAGTGGAGAGTTATCGGGACTCCATATGGCGCTGTACAGCCTCTGAGCATAGGGCTCTATAGTGGAGAGTTATCGGGACTCCATATGGCGCTGTACAGCCTCTGAGCATACGGCTCTATAGTGGAGAGTTATCGGGACTCCATATGGCGCTGTACAGCCTTTGAGCATAGGGCTCTATAGTGGAGAGTTATCGGGACTCCATATGGTGCTGTACAGCCTCTGAGCATTGGGCTCTATAGTGGAGAGTTATCGGGACTCCATATGGCGCTGTACGTCCTCTGAGCATAGGGCTCTGTAGTGGAGAGTTATCGGGACTCCATATGGCGCTATAGAGCCTCTGAGCTTAGAGCTCTATAGTGGAGAGTTATCGGGACTCCATATGGCGCTGTACAGCCTCTGAACATTGGGCTCTATAGTAGGGAATTATTGGGACTCTATATAGCGCTATACAGCCTCTCAGCATAGTGCTCTATAGTGGAGAGTTATGGAGACTCCATATGGCGCTGTACAGTCTCTGAGCATAGGGCTCTATAGTGGTCAGTTATCGGGACTCCATATGACGCTGTACAGCCTCTGAGCATAGGGCTCTATAGTAGGGAATTATTGGGACTCCATATAGCGCTATGCAGCCTCTGAGCATAGTGCTCTATAGTGGAGAGTTATGGAGACTCCATATGACGCTGTACAGTCTCTGAGCATAGGGCTCTATAGTGGAGAGTTATCGGGACTCCATATAGCTCTATACAGCCTCTGAGCATAGGGCTCTATACTAGGTAGTTATTGGACTACATTTGACACTGTATAGCCTCTGAGCATAGGGCTCTGTAGTGGATAGTTATCGGGACTCCATATGGCGCTGTACAGCCTCTGAGCATTGGGCTCTATAG
The DNA here is from genome assembly GCF_039654945.1 of Dendrobates tinctorius. Taxonomy (NCBI): domain Eukaryota; kingdom Metazoa; phylum Chordata; class Amphibia; order Anura; family Dendrobatidae; genus Dendrobates; species Dendrobates tinctorius. The sequence continues at coordinate 26,282,641 of NW_027361731.1, forward strand.
TGGAGAGTTATCAGGACTCCATATGGCGCTGTACGTCCTCTGAGCAGAGGGCTCTATAGTGGAGAGTTATCGGGACTCCATATGGAGCTGCACAGCCTCTGAGCATTGGGCTCTATAGTGGAGAGTTAGCGGGACTCCATATGGCACTGTACGGCCTCTGAGCATAGGGCTCTATAGTGGAGAGTTATTGGGACTCCATATGGTGCTGTACGGCCTCTGAGCATACGTCTCTATAGTGGAGAGTTATCGGGACTCCGTATGGCGCTGTACAGCCTCTGAGCATAGGGCTCTATAGTGGAGAGTTATCGGGACTCCATATGGCGCTGTACAGCCTCTGAGCATTGGGCTCTATAGTGGAGAGTTATCGGGACTCCATAAGGCGCTGTACAGCCTCTGAGCATAGGGCTCTATAGTGGAGAGTTATCGGGACTCCATATGGCGCTGTACAGCCTCTGAGCATAGGGCTCTATAGTGGAGAGTTATCGGGACTCCATATGGCGCTGTACAGCCTCTGAGCATACGGCTCTATAGTGGAGAGTTATCTGGACTCCATATGGCGCTGTACAGCCTCTGAGCATAGCGCTCTATAGTGGAGAGTTATCAGGACTCCATATGGCGCTGTACAGCCTCTGAGCATTGGGCTCTATAGTGGAGAGTTATCGGTACTCCATATGGCACTGTACAGCCTCTGAGTATAGGGCTCTTTAGTGGAGAACTATCAGGACTCCATATGGCGCTGTACAGCCTCTGAGCATAGGGCTCTATAGTGGAGAGTTATCGGGACTCCATATGGCGCTGTACAGCCTCTGAGCATAGGGCTCTATAGTAGGGAATTATTGGGACTCCATATAGCGCTATACAGCCTCTGAGCATAGTGCTCTATAGTGGAGAGTTATGGAGACTCCATATGGCGCTGTACAGTCTCTGAGCATAGGGCTCTATAGTGGTGAGTTATCGGGACTCCATATGACGCTGTACAGCCTCTGAGCATAGGGCTCTATAGTAGGGAATTATTGGGACTCCATATAGCGCTATGCAGCCTCTGAGCATAGTGCTCTATAGTGGAGAGTTATGGAGACTCCATATGACGCTGTACAGTCTCTGAGCATAGGGCTCTATAGTGGAGAGTTATCTGGACTCCATATAGCTCTATACAGTCTCTGAGCATAGGGCTCTATAGTAGGTAGTTATTGGACTACATATGACACTGTACAGCCTCTGAGCATAGGGCTCTGTAGTGGATAGTTATCGGGACTCCATATGGCGCTGTACAGCCTCTGAGCATTGGGCTCTATAGTGGAGAGTTATCAGGACTCCATATGATGCTGTACAGCCTCTGAGCATAGGGCTCTATAGTAGGGAGTTATTGGGACTCCATATGGCGCTGTACAGCCTCTGAGCATAGGGCTCTATAGTGGAGAGTTATCGGGACTCCATATGGCGCTGTACAGCCTCTGAGCATTGGGCTCTATAGTGGAGAGTTATCGGGACTCCATATGGCGCTGTACAGCCTCTGAGCATAGGGCTCTATAGTGGAGAGTTATCGGGAATCCATATGGCGCTGTATAGCCTCTGTGCATTGGGCTCTATAGTGGAGAGTTATCGGGACTCCATATGGCGCTGTACAGCCTCTGAGCATTGGGCTCTATAGTGGAGAGTTATCGGGACTCCATATGGCGCTGTACAGCCTCTGAGCATAGGGCTCTATAGTGGAGAGTTATCGGGACTCCATATGGCGCTGTACAGCCTCTGAGCATTGGGCTCTATAGTGGAGAGCTATCGGGACTCCATATGGCGCTGTACAGCCTCTAAGCATAGGGCTCTATAGTGGAGAGTTATCGGGACTCCATATGGCACTGTACGTCCTCTGAGCATAGGGCTCTATAGTGGAGAGTTATCGGGACTCCATATGGTGCTGTACGGCCTCTGAGCATACGACTCTATAGTGGAGAGTTATCGGGACTCCATATGGCGCTGTACAGCCTCTGAGCATAGGGCTCTATAGTGGAGAGTTATCGGGACTCCATATGGCGCTATACAGCCTCTGAGCATTGGGCTCTATAGTGGAGAGTTATCGGGACTCCATATGGCGCTGTACAGCCTCTGAGCATACTGCTCTATAGTGGAGAGTTATCGGGACTCCATATGGCGCTGTACAGCCTCTGAGCATAGCGCTCTATAGTGGAGAGTTATCAGGACTCCATATGGCGCTGTACAGCCTCTGAGCATTGGGCTCTATAGTGGAGAGTTATCGGTACTCCATATGGCACTGTACAGCCTCTGAGTATAGGGCTCTTTAGTGGAGAGCTATCAGGACTCCATATGGCGCTGTACAGCCTCTGAGCATAGGGCTCTATAGTGGAGAGTTATCGGGACTCCATATGGCGCTGTACAGCCTCTGAGCATAGGGCTCTATAGTAGGGAATTATTGGGACTCCATATAGCGCTATACAGCCTCTGAGCATAGTGCTCTATAGTGGAGAGTTATGGAGACTCCATATGGCGCTGTACAGTCTCTGAGCATAGGGCTCTATAGTGGTGAGTTATCGGGACTCCATATGACGCTGTACAGCCTCTGAGCATAGGGCTCTATAGTAGGGAATTATTGGGACTCCATATAGCGCTATGCAGCCTCTGAGCATAGTGCTCTATAGTGGAGAGTTATGGAGACTCCATATGACGCTGTACAGTCTCTGAGCATAGGGCTCTATAGTGGAGAGTTATCTGGACTCCATATAGCTCTATACAGTCTCTGAGCATAGGGCTCTATAGTAGGTAGTTATTGGACTACATATGACACTGTACAGCCTCTGAGCATAGGGCTCTGTAGTGGATAGTTATCGGGACTCCATATGGCGCTGTACAGCCTCTGAGCATTGGGCTCTATAGTGGAGAGTTATCGGGACTCCATATGATGCTGTACAGCCTCTGAGCATAGGGCTCTATAGTAGGGAGTTATTGGGACTCCATATGGCGCTGTACAGCCTCTGAGCATAGGGCTCTATAGTGGAGAGTTATCGGGACTCCATATGGCGCTGTACAGCCTCTGAGCATTGGGCTCTATAGTGGAGAGTTATCGGGACTCCATATGGCGCTGTACAGCCTCTGAGCATAGGGCTCTATAGTGGAGAGTTATCGGGAATCCATATGGCGCTGTATAGCCTCTGTGCATTGGGCTCTATAGTGGAGAGTTATCGGGACTCCATATGGCGCTGTACAGCCTCTGAGCATTGGGCTCTATAGTGGAGAGTTATCGGGACTCCATATGGCGCTGTACAGCCTCTGAGCATAGGGCTCTATAGTGGAGAGTTATCGGGACTCCATATGGTGCTGTACAGCCTCTGAGCATTGGGCTCTATAGTGGAGAGTTATCGGGACTCCATATGGCGCTGTACAGCCTCTAAGCATAGGGCTCTATAGTGGAGAGTTATCGGGACTCCATATGGCACTGTACGTCCTCTGAGCATAGGGCTCTATAGTGGAGAGTTATCGGGACTCCATATGGTGCTGTACGGCCTCTGAGCATACGACTCTATAGTGGAGAGTTATCGGGACTCCATATGGCGCTGTACAGCCTCTGAGCATAGGGCTCTATAGTGGAGAGTTATCGGGACTCCATATGGCGCTATACAGCCTCTGAGCATTGGGCTCTATAGTGGAGAGTTATCGGGACTCCATATGGCGCTGTACAGCCTCTGAGCATAGGGCTCTATAGTGGAGAGTTATCGGGACTCCATATGGCGCTGTACGGCCACTGAGCATTGGGCTGTATAGTGGAGAGTTATCGGGATTCCCTCTGGCGCTATACAGCCTCTGAGCATTGGGCTCTATAGTGGAGAGTTATCGGGACTCCATATGGCGCTGTACGGCCTCTGAGCATTGGGCTCTATAGTGGAGAGTAATCGGGATTCCCTATGGCGCTATACAGCCTCTGAGCATAGGGCTCTATAGTGGAGAGTTATCGGGACTCCATATGGCGCTGTACAGCCTCTGAGCATAGGGCTCTATAGTGGAGAGTTATCGGGATTCCCTATGGCGCTATACAGCCTCTGAGCATTGGGCTCTATAGTGGAGAGTTATCGGGACTCCATATGGCACTGTACGGCCTCTGAGCATAGGGCTCTATAGTGGAGAGTTATCGGGACTCCATATGGCGCTGTACAGCCTCTGAGCATAAGGCTCTATAGTGGAGAGTTATCGGGACTCCATATGGCACTGTACGGCCTCTGAGCATAGGGCTCTATAGTGGAGAGTTATCGGGACTCCATATGGTGCTGTACGGCCTCTGAGCATACGGCTCTATAGTGGAGAGTTATCGGGACTCCATATGGCGCTGTACAGCCTCTGAGCGTAGGGCTCTATAGTGGAGAGTTATCGGGACTCCATATGGTGCTCTACGGCCTCTGAGCATACGGCTCTATAGTGGAGAGTTATCGGGACTCCATATGGCGCTGTACAGCCTCTGAGCATAGGGCTCTATAGTGGAGAGTTATCGGGACTCCATATGGCGCTATACAGCCTCTGAGCTTTGGGCTCTATAGTGGAGAGTTATCGGGACTCCATATGGCGCTGTACAGCCTCTGAGCATAGGGCTCTATAGTGGAGAGTTATCGGGACTCCATATGGCGCTGTACGGCCACTGAGCATTGGGCTCTATAGTGGAAAGTTATCGGGATTCCCTATGGCGCTATACAGCCTCTGAGCATTGGGCTCTATAGTGGAGAGTTATCGGGACTCCATATGGCACTGTACGGCCTCTGAGCATAGGGCTCTATAGTGGAGAGTTATCGGGACTCCATATGGCGCTGTACAGCCTCTGAGCATAAGGCTCTATAGTGGAGAGTTATCGGGACTCCATATGGCGCAGTACAGCCTCTGAGCATAGGGCTCTATAGTGGAGAGTGATCGGGACTCCATATGATGCTGTACAGCCTCTGAGCATAGGGCTCTATAGTAGGGAGTTATTGGGACTCCATATAGCGCTATATAGCCTCTGAGCATTGGGCTCTATAGTGGAGAGTTATCGGGACTCCATATGGCGCTGTACAGCCTCTGAGCATAGGGCTCTATAGTAGGGAGTTATTGGGACTCCATAACAGGCAGATCTCACTAGCGATGCAGCAGCGGTCGGCGGTCGCTCTTACCTGTCGCGGCGAGGGTGACCGTCTTCCGCCTGCATCCATGGCTCACTCGTCGGCGCCAGCAGGAAGCCGACGACAAGAAATGGACCAGGCCAATCTCGCGCGATCAGCGATAGCCAGCGGGGGGCCCGGTCGGAGGTGAGTATCACATGTAGCGATATCACTAGCGATATCGCTGCTGCATCACAAAATCGACGCCATTAAGGGCCCTTAAGTGAGCTAATTCAATTATCAGCCTTTTGGAAGGTAATTGAGACTCCAGACAATATGGGGAATACACGAAATCATACAGGGCAACAAGAAAACATTATGAAAATCAGTGATACAGAAATATACACAAAATGATATGCACAAAGCCTATCACACCATCACACTATGCATGAGCGGGAATAGCGGTGATGAACTGCACCTGTGCAAGTGACATTCACGTCACCACTATTCCCATGCATGCGCTGTAACAGCCACAACTGTGCACTCTACCCGTTCTACCAGCTCATGCGCGGTAACGACGCAGCTGTTTCTGCACCTGCGTGAGGAATAGTGGTGATGTCTATGTTTTACTTGTAGTGCTTTATAATGGAGAGTTATTGGGACACCACATGGGGCTGTACAGCCTCTGAACAAACGGCTCTATAGTTAGGAGTTATCAGACTCCATATGATGCTGTACAGCCACTGAACATAGGACTATATAGTAGGGAGTTATAGGTCTTTATCTTGATACAGTAAGTGGGGGCAGGTCTTTATCTGGATAAAGTAAGTGGGGGCAGGTCTTTATCTGGATACAGTAAGTGGGGGCAGGTCTTTACTTGGATACAGTAAGTGTTGGCAGGTCTTTATCTGGATGCAGTAACTGGGGGCAGGTCTTTATCTGGATACAGTAAGTGGGGGCAAGTCTTTATCTGGATACAGTAAGTGGGGGCAGGTCTATATCTGGATACAGTAAGTGGGGGCAGGTCTTTACCTGGATACAGTAAGTGGGGGCAGGGCTTTATCTGGATACAGTAAGTGGGGGCAGGTCTTTACCTGGATATAGTAAGTGGGGGCAGGTCTCTATCTGGATACAGTAAGTGGGGGCAGGGCTTTATCTGGATACAGTAAGTGGGGGCAGGTCTTTATCTGGATACAGTAAGTGGGGTCAGGTCTTTATCTGGATAAAGTAAGTGGGGGCAGGTCTTTATCTGGATACAGTAAGTGGGGGCAGGTCTTTACTTGGATACAGTAAGTGTTGGCAGGTCTTTATCTGGATGCAGTAACTGGGGGCAGGTCTTTATCTGGATACAGTAAGTGGGGGCAAGTCTTTATCTGGATACAGTAAGTGGGGGCAGGTCTATATCTGGATACAGTAAGTGGGGGCAGGTCTTTACCTGGATACAGTAAGTGGGGGCAGGTCTCTATCTGGATACAGTAAGTGGGGGCAGGTCTTTATCTGGATACAGTAAGTGGGGGCAGGTCTCTATCTGGATACAGTAAGTGGGGGCAGGGCTTTATCTGGATACAGTAAGTGGGGGCAGGTCTTTATCTGGATACAGTAAGTGGGGGCAGGTCTTTATCTGGATACAGTAAGTGGGGGCAGGTCTTTACCTGGATACAGTAAGTGGGGGCAGGTCTCTATCTGGATACAGTAAGTGGGGGCAGGTCTTTATCTGGATACAGTAAGTGGGGGCAGGTCTCTATCTGGATACAGTAAGTGGGGGCAGGGCTTTATCTGGATACAGTAAGTGGGGGCAGGTCTTTATCTGGATACAGTAAGTGGGGGCAGGTCTTTATGTTGATACAGTAAGTGGGGGCAGGGCTTTATCTGGATACAGTAAGTGGGGGCAGAGCCATGGTTTCCTACAGGTGATGTATAAAAGGACAAATGCGACAGATTCCTAATTAATATTCACATAGTCCAAAACCCAAATTTTCTGTTTGAAAAATATTCAGAATAAGTGTAAAAAAAACAAAAGGAAAATAGAAGCAAAAATAACAGAATATAGTGAACAAGAAAAATGAATCCAAGAGATGGCAAAGCTGTCACAAGTGTGAGAAGTGTCGTCCCCTGCACAGTCCCATCATGTTATAGAATATTATTATATCATTATTATGTGACTATTATAGGAAATGTCAGGTTCTCTCAATTTCCGCCCCTGCAGTAGCCTAAGTGACTGATCCTCTTCCATTTTACAAGATAAGGGGCAATCAGCCTCCACTTATCTTCTCCAGCACAAGCCTGATAAGAGACCATTCATTACCTGATGTGACAGAGCAAGACCCCAATGTGTGTGAGAGAGAGAGAGAGAGAGAGAGAGAGAGAGACCATCACTACTAGTGATAAGTGTGGGAAGAGACATGGCCTGACTGTGACATGTGACATCACTAGGATAGATATGTACAGCTAGTATAGAGTGATATGCTGCTATAACCCGGGCACCTCCTCTATATAATTATGCATGTACAGCTGGTATAACCTGGGCATCTCCTGTATATAATTATATATGTACAGCCGGTATAACCTGGGCATCTCCTGTATATAATTATACATGTACAGCTGGTATAACCTGGGCATCTCCTGTATATAATTATACATGTACAGCTGGTATAACCCGGGCATCTCCTGTATATAATTATATATGTACAGCTGGTATAACCTGGGCATCTCCTGTATATAATTATATATGTACAGCTGGTATAACCCGGGCACCTCCTCTATATAATTATGCATGTACAGCTGGTATAACCTGGGCATCTCCTGTATATAATTATATATGTACAGCCGGTATAACCTGGGCATCTCCTGTATATAATTATATATGTACAGCTGGTATAACCCGGGCACCTCCTCTATATAATTATGCATGTACAGCTGGTATAACCTGGGCATCTCCTGTATATAATTATATATGTACAGCTGGTATAACCTGGGCATCTCCTGTATATAATTATACATGTACAGCTGATATAACCTGGGCATCTCCAGTATATAATTATATATGTACAGCCGGTATAACCTGGGCATCTCCTGTATATAATTATATATGTACAGCCGGTATAACCTGGGCATCTCCTGTATATAATTATATATGTACAGCCGTTATAACCTGGGCATCTCCTGTATATAATTATATATGTACAGCCGGTATAACCCGGGCATCTCCTGTATATAAATATATATGTACAGCTGGTATAACCTGGGCATCTCCTGTATATAATTATATATGTACAGCTGGTATAACCTGGGCATCTCCTGTATATAATTATATATGTACAGCCGGTATAACCCGGGCATCTCCTGTATATAGTTATGTATGTACAGCCGGTATAACCCGGGCATCTCCTGTATATAATTATATATGTACAGCTGGTATAACCTGGGCATCTCCTGTATATAATTATATATGTACAGCCGGTATATCCTGGGCATCTCCTGTATATAATTATATATGTACAGCTGGTATAACTGGGGCATCTCCTGTATATAATTATAAATGTACAGCTGGTATATCCTGGGCATCTCCTGTATATAATTATATATGTACAGCTGGTATAACCTGGGCATCTCCTGTATATAGTTATATATGTACAGCTGGTATGACCTGGGCATCTCCTGTATATAATTATATATGTACAGCCGGTATAACCTGGGCATCTACTGTATATAATTATATATGTACAGCTGGTTTGACCTGGGCATCTGTATATAGTTATATATGTACAGCTGGTGTAACCTGGGCATCTCCTGTATATAATTATATATGTACAGCTGGTGTAACCTGGGCATCTCCTGTATATAATTATATATATATATACAGCTGGTATAACCTGGGCATCTCCTGTATATAATTATATATGTACAGCTGGTATAACCTGGGCATATCCTGTGTATAATTATATATGTACAGCTGGTATAACCTGGGCATCTCCTGTATATAATTATATATGTACAGCTGGTATAACCTGGGCATCTCCTGTATATAATTATATATGTACAGCCGGTATAACCTGGGCATCTCCTGTATATAATTATATATGTACAGCTGGTATAACCTGGGCATCTCCTGTATATAATTATATATGTACAGCTGGTATAACCTGGGCATCTCCTGTATATAATTATATATGTACAGCCGGTATAACCCGGGCATCTCCTGTATATAGTTATAAATGTACAGCCGGTATAACCCGGGCATCTCCTGTATATAATTATATATGTACAGCTGGTATAACCTGGGCATCTCCTGTATATAATTATATATGTACAGCCGGTATATCCTGGGCATCTCCTGTATATAATTATATATGTACAGCTGGTATAACCGGGGCATCTCCTGTATATAATTATAAATGTACAGCTGGTATATCCTGGGCATCTCCTGTATATAATTATATATGTACAGCTGGTATAACCTGGGCATCTCCTGTATATAATTATATATGTACAGCCGGTATAACCTGGGCATCTACTGTATATAATTATATATGTACAGCTGGTTTGACCTGGGCATCTGTATATAGTTATATATGTACAGCTGGTGTAACCTGGGCATCTCCTGTATATAATTATATATGTACAGCTGGTGTAACCTGGGCATCTCCTGGATATAATTATATATATATATACAGCTGGTATAACCTGGGCATCTCCTGTATATAATTATATATGTACAGCTGGTATAACCTGGGCATCTCCTGTATATAGTTATATATGTACAGCCGGTATAACCTGGGCATCTCCTGTATATAATTATATATGTACAGCCGGTATATCCTGGGCATCTCCTGTATATAATTATATATGTACAGCTGGTATAACCGGGGCATCTCCTGTATATAATTATAAATGTACAGCTGGTATATCCTGGGCATCTCCTGTATATAATTATATATGTACAGCTGGTATAACCTGGGCATCTCCTGTATATAATTATATATGTACAGCCGGTATAACCTGGGCATCTACTGTATATAATTATATATGTACAGCTGGTTTGACCTGGGCATCTGTATATAGTTATATATGTACAGCTGGTGTAACCTGGGCATCTCCTGTATATAATTATATATGTACAGCTGGTGTAACCTGGGCATCTCCTGTATATAATTATATATATATACAGCTGGTATAACCTGGGCATCTCCTGTATATAATTATATATGTACAGCTGGTATAACCTGGGCATCTCCTGTGTATAATTATATATGTACAGCTGGTATAACCTGGGCATCTCCTGTATATAATTATATATGTACAGCTGGTATAACCTGGGCATCTCCTGTATATAATTATATATGTACAGCCGGTATAACCTGGGCATCTCCTGTATATAATTATATATGTACAGCTGGTATAACCTGGGCATCTCCTGTATATAATTATACATGTACAGCCGGTATAACCTGGGCATCTCCTGTATATAATTATATATGTACAGCTGGTATAACCTGGGCATCTCCTGTATATAATTATATATGTACAGCTGGTATAACCTAGGCATCTCCTGTATATAATTATATATGTACAGCTGGTATAACCCCGGCATCTCCTGTATATAATTATATATGTACAGCTGGTATAACCTGGGCATCTCCTGTATATAATTATATATGTACAGCTGGTATAACCTGGGCATCTTTCACTTTACTTCATAGAGAAATAATAACTTTTAGATCCTAAACATTTTCTGTTTGTTTTAATCAAGATTAAGTAAATGAATAAAAATATTAAATGAAAAGCCTGTTACCCCATTGCCCGCTGCTCCTTGCTGCCCCCCGCTGCTCCCTGCTGCCCGCTGCCGTCCCCCGCTGCCCGTTGCTGCCCCCCCGCTGCTCCCCGGTTGGGTCGTGACTCGTGTACTATCGGTTTTCCCTATTTTTATCACCGTGACAGAAATGACTTGACTACGGAAATCTCAAGCTTTTTCCCACAAGAGTCCTGACCTCTCGTCTGGGAATCTCTGAATTAGACCAATTACACTCCCCAAAGCAGCACATCCCACCTCCATTATAGGGGCAGGCTGGTGTTACTGGTGAGTACGGTCAGGTTGGAAAACCCTTTAACTCTAAAATTGCCAGCTGAGAATTTTGGGTTGTTTTTTGTCTTTTTCGTTTGTTATGATTGTAAATTATGAGAATTGTCAACGCGTTTCACAGCTTTTTTTATGGGAATACTGGGAGGATGAAGAAGACATCTTCACCCCCCAATAACATCTTGGGAAATAAGTGCTGGGAATTAAAATAAAAAAGACAGGTCTTACTGAATTCTTGTAGAGCCCAAGAAACGCCAAAAATGTCTAAAAACTAGCACTAAAATCAGGTGAATTTTCATTTTTTTTTATCTCGTGTGACTGCTCGTTATTCACTTGAAAAATGCACAAAGAACTTTCAGAAGAAGCTTTTTTTTTTACATACATTTATTACATGGTAAGAACATATTTTCACCCATTTTTTTGGTGCCATTTTTAAATAAATCCAATAAAAAGCTAAAAAAATTACTAAATTAGTGACTAAGATATTTCATACTTTATCACACGGAACATAGATCAGATCAGAAGTTTAACGTGGGACATGTCTCCATTTCATTTGAAAAAGCTATCTAATTTCGAAATTGATCGCAGAGATAAATCTCGGGGTTAACAAAAGCCTGGAAAAGTAAATGGTAGTGACAAAATACAGCCAGAGGATCAATTATCAACTAAGTCACATGATAATGTACAATAAGAACATGTGAGAGAGGCAGAGTCTCCCAGAAGCAAAGATTGTCAGAGCTCACCGATCTGTGAATGAGAGCATCTAAAAATTGAGGAGCTATTTCAGGAAAATGTTCCTCAACGCAAGATTGTAAAATATCCACCAGCTACAGAACATAAACAATATCATGAATAGATTCAGAGATTCTGGAGGAATACGTGTGCATAATGGACAAGGAAGAAACGCTGCTGTCATTTCTCGGCAAACACTCATTTATAATAGGCAGAGGTAAAATGGAAAACTGGTCTGTGGTCAGAGGAAGCAAAATGTGAAATTCTTTACAGAGAAGCTCGGACGCCTGCAGGCTCAGGAGGAGAGGGACCATCAAGTTTGTTATCAAGGAGAGGCACAATCCAGCTTTTTACCAAGGAGAATCACCATCCAGCTTGTTATCAAGAAGAGGGACTATCTAGATTGTCATCATTGAGAGTGACCACCTAGCTTGTTATCTAGGAGAGGTACCATCCAGCATGTTGTCGAGGAGTGGGACCATCCAGTATATTATTGAGAGGGACCACCCAGATTGTTATCGAGGAGAGGAACCACCAAGCTTTTTATTGAGGAGAGGGACCATCCAGCTTGTTATTGAGGAAAGGTACCATCCAGCTTGTTACTGAAGAGAGGGACTATCCAGCATGTTATTGAGATGAGGGACCATCCAGCATGTTATCGAGGTGAGGGACCACCTAGCTTGTTATTGAGGAAAGGTACCATCCAGGATGCTGTTTATGAGTGGGACAATCCAGCATATTATTGTGAGGGACCACCCAGATTATTATCGAGGAGAGGAACCACCGAGCTTGTTACTTGTTATCGGGGAGAGGGACCATCCAGCTTGTTATTGAGGAGAGGGACCATCCAGCTTGTTATTGAGGAAAGGTACCATCCAGCTTGTTACTGAAGAGAGGGACTATCCAGCATGTTATTGAGATGAGGGACCATCCAGCATGTTATCGAGGTGAGGGACCACCTAACTTGTTATCGAGGAGATGTACCATCCAGGATGTTGTTTTTGAGTGGGACCATCCAGTATATTACTGAGAGGGACCACCCAGATTATCGAGGAGAGGAACCACCGAGCTTGTTATTGAGAAGAGGGACCATCCAGCTTGTTATTGAGGAAAGGTACCATCCAGCTTGTTATTGAAGTGAGGGACTATCCAGCATGTTATCGAGATGCGGGACCATCCAGCATGTTATCGAGGTGAGGGACTATCTAGCATGTTATCTAGGAGAGGGACCATCCAGCTTGTTATACAGGAGAGGAACCTTTCAGCTTGGTATTGAGGAGGAGGACCACCCAGATTGATATCGAGTAGAGGTTATCAGTGCACATTCTGCATCTTTGATGTATGGGGGAGAATTAGTGTCTATGACAGCGGTAACGCACACATGAAATAGGGTGCTAGGACAGCATCTGTTCTATACACACAATGTCTGCTTCAAGGAAGGCCTTGTATATTTCATTGTGGTGTTTGAGAAACATAATTTATTTCCTCAAATTTAGGATTTACAATTTTTTTAAAAGTCGCAAATTCTTGCACTACATTATCAGCCAGAAAAGTGGTACGATTTTTTTCTCACTTGTCATCTGGGTGCTGTCCGTATACAATTTGTTGTTTTTTTATGCCGCAGCTATTAATCTTTTACAGGACCATTTACAGTTTCCTCTGCTGCAGAATTGTAATGTATCAGTACCGATTTCAGAGTGAAATTGCAGCAAGCTGATAAAAAAATATGCAGGTCTGCATTACCTCATTGAATAACATTGGTCCGAGCGCAATCTGAAATTTTATAGGATTGCACTCGTCCAATTGATACGCCAGTGTGAGAGAGCCCTAATAATAAAACCCTGATGTGATAAATTTCCCCAGATAATTTAACAAAAGTACAAAAGGAGACAAAACAAAGTAGTGTAGATATTAGAATTTTTTTTAAATAAAAAAAGATTCAAAAATATAAAAAAAAAGTAAAAAAAGTAAATAGATGCAAAATTATTACAAAAATTACATTTAGAGTACATCATAAATATAAAAAATAAATATTTAATATATTTTATAAGGCCAGAAAATAAACCCATTTGGTCCTGCGAAGGGGTATAGTGCCACCCCTCCAGGCCCGGTCCTTTGTAACTCGCTGGTGTGATATCTGCTGTTCTTTCTGATATCATTTCGAGCTGGCACTGGCTGCAGAGTTAACATCCCGAAAGCCAAGTCAAACTTTCGTTTCCATTCCTGCTCTATTTATAGATGGGAATCTTGACAAAAATCGTACTGTTTATTTGGATTTTATTTCCATTATGACAAAGTTTTTCCTTTTTCTAATTTCACTCCGAGGTGCATGTGTACACAGATATATAGGTATATATATACATCATTCTATACATCAGTATTAATGTAGCAGCGGAGACACGAGGCACGATGTTCCGTGCTTGCAGAATACAAAGCGATTCTTCCATCGGAAAGAACAGTGTTCTACATGGTTTGGAGTAGGCTTCTCCCTCATTTGTTAGGTCCTGCTCCCATTAGTGTCATGGCTTCCATTCTTAACAGACCCATGAGGTATGACAGACCCTAACCCTTTGTGATGGACCCCGGTGACTTATAATGGGGTCTAAGAAAAACAGACTAGTGTGAACCGAACCTTCTCCAAAATTGTGAGGGCAAACAGCTTCTGAAGGAATATCTATGAGGCTTACCACCAAAGAACACATTTGCTTTTCTGCTGAGACATGCCATTAGTTTCTGCAGAACGTATGGGGCGTTTATCCATAGATCAGCAGGCAGGATGGGTGGCAAGTAATGGTGCAGACTGGCTGACCTCCCACTAACACTGGCAGAGCCCTAAATTATTTTAGGTAATGAAAACAAATCACTTTGTGTAAAGCCTGGCCCTGTGATGTATTGTACCTGCTGTTCCCCCCCCCATGTCACATCCTGCCCAGAATTAATGGTCAATCATGGGGAACACAAATGTTTAGCCAAAGAGCAATACAGACGTATGCAGGTAACGGGTGGTGGGCGGTGGGCAGAAGACATAGACCAGATCTAAGGAGGGGCCCTTCACCTGGCGGTGGTCCTCTGCACTGAAGAGCAGCTGTGGCTTATTGTCAGGGAAAGTGTGCACTGCATTGATCACAGGAGTGAATGTAGCAGCTGTCACCTTAAAGGCACACATAATTAACCCCTTCTTAAAGGAAACTGGAGTGAAAGATGTAGTGTCAGATAGTCCTTGAAGATGTCCCTGATCTTCCCTAAGGCTTTCTCTGTACTAAGTATTGCTGTTTGGTTACACACTAGCAACTCATGGCTGCTACCTTCTACAAGTATGAGCCAGATCCCACCAAATGTTACAATCACAGATGTCACTGGTTCCTGGTGTAGTTATAGGCTGTGTTCTCATGAATATGAAGTGTCTCAGTGATGTCACTGGTTCCTGGTATAGTTATAGGCTGTATTCTCATGAATATGAAGTGTCTCAGTGATGTCACTGGTTCCTGGTATAGTTATAGGCTGTATTCTCATGAATATGAAGTGTCTCAGTGATGTCACTGGTTCCTGGTATAGTTATAGGCAGTATTCTCATGAATATGAAGTGTCTCAGTGATGTCACTGGTTCCTGGTGTAGTTATAGGCTGTATTCTCATGAATATGAAGTGTCTCGGTGATGTCACTGGTTCCTGGTGTAGTTATAGGCCGTGTTCTCATGAATATGAAGTGTCTCAGTGATGTCACTGGTTCCTGGTGTAGTTATAGGCTGTATTCTCATGAATATGAAGTGTCTCAGTGATGTCACTGGTTCCTGGTGTAGTTATAGGCAGTATTCTCATGAATATGAAGTGTCTCAGTGATGTCACTGGTTCCTGGTGTAGTTATAGGCTGTATTCTCATGAATATGAAGTGTCTCATTGATGTCACTGGTTCCTGGTGTAGTTATAGGCTGCATTCTCATGAATATGAAGTGTCTCACTGATGTCACCGGTTCCTGTTGTAGTTATAGGCCGTATTCTCAAGAATATGAAGTGTCTCAGTGATGTCACTGGTTCCTGGTGTAGTTATAGGCAGTATTCTCATGAATATGAAGTGTCTCAGTGATGTCACTGGTTCCTGGTGTAGTTATAGGCTGTATTCTCATGAATATGAAGTGTCTCAGTGATGTCACTGGTTCCTGGTGTAGTTATAGGCTGTATTCTCATGAATATGAAGTGTCTCAGTGATGTCACTGGTTCCTGGTGTATTTATAGGCTGTATTCTCATGAATATGAAGTGTCTCAGTGATGTCAGTGGTTCCTGGTGTAGTTATAGGCTGCATTCTCATGAATATGAAGTGTCTCAGTGATGTCACTGGTTCCTGGTGTAGTTATAGGCTGCATTCTCATGAATATGAAGTGTCTCAGTGATGTCACTGGTTCCTGGTGTAGTTATAGGCTGTATTCTCATGAATATGAAGTGTCTCAGTGATGTCACTGGTTCCTGGTGTAGTTATAGGCTATGTCATCATGAATATGAAGTGTCTCAGTGATGTCACTGGTTCCTGGTGTAGTTATAGGCTGTATTCTCATGAATATGAAGTGTCTCAGTGATGTCACTGGTTCCTGGTGTAGTTATAGGCTATGTCCTCATGAATATGAAGTGTCTCGGTGATGTCACTGGTTCCTGGTGTAGTTATAGGCTGTATTCTCATAAATATGGAGTGTCTCAGTGATGTCACTGGTTCCTGGTGTAGTTATAGGCCGTATTCTCATGAATATGAAGTGTCTCAGTGATGTCACCGGTTCCTGGTGTAGTTATAGGCAGTATTCTCATGAATATGAAGTGTCTCAGTGATGTCACTGGTTCCTGGTGTAGTTATAGGCTGTATTCTCATGAATATGAAGTGTCTCAGTGATGTCACTGGTTCCTGGTGTAGTTATAGGCTGTATTCTCATGAATATGAAGTGTCTCAGTGATGTCAGTGGTTCCTGGTGTAGTTATAGGCTGTATTCTCATAAATATGGAGTGTCTCAGTGATGTCACTGGTTCCTGGTGTAGTTATAGGCCGTATTCTCATGAATATGAAGTGTCTCAGTGATGTCACCGGTTCCTGGTGTAGTTATAGGCAGTATTCTCATGAATATGAAGTGTCTCAGTGATGTCACTGGTTCCTGGTGTAGTTATAGGCTGTATTCTCATGAATATGAAGTGTCTCAGTGATGTCACTGGTTCCTGGTGTAGTTATAGGCTGCATTCTCATGAATATGAAGTGTCTCAGTGATGTCACTGGTTCCTGGTGTAGTTATAGGCTATGTCCTCATGAATATGAAGTGTCTCAGTGATGTCACTGGTTCCTGGTGTAGTTATAGGCTGTATTCTCATGAATATGAAGTGTCTCAGTGATGTCACTGGTTCCTCGTGTAGTTATAGGCTGTATCCTCATGAATATGAAGTGTCTCAGTGATGTCACTGGTTCCTGGTGTAGTTATAGGCTGTATTCTCATGAATATGAAGTGTCTCAGTGATGTCACTGGTTCCTGGTGTAGTTATAGGCTGTATTCTCATGAATATGAAGTGTCTCAGTGATGTCACTGGTTCCTGGTGTAGTTATAGGCTGTATTCTCATGAATATGAAGTGTCTCACTGATGTCACTGGTTCCTGGTGTAGTTATAGGCTGTACTCTCATAAATATAGAGTCCCTCTGTGATGTCTATGGTTCCCAATGACGTGAAGGGCCACATTATTATGATTATGAAGTGTCTCAGATGTCACAGATTTCTGTTGTAGTCGTGCGCTGTATTTCAGTATATTTCATGAAGGTGCAATGTCTCGCTGATCTCACTGGGTCTTGGTAAACTGATGATTCTAGATAAAGGCGGCTTCATCTATCTGCAGACACCTCTAATTCTTTGTGACTTCAGGAGATTGTGCAGGCAAATACCTTTACTGCCATTTCTGCTCCTTGTCACACACATGTTGTCACGTTAAAGGGCCAGTACCCGGTGCAGCAGGTTGGGGGCTGGGACCAGGCACTCAGAGAGATATGTCACATGTATACATAGAACAAGTGTCTGACATACTTTTTATATCCACTAACAGGACGATCCGCTCCACATATTTCTTTTAATAGTTTTTAACCCTTAATTTACTGAATAACCTCTATATTACACATGTTATTGTTACTGTTATTAATTATGTTTTGTTGGAAAAAGTGATATAAAGGGACATTACGGAGATTTATAGATTTTTGTTTGCTTTTTATTATTTTGAAAACTTTTGAACTTTTTTAAGGTTTTCGTCAGACTGTATCTTTGCCGGGTCCACTAGGATTATAAGCTACTTGGCGAATGTCAGGATAGTGGAAATGAAGGAAAATCACCTCCGTCCGACTCCCAATATGTCCACACAGTTCACTGCCTGTGTTTGATTAGATTAGAAATCCTATCAGTCTGAACTTTTACCTTCTCCTTTCTCAGCTGCTGCAGGAATATTATCAGCACTTTACAAAAATATAATAGCTTCAGTTATTTCTCCGCTGAGCTCAAAATGTTCCGTATCGAAAATGTTGTCTATCCGCTGGGTAATGTACACTGGGAAAACCTAGAGGAACTTGTAGTTCACATAAATATCCAGCAGAAGTGCTATAACATTGGGGAAATTGTCTACGGAGGTAAAGTTGATGTGCACTAGATAATGCACAACCTGGGGGATTTCAGCTCTGAAGCTTAAAATAAATCTGTGGCGCATAGAAGAATAATGTCAGCGGTAACTCAGGATCAGTAATGTATGTACACAGTGACTGCACCAGCAGAATAGTGAGTGCAGCTCTGGGGTATAATACAGGATGTAACTCAGGATCAGTAATGTATGTACACAGCAACTGCGCCAGCAGAATAGTGAGTGCAGCTCTGGGGTATAATACAGGATGTAACTCAGGATCAGTAATGTAATGTATGTATACAGTGACTGCACCAGCAGAATAGTGAGTGCAGCTCTGGAATATAATACAGGATGTAACTCAGGATCAGTAATGTAATGTATGTACACAGTGACTGCACCAGCAGAATAGTGAGTGCAGCTTCGGAGTATAATACAGGATGTAGCTCAGGATCAGTAATGTGATGTATGTACACAGTGACTGCACCAGCAGAATAGTGAGTGCAGCTCTGGAGTATAATACAGGATGTAACTCAGGATCAGTAATGTATGTACACAGTGACTGCACCAGCAGAATAGCGAGTGCAGCTCTGGGGTATAATGCAGGATGTAACTCAGGATCAGTAATGTATGTACACAGTGACTGCACCAGCAGAATAGCGAGTGCAGCTCTGGACACGCCCAGGAAGAGGAGGAGCGTCGCAGCTGAGCATCTGCAGGCTGGGATTTTGCTAAGCTCCTGGGAAGGGAGGTTTTTTTTTTTTCCTGCAAGGACTTTCCATCTGCCCCCTTCCCAGGAAAGAGGACTCTACCTGGGACTGAGCGCCGGGGCTGTGCCCCTGCCTCCCACCCCCCGGCAAGCCAGCTGGGGGTGGGGGGCCTCATCCACCACCAGGAGGCCCAAGGCACAGCCAGCCAGTCCCAGGGATGGGGAAAAAGCGGACACCAGGGGGCCACAAGGCTCCAGGGTCCGGGACCCCTGAAGTGAAGGCTGTGGCGGGCCCTTCCGCCGGAGGTGCAGCAGCCGGCAGAGGTGAGGCGGGGTCCCCCCTTAACATCTGGGGCTCCAAGGCTGCGGGAGAGTTGGCTACCACCTACGCCTCCCGCATCCATGCCCACCTCTCCGAATATGAGGAGGCCGGGAAGCAGCTGAGGAGACTTCGGGGGGAGTTGGAGGGAGCCAGGATAATATCTAAAAACAGGCTCCGTACCTCAAAGAAAGCGGAGGTCGCCGCCACAGTCCAGCGGCTGGAAGAGGAGATTCGGGCCCTGGAGGGCCGGCGAAGTGTCATCATGGCTGGCAGCGGCCCCTTCCAGGAGAAGCTGCGGAACGAGGACCGGTTCAGGGCCATGGCCGGTGGGTCTCCTGGGGGGTCAGGAGGCCCCACCCAGGTGGAGGAAAGTGAGGAGAAGGAAGAGCAAGATGGCGCCCACGCTACACCCGGGCCGCCTCCACCTGAAGACCTGACGGACACCAGCAGGAGTCAGGTAACATGCAGCGGGATAGCCCCTGAGCAATTGGCCCTACCGCTGGACTCCAGTAACGCGGAGGAAAGCAGGAGCGAAGGGGAGGATGGAGGGAGTGGGAGTAATACCGAGGGGGGCTGCCTCATCCTCAGGAAAGTGCAGCAGATGGAATCCCCAGCACGGTTTGGCACGCTGTTGTTTGGGGATGAGGTCTGCCCGGAGGATGAGGCAACCGGGAAGAGGAGAAACAGGAGGCGCAGGCGTAAGGCCTCTGAAGGCGTGGAGGAACAACTGGTTTTTGCTCCTCTTCCCGGGGCCCCTCTGTCCCGCTGTGTGGAACCCGCTACCCACCCCGGCTCGGGCCCTGTGGTGGGTCCGCAGCGAGGGAGCGGGGAGAGAGATGACTGTTGTGCCCTGACTGTCGCATCTGGTGACAGTTCAGACCAGGGCAGTGACATGGAGGTCGGTGCTGGTTGTGGTGTTGGTGGTGGTGTCCGGGCTTAGCCCTCAGTGGCAGGGGGGGCTGGCCTGGCACCAGGTAAAGTTGGTACAGCCAGGGCCGCACCTCCGGTGGCGAGTGCTGGGGCTTCTGGGCCCCCCACGTACGGATCCGCTAAGTCTGGATCGCTAGTGGGGGTCCAGAAGCCTAGGAAGGGTGAACAAAAAATCAAACAACAACTGAAGCGGTGCAGGGAGCTGGTCGCTCCCATGGCGGCGCCCATGGTAAGAGCGGGGTCTCCGGCATGTCGACCCAAAAGGGGGTCCGTGCGGGGGGCTCCGCCGCCACTGGGCGACGAGGGGGAGTGGCCGGCCCTGCCCGTGGCAAGTGGTGGGCACAGAGTGGCGGCAGTGGTCTGCGAGGGGGGCGGGGCCTCCCCGAGTGTTGCCCGGCCTGCAAAGGCTGTGGCATGCGGGGGGGCGTGTCCTCCTCGGCCGCTGTCCCGCTCGCTATGTCCGCGTCACCTGGGGGGAGCGTGGCCTCGCAAGGGGTCACTGCTCTGCCTGTGGTGGCTGTGACTGGCGGGGGGGGGCGTGGCCACGGCAGGCCCGCTGCCCTCTGTCCCACCCACCCTCCCAAGCAGTGCAAGCAAGCTGCCCCCAAAAGCTGGCGGGGGGTTGTCAGGGTCCCCAGCCCACCTACCTTCATCTGAGGGTGCGGGGACTCTGGCACCCCCTGGCAAGCCGGCAGAGGGAGTGAAGAAGGATGCAGGGCAGGGAGCTGTGCCAGAGGCCGTCCCTGCCCAGAGCAAGGAAATCAAAAGAAACTCTGAAAAAGAAAAAAAAATGGTGCTGGAGAAACCAAGAGCTGCTCCCAGGCACAGCCAGGGAAATGTGCAGTATGTTATCAGCGCTGAGGCATTTAAAGGGGCAGCAGCACTCTTGGCCAGTAAGGGCAATCATGGAGCACCTGGCCAGCTAGGGCCCCCAGTAGGTGGGAGGGAAAATTGCGGCAAAGGAACTGTTAATGCTGATGTAAATAAAAATGTAAATATAAATAAAATTGGTGCTGAGGAGTATGAGGAGTGCGTGAGTGAATGTGAGAGCGGGGTGACTGATATTTTTGAGGAGTTGTTTGTGGACGTGAATGGGGATGTGAGTGACATGGATGAGGGAGTGAATGTGGCTGAAAGTGCTGGAGTGAATGCTGGGAATAATAGAGTGAATGGGAGAGTGAGTGGGAGGACGAATGAGGGTGCAGGCACAAGTGGTGGTAGGAGGGCTGGCCCATCTGCCCCCCGGCCGTGAGACCCCAATGTAACTATGCGGGGGCCGCGGCTGGGGGTCAGGGTGGTCCTGGGGGGGTCTCCTCGCCTCCGGGCTCCAGGGACGGCGCTTTGCACCACCGTTTCCTGGAGGCCCTTAAAAGGGGAGAAAGGTCGGTAACAGTAGAGGGGAGGACAGTGGACCTGTCTTTCTGGATAGAGAGACACGGCCTTGCTGCCTTTCAAAATCAAAGGGAGGGAGGGACTGTTTGGTCTCTCCCCACAGCCGGGCAGGGGCCGCCAAGAAGGAATGTGGTCTGTCTTAGGTGGGGGGGCAATGAAGCTTGTCCACCCAGGAGCAAGGTGGTGGAGCTCCTCCTAAAGATGGGCTTCGGGGCGAATGACATCTTTGCCCTGATACATCCTTCGGTGTCCCGCTTCTTTGATGTCAGTTTCGTGCGGCCAGAGGGGCTTGAGCTCTTCTGGTCGAACTATGAGCTGGTGCGAGAAGAGCCCGGATGGCGAGACTTCGTTGCGCAAGCGGTGTCTCGCCAAAATGCCGTCAAGCGAGTGACCGTGGTGACTTGTAACGAGTCGCTCGCAGGCGTGGACATAATGACGTGGCTTTCTCGTTACGGGGAAGTCACCGAGGTCCCAAAAAAGAACAGGGATGAATTTGGCATCTGGTCGGGGGGCTGGACCTTCATGGTAAAGCTGAAGGTTTCCGGCGGCACGGTCACCCACATCCCTTCCTCGGCGTTCTTGGGGAGGGACAGGATCCTGGTCTTCTACCAGGGGCAACCGAAGGTCTGCCACAAGTGCGGCGACCCCACCCACTTCAGCGCCAGCTGCAAGGTGCAGAAGTGTGCGTTGTGTGGTGGGGTAGGCCACCTGGCCGCCTTGTGCAAAGACATTCGGTGCCACCTGTGTGGTGACCTAGGTCACCCACTCAGCCGCTGCCCTCGCTCTTTCTCCAATACCGCTGCAGGCCCGGTGGGGGGAAACCGTGAGGGGGTAACCTCTGGCGGTGCTTCTGCCATGGCAGGTGGTGGCAGAGGGGGAAGGGCTGAGGGGCCGGTGAGGAAGGGCAATGCTAAGGCAAGGGGCCCCGCGTATGAGCGGAGGCAAGAAAAACGCCATGGAGGCAAGGGGCAGGTGGAGCCTCGGGAAACTGGGGTGATGCCTGCCCCTCCCTCTAGGCCCGTGGCAAAAGCCTCTGAGGCCCTGGGAGAGAGTGCGGTGAGTGAGGAGATCAGGAGGATGGAGAGAGAGGAGAAAGCGGCTGACTCAGACGACTCCTCTCGTTATGAAAGTGTCGACGAGGATGTCAGGGGGCAGCCTACAGCATCAGGTGGCAAAAACAAGCGTGCCAACCGTAAATCGGGAGGGAAGAGGGCTGACAAGTCTTCAAAGTCCCCCCCGCCCCCGACCACAAGAGTGCATACGGAAGGGCCCGCTGACCCCCCTCTGATCAGACTCTCCAACCGGTTCAGCGCCCTCGGAGGTTCAGATGATGATCCGCAAGACGAGGGTGCTGGGCCGCGGGTAACACTAGAGGGTCCTTCGGGGGATGGTGGAGTCCGTCCCTCAGGGGGCACTGTTCCTCCTGAGGGGGGAACAGGCCTGGAACCCGGGGGCGAGGACACTGGGGGGGAGGGATGGACACGTCGGGGGCTTCCCTAAAAAGGAAGGTGTCTGACCCCTCCCCAGGAGGAGGTGATAGCGGGGCAGGGAAGAAACTGGCCATCCAACTCGATCACCCATGATGGCTGAACTCGCCCCGTTGACGCTGGCGTCCATTAATGTCGCCAGCATTAAGTCAGATGCGGCTCGCTTCACGGCCTTTGATTTTTTTCTCCCGGATTGAGGCAGAAATTTTATTTTTGCAAGAGACCAGACTAACGGACATGGGGGCCATCTTTAAAGCACGGAGGGAGTGGAGGTGCGGGCCCTCATACTGGTCTCTTGCGGCTGAGCCGTATAGCGGGGTGGCAGTCCTTTTTAAGACTGCAGATGTTGAATGCCGACGGGTTACTGAGTTGGAAATGGGGAGGTGCCTGATCCTAGATGTCTTCATGAGGGGACAAGAGCTCCGGCTCATTAATATCTACGGCCCACAGTCCAAGTGGGACCGTAAATGTCTCTTCCTGAGGATCAAGCCCTTTCTTTTTACGAGCTGACAGGTGGTCTTCGGTGGGGACTTCAACACCGTTACGAGGTCCCGTGACCGGGGGGGTCCCGGAGACCGCCTGGCTTATGACAGCGTCGCGCTTAATAGCATAGCCAGTGAAGCTCGCCTGGTGGATGTCCACATCCGGCACACCCCAGGCCACGGGGGTTTCACCTACCATAGGGGTAGCAGTAGGTCTAGAATAGACAGTTTTTTTTTGAAGGAGGACGCCATCTTTTCTGCTGTGTCCGCCGTTGAGGTGGAGTTCTCCGACCACTGTTTAATTTTCTTTTCTCTGAATGTTGCAGAGACTCCTCGGATGGGAAGAGGGCTGTGGAAGCTCAATTCGTCCCTGCTGGAAGAAGCGGAGGTGAGACAATCCTTCGAGGATTTTCTTCAGAGCCAGGTACCGCTGTTGGATCTCTGTAGTAGTAAGTCAGAGTGGTGGGAGATCTTCAAAAAGCGGGTGGCGGGGTTCTTCCGTCAGCTCTCGAACCTCAGAAGTCTGAACAGGCACCGCTTGTATCAGGCTCTGGGGAGGAAAGTCGAGCAGCTTGTCTCGACTGGAGGTGACCGTGAGGAAATCTCCATAGTGAAATCTTTGCTCAAGAGGTGCCAGTATGATAGACACACATCTTTAGTTTTTGAGAGGGACTTCGGGAAGTACCGCTCGCCCGACCCTTACAGAAACTGTAAGATGTCAGTGAATTGTAAGATGGTGACAGGACTGATCGACAGTACGGGGTCCCTGAACAGATCCAAATCAGGGATCCTGGAGGTGGTCAGATCCTTCTACTCGCGCCTCTTGGAAAAGAAGGATCTGGATCGGGATAGGATGTCGGCTTTCCTGGCTGAAACCGTCCCTGAGCCAGGGGGTGATCCCTCTCTTGGTGTTTTGGCAGAAGAAATTAGGGAGGAGGAAGTGAGACTGGCCATTGATGGGCTTCGGCCCAAGAAATCGCCAGGTCCGGATGGCTTAACATCCGAGTTTTATAAGACTTTTAGGGACTCCTTGGTCCCCCTCTTGACAGGGGTCTTTAATGAGTGTCTATCCTCGGGCACTCTTCCCGACTCAATGAGGAAGTCAGCCCTAATTATTCTGTCAAAGGGTAAAGATCCGTCCCGTATCGAGAATTGGCATCCCATAGCGCTTCTCGATACGGACCGGAAGGTTCTGGCCAAAGTGCTGTTTAATCGGCTGGTGAAGTTTGCACCCTGGCTCCTTTCAGGGGCCCAGCATTGCTCTGTTCCAGGCCGCAGTACTTTTAGTGCTGTGCTCGGTGTCCGGGAGGCAGTGGAGCAGGGTAGGGCAGGCCACTGGAAGGGGTACTTGCTGTCGTTAGACCAAGTGAAAGCCTTTGACCGGGTCAACCATGAGTACCTCTGGTCCGTCCTTTTGAGGCATGGTCTGCCTGGGAGGTTTGTAAAATGGTTAGAGATCTTGTACCAAGGGGCTGAGACTTTTCCGCTGGTGAACGGTTGGTCAGGTCGCTCTTTTGAGGTGGGTTCTGGGGTCTGTCAGGGCTGTCCGCTGAGCCCGCTTTTATACGTGTTCGCGATCGATCCCTTCCTAAGGAGGGTAGATCGTGGACCGTTGGTGGGAGTCGGGATGGACCAGGCGGGCTCTGGGTCCTCTCTGAGGGTGGTGGCGTACGCCGATGATGTTTCCCTTTTCGTGTCCTCGAGGGGGGAGGCGGATTGGGTCATGTCAGAGGTAGTACGCTACTCGGAGGCATCCGGGTCCATGATCAACCGGGATAAGTGTGAAAGTCTCTGGCTGGGAGGGGGAGATCCTAGTTTTGATCTCCCGGACACCCTTCCAGGGCCCCAGGCCACCGCCAAAATTCTAGGCATCGATTTTGGCCCCGGGGACTACCCCCAGCAAAATTGGGAGGGCAGACTTAAGATTGCCGCCCAAAAGGTGGACCAATGGAAGGGTTGGTCTTTGTCCCTAAGGGAAAGGGTTGCCCTGGCTAAAGGCTTTCTGCTTCCCTTGTTAATTTACCTAGGCAGCATGTGCATCTTGCCAGAACCTCTCTGGACACGGGTCTATAGCCTGTTCTTCCAGCTGTTATGGGGGAATAGGCTCAACCTAATCAAGAGAGAGGTCACATACCGCACGAGGAGACTAGGTGGGTTGGGTATGGTCAACTCGGTAGTGTTCTTAGTGAACACCTTTCTTAAAGCCAACATTTCCAACCTCTGGCTAGAGAGGGCTCCTCCGTGGGTAGTCTCCTGCAAGGGTTGGCTTCGGCCCTTCTTCCAGGAATGGGAGACAGGAGGGCAAGTGAAGGACCTCCGCACACCTCATGGGCATCTCCCGGCTTATGCTACCCCGGTTCTGAAGGTGATCCGCCGGTGGGGTCTGGGAATGTGGGAAATCAGGACCATTGGGAAATCAGGACCATGTCGCGGCAATGCCTTGACAGGAGGGTTCTGTTGACCCATTTCCAGAAGCCCCTGGCCCTTAAGGATTGCCCAGGCTGAGATCTGGAGGTGGGGCTCGGGCTTTTAAATTCTAAGCGGATCCCCACGAAGTTTTGGGACTTGACCTGGCGCTGCTTCCACGGGAGGCTGTATGTAAAGGATAACCTGAAGTGCAGGAAATCCGATGATCGGGGTTGTCCCCGTGAGGAGTGTGGCGACGTGCTGGAAAGCATGGAGCACTTCCTGCTTCAGTGTCCCTTTAATACAGAGGTTTACAACAGGGTGGGTGCTTCCATACGTTGGCCGCGGCTGGCGTCCCTCTCCTATGCCGAGTGGGCCTATGGAGCGTTCAGAACTCTGGGTGGCCGAGACCGGCGCACTTTATTCCTAGTCAGTGTAGTGGTTAGGTTCTACATTTGGAATGCACGGTGCTTAGTTTCGACGCGGCAGAAAGCCCTCCCAAGGGAAGAGGTGGTTAGTAACATCCTGGGTGACCTGGTGAAGGTGTGTTCTTTGGAGTTCGAAAGGTTGGGTGTGAGGAGGGCCTCTTGGCTTTGGAGGGGCCTTTCCTTTTAAAAACGCACTCTAGGGAGAGCTAGATTTTGTGTGAATGTGGGTAGGGACAGCATAAGGTGGTGTGGGTGGTGAGGGACAGAAGTAGGGGCAGATAGGGACAGGAAAGGATAGGCACTGAGGGACAGATAGAGAGTTAGTTATGATAAGGTAGGTAGAGTAGGGGCAGGTAAGGACAGATAGGGACAGTTTCTTTAGGGACAGAAGTAGGGACAGTCTTAGTTGTTGAGGGACAGGGTGAATGTGTTAGTGAGGGATGGGGCCTCTAGAACTCCTTTTTCCTGGTGGTGGGCTACTGCATGGCACATCTAGATTTTTGTTTTGAGATAGAGAAATAATGGATATTGGGCTTGCAGGCACTGAACTTGGGCCTGTAAGTAAAGGTTTGTGGTGTGGTAATATTCGGTAAAGCAAATGATGTAATGACATTGCATTGTAATATTGTATTGTAATATGTATTGTAGTATATGTATTGTAGTATGTGTTGTTATTCTTTTCCGTAGTCAGAGGTGCATGGGGGGCGTAGTGAGGTTGGGAGGGGGGTGAATGGGGGGGTGAGAGCGGAAAAAAAAAGTATAAGGACCCTAAAACAAGGGGAAAGTGGCGAATGGATATAACATATACCATGGACCATGGAAATTATGGAAAATGGACCATTTTTGAGCACATCGGGGGGCAAATGGGTGAGGGTTTTGCTTGTGGGCATAAACTTTCGTGCTCATCAGGCCTAGACGTGATAAGGCCATGGACATTTATGGACCTGTGGTGTGGGTGGTGGGAAAAATAATAAAAAAACGGAAAAAAAAAAAAAAATGGAAGTGTGAATGGGGAGTGAAAGAGACTGAATGGGGGTGAAAGATTAAAAACTGTTTTTCATTATTTTATGGGAAAAGTTTTCTGTTGGAAAGTTCCTGCTGGGGGTCCCCTAAGCTGGAAAGCTTGGGGGCTATAACAAGTTGCGGTTTTGCACAAGCTTCTGTATGTCCTAAGTGTATGATTAATGTGTGTATTTTGGTTTATGTGTTTTCTTTTCTGGAATGTTGTGTTGTATTGTTTTTGATATTTTATAATAAAAGAGATACAGGATGTAACTCAGGATCAGTAATGTAATGTATGTACACAGTGACTGCACCAGCAGGATAGTGAGTGCAGCTCTGTACACGCCCCAGAAGAGGAGGAGCGTCGCAGCTGAGCCTCTGCAGGCTGGGGTTTTGCTAAGCTCCTGGGAAGGGAGGTTTTTTTTCCTGCAAGGACTTTCCATCTGCCCCCTTCCCAGGAAAGAGGACTCTCCCTGGGACTGAGCGCCGGGGCTGTGCCCCTGGCTCCCACCCTCCGGCAAGCCAGCTGGGGGTGGGGGGCCTCATCCACCACCAGGAGGCCCAAGGCACAGTCAGCCAGTCCCAGGGATGGGGAAAAAGCGGACCCCAGGGGGCCGCAAGGCTCCAGGGTCCGGGACCCCTGAAGTGAAGGCTGTGGCGGGCCCTTCCCCCGGAGGGGCAGCAGCCGGCAGAGGTGAGGCGGGGCCCCCCCTTAACATCTGGGGCTCCAAGGTTGCGGGAGAGCCAGCTACCACCTACGCCTCCCGCATTCATGCCCACCTCTCCGAGTACGAGGAGGCCGGCAAGCAGCTCAGGAGACTCCGGGGGGAGTTGGAGGGAGCCCGGGTCATCAGTAAAAACAGGCTCCCTGCCTCAAAGAGAGCGGAGGTCACCGCCACGGTCAAGCGGCTGAAAGGGGAGATTCGGGCCCTGGAGGACAGGCGAAGTTCCATCATGGCCGGCAGCGGCCCCTTCCAGGAAAAGCTGCAGAACGAGGACCGGTTCAGGGCCATGGCCGGTGGGTCTCCTGGGGGGTCAGGAGTCCCCATCCAGGTGGAGGAAAGCGAGGAGGAGGAAGAGCAAGATGGCGCCCACACCACACCCGGGCCGCCTCCACCTGAAGACCTGGCGGACACCAGCGAGAGCCAGGTAACATGCAGCGAGATAGCCCCTGAGCAGGTGGCCCTCCCGCTGGACTCCAGTAACGCGGAGGAAAGCGGGAGCGAGGGGGAGGATGGAGGGAGCGGGAGTAGTTCTGAGGGGGGCTGCTTCATCCTTAAACAAGTACGGCAGACTGAATCCCCAGCACGGTTTGGCACGCTGTTGTTTGGGTATGAGGTCTGCCCGGAGGATGAGGCAACCGGGAAGAGGAGAAACAGGAGGCGCAGGCGTAAGGCCTCTGAAGGCGTGGAGGAACAACTGGTTTTTGCTCCTCTTCCCGGGGCCCCTCTGTCCCGCTGTGTGGAACCCGCTACCCACCCCGGCTCGGGCCCTGTGGTGGGTCCGCAGCAAGGGAGCGGGGAGAGAGATGACTGTTGTGACCTGACTGTCGCATCTGGTGACAGTTCAGACCAGGGCAGCGACATGGAGGTCGGTGCTGGTTGTGGTGTTGGTGGTGGTGTCCAGGCTCAGCCCTCGGTGGCAGGGGGGGCTGGCCTGGCACCAGGCAAAGTTGGTAAAGCCAGGGCCGCACCTCCGGCGGCGAGTGCTGGGGCTTCTGGACCCCCCACGTACGGATCCGCTAAGTCAGGATCGCTAGTGGGGGTCCAGAAGCCTAGGAAGGGCGAACAGAACATCAAGCAGCAGCTGAGGCGGTGCAAAGTGCTGGTCGCTCCCATGTCGGCGCCTGTGGTGAGAGCGGGGTCTCCGGCACGTCGACCCAAAAAGGGGTCCGTGCAGGGGGCTCCGCCGCCGCTGGGCGACGAGGGGGAGTGGCCGGCCTTGCCCGTCTCAAGTGGTGGGCATAGGGTGGCGGCGGTGGTCCGTGAGGGGGGCGTGGCCTCCCCGAGTGTTGCCCGGCCTGCAAAGGCTGCGGCGTGCGGGGGGGGCATGTCCTCCTCGGCCGTCGTCCCACCCGCTGCGTCTGCGTCGCCCGGGGGGGCGTGGCCTCGCAAGGGGTCGCTGCTCTGCCCGTGGTGGCTGTGACTGGCGGGGGGGGGCGTGGCCTCAGCGGTCGCGGCTCCGCCCGCTGTGCTCGCGTCACCCGGGGGGGCCGTGGCCTCGCAGGGGGCCGCGGCTCTGCCTGGGGTGGCTGCGACCGGCGGGGGGGCGTGGCCTCTGCGGGCCCGCTGCCCTCTGTCCCACCCACCCTTCTAAGTAATGCTGTGCTGCCCCCAAAAGCTGGCGGAGAGTTGTCGGGGTCCCCGGCCCACCTACCTTCATCTGGGGGTGCGGGGACTCTGGCGCTCCCTGGCAAGCCGGCGGCGGGGGTGAAGAAAAGTGCAGGGCAGGGAGCGGTGCCAGTGGCCGTCCCTGCCCAGAGCAAGGAAACCTTAGAAAAAGGAAAAAAAATGGAGCTGAAACCAGGAGCTGCTGTTGCTCCTAGGCCCAGCCAGGGCAGAGTGCATGATGTCATCTGCACTGAGGCATTTAAAGGGGCAGCAGCGCTCCTGGACAGGAGCTGGAGTAGCTCCCAGCAAGAGAGCTCAGGGCCCCCAGCAGGCAAAGAGAGGAACTGCACTGGTTCGGGAAATGTAAATAATGTAAATAATGTTGCTATGTTCACCAATTGTGCGAGTGAGAGTGAGTACGAAAGTGGAGTGGACATATTTGAGGAGATGTTTGCTGAAGTGAATGGTGATATGAGTGACATGGATGAAGGAGTGAGTGCTACTGTGAATGTGGGTGAGTGTGCTGGAGTGAATGCTGGGGTGAATGCAAATAATAAAAGAGTGAATGGGAGAGTGAGTGGGAGGACGAATGAGGGTGCTGGCACAAGTGGTGGTAGTGGTGGGAGGGCTGGCCCGTCTGCCCCCCTGGCCGCAAGACCCCAACATAGTTATGCGGGGGCCGCGGCTGGGGGTCGGGGTGGTCCTCGGGGTGGTCCTGGGGGGGTCTCCTCGCCTCCGGGCTCCAGGGACGGCGCTTTGCACCACCGTTTCCTGGAGGCCCTCAAAAAAGGAGAAAGGTCGATAGTGGTAGAGGGGAGGACAGTGGACTTGTCTTTCTGGATAGAGAGACACGGCCTTGCTGCCTTCCAAAACCAAAGGGAGGGAGGGACTGTTTGGTCTCTCCCCACAGCCGGGCAGGGGCCGCAAAGGAGGAATGTGGTCCGTCTTAGGTGGGGGGGCAGTGAAGCTTGTCCACCTAGGAGCAAGGTGGTGGAGCTCCTCCTTAAGATGGGCTTCGGGGCGAATGACATCTTTGCCCTGATACATCCTTCGGCGTCCCGCTTCTTCGACGTCAGCTTTGTGCGGCCAGAGGGGCTTGAGCTCTTCTGGTCTAACTATGAGCTGGTGCGGGAAGAGCCCGGATGGCGAGACTTCGTTGCGCAAGCGGTGTCTCGCCAAAATTCCGTCAAGCGAGTGACCGTGGTCACTTGTAACGAGTCACTTGCCGGCGTGGACATTATGACGTGGCTTTCCCGTTACGGGGAAGTCACCGAGGTCCCCAAAAAGAACAGGGACGAATTCGGCATCTGGTCGGGGGGCTGGACCTTCATGGTTAAACTGAAGGTTTCCGGCGGCACGGTCACCCACATCCCTTCCTCGGCGTTCCTGGGAAGGGACAGGATCCTGGTCTTCTACCAGGGGCAACCGAAGGTCTGCCACAAGTGCGGCGACCCCACTCACTTCAGCGCTAGCTGCAAGGTACAGAAATGTGCCTTGTGTGGTGGGGTAGGTCATCTGGCCGCCTCGTGTAAGGACATTCGGTGTCACTTGTGTGGTGACCTAGGTCACCCTCTCAGCCGCTGCCCTCGCTCCTTTTCTAGTGCCGCTGCAGGCCCGGCGGGAGGAGTCCGTGAGGGAGAAACCTCTGGCGGCGCTCCTGCAGCTGTGGCAGGTGGTGGCGGAGGGGAAGGGGCTGAGGGACCGGTGAGGAAGGGCAATGCCAAGGTGAGGGGCCCCGCGTATGTGCGGAGGCAAGAAAAACGCCATGGGGGTGGGGGGCAGGTGAAGTCTCGGGCAACCGGGTCGATGCCTGCTCCTCCCTCCAGGCCCGTGGCAAAAGCCTCTGAGGTCCTGAGGGAGAGTGTGGTGAGAGAGGAGATCAGGAGGATGGAGAGGGAGGATAAAGCGGCTGACTCGGACGGGTCCTCACAGTATGAAAGTGTTGATGAGGAGGTCCAGGAGCAGCCTACAGCAGCGGGTGGCAAAAGTAAACGTGCCAATCGTAACAAATCGGGGGGGAAGAAGGCTGGCAAGCCTTCAAAATCTCCCCCGCCCCCGACCACCAGGGTGCGCACGGAAGGGCCCGCTGACCCCCCTCTGATTGATCTCTCCAACCGGTTCAGCGTCCTCGGAGGCTCGGATGATGGGCCGCAAGACGAGGATGCTGGGCCGGGGGTACCACCGGAGGGTCCTTCGGGGGATGGTGGGGTCCGTCCCTCAGGGGGCAGTGTTCCTCCTGGGGGGGGGACAGACCTGGAACCCGGGGGCGAGGACACCGGGGGGGGTGGGATGGACACAACGGGAGCTTCCCTGAAAAGGAAGGTGTCCGACCCCTCCCCAGGTGGAGGTGATAGCAGTGGTAAGAAGTTGGCCATCCAACTTGATCACCCATGATGGCGGAACTCGCCCCGTTGACGCTGGCATCTATTAATGTTGCCAGCATAAAGTCAGATGCGGCTCGTTTCACGGCCTTTGATTTTTTCTCCCGGATTGAGGCAGAAATTTTATTCTTGCAAGAGACCAGACTAACAGACATGGGGGCCATCTATAAAGCACGGAGGGAGTGGAGGTGCGGGCCCTCATACTGGTCTCTTGCGGCCGAGCCGTATAGCGGGGTGGCAGTCCTTTTTAAGACTGCAGCTGTTGAATGCCGACGGGTTACTGAGTTGGAAATGGGGAGGTGCCTGATCCTAGATGTCTTCATGAGGGGACAAGAGCTCCAGCTCATCAACATCTACGGCCCGCAGTCCAAGTGGGACCGCAAATGTCTCTTCCTGAGGATCAAGCCCTTTCTTTTTACGAGCCGGCAGGTGGTCTTCGGTGGGGACTTCAACACCATTACGAGGTCCCGTGACCGGGGGGGTCCCGGAGATCGCCTGGCTTATGATAGCGTCGCGTTGAATAGCATAGCCAGCGAAGCTCGCCTGGTGGATGTCCACATCCGGCACACCCCAGGTCACGGAGGTTTCACCTACCATAGGGGTAGCTGTAGGTCTAGAATAGACAGGTTTTTTTTGAAGGAGGACGCCATCTTTTCTGCTGTGTCCGCCGTTGAGGTGGAGTTCTCCGATCACTGTCTAATTTTCTTTTCTCTGAATGTTGCAGAGACTCATCGGATGGGAAGAGGGCTGTGGAAGCTCAATTCGTCCCTGCTGGAAGAAGCGGAGGTGAGACAATCCTTCGAGGACTTTCTTCAGAGCCAGGTACCACTGTTGGATCTCTGTAGTAGTAAGTCAGAGTGGTGGGAGATCTTCAAAAAGCGGGTGGCGGGGTTCTTCCGTCAGCTCTCGAGCCTCAGGAGTCTGAACAGGCACCGCTTGTACCAGGCCCTGGGGAGGAAACTCGAGCAGCTTGTCTCGACTGGAGGTGACCGTGAGGAAATCTCCAGAGTGAAATCTTTGCTCAAGAGGTGTCAGTATGATAGACACACATCTTTAGTTTTTGAGAGGGACTTCGGGAAGTACCGCTCACCCGACCCTTACAGAAACTGTAAGATGTCAGTGAATTGTAAGATGGTGACAGGACTGATCGACAGTACGGGGTCCCTGAACAGATCCAAATCAGGGATCCTGGAGGTGGTCAGATCCTTCTACTCACACCTCTTGGAAAAGAAGGATCTGGATCGGGACAGGATGTCGGCTTTCCTGGCTGAAACCGTCCCTGAGCCAGGGGGTGATCCCTCTCTTGGTGTTTTGGCAGAGGAAATCAGGGAAGAGGAAGTGAGACTGGCCATTGATGGGCTTCGGCCCAAGAAATCGCCAGGTCCGGATGGCTTAACATCCGAGTTCTATAAGACTTTTAGGGACTCCTTGGTCCCCCTCTTGACAGGGGTATTTAATGAGTGTCTCTCCTCGGGCACTCTTCCCGACTCAATGAGGAAGTCAGCCCTCATTATTCTGTCAAAGGGTAAGGATCCGTCCCGTATCGAGAATTGGCGTCCCATAGCGCTTCTCGATACGGACCGGAAGGTTCTGGCCAAGGTGCTGTTTAATCGGCTGGTGAAGTTTGCACCCCGGCTCCTTTCAGGGGCCCAGCATTGCTCTGTTCCGGGCCGCAGTACTTTTAGTGCTGTGCTCGGTGTCCGAGAGGCAGTGGAGCAGGGTAGGGCAGGTCACTGGAGGGGGTACTTGCTGTCATTAGATCAAGCGAAAGCCTTTGACCGGGTCAACCACGAGTACCTCTGGTCCGTCCTTTTGAGGTATGGTCTGCCTGGGAGGTTTGTAAAATGGTTAGAGATCTTGTACCAAGGGGCTGAGACTTTTCCGCTGGTGAACGGTTGGTCAGGTCGCCCTTTTGAGGTGGGTTCTGGGGTCCGTCAGGGCTGTCCGCTGAGCCCGCTTTTATACGTGTTCGCGATCGATCCCTTCCTAAGGAGGGTAGATCGTGGACCGTTGGCGGGAGTCGGGATGGACCAGGCGGGCTCTGGGTCCTCTCTGAGGGTGGTGGCGTATGCCGATGATGTTTCCCTTTTCGTGTCCTCGAGAAGGGAGGCGGATTGGGTCATGTCGGAGGTAGTGCGCTACTCGGAGGCATCCGGGTCCATGATCAACCGGGATAAGTGTGAAAGTCTCTGGCTGGGAGGGGGAGATCCCAGGTTTGATCTCCCGGACACCCTTCCAGGGCCCCAGGCCACCGCCAAAATTCTAGGCATCGAATTTGGCCCCGGGGATTACCCCCAGCAAAATTGGGAGGGCAGACTTAAGATCGCTGCCCAAAAGGTGGACCAATGGAAGGGTTGGTCTTTAACCCTGAGGGAAAGGGTTGCCCTGGCTAAAGGCTTTCTGCTACCTTTATTAATATACCTGGGCAGTGTGTGCATCTTGCCGGAACCTCTCTGGACACGGGTCTATAGCCTGTTCTTCCAATTGTTATGGGGGAATAGGCTTAACCTAATCAAGAGGGAGGTTACATACCGTACGAGGAGACTAGGCGGGTTGGGTATGGTCAACCCGGTGGTGTTTCTAGTAAACACCTTTCTTAAGACTAACATCTCCAACCTCTGGCTAGAGAGGGCTCCTCCGTGGGTAGTCTCCTGCAAGGGTTGGCTTTGGCCTTTCTTCCAGGAATGGGAGACAGGAGGGCAGGTGAAGGACCTACGAACACCTCATGGGCATTTCCCGGCTTACGCTACCCCGGTTCTGAAGGTGATCCGCCGGTGGGGTCTGGGAATGTGGGAAATCAGGACCATGTCGAGGCAATGCCTTGACAGGAGGGTCCTGTTGACCCATTTCCAGAAGCCCCTGGCCCTTAAGGATTGCCCAGGCCGGGATCTGGAGGTCGGGCTGGGGCTTTTAAATTCTAAGCGGATCCCCATGAAGTTTTGGGACTTGACCTGGCGTTGCTTCCACGGGAGGCTGTATGTAAAGGATAACCTGAAGTGCAGGAAATCCGATGATCGGGGTTGTCCCCGTGAGGAGTGTGGCGACGTGCTGGAAAGCATGGAGCACTTCCTGCTTCAGTGTCCCTTTAATGCAGAGGTGTACAACAGGGTGGGTGCTTCCATACGTTGGCCGCGGCTGGCGTCCCTCTCCTACGCTGAGTGGGTTTATGGAGCGTTCAGATCCCTGGGTGGCCGGGACCCGTGCACTTTATTTCTAGTCAGTGTAGTGGTTAGGTTCTACACTTGGAATGCACGGTGCCTAGTTTCGACGCGGAAAAAAACCCTCCCAAGGGATGAGGTGGTAGGAAACATCTTGGGTGACCTGGTGAAGGTCCGTTCTTTGGAGTTCGAAAGGTTGGGTGTGAGGAAGGCCTCTTGGCTTTGGAGAGGCCTCTCCTTTTAAAAACGCACTCAAGGGAGAGCTAGCTCCGTGTGAATGAGGGTAGGGATAGCATAAGTTTCACTGGGTGTGCTAGGGACAGAAGTAGGGGCAGATAGGGACAGGGAGGGACAGGCACTGAGGGACAGATAGAAAGTTAGTTATATTAAGTTAGGTGGAGTAGGGACAGGAAGGGACAGATAGGGACAGTTTCTTTAGGGACAGAAGCAGGGACAGTCTTAGTTGTTGAGGGACAGGGTGAATGAGTTAGTGAGGGACGGGGCCTCGAGAACTCCTTTTCCTGGTGGTGGGCTAAAGCATGCCACTCTAGACTTTTGTTTTGGAAACATAGAGCATTAATGGATATTGGGCTTGCAGGCACTGATCTTGGGTCTGCAAAGGAAAGTGTGTGGTGGCAAGCCAAAACAAATATGGTAATAATGTTATGTGGTGTATATGTAGATATATATTGTATATTTGCATTTTGTGTATTATACATACTTTCTTTTGTTTTAGTTAGGAGTGCATGGGAGGGTGTAGTGAGGTTGGGAGGGGGGTGAATGGGGGGTGAGAATGGGAAAAGAGGACCTCTATCTGAAGGGAAAGTGGATGGACAAATCGTGGAAAGGAAAAGAAGAATGGACCACGTGGTAAATAGCATAGGTTTTGGGTGGAGCCGGGTGAGGGTTTTCCTCTTGGAGCATAAACTGTTTTTGCCAAGAGATAGATGTGATAGGCCATGAACATTGATGGACCTTGTGTGTTTCGTGTAATGGGCCATGGACTTTTGGACCTTGGGTGTGGTGGGGGGATGATAAATAAAAAAAAAAAAAAAAAAAGGAAAAAAAAATTATTAAAATTAAAAAAAAAACAAAAAAAAACAAACATATTTTTCGTAGAGGTGTTAGGCTGATGCTGGGGTTTTGCCAGTATAAGTGGCTATGGTTTTTTTTTAAGGCAGAAGGGCCGGAATATGGTTTTTTTTTTCTTTATTACTTGTATATAGGTATGGGTGCAAAGCGCGAATGGAGTGTGAAAGGGTGTGCGTAGGGGATGAATGTGTTACATAGGGGTTTCTTTATTTCAAGTTGTATAGGGGTGGAGGGATCCTGCTGGGGCCCTCTAGGCTGGAAAGCCTGGGGGATCAGGTAAAATTGCGAGGTTTGCACAAATATTTATGTCGGGAGCATTGTTTGTCTGCTATGTATTGTGTTTTGTATTATGTAGTCTGTTATGTATTGTGTTTTGATACTTTTATAATAAAAAAGAGCTACAGGATGTAACACAGGATCAGTAATGTAATGTATGTACATAGTGACTGCACCAGCAGAATAGTGAGTGCAGCTCTGGAGTATAATACAGGAGGTAACTCAGGATCAGTAATGTATGTACACAGTGACTGCACCAGCAGAATAGTGAGTGCAGCTCTGGAGTATAATACAGGATGTAACTCAGGATCAGTAATGTAATGTATGTACACAGTGACTGCACCAGCAGAATAGTGAGTGCAGCTCTGGAGTATAATACAGGATGTAACACAGGATCAGTAATGTTATGTATGTACATAGTGACTGCACCAGCAGAATAGTGAGTGCAGCTCTGGAGTATAATACAGGAGGTAACTCAGGATCAGTAATGTATGTACACAGTGACTGCACCAGCAGAATAGTGAGTGCAGCCCTGGAGTATAATACAGGATGTAACTCAGGATCAGTAATGTAATGTATGTACACAGTGACTGCACCAGCAGAATAGCGAGTGCAGCTCTGGGGTATAATACAGGCGGTAACTCAGGATCAGTAATGTAATGTATGTACACAGTGACTGCACCAGCAGAATAGTGAGTGCAGCTCTAGAGTATAATACAGGATGTAACTCAGGATCAGTAATGTAATGTATATACACAGTGACTGCACCAGCAGAATAGCGAGTGCAGCTCTGGGGTATAATACAGGATGTAACTCAGGATCAGTAATATATGTACACAGTGACTGCACCAGCAGAATAGCGAGTGTAGCTCTGGGGTATAATACAGGATGTAACTCAGGATCAGTAATGTAATGTATGTACACAGCAACTGCACCAGCAGAATAGTGAGTGCAGCTCTGGGGTATAATACAGGATGTAACTCAGGATCAGTAATGTATGTACACAGTGACTGCACCAGCAGAATAGTGAGTGCAGCTCTGGAGTATAATACAGGATGTAACTCAGGATCAGTAATATATGTACACAGTGACTGCACCAGCAGAATAGTGAGTGCAGCTCTGGAGTATAATACAGGATGTAACTCAGGATCAGTAATGTATGTACACAGTGACTGCACCAGCAGAATAGTGAGTGCAGCTCTGGAATATAATACAGGATGCAACTCAGGATCAGTAATGTAATGTATGTACACAGTGACTGCACCAGCAGAATAGTGAGTGCAGCTCTGGAGTATAATAGAGGATGTAACTCAGGATCAGTAATGTAATGTATGTACACAGTGACTGCACCAGCAGAATAGTGAGTGCAGCTCTGGAATATAATACAGGATGTAACTCAGGATCAGTAATGTAATGTATGTACATAGTGACTGCACCAGCAGAATAGTGAGTGCAGCTCTGGAGTATAATACAGGATGTAACTCAGGATCAGTAATGTAATGTATGTACACAGTGACTGCACCAGCAGAATAGTGAGTGCAGCTCTAGAGTATAATACAGGATGTAACTCAGGATCAATAATGTAATGTATGTACACAGTGACTGCACCAGCAGAATAGTGAGTGCAGCTCTAGAGTATAATACAGGATGTAACTCAGGATCAGTAATGTAATGTATGTACACAGTGACTGCACCAGCAGAATAGTGAGTGCAGCTCTGGGGTATAATACAGGATGTAACTCAGGATCAGTAATGTAATGTATGTACACAGTGACTGCACCAGCAGAATAGTGAGTGCAGCTTCGGAGT
Source organism: Dendrobates tinctorius (assembly GCF_039654945.1). Classification (NCBI taxonomy): domain Eukaryota; kingdom Metazoa; phylum Chordata; class Amphibia; order Anura; family Dendrobatidae; genus Dendrobates; species Dendrobates tinctorius. The sequence goes on from NW_027361731.1 coordinate 26,321,344, forward strand.
ATAATACAGGATGTAACTCAGGATCAGTAATGTATGTACACAGTGACTGCACCAGCAGAATAGCGAGTGCAGCTCTGGGGTATAATGCAGGATGTAACTCAGGATCAGTAATGTATGTACACAGTGACTGCACCAGCAGAATAGCGAGTGCAGCTCTGGGGTATAATGCAGGATGTAACTCAGGATCAGTAATGTAATGTATGTACACAGTGACTGCACCAGCAGAATAGTGAGTGCAGCTCTGGAGTATAATACAGGATGTAACTCAGGATCAGTAATGTAATGTATGTACACAGTGACTGCACCAGCAGAATAGCGAGTGCAGCTCTGGGGTATAATACAGGATGTAACTCAGGATCAGTAATATATGTACACAGTGACTGCACCAGCAGAATAGCGAGTGTAGCTCTGGGGTATAATACAGCATGTAACTCAGGATCAGTATTGTAATGTATGTACACAGTGACTGCACCAGCAGAATAGTGAGTGCAGCTATGGAGTATAATACAGGATGTAACTCAGGATCAGTAATGTATGTACACAGTGACTGCACCAGCAGAATAGCGAGTGCAGCTCTGGGGTATAATACAGGATGTAACTCAGGATCAGTAATGTAATGTATGTACACAGTGACTGCACCAGCAGAATAGTGAGTGCAGCTCTGGAGTATAATACAGGATGTAACTCAGGATCAGTAATGTAATGTATGTACACAGTGACTGCACTAGTAGAATAGTGAGTGCAGCTCTGGGGTATAATACAGGATGTAACTCAGGATCAGTAATGTATGTACACAGTGACTGCACCAGCAGAATAGTGAGTGCAGCTCTGGAGTATAATACAGGATGTAACTCAGGATCAGTAATGTAATGTATGTACACAGTGACTGCACTAGTAGAATAGTGAGTGCAGCTCTGGGGTATAATACAGGATGTAACTCAGGATCAGTAATGTATGTACACAGTGACTGCACCAGCAGAATAGTGAGTGCAGCTCTGGAGTATAATACAGGATGTAACTCAGGATCAGTAATATATGTACACAGTGACTGCACCAGCAGAATAGTGAGTGCAGCTCTGGAGTATAATACAGGATGTAACTCAGGATCAGTAATGTATGTACACAGTGACTGCACCAGCAGAATAGTGAGTGCAGCTCTGGAATATAATACAGGATGCAACTCAGGATCAGTAATGTAATGTATGTACACAGTGACTGCACCAGCAGAATAGTGAGTGCAGCTCTGGAGTATAATAGAGGATGTAACTCAGGATCAGTAATGTAATGTATGTACACAGTGACTGCACCAGCAGAATAGTGAGTGCAGCTCTGGAATATAATACAGGATGTAACTCAGGATCAGTAATGTAATGTATGTACATAGTGACTGCACCAGCAGAATAGTGAGTGCAGCTCTGGAGTATAATACAGGATGTAACTCAGGATCAGTAATGTAATGTATGTACACAGTGACTGCACCAGCAGAATAGTGAGTGCAGCTCTAGAGTATAATACAGGATGTAACTCAGGATCAGTAATGTAATGTATGTACACAGTGACTGCACCAGCAGAATAGTGAGTGCAGCTCTAGAGTATAATACAGGATGTAACTCAGGATCAGTAATGTAATGTATGTACACAGTGACTGCACCAGCAGAATAGTGAGTGCAGCTCTGGGGTATAATACAGGATGTAACTCAGGATCAGTAATGTAATGTATGTACACAGTGACTGCACCAGCAGAATAGTGAGTGCAGCTTCGGAGTATAATACAGGATGTAACTCAGGATCAGTAATGTATGTACACAGTGACTGCACCAGCAGAATAGCGAGTGCAGCTCTGGGGTATAATGCAGGATGTAACTCAGGATCAGTAATGTATGTACACAGTGACTGCACCAGCAGAATAGCGAGTGCAGCTCTGGGGTATAATGCAGGATGTAACTCAGGATCAGTAATGTAATGTATGTACACAGTGACTGCACCAGCAGAATAGTGAGTGCAGCTCTGGAGTATAATACAGGATGTAACTCAGGATCAGTAATGTAATGTATGTACACAGTGACTGCACCAGCAGAATAGCGAGTGCAGCTCTGGGGTATAATAAAGGATGTAACTCAGGATCAGTAATATATGTACACAGTGACTGCACCAGCAGAATAGCGAGTGCAGCTCTGGGGTATAATGCAGGATGTAACTCAGGATCAGTAATGTATGTACACAGTGACTGCACCAGCAGAATAGCGAGTGCAGCTCTGGGGTATAATGCAGGATGTAACTCAGGATCAGTAATGTAATGTATGTACACAGTGACTGCACCAGCAGAATAGTGAGTGCAGCTCTGGAGTATAATACAGGATGTAACTCAGGATCAGTAATGTAATGTATGTACACAGTGACTGCACCAGCAGAATAGCGAGTGCAGCTCTGGGGTATAATACAGGATGTAACTCAGGATCAGTAATATATGTACACAGTGACTGCACCAGCAGAATAGCGAGTGTAGCTCTGGGGTATAATACAGCATGTAACTCAGGATCAGTAATGTAATGTATGTACACAGTGACTGCACCAGCAGAATAGTGAGTGCAGCTATGGAGTATAATACAGGATGTAACTCAGGATCAGTAATGTATGTACACAGTGACTGCACCAGCAGAATAGCGAGTGCAGCTCTGGGGTATAATACAGGATGTAACTCAGGATCAGTAATGTAATGTATGTACACAGTGACTGCACCAGCAGAATAGTGAGTGCAGCTCTGGAGTATAATACAGGATGTAACTCAGGATCAGTAATGTAATGTATGTACACAGTGACTGCACTAGTAGAATAGTGAGTGCAGCTCTGGGGTATAATACAGGATGTAACTCAGGATCAGTAATGTATGTACACAGTGACTGCACCAGCAGAATAGTGATTGCAGCTCTGAAGTATAATACAGGATGTAACTCAGGATCAGTAATGTAATGTATGTACACAGTGACTGCACTAGTAGAATAGTGAGTGCAGCTCTGGGGTATAATACAGGATGTAACTCAGGATCAGTAATGTATGTACACAGTGACTGCACCAGCAGAATAGTGAGTGCAGCTCTGGGGTATAATACAGGATGTAACTCAGGATCAGTAATGTAATGTATGTACACAGTGACTGCACCAGCAGAATAGTGAGTGCAGCTATGGAGTATAATACAGGATGTAACTCAGGATCAGTAATGTATGTACACAGTGACTGCACCAGCAGAATAGCGAGTGCAGCTCTGGGGTATAATACAGGATGTAACTCAGGATCAGTAATGTAATGTATGTACACAGTGACTGCACCAGCAGAATAGTGAGTGCAGCTCTGGAGTATAATACAGGATGTAACTCAGGATCAGTAATGAAATGTATGTACACAGTGACTGCACTAGTAGAATAGTGAGTGCAGCTCTGGGGTATAATACAGGATGTAACTCAGGATCAGTAATGTATGTACACAGTGACTGCACCAGCAGAATAGTGAGTGCAGCTCTGAAGTATAATACAGGATGTAACTCAGGATCAGTAATGTAATGTATGTACACAGTGACTGCACTAGTAGAATAGTGAGTGCAGCTCTGGGGTATAATACAGGATGTAACTCAGGATCAGTAATGTATGTACACAGTGACTGCACCAGCAGAATAGTGAGTGCAGCTCTGGGGTATAATACAGGATGTAACTCAGGATCAGTGTCACAATGTATGTACATAGTGACTGCACCGGCAGAATAGTGAGTGCAGCTCTGAGGTATAATACAGGATGTAACTCAGGATCAGTACAGGATCAGTAATGTAATGTATGTACATCGGGGCTGAGCGAACCCTCATCCGTCCTGGACTGGCGGCCCCTGAAGAGTTTGTTGAGGGGAAAACCCTGAGGCTGAGTGCAGACGGAGTTTTGAGCCCTGCGGATTTTTCCGTGCAGAATGGAAGAAAACCGCAGGTCAAATGACCTGCATTTTTCCTGCGGATTTCTTCCTTTTTTCATGTGGTTTTCATGCGGTTTTTGTGCGGTTTTCCATTGCGGTCTTCCCCCTGCGGATTTGGTGACAGGGGAGATAGAAAACCGCACAAAAGAAGTAACATGCTGCGGATTTTGTACCGCAGGAAAACCGCGCGGAAAAATCTGCAGCGTCTGCACAGCGTTTTTTTTTTTTTCATTCATTTTAAAGGTACTGTACATCACAATGCGGATATGCAACGTTTCTGCGCGGTAAAATCCGCTGCGGAAACGCTGCATATCTGCATCGTGTGCACATGGCCTGACGGTCACCGGGATTGGGGGTACCCGCTGTCCCTTGCCAGTGGCCTGGGTTTTTCTTGATTGGGGTGCTGGGAGCGGGGTGAGGGAAGTGGGAGTGTCTGAAAACCTGCCCACTGATGTTTTATTGGGGACTGACTTGGGGCGGATGGTTGCATAGTACATCCCTGACACCCCTCCCCAGTCTGATAATAAGGGTAACGTTAACCCTGGTGTTGATGATGATGATTGGAAACTGAATGTGTTACCTGCTAATGCCTTGATGAGTAATGATGCAACTAACAACCATTCTCTCCCCAGGAATGATGCTGATGGTGATGTAAATGTACCAAAGCAATCTGATAACCATTCTTTTCCTAGGAATGATGATGATAATGATGATGATGATGATGTATCTGTGCCGACTGAACCTGTTAACCATTTCTTTGAAACGGTAGATGTGTCCACAGGTACCGAAGTGCTCAGCCCCGTCACTCTGCGGAGTGAGACGGCTGAGGAACCACTGGCAGGAACAAGCAACGGTGCTCAAGGAAATGGGGAGGTGCATGGGGACCATGAGGAAGGTAATGCCATGCAACTGACCAGTGCCACCGAGGAAGGTAACTGGCCCATAAGCAGCACTGCTCCTGAAGTGTTGGGGGTGGATGGGGAGGTAGAGCCCATAGCAGCAGCGACTGGTGGGTCTGTAGAACCCCCCAGGGAGACAGCATACGTAGAAGCTGTCACACGCAGTCAGAGTGCTCAGATCGCAGGTAGCGATCTGTCTTCTGGACCCTCTTCTGCTACAGGAGAGATTGAACCAGAGGTGACCCCAGAGCCGGTTCCAGAGGGTCCCAGTACAGAAGGAACCCTGACGTCACTTCTGGCAGCCTCCAGCATGGAGTTCCAGGCTGCTCTGCACTCAGATGCCAGCCTGGAGAAATTGAGACACCTCGCCAAGACGCCCACCTCCGAGCCTGATAAGGAGAGGGTGTTCTGGGAACGAGAAGGTTGTACTGGGAAACAGTACCCAGAGATTCCCAAAAGGAGTGGTTGAGGGAAAGACAGCTTGTTGTCCCCTTACAGTTTAGAACTGAGTTGTTGCGGATTGCCCATGAGATTCCACTCGCTGGACACTTGGGGATCAGCAAAACAAAGGCACGGCTGTCTCAACACTTCTATTGGCCCAATATGGGGACAGATGTAACACAATACTGCCGCTCCTGTGACACCTGTCAAAAGGTGGGTAAGGCAGGGCCTGCTCTAAAGGCTCCCCTTATTCCTTTGCTGGTGATAGAGGAGCCTTTCCAGAGAATCGCGGTGGACATTGTAGGACCGCTGGCCGTCCCCAGCAGCCCTGGAAAGTGATACATTCTCACCGTGGTAGACTACGCTACCCAGAGGCAGTAGCTCTGTCTTCAACCAGGGCAGATAAGGTGGCTGACGCACTGGTGACCATCTTTTCAAGGGTAGGATTTCCCAGGGAGATGCTTACCGATCAAGGGACCCAATTCATGTCTCGCCTAATGGAGGCTGTCTGTAAGAAAATGCAGGTGAAGCACCTGGTATCGAGTGCGTATCACCCACAGACTAATGGTTTGTGTGAACGCTTCAACAGTACCCTCAAGCAGATGCTCCGCATGCTGGATGAGACCCAAGGGTGCGACTGGGAGCGGTATCTCCCACACCTGCTGTTCGCTTACAGAGAAGTTCCGCAGGCCTCGACCAGGTTCTCCCCCTTCGAGCTCCTGTATGGCAGGCGAGTCCGGGGACCCCTAGGGTTGCTAAGAGAATCCTGGGAAGATGAGCCAAACCCCACAGAAGTGTCCATCGTGGATTATGTCATGCGCTTCCGTGACAAGATGCAGACCTTGACGCAGTTGGTGCATGACAACATGACGCAGGCTCAGGCTGACCAGAAGCACTGGTACGACCAGAACGCCCGGGAGCGGACCTTCCAGGTGGGTCCAAAGTTGTGGGTGCTGGTCCCCGTACCAACGGATAAGCTTCAGGTAGCCTGGGAAGGCCCATACGTCGTCTACCAGTGGCTCAACCCGGTCATCTATGTGGTCACGCTTGACCATGCTCGGGGTAGGCGCAAGGCCTTTCACGTCAACATGCTGAAGGCGCACCACGAACGTGAAGCTTGCGTCCTACCGGTCTGCAACCTGCCCGAGGATGGGGAGGAAGATCCCCTCCTGGACATGCTGGCCCAAGCCAAGGCCGATGGGTCCATTGAGGACATGGAGATAAGTGGTTTGCTAACCGTATCCCAGCGGTCGCAGTTGGTGGAAGCCCTGGAACCCTTCTGGGCCGTGTTCACCAACCGACCTGGGAGGATGGAGTTAGCGGTTCATGAGGTGGACACCGGGAATCACGCCCCACTGCGGCGAACACCTTATCGGATCTCTGAGGAGGTGCAAGAAGTCATGCGCCAAGAGATCAATGAGATGTTAAGGCTGGGGGTGATTCGACGGTCAAAAAGCGCGTGGGCCTCACCTGTAGTCCTCGTGCCTAAAAAGGATCGAACCACCCGGTTCTGCGTGGACTACAGGGGGCTCAATGCCATCACAACCTCTGATGCCCACCCGATGCCGCGCATCGAGGATCTGCTTGAGCGGTTGGCGAAAGCAAGGTACATATCCATCATGTATTTGAGTCGGGGATACTGGCAGATTCCCCTGAGCCCTGAGGCGCAGGAGAAATCCGCCTCTATCACCTCCTTTGGACTGTATGAGTCCACGGTCATGCCCTTCGGCATGAAAAATGCCCCTGCCACTTTCCAGCGGATGGTCAACCACCTGCTTCAGGGACTGAGGAGTACGCGGTGGCGTACTTGGACGACATCGCCATCTTCAGTTCCATCTGGGAGGAACACCTTCAGCACCTCCAGGAGGTCCTCAAGCGTCTTCACCAGGCTGGCCTGACTATCAAGCCGGGAAAGTGCCAGATGGGCATGAGCGAGGTCCACTACCTGGGGCACCGGGTAGGCGGGGGTTCCATGAGTCCAGAGCCAGAAAAGGTGGACGCAATCGCGTCCTGGCCCACCCCCAGGACCAAGAAACAGGTGAAGTCCTTCTTGGACACTGCAGGATACTATAGGCGGTTTGATCAAGACTATAGCACCCTTGCAAAGCCCTTGACTGACCTCACCAAGCAGAGGCTACCCCAAACAGTCAACTGGACAGATGACTGTGAGGCTGCCTTCCAAGCTTTGAAAGCAGCCCTGTGCAACTCTCCAGTGTTGAGAGCAGTTGACAGCGGTCTCCCGTTTCTGGTACAGACCAACGCCAGCGAGTTTGGCTTCAGTGCTGTCCTCAGCTAGGTCGACTCGGGGAACTAGGAGCACCCCATGTTGTACCTGATCCGGAAACTTTTGCCGAGGGAAGTGGCATACTCGACCATCGAGAAGGAGTGTCTGGCCATGGTGTGGGCACTACAACGTTTGCATCCCTACCTATACGGGCGCACCTTCACGGTGGTAACCGACCACAACCCTCTGAGCTGGTTGCACACAGTGTCCGGAACCAATGGAAGGTTGCTCCGCTGGAGCCTTGCCCTTCAACAGTACGATTTTATGGTACAACACAAAAAGGGCAGTGAACATGGTAATGCCGATGGGTTGTCCCGCCGGGGCGAACTCGCTGAGGTGTGCATGGTCGATTACCGAGAGGTAATGCCTCAATAGCGCCCTCTAAAAGGGGGAGGTGTAATGTAAAATGTCTGTAAGATCTGTATGTTAAAGTAAAGTATAATGTTTCTGGAGTATAATACAGGATGTAACTCAGGATCAGTAATGTAATGTATGTACACAGTGACTGCACCAGCAGAATAGCGAGTGCAGTTCTGGAGTATAATACAGGATGTAACTCAGGATCAGTAATGTAATGTATGTGCACAGTGACTGCACCAGCAGAAGAGTGAGTGCAGCTCTGGGTGCAGCTCTGGAGTATAATACAGGATGTAACTCAGGATCAGTAATGTAATGTATATACACAGTGTCTGCACCAGCAGAATAGTGAGTGCAGCTCTGGAGTATAATGCAGGATGTAACTCAGGATCAGTAATGTAATGTATGTACACAGTGACTGCACCAGCAGAATAGTGAGTGCAGCTCTGGAGTATAATACAGGATGTAACTCAGGATCAGTAATGTAATGTATGTACACAGTGACTGCACCAGCAGAATAGTGAGTGCAGCTCTGGTGTATAATACAGGATGTAACTCAGGATCAGTAATGTATGTACACAGTGACAGCACCAGCAGAATAGCGAGTGCAGCTCTGGGGTATAATACAGGATGTAACTCAGGATCAGTAATGTAATGTATGTACACAGTGACTGCACTAGTAGAATAGTGAGTGCAGCTCTGTTCAGCTGCTGCTCATTGTGCTAATTGTGGGTGTGTTCGCTGCTGATCCTGCTCTGTGTTCCTGAGCTCCAGAGAATCAACACCTCTCCACCCAGGGACCTGCTCTCTCTCTTAACCAGGGAGGAGTGGGTTTCCTGGGTTGAGTGAAGGAGCCAAGTCCCAGGCTTCTGTTTCCCAGTCCAGGCCGGCGGGGAACAGAAGAAACCAGCAACCGGCCTGCACATCAGAGGACTCGGGGGTGAGACGCTCCCCCAGGAGTCGCAGCAATGTGGCTCCTACTCCCCCCAGGTCTGCAGAGACCCAGAGAAGCTGTAAGGCTTCCAACATGGAGGAGAAGCCTGCTAGCAGCGTGCAAGATGGCGGTCCTTCCGGAGGAAAGCTGAGTGCTCACGGAGGTAAGGCTGACCTCGCTGATGAAAGTTGGGGGCTGCAGAAACCAAAGGAGACTGTGTCCACCTATGCCTCCCGGGTCATGAGCCACCTCCGTGAGTATGAAGAGGCGAGTAAGACCATTAGGAGGCTCCAGGAGAAGCTACGCTGCACAAGTGCCAAAGCTGCAGGCTCCTCCAGACCCAGGAAGACCCAACTCCAGGTGGAGGTAAAGCAACTAAAACTGGACATTGATGAGCTGGACGTGAGGAAAGCGTTCCTAAGAGAAAAAAGTGGACCATTTAAAGAGAAACTAATAAATGAGGACAGATTTAGAGAAATGGCTGATAACAGAGAGCAAAGGCAGAAGGGGCTGCAGCCTGAGAGCCAGGTGGATGATGATGATGATGACCAGCAGAAAGCCCCACCTGGCAGCCTGCAAAGTCACTTGCAGACCACGTGCAGCGAGCTCCCTGCTGGACAGGCGACATTGGCATCTGGTCAAAGTTCTGCTGGCTCTGGGGAGTACAGTGACAACAACCGCCAGGGAGGGGCATTAATGGCGCGATCAAGATCCTGGAGTCCCCAGTGTGCCTTCAGAACGTCCATCTTGGTGACGATTTACCAGAGGAGGCATCTGGGGGCCAGAAGAAAAAGACAAAGACCGCCAAACCAAAGCTCCAGGAAGTGGTGAGTTATGTATATGCCCCCCTCCCTGTACCCCCTGAGTCAGCTGCAGGGTCAGCTTGCTGCATAAGCTCCGTTGCCCAGCCCAGCCCGGGTTCTGCTGTGGATCCGGTGCAAAGGCGCTGGGAGAGTACAGAGCACGGTAGTGAGGCGCAGAGCTCTGTCTCTGCTTGTAGTAGTGGGGACGTAGCAGCAGGGGCTTCAGCCGAGAGGCTGGACAGTGAGGGCGGCCCGGCAGCGGGTATACGGTTAGGCCACAAGACTGTGGTGCGCTCCTCAGTGGGAGGGGGGAGCGGCCCAGTGTCGGGGGCAGCTCCGGTAGCCTCGGCGCCCCTGAATGCTGTTACCGCTGATCACTTAGTTGAGAAGCGGCAGCAGTGTGAGGGGGTTGTCGGGGCTGGGCGTTCCGATACTCCCAAAATCCTATTCTGTGTTGGCGCCGTTGGTCAGCAAGATCCTGATGTAAAGGATCAGTGGCGTCTCACAGTGGCAAAAGATCAGCGGCGCCTAGTGAAGCAACGAAAATTACCAACTGATGATGCGGAGGGCACCCGTAAGTCCAGGGGTGAGGTCGCCTCCAGTTCTGTGGAGGGGGCTGAGCCCCTTGTGCCTGATGAAGCAGAGGTCAAAATGTCACCCCCTGTTGTCACTGGTCCAGCAGGAGAGAATTTGGTGGGAGGTGTGGATGAGGAAATTTCTTTGTCTAGTGGTGTGGTTGCTGGTTTGGTGGAAAGTGAGGGTGTTATGGAGGTGGGTAATAGTGATACTGTTGGTGTTGATGTGGTCACTGGTCCGCTTGCCCCCTGGTGGAGGCAGAACCCGTCAGGAGTTATGCCGCTGTCTCCTCAGGGGGAAATAGGGCGTCCTCCTCGTCTCCGGGCTCTGGGGACGGCATGTTGCAGCGGCGTCTCCTGGAGGCTCTAAAGAAGGGGGAGAGATCAATAATGGTAGAGGGTCGAGAGGTTGATCTATCCTTCTGGATAGAGAGGCATGGCCTCGGGGCCTTCCAAGAGCAAAATGGGGGAAATACAGTGTGGTACCTCCGGACAGCCGGGCCAGGTAGTGTGCGTAGGAATGTGGTCCGTCTTCGGTGGAGGGGCAGTGATGCGTGTCCTTCAAGGTCTAAGGTTATGAAGCTCCTGCTGAAGATGGGCTTCAAGGCTGTTGACATCTATGCCTTGATACATCCCTATTCCACGCCTGAGTTTGATGTCAGCTTTGTTTGGCCAGAGGGGCTTGAGCTCTTCTGGTCGAATTATGAGTTGGCAAAAAACGAGCCCGGCTGGCGAGACTTTGCCATCCAGGTGGTCAAAATCAAGTCAAGAAAGTGATCGTGATGACTTGTAACTAGTCGATTTCTTGTTATGACATCACGACGTGGCTTGGCCAATATGGAGAAGTGGTGGAGATGCCAAAGAAAAACTGTGACGAGTATGATATCTGGTCAGGGGCCTGGACGTTTATGGTAAAACTTAAGCGTTCAGGTTTTACGGTTGCCCACATTCCATCATCTGCCTTCATGGGTAGGGATCATATCCAGGTCTTCTACCAGGGGCAACCAAAGCTTTGTCACAGGTGCGGCGACCCCACCCACTTCAGTGCAAACTGAACTGTGCAGAAATGTGCATTGTGTGGGGATATCATCCATCTTGCTGCATCTTGTGTGGAGATTAGGTGCCACCTGTGTGGTGACTTAGGTCACCCATTCAGCCGTTGTCCTCGCTCCTTTGCTAATGCAGTCATGACCTCGGTGGGAGAAAGCCGTGAGGCCAATTCTGCTGGGGAAGGGACTAGCAGGGGTGAGGAAGCTGAGGGGCCAAGGAGGAAAAGCAATAAAAAGACGCCTGCCCAGCTGAGGCGTCTAGTCAAGCGCAGACAGGAGAGAGAGCTGGGCGAGCCCCGGGCTACTGAGGTGACCCCTGTTCTGGATGCCAGTCTTGCTGCTGAGGCCCCGAGGAATGATGAGTTGGATGAGTAGGTCAGGAGGATCCACAGGGAGGAAACTGCCACTGCCTCCAAATCCTCCCATTATGAATGTATGGATGAGGATAATAGTCAGTGGCTAGAGGACAAGAGTAAGCTCGGCATCAAAAAGAAGAGAAAGAAGGGAGATAAAACATCTTCTCCCGCTCTGACCAAGGTACCTAAGGAAGGAAAAACTGACTCCCCTCTGGTTGGTCTTTCTATCCGGTTCCAAGCCCTTGAGAACATCTCTTTCTTTGAGGAGGAAGCTGAGGGTGAGGCTCCGGCTTCGGTGTTGCTTACAGGGGGTTCTGAGTCTCCTTCTTCTGGGAATGTAAGGTCCTTGGAGGGAGGGACTGGCCCACAGTCCGGTGACGAGGATGACAAAAAGAAAAAACACATGGGAATGGACACCTCTGTGTCATTAAAGAGGGGGAAGGATTCCTCCTCTGAGGCAGAGGATAAAGGGAGTGGAAAGAAGAAAGTCATCTAACTCAATCACCAATGATGGCGGCACCACTCCGTTGACGCTGACGTCCATTAATGTCGCCAGCATAAAGTCAAATACAGCCAGATTTGCGGCCTTTAATTTTCTCAACCGTGTTGAAGCTGCCATTTTCTTTTTACAAGAGACCAGACTGCCAAACATGGCAGACATGCTTAAAGCCAAGAGGGGGTGGAGACTCGGACCCTCCTATTGGTCTCTTGCGGCCGAGCCGTATAGCGGAGTGGCGGTCCTTTTTGCTGCAGCGGTAGCATGCCGACGGGTTTTTGAGTTAGAAATGGGGAGGTGCCTGATCTTAGATGTCCTCATGAAGGGACAAGAGCTCCGGCTTATTAACATCTATGGTCCCCAATCTAAGTGGGACCGGAAGTGTCTCTTTATGAGGATCAAGCCGTACCTTTTTACAAGTCGGCAGGTTGTCTTTGGAGGGGACTTTAATACTGTCGTGAGGCCCCGAGATAGAGGAGGTTCCAGAGACAAGCTGACTTATGATAGCGTCGCCCTTAATATATGGCTAGTGACGCTCGCCTGGTGGATGTCCACATTCGGCACACCCCAGGCCACGAGGGGTTCACCTATCATAGAGGTAACTGTAGGTCCAGAATAGATAGGTTTTATTTAAAGGAGAAAGCTGTCTCTTCAGCAGTGTCTGTTGTTGACGTGGAGTTCTCCGACCACTGTTTAATTTTGTTTTCTTTGAATGTTACAGAGACTCTCTGGATGGGAAGAGGCTTTTGGAGGCTCAATTCGTCTCTCTTTGAAGAAACGGATATAAGACAGTCCTTTGAAGATTTTCTTCAGAGCCAGGTACCCTTACTGGATCTTTGTATTAGTAAGTCAGAGTGGTTCGAGATGTTCAAGAAAAAGGTGGTGAGAGTCTTCCGCCAGCTCTCGAGCTTCAGGAGTCTGAACAGACACTGCCTGTATCAAGGTCTGAGGAGGAAATTCGAGCATCTTGTCTCAACTGGAGGTAGCTGCGAGGAGATCTCCAGAGTGAAATCTTTGCTCATGAGGTGTCAGTACAATAGGCACGCATCTTTGGTTTTTGAGAGGGATTACGGTCGCCCGACCCTTACAGAAACTGCAAGATGTCAGTGAATAGTAAAGTGGTTACAGGACTGTTTGACACTACGGGGTCCCTGAGGCGATCCAGATCAGGGATCCTGGAGGTTTTCAGATCCTTCTACTTGCACCTCTTGGGGAAGAGGGATCTTGATTGGGATGAGATGTCGGCTTTCCTGGCTGATGCCGTTCCCGAACCAGGGGTAGACCCCTCTCTTGACGTTTTGACAGAGATGATCAGGGAAGAGGAAGTTAAGTTGGCGATTGAAGGGCTTGCCCAAAAAAAATCACCCTGTCCTGATGGCTTAACATCTGAGTTCTATAAGACCTTTAAGGACGCTTTGGTTCCCCTCTTGACTGAGGTATTCAATGAGTGTCTTTCCTCGGGCACTCTGCCAAAGTCAATGAGGAGGTCTGACCTGATCATCTTGTCAAAGGGTAAGGACCCATCATGCATTGAGAATTGGCGTCCCATAGCGCTTCTCAAAGCAGACAGGAAGGTTCTGGCAAAGGTGCTGTTTAATCGGTTGGTGAAATTTGTACCCCGACTCCTTTCGGAGGCCCAGCATTGCTCTGTTCCAGGTCGCAGCACATTTAGTGCTGTGCTCGGTGTCCGGGAGGCGGTGGAGCAGGGTAGGGCTGGTCACTGGAAGGGGTAAATGCTGTCACTGGACCAGGCAAAAGCGTTTGATCAGGTTAATCACGAGTACCTCTGGTCTGTCCTTCTGAGATATGGCCTACCGGGGGATTTGTTGATTGGCTTAAAACCTTGTACGGTGGGGCAATGTATAATTATTTTGATTTATTTATTGCCAATCTGGGTGACATATCCTGCCCGCTCACATATCATTGTTTTATACTTCGTTTTTTATTTGTTGTAATATTTATCAATGAAAGTTTACATTATGTACAAGTTTCTGTGAATGCTTCTTTTTTGGTTTATGCTTTGTATTTTGTTATTCATGGTACAAATCAATTGATTCTTATTTATGGGATTTCTTTTCTATATAGATTTTTATTACCTGACTATGCCTTTGTCTATGATGTACCCTCCTGGCTTTTGACCTAGGACCGCTTGACTACCCAGCATCACAGCTTGTTCGTAAGTAGTGACTAGTGTCACAGTAAGGTTTCCACCAGGAGAAGTTACTTCCATATTGCTTTGGTTCCCTTTCTAGCCCCATGTTGAGCTCACAGTTTGCAGTTTTCAAGAGCATCGGACATGTTTACTTTAATTATTGTGATCAAAACAAGTAAATTGTATTCATTCAGAACATTTGTTAACTTTCTCATCTTTAGTATTTATAGGAAAGTGCTGTTCTAAAGTAGGTGGAACACAAATGGGGCCTACATCAAATTGCCCTTAAGGTCTAAGGGGCTTGTGAGAAAGTATAAAGTACAACCCCCAGGTTGAAGAGTAGGGACTTCACAATGTGTCCGTCTATCTCCCTGTAATGTTCATTTGCCCAAAACCACTGTTTGCCAGAACTTCCCTTAAATGCTCCACCAAGGCTTCCACATTGATCTAGTTTGGGTGGCCGCCCGGTATAATGCTCATAGGGTCTACTCCATCAATAATTGTTTAGGCAATGCCTGAGACATTATGCCTTGCTTGACGTTAATGTGTCTCATCATGTCCCTATGTGTCATGAATAGACAGCCTCTGGGCTCCGTGGTCTTGCAGGAAAATCAAACATAAGGAGTAAACCTTACAGTTCTAGGCTAATGGTTGTGATATGAAATACCTTGGGCAGGTGATTAGCTTTAAGCTATTCTACTTTATCAGCGAAACCTAGGATAATCCAAACAAGATGGTCTTCTGATATGTTGCATGGACAAGTAAGATGACTTTGGTCAAAGTGGACCAGTAGAGCAGGTTATGTAGGACCACAGATGGGCAAACAGAGCTGGAAACACTAGATGCAGTTGAGCCAGATGTGTAGGAAAACTGGAATCTGCAGAAGTGTGGCTACACACAGGAATAGCAGAGATGTATAGGTAAAGTGGTAACTTGCTTGCAAAGATGCTGTCAAAGACAGGAATAGAATAGATGCATTGGTAAACTGATAACTTGCTTGCAGAATATTGCAAATACACACAAAGGCGCGATTATTCACTAGAATAGCAGCTTGTTAATGTAACTACACAGCTGAACTGAGAGTGAAGTAGCACCAGGAATTGCTACACTGGCCTTGAAAGTAGAAGTTGGTTGCTGGATTGCAGACCGAAGTAGCTGTGAAAATAATTAGATATGTGGTTGGGACACAATCAATAGGGAAATGAGTCTAACTCCAGGAAAGGAGGTATCAGCAGAATGCTATGTTTCCTGAATATGCTGGCGGTGGGAAGCTGACTGAGCCATCCTTAAAAGGCCTTGTATGATGACATCAGTAGTGATTTATGGGCTACCATAATAACCCGGCGTGGACTAGCACAGGTGGAGCAAATGGAATGAAAGAAAAGCCTGGCACTGGAGCCAGGACAGATGAGTAACAGCTCCCTTTCTATGAAAGACGAGTAACAGCTCCCTTTCTATGAAGGACCCAAGCCTTGAGCATCAACCATTGGACATCCCCAACATAGTTTCCTAGCAAAGATGTCTTAGCCAGTAGACTTCAAAAACTCTTTGCAATTGAGCACATACTTGGAGCCATATCCTTAATGATCCATAGCTTAGATCGCTTTTGTGGTTTTCAAAATCTGCCTCCTTATGCAAAGTTAACATTAATAGCTTTGGAAAATTGTGTGAAAACCTGGTGGTTGGTGGTGGCCATGTTGCTTCTTACCCAGGTAAGTGAAAAATGCACAAAAGTGGGGAGAGAACACATTGAGAAAAGGGCCCCCTTCCAAACATGGCAAGACAATGTCAGGCCTATGCTGTAGGTGTAGGGGAGCTTGCTTTGCTATCTGGTCCAACTCATGGAGACATCTTAAATTAAACCCTACTAGCAGTTTAGTGACAACCTCAGCTTTGCTACACCTACAAGTCCCTAATATTAATATTGTGACCATTACTCATTTGTCGTTGCAAAAAGACTCAAAAACTCACGAGTTTTCCTGCCAAAACCGTGATAAAAAGCAAAACTGAATCCCCGTGAGTCTGACTGTTTGTTTGACAGGGATGTAAGACGATAGCGTGAATCGAGCCTTGACGCCGTGCCAGTGTTTTACAGGGATGAGTTTTGCCACATTCTGATAAAAGCAGAAAAAGAAAAGTGATTTTTTTTTTTTAAATTTTCTTAAAATTTATCAAAGGAAAGAAAAGAAATATGGCCCGGCGGTCACTTCCTCGTAGGTTTGCCAAAAATGACAAACATTTGCAGTACGAGCGCAGACGATCAGTCTACCCGGTAATTCTATTTAAAACTGTTAAACATTGTGGCGAGCCAGCAGAGTAAATGATGGCTCACCTTATGTCTTGGCAGGATCCCGGGTGAGTCTTCGTAGCCTATGTAAGTAAGGACACAGAGGTATTGGCAGCTCGTATAAAATAATGGTCCGACTCTTGCACTGTGTGCCTGGGATTAGCACATACAGTCCACGGCAAGAACATTCTACGGCCATGAAATCATATCACACATAGAAATTTTCGTAATAGCTCGGTGAGGATCAAACAGAGGCATGAAGCCCTTCACCCCCTCCACATCCATCCTGGGATCGTTAACTCTGGGATGTTAATGTGCTAGACACAGAGGGAGCGATAAATATTCTCATTTTCGGCTCTGGGGATAATTCTCATCGTTCGCAAACAGTTAAGAAAAGATTAAGTAGGATGTGTGACAATTTCATAACAAAACACCAGAGAAGAACATACATGACCTCCTAAATGGAGAAAATACATGAGATTCTAGACGGAGGGCATACATGACCTTCAACATTGAGAACATACATGACCTCTTACATGGAAAAAATGCATGGCCTTCTATGCTGACAATATACATGAACTTCAACATTGAGAATATACTGTACATGACCTTCTACAAGGAGGACATACACTCACTGGCCACTTTATTAGGTACACCTGTCCAACTGTGTGTTAAG
The DNA here is from genome assembly GCF_039654945.1 of Dendrobates tinctorius. Taxonomy (NCBI): domain Eukaryota; kingdom Metazoa; phylum Chordata; class Amphibia; order Anura; family Dendrobatidae; genus Dendrobates; species Dendrobates tinctorius. The sequence goes on from NW_027361731.1 coordinate 26,338,607, forward strand.
ACTTAATTTCTAATCAGCCAATCACATGGCGGCAACTCAGTGCATTTAGGCATGTAGACATGGTCAAGACAATCTCCTGCAGTTCAAACCGAGCATCAGTATGGGGAAGAAAGGTGATTTGAGTGCCTTTGAACGTGGCAAGATTGTTGGTGCCAGAAGGGCTGGTCTGAGTATTTCAGAAACTGCTGATCTACTGGGATTTTCACGCACAACCATCTCTAGGGTTTACAGAGAATGGTCCGAAAAAGAAAAAAAATCCAGTGAGCGGCAGTTCTGTGGCCGGAAATGCCTTGTTGATGCCAGAGGTCAGAGGAGAATGGGCAGACTGGTTCGAGCTGATAGAAAGGCAACAGTGACTCAAATTGCCACCCGTTACAACCAAGGTAGGCAGAAGAGCATCTCTGAACGCACAGTGCGTCGAACTTTGAGGCAGATGGGCTACAGCAGCAGAAGGCCACACTGGGTACCACTCCTCTCAGCTAAGAACAGGCATCTGATGGCTACTTTCAGCAGGATAATGCGCCATGTCATAAAGCTCGAATCATCTCAGATTGGTTTCTTGAACATGACAATGAGTTCACTGTACTCAAATGGCCTCCTCAGTCACCAGATCTCAATCCAATAGAGCATCTTTGGGATGTGGTGGAACGGGAGATTCGCATCAGGGATGTGCAGCCGACAAATCTGCGCCAACTGTGTGATGCCATCATGTCAATATGGTCCAAAATCTCTGAGGAATGCTTCCAGCACCTTGTTGAATCTCTGCCACGAAGAATTGAGGCAGTTCTGAAGGCAAAAGGGGGTCCAACCCGTTACTAGCATGGTGTACCTAATAAAGTGGCCAGTGAGTGTATATGACCTTCTACAAGGAGAACATATATGACCACCTACAGAGAGACACATATTATCTCCAAAGGGGAAAACGTGATCTTCTACAAGGAAAAAATGCATGACCTCCTGCATGGAGAACATACCTGACCTCCTACATGAAGAACATACATGACCTTCTATATTGAGATCATACACGACATCCTACATGGAGAAAGTACATGACCACCTATATGAAAAACATACATGAACTTCTATATAGAGATCATACATGACCTCCTACATGGAGAACTTACATGACCTCCTACATGGAGAATTTACATGACCTCCTACATGGAGAACATACATAACCTCCTACATGGAGAACTTACATGACCTCCTACATGGAGAACTTGCATGACCTCCAACATGGAGAACATAGATGACCTCCTATATGTAGAGCATACATGACCTCCTATATGGAGAGCATACATGACCTCCTATATGGAGAGCATACATGACCTCTTGCATGGAGAACATACATGACCTCTTGCATGGAGAACATATATGACCTCCTGCATGGAAAACATACATGACTTCCTGCATGGAGAACATACAAGACCTTCTGCACAGATAACATACATGACCTCCTGCATGGACAACATACATAACCTCCTACATGGAGAACATACATGACCTCCTGTATGGAGAACTTACATGACCTCCTGCATGGAGAACTTACATGACCTCCTACATAAAGAGAATATATGGCCTTCTATATGGAGAACATACATGACCTCCTACATGGAGTACATACCTAACCCTCTACATGAAGAACAAACATGACCTACTACATTGAGATCATACATGACATCCTAAATGGAGAACGTAAATGACCTCCTACATGGAGAACATATATGGAGAATGAACATGACCTCCTACAGGGATAAAACAAATGACTTCTTAAAGGGAAAACATAGTGTATGTGACCTCATACATGGAGAACATATATGGAAAACGAACATGACCTTCTACATGGAGAACATACATGATCTCCTACAGGGAGAAACAAATGACCTCCTAAAGGGAAAACATACTGTATGTGACCTCCTGTATGGAGAACATACATGACCTCCTGCATGGAGAACATACATTCTATATGGAGAATATGAGTTTATTCAGCCATGGCAGCGCGTTTTGGACAAGCAAATAGAAATAAAATAACACACATTTGCCAAAAACCCACAAGCGAATATTCAGGTGACAATGGCCCCTTTCCTCACTTAAGCTGTACTCAGAAGCTGGCCTCCTCATTACACAGTGATGGGAGTCCTCAGAGCCCTCTCAATAAAAGCGCCAGAGAGCTCTCATTATCAGTGTAGGGGATTGAAGAAGAATATCCTTTTGATGCCACCTCCCATTTAAGGAGTTCTAATATAAATATATTGTAAATGTGGTACAGATATTATTACGCTTCGGTACTGCTACACTACGGTGTATTACCGCCTGTCTCATTGGTACTGCCACATTATGTGTTACCATATTGTATTATATTGTATTGTATGTGGTATATTAATGTATAGATTAGGGTAAGCCAGTGCGTCCTTCGGGTTCAATAGTGGAGGGCACTGTTAGTATATAGTTTCATAAACTGGTTAAGCATAGTTCTGTTGTGGGCCTTGTTAGGTATAGTTGATAGTTCACATAAGGGTTAATTGTAGGAGGAGCTGCTATGGGTTAAGTAAGTGTAGGCTGTAGGAACTAGTCAGTAGGATGAGCACGCCCGACAAGTCCACAAGGGATCTAAGCCCAGGACACCATAGCAGCTACGCAACATTGTTTAATGAAGAGAAGCATGGGCACAGTCAGACGGGTGCTGGATAAGACCGGAGCACCCAGGGAATTATAGTTTATGGCAGCAGCAGGAGCGGAAAGGAAAGCATGGTCCAAAAGTCGTGCATGGCGCAGAACATTCACCATGTGGCAGATCTTTAATAAAGCTGAAGCTGGCAAGTCCAGGGCGAAACAGATGAGCGCGATCCCCTATGTCTTGAGGGCCTACAGTAGTGAAGCTGCGGTACTGCCAAGGGCGCTACTACCTCGTAATGTACGGGAGGATGCAGAAAACAAGAAAGGGAAAGTGCAGGAGGAATGCTGTGTGGACCGTAATGTAACTGATGTGTCCGGGACCAATTAAGAGAAAAGTAAAATCGTTGATTTGGCATCAGATCCGGTTTCTGTGTCTGTTATTTCAACCCTGAGCACTGGAACCAAGTGTGCAGGAGCTGGGTCACACCGCAGTGGAATCCCTGACCATGGACCAGCACCCCAAACAGGGAAGAAAGTTCCAGCGCTAGGAATGGAAAATTAAAAATCCATTTTATTGTGCCAATGCATGTTAAAATTCCAGCAGGTACAGCATATCAGTCGGATGACTGCAGAACAACGCGTTTCGACGCCTCAGGTCTTAATCATGTTCTAGAACATGATTAAGACCTGAGGCGTCGAAACGCGTTGTTCTGCAGTCATCCGACTGATATGCTGTACCTGCTGGAATTTTAACATGCATTGGCACAATAAAATGGATTTTTAATTTTCCATTCCTAGCGCTGGAACTTTCTTCCCTTTTTTCTACTATTGATTGACTGCCTAGTCAAATCCGTGCGCAGGATTTGGATCCTACCAGCAAGGCAGTGCGGTGAGCTGGATTAATCTGTTCTTTTACTCCAGCACCCCAAACAGGTACGCCGGTAGAAGCTGATGGTTTTTCTGTGGGAGGAGGCCAGGACACCAGAGCCTCGGTGTCCTCGGCTCCGACTACGGTCCTGGCCGCCTCTTATATTTGGTGTAGTCGGCAGGATGCGACTACCTCGCAGAGCAGAGAACTCGCGAAGAGAAAGATGAAAAGTGATGTGGGAATGGAAGTTGTGCCCCTGAAGTTTAACAAGGAAGAGAGTGTGCAAGATTGTGTATCATCGGAGGTGACAGACATACTGGATTGGACTGACACTGTACTTCAACCTGATTTCGTGATAACCAAGATGGCGGCCATGGAGTTGGCGGGAAATGGCGCCGCAAGTGAAAAAAGATGACATAGCCTGTTATGATTGGGTCACCGAGGAGGAGAGCAAGCCCAAGCTAAGCCACAGAAAACCAGAGAGGCTGGCAACCAAGCAGACTGCAGACCCCTGATCCCATCCACACAACCAGCAGCCGTGGAGCGTGCTCACGATGATCCCAGACGCCTCGGCACAGCCGGAGAACCAACAAAGCCTAAAGCATGAAGGGGAAATCTAAACTGCCCCAGAGCAGACCCCAAAGGAATAGACAGCCCCCAAACATATATTGTCGGCGAGACAAGATGAAAACACAAACGCAGGCAGGAAAACAGATGGAGCAAACGACGGGGCCCACACTGACTAGACAGGACAGGAAAGGAAAGACACTGTCTGCAATCACGCAAAAAACCTTGCAAAAAGGTCCAACACGTCTGATGAAAAAATACTGTCGCACGACTTCGCCCACTATATCAGCACTCTGGTATATTCTGAAACCAGAGCAAAAAGAGGCCAATCTGACAAGGGACAAAAATAAAACTGGCACAAGCAGTAACATATGGATGGTGATTCAGCACAGCCCCAGCCGGAGCTGGCTGACCCACACAAAACTGAAATAGACAAAACCAGATCAAATGTGAACAGAATAGCAAAAGAACACTTAGCTGAGCATGCAGGGACTGAGCTGGAAACTAAGACCTCAGGAGGCAGGAAAAAATCACCAGCAGGGATAGAGGGAGTCGGCTGTCTTAAATCCAGTCTGAAACCCCAGATCTCCAATCGCCCTCATTATCAGGTGGCAAGCCTCTGTTAATCCGATCAGCCCCCATTACCTCTAGTAACCACCAGAGGGAGCCCAGAAAGAGAACTCGCAACCCCTCCGTCAACCTGACCAGCTCCACCACCTTCAGCAGTAACCAGAGGTAGGCAAGAAAGCGAATTCACAACAATAGCCCTTACCCTTCGTGGTTATTTCAGTGACCCCTTGGCACCAAACGTCGCCTGTCTTTGCACCCTGGCCCTTCACTGGTGGGAGTGGCTGAAAAGAAGAAAACCTTGCCCTCCCCTACAGAACTCCTGCACCTGGGTGTAGGTGTAGTTGACAGGGGAGTATCCACCTAGAAACGGGTGTGGCCTAAGCAGTGGTGCGGTACCAGTAAGTGACAGCAACTCGGGCGCGATGGAGCATTCCTACACCCGGAGTTGTCAAGGCGTGAGCTGGATTAGAGTGGCGCTGGAGAAGGGAGGATGGAAGAACACTGTCCAGCAGGCCCTGGGAAGATCTGGCAGAGGCCCCTGTGGATCATTCCATGGAGCTGTCCCGGCCGCAAAGTCAGCGCCCGGTGAAGAATATGTGCTCCCGGAGTGTGGAATCCCCAGCTGGACTGAGTTGGATTTCGGAAAGCATGTGGAGCTTCTGGGCCGACGCCGACAGGAGGAACTCTGTGTGCTGGAAACCTCACCGTCGATTCATCGGGGACCGGAAACGGCATCCACCTGAGAGGAACCGCAGCAGGAAGAGCAGAAGCCAGCGGAGCTGACACCAAAAGGAGGAGAGGTGGCCAAAGCAGCCAGCAGGCCCGGCACAGGCGCGACCTTCGTCCCGCCTCCGGAGAGGGTGAGTGAGCCTTGACCCCTTACCCCTGAGGGATGGTCCTGCTCACCGACCCCTTACTCCGCCGCTGACGCCAAACAGCACGTCCCCGAGGGGGTTGTAGCCGCATATCCATACCCGGAAGACCCTGCAGTACCATCCTCCGCTGTAGGCGTAGGTGCTCCGCACTTTTCCCAAACACCGGAGGGGCCCTTCCTCAAACCCAGGCATGCAGCCTGGGTGGAAGATGTAATACAGAAGAAGAAGCAACGAGAAAAGGAGGTGTGGGCCGAGATGTGGCAGGGTGGAAGCGCCCTCGTAGGTCAGTATACCCGAGGACGACTGGCGTAGGTTGACATTGAGTGGGGGTACGGCTTCATTACAGAAGATGAGACCAACGCGAAGGTCTACGTGATTGCGGTCTCCATAAGGTTTGGCAGGGCCCTGAAGGAGGGTGATGAAGTATTCTTTAAGGAGGACTGTTCGCAGGGGTACTACGCGGTCGCGGTAACCCTCAAGTGAGGATGACATGGGGCTATCTCCACAGCCGGCGCAGGCTGCCCCACAACCATCTATGCCCTGCGCTGCATCTCTCCCCTGGATGACACATGACTCTGCTGCTGCAGAGTCGTACACCGGCAGTCCCCAGCAACGGAATTCGGCTCCGGATGTACTGTCTCTTTGAGAGTTGCACTAGTTGCGCCTGGAGAATATTACGGAGGGACTGTCCTGCGTCCTTGTAATACAAATGTCCCACTCTGTTTTATTTTTGTTGCACCTGTTGTGCCCCTTCTGCTGGAAAAAGCAGCGACTGTCTGGACGGCATGAACCATGGGCCATGTGCAAGAATGTTTCCCTTGCTGATGGGAAAACCTGCTCTCCTTAAGGAAAGGGGGAGCTCTACCCCAGAGAGACTGGCGGCTTTGAAAAATGGGCCGTATCTTGTGAATGTCATATCTATGTAAATATTGATAGACTTAACCCGGAGGACTGTGAGTCGGATTTGCATCTTCAGTAATATTTTCTATGTATAGTGTAAATATTGAAGTCTGTTTGATTAGGATGACCAAATTTTAGGAAAGGGGGAATGTAGGGGATTGAAGTAGAATATCCCTTTGATGCCACCTCCCCTTTAAGGAGTTCTAATATAAATATATTGTAAATGTTGTACAGATATTATTATTATGCTTTGGTACTGCTACACTATGGTGTATTACCACCTGTCTCATTGGTACTGCCACATTATGTGTTACCATATTGTATTATATTGTATTGTATGCGGTATATTAATGTATAGATTAGGGTAAGCCAGTGCATCCTTTGGGTTCAATAGTGGAGGGCACTGTTAGTATATAGTTTCATAGACTTGGTAAGTGTAGTTCTGTAGTGGGCCACTAGGAGTTCACTAGTGGGCCTTGTTAGGTATAGGTGATAGGTAGTTCACATAAGGGTTAATTGTAGGAGGAGCTGCTATGGGTTAAGTAAGTGTAGGCTGTAGGAAGTAGTCAGTAGGGTGACCACGCCAAGTCCACAAGGGCTATCAGCTCAGGACACCATAGCAGCTACGCAACGTTGTTTAATGAAGAGAAGCGCGGGCACAGTGAGATGGGTGCTGGATAAGACCAGAGCACCCGGGGAATTACAGTTTATGGAAACAGCAGGAACGGAAAGGAAAGCGTGGTCCAAAAGTCGTGCAGGGTGCAGAACATTCACCATGTGGCAGATCTTTAATAGGGCTGAAGCTGGCAAGTCCAGGGCGAAACGGATGAGCAGGATCCCCTATGTCTTGAGGTCCTACAGAAGTGATGCTGTGGTACCGTGATGCTGGCGCGGTAAGTGATGCTGCGGAAAACAAGAAAGGGAAAGTGCAGGAGGAATGCTGTGTGGACTGTAATGTAACTGATGTGTCCGGGACCATTAAAGAGAAAAGTAAAATCGTTGATTTGGCATCAGAACCGGTATCTGTGTCCGTTATTTCAACCCTGAGCACTGGAACCAAGTGTGCAGGAGCTGCTTCGCACTGCAGTGGAATCCCTGACCGTGGACCAGCACCTCGAACAGGTACGCCGGTAGAGGCTGATGGTTTTTCTGTGGGAGGAGGCCAGGACACCAGAGCCCCGGTGTCCTCGGCTACGACTACCGTCCTGGCCGCCCCATGCATCCCATTTTCAGTGTTTGTTTATTCATGTATCCAATATTATTGTTGCCGGGGCCTAATTATTTAGTGTGCAGGGAGCTGACAGTCTACGCTCGCTTCCCGGTCTCAATCCTGGGGTTATTATTTCATTATTGGTCGGGCCCCGGTTATTTATAGACACTAAGACATAATATGGAGGGCCCCCTACTCAAGCAGCGACTCCCAGCGTGTCCTCCGAGCCGGCTGCACCACTCGTTATCTGCAAACACCCGTACAACAAGATGGTAATGCGATTTTACAGGAATGTTCTGTGTTATAACCGCCTGGCAGCGACGTCTTAACCTCAGCCTTTATCTAGAAGGAGGGGAGCTCGCTCGCCGATGGAAAATTGTCTGTTTCCAATGTGGTCACGGCGGTCGGATAAGAGGACAGGTCTTAGCCTGGCTCCAAAATGCCGCCTGCAAGGCTCGCAGTGAGGAGATAGCGACACACTGGGCCTCGCCTATCAAAACGCTCTGTTTCCCCATACAACCAATCACAGCTCAGCTTTCATTTTTATACCAGCTCTGGTGAAATGAAAGCCGCACTGTGATTGGTTGCTATAGGCAACAGAGACAGGTTTTCTTCTGCAGCTTTGATAAATAAGGCTTATTGCCATTTACTAGGCCCGAGCAACATGGCGGCTTCTTTTGGGGCACCTCATACCAGTCAATTATTAATACTGCGATTCTGGGACCTTAAGTGGAAAGAAATAGTGACTCACATCTCTAGGAAAGTGTCTTATGGTGCAAAAAAGTCCTAATAGTCATAAGGTGCCTATCCATATCCATATACTGCCTTACTGTGCCCACATAAAGCCGAATAATACCAAAAGATTGCTATATGGGGAGCACATTGTCATACACTGCCTACGTAATGCCAAACATTACCCATAAACTGTCATACTGTGCCCACATAAAGCCGAATAATACCAAAAGATTGCTATATGGGGAGCACATTGTCATACACTGCCTACATAATACCAAACATTACCCATAAACTGTCATACTGTGCCCACATAAAGTCGAATAATACCAAAAGATTGCTATATGGGGAGCACATTGTCATACACTGCCTACATAATGCCAAACATTACCCATAAACTGTCATACCGTGCCCACATAAAGCCGAATAATACTGATAGAATTGGATATACTAGGTTCATATAGTCATTCAGTGCCTATGTAGTACCAAACAGCACCAACATACAGCCATACTGTGCACGCATAAATGCCACATGGGGACTAGGTAGTCATACAGTGCCTACAAAACACCAGACGGCTCCAAAATACTGCCATACTGTGCCCAAATAAAGCTGAATAATGATGATAGAATAGGATATAGGGTTCATATAGTCATACAATGCCTACGTAATATCAAATAGTGCTGAAATACTGCCATACTGTGCACAGATAAAGCCAAATAATACCCATAGACAGCAACTTGGTGTCTAGAATCTAGATAGTCAAATAGTGCACACAGTGACTGACAAACAACACCAACACACCGCCATGCTGTGCACACAGAAATGACAAATGGGAATTAGATCCAGTACCTATATAACGCCAACATACTGCCATACTGTACACAGATAAAGCCAAAAAAATACCCTTAGGCTGCCTATAGAGTCCGCATAGAAAACAAGGCCTAGTTAATGCCAAAAGAGCACCAAGATAAAGTCATACTGTTCACAAAAAAGCCAAATAATGGACACAGAGTGCCACATGGAGTCATACAGCACCAGAATACTGCCATACTGTGCACACATAAAGCCAAATAATGCCCACAGGCTGTCATATAGGATCCACATAGTAGTAGTACTAAACAGCATCATTATAAGGCCATAATGTGCACACATAAAGCCAAATAATACCCATATGCTGCCATACTGACTTACAGCACCAACATACCCCAATACTGTGCACACATAAAGCCAAATAATATCCATAGGCTGCCATACTGTCTTACAGCACCAACATAAAGCACAACTGTGCACACATAAAGCCAAATAATACCCATAGGCTGCCACACTGACTTACAGCACCAACATACCCCAATACTGTGCACACATAAAGCAAAAAATTGCAAGTACTAGAAATGACACATGATAGGAGCACAAAATTAACGATTCTGACTAATGGGTGGAGGTTGGCTATGGATATGTGTTTGATAATGTAATTTTCTACTGAATTACTTTGTAAGGGGGGTCACATACTTACGCAGTGTTGATTTTGCAATTGTTAATCTAAGCAATTATAAGATAATGTCGCTAAGTCGTGCGGTTGACCTCTCAGCTCATATTTTATTGAACACTCGCTCATTATGGGGATTGAAGTCCTTTCAAGTCACATTTTTGGATATAAAAGTCTAACAGTGAATTTCCCCAGAAATGGCGAGTTACAAAAGACGTTTCATCCGATTATGGTCAGAATATGCAGGAAAGTTCAGAGGTTCCATCGATAGCGCAAGTCGTAGGGTTGGCGGGGTCCGATCTTCCAGCATATACAGTATGTGTTCATCTAGTGTCACATAAACACATAATATCCGCTTACATGGTGTCATATAGCTATCCAGTGGATACATACTACCATATGGTGCTCACGCATATAGACAAATAGTACCCACATACTGCCGTACTATGCTCAAACAACCAGTGCATAAATACTGCCTTACCATGCTCCCAGGTGCTTACCTACTGGCATACTGGGCTCATATAGTGTCACCTAGCCAACCCCTGCTTGTGTACTGCTATACTGTGCTTATGGGTCGCCCTCACACCCAGGGCAGTGGGGTACTCGGTACCGGGCCGGTGTCAGGGGGAATGTGTGTCACAGCAGCGGTGACCCGGTCCATGGCCCTGGGCGCCCAATATCAATGGCTGTGATGTTAATGGTGTAATAGTTTATTTGGATAGTTCATGACGCCACCCGTGGTGTTTGGCAAGTGAGATGGTAAGCCAACGCTGCATGCAGATCCGCTGGGACTGATGGTGCGGTGCAGCAAAGATGGTGTAGCTCCCCACAGGTGGAGCTGTAGTCCCAGGCCATTGTAGGTGCAATGGATGAGGAGAGGCGCAGAATGGTATAGAGGCTGGTACCCAGGTGTAGCGGTGCTGGAATAACTGGAGGACACCAGAGTATGCGGTTCCAAAGCTTTACTCACTGTTTGCAGTTCACACAACTGCCTGCCTCCGTACTGTGTTCTCCAGTTCAGGGCTCCAGCCAACCTCCAGGCAGGATAGGATTCTCCCCTCCACACTCCGCCAACATGTAACTTACTGAACGACTCCTCCAATGCGCCTTTAGGTGCGAAGCATTCCAGTACTTAGTTACCCTGAAATGCCTTTCTCTAGGTGTTCCTAGTCTCTACTTGTATGACAGACAGCTGTAGCCTGCTTCAGGGACTCCTCTCTGTGTCCCGGCTCACTATCCAGTTGCTGTTTTGTCTATGATGGGAGTAAGGCGTTAGTGGCTCACTACTCTTCCGGTGTCTGTTGCCGGACATAAAGATCCAATCAATCTCGGGGATCGGGCCCCGGCCTTTGCACTCTGGACTGGAAGGGTTCTCTCTCTTTTTCAACCTGCTTCCCAACGTCCTTCTATTCTCCTTTGTTCCGATCTCTTCTATCTCTCTTATGGAATCTGTAGTCTCCAGTCTACGTCTCCTTCCTTCTGTTCCTTTCCCGTGCCAGCTGGCTCAGGTCACTGAGGCAGCTGCAGCACTCCTTCCTCCATCCCTCTTCCAGGGATCCTCACTCCTGTCTGAGTGACTTCCTTTCTCTCTCACCCTCTGTCAGACTGACCTTCCCTCTCTTTTATATCTAACTCCACCCACCTCCCACGCACCTCCCGTGTTACGAAGCCAGGGACCACAAAAGGCATCCTATAACCTTTCCAGCATAAAGCATGGATGGGTCCCTGCTGAACTATCCTGTGTGTGGGGGTGCAGGTGTTGGAATGTGAAAGGGAGTTCCCACCCTACCTGGATGGTGGGGTACCACACCTTAGGAGAAGGTGCAGTACCTCTGTGGCGACTGAAGCCTCAGGGGCACCACATACCCCCCCGTTAAACACAGCACTTCCGCGGGCTGCAAGACAACAAAATGACAATAATTTTAAATGCTGTTTAACAATACTTATCTAATCTTCCTAATGTAGGAGGCACATTTCTTAAACGTTACAAACAGGCTAACTTCCTACCTTAGTATCAAACATTTCTTTAAGTGCAATTCCTAGTTCAAAGTGCAATTATTCTTTCTCTCTCTTCCTACTGGACGCAAGACACTGACCATCTGTACTTGGCCTGTCACCTGTCACTTTCAATTCTTCATTCTTTATTCAATTCTCACATTCTATCTCAAAACTTTTTTAATTTTCTGTGTCAAACATGCTATAAAAGACATTTACTCTTCATAAGACACAACATCATAAAACATTCAAAGATTCTTGCAAAGTGCTGAACACTGCTCCCAGCTGGGATTTATTGCAGTGTCCCTTGAGGTAGACATCATTCTTCGAAAAGTGTCCATTCAAAAACAACATCTTCGCAAAGTGTCTTTGTGTAACCATTATCTTCACAAAAGGGTCCTATATGTAAAACCAAGAAAGGGCACCTAAAGAGGTGCAACTGTTTACAATAAAAGTTTTGGATCATACAGCGTTCATGATCTCCTCAGTTCCAAATGTAGAAAAAAACCGCTGCCAATCAAAAGCAGGGCAACAAAAGTGCTACCGGAAAAACATGATAGCAAAACAAGGCACAACTGGTGCAAATAACCCTCCTGGGTAACGAGATTTGAAAAGTGTTTTAACGGCTACCAGATTCAAAGTAGTCATTGGCATTCCGTAAGTACGCCTCTTCCCACGGTGTCAAGCCAGGGATCTTTGGTTTGGGCTGCCGACCTGGAGGTGACTTTCCCGTAGCTGAAATCCTGGTAGCAGGTACCTGGGTATCTTGGGTGTTGACTAGTGTTGAGCATTCCGATACCGCAAGTATCGGGTATCGGCCGATACTTGCTGTATCGGAATTCCGATACAGACTTCCGATATTTTTTCAATATCGGAAGTCGGCATCGGAATCGGAAGTTCAAAGTTGATTGACAGCCTGACGTCATCATGATGCGCGGTGTGTGCGCATCATGATGCGCCGTCATTTCGGGCCTTCCGGGGGTCTCTGCCGGCCTGCCGGGGGGCTGTGTGGACTGCCCGGGGTCGGTACCGGCCTGCCGGGGGGCTGTGCCGGCCTGCCGGGGGGCTGTGTGGACTGCCCGGGGTCTGTACCGGCCTGCCGGGGGGCTGTGCCGGCCTGCCGGTGGTCTGTGCACCCTGTGGGGGTCTGTACCGGCCTGCCGGGGGGCTGTGCCGGCCTGTCGGGGGGCTGTGCTGATGTCCGGGGGTCTGTGCAAGCATCGTCCGATGGGACTATAAGTCCCATCTGGCGATGCCTGCTACCATGACAGTGATTGACACATTAGCCAATGATGGGACAGTAGTAGTCCCATCATCCGGCTAATGTGTTAAATGTTAAAAAAAAAAAAAAAAATACTACATACATACTACATACATACTACATGCATGCTACATACATACTACATGCTACATACATACTACATATATACTACATACATACTGCATGCTACATACATACTACATACATACCACATATATACTACATACATACTACATGCATGCTACATACATACTACATGCATGCTACATACATAACATATATACTACATGCATGCTACATACATACTACATGCTACATACATACTACATACATGCTACATACATACTACATACATACTACATATATACTACATGCTACATACATACTACATACATACTACATGCTACATACATACTATATATATACTACATACATACTACATACATACTACATGCATGCTACATACATACTACATGCATGCTACATACATACTACATACATACTACATATATACTACATGCATGCTACATACATACTGCATGCTACATACATACTACATACATACCACATATATACTACATACATACTACATGCATACTACATACATACTACATGCATGCTACATACATAACATATACTACATGCATGCTACATACATACTACATGCTACATACATACCACATACATACTACATACTACATACATACTACATACATACTACATGCTACATACATACTACATATATACTACATGCATGCTACATACATACTACATGCTACATACATACTACATACATACTACATGCATGCTACATACATACTACATGCTACATACATACTACATATATACTACATGCATGCTACATACATACTACATGCTACATATATACTACATGCTACATACATACTACATGCATGCTACATACATACTACATACATACTACATGCATGCTACATACATACTACATGCTACATACATACCACATACATACTACATATATACTACATGCATGCTACATACATACTGCATGCTACATGCATGCTACATACATTCTACATACATACTACATGCTACATACATACCACATATATACTACATACATACTACATACAATACATTCATACAATACATACATAGACATACAGTACATATAACATAGAGTAACATACTTACCAATACTTGTCACATTGTTCCCCGAAGCCATTGTCTTTTAAAGGAATAAATATTAACATAACAAACCACAAAAATACTCACCCACGATCCGAAGCAGTCCACGAGTGTGTCCCACGACGATCTTGGGTAGAGAACTGCAGCATCAGCTGATGCCGCAATTCTCTATGGGCTGCAGGAATCCAATGACGGAAGGTAGGTATCCTTCCGCACTGTATTCCTCCGCCACTTAAAAAAAAAAAGTCCCTAGTCTCACTTTATGCCATTGCTGTGTGGGAATTTCCCACGCAGCAATGGCATAAAGTGAGACTAGGGACTTTTTTTTTTTTTAAGTGGCGGAGGAATACAGTGCGGAAGGATACCTACCTTCCGTCATTGGATTCCTGCAGCCCGTAGAGAACGGCGGCATCAGCTGATGCTGCAGTTCTCTACCCAAGATCGTCGTGGGACACACTCGTGGACTGCTTCGGATCGTGGGTGAGTATTTTTGTGGTTTGTTATGTTAATATTTATTCCTTTAAAAGACAATGGCTTCGGGGAACAATGTGACAAGTATTGGTAAGTATGTTACTCTATGTTATATGTACTGTATGTCTATGTATGTATTGTATGAATGTATTGTATGTAGTATGTATGTAGTATATATGTGGTATGTATGTAGCATGTAGTATGTATGTAGTATGTATGTAGCATGCATGTAGCATGCAGTATGTATGTAGCATGCATGTAGTATATATGTAGTATGTATGTGGTATGTATGTAGCATGTAGTATGTATGTAGCATGCATGTAGTATGTATGTAGTATGTATGTAGCATGCATGTAGTATGTATGTAGCATGTAGTATATATGTAGCATGTAGTATGTATGTAGCATGCATGTAGTATATATGTAGTATATATGTAGCATGTAGTATGTATGTAGCATGTAGTATGTATGTAGTATGTATGTAGCATGCATGTAGTATGTATGTAGTATGTATGTAGCATGTAGTATGTATGTAGCATGCATGTAGTATATATGTAGTATGTATGTAGCATGTATGTAGTATGTATGTAGTATGTATGTGGTATGTATGTAGCATGCATGTAGTATGTATGTAGTATATATGTAGTATGTATGTAGCATGCATGTAGTATATATGTAGTATGTATGTAGCATGCAGTATGTATGTAGCATGCATGTAGTATATATGTAGCATATATGTAGTATGTATGTAGCATGTAGTATATATGTAGTATGCATGTTGCATGCATGTAGTATATATGTAGTATGCATGTTGCATGCATGTAGTATATATGTAGTATGTATGTTGCATGTAGTATATATGTAGTATGAATGTAGCATGTATGTAGTATGAATGTAGCATGTATGTAGCATGTAATTTTTTTTTTTTTTTTACATTCAGCACATTAGCCGGATGATGGGACTACTACTGTCCCATCATTGGCTAATGTGTCAATCACTGTCATGGTAGCAGGCATCGCCCGATGGGACTTGTAGTCCCATCGGACGATGCCTGCACAGACCCCCGAAGCCTGCACAGCCCCCCGGCAGGCCGGCACAGCCCCCCGGCAGGCCGGCACAGCCCACCGGAGCCTGCACAGACCACCGGCAGGCCGGCACAGCCCCCCGGCAGGCCGGCACAGCCCACCGGAGCCTGCACAGCCCCCCGGCAGGCCGGCACAGCCCACCGAAAGGCCCGTACAGACCCCAGAGAGGCTGTACAAGGGAAAAACAGGGTTTTTCTTATTCCGATACCGGAAGTCCCATAGACTTGAATGGGACTTCCGGTATCGGAATCGGCGATACCGATACTTTTTTTTAAGATCGGCCGATCCATTCCGATCCGATACTTTGAAGTATCGGACGGTATCGCTCAACTCTAGTGTTGACCGTAGGTGGAGGAGCATTGACTGGTTTCGATGGCAGGTACCTCTCAATGAACTCTGTAGGGATACGTCATACAGAGCGTACCATCCCCGTAGTCCTTCATGCCGGGTGAAGGTCACATACACCCCAGGCTGTAGGTCTCTCTCAGGATGCCTCCTCCTCAGATGGGGCTCCACGTCTCGCCGGTTTAAGAACAGGTTGCTGATTCTTTTGGGGTCCGCAATAAATCCGAACCCCTTCTCTCGGTTTACATTCAGCACCTGCCCCCATCCAGCTGCATCCCGGGGACCATGATGCCCAGCACGGGCCCTCTCCTTCCGGGCCAGATCCGGGCCCAGCACAGCCCGCTTTCTCTGCTCCCTCTCCCGATATTCCGCTGCCAGCTGTCGAATGGTGTCCCGACATCCTGCCCAACTCTCTTCTTTCTCCCGCTCTTCCCGGGACCTGCTCTCACCCACGGCACCAGCATCCCGGTCCCAGACCAGATCCAGGACGACCTGGCCAGCCGCTGCAACTGCGGTACACCCCAGGGCCTTCCCAGGTGGAGAAACATCCGACATACCTGGGGCCTCCTGGCGGTGCGGCCTCTGCTCCGGTGCAGGCGGTGATGGAGCAGATGGTGGCTCCGGATCCGCAGGGGTCTCTTCGCGGACCTGCGCAGCCACGTCAGGTCCGGGCGGGAGCTCCGCTTCCACTCCCGGGTCCTCCGGTAACTCCTTCGGGCAGGCGGCACTCAGCCGCACAGTCAGGGTAGAGGTGTAGATCAGCGCTGCCCGGGGACAGTCAGGTGTGGTAGCGGCAGGTACCGATGGAGGGGGTAGGCCCCGCCGGGGCGTGCTGCCTTCTCAGCTTCTCCAAGGCTTCCTTCCTCAGCTGCAGACTGGCTGTCAATTCAGCTATTTCAGCTTCTAGTTGCTGGTGGTTCATTCCGGAGTTCGGGTTGGAGCCGTCAGCCATGGCGCCAGGGAGATTCGTTTCCCCGCGCTCCTCAGGCCTCCTTCCCTCACTCTCCAAAATGGCGTTCTTGTGTTCCTCTTCTTGCTCCGCCCTTCTGCTCGCCACTGGCTTTCTCTGCCCCTCCTTCCGGGGGCGGCGTCTTATTCCAGCACCTCCATACCAAGCCAGTATACGAACCCCTTGGGGGGTGGGCCATGCATCTGTCACATAGTAATTCAGGCAGGGAAGGCCCAATACTCTTCGCCGTCTTTTCTTAGGACCTCCCATCTCTTCACGCCCTTCTCCGCGCCAGCGGCCATTTTTGAGATTCATGTCACAGTCTATTAAATTTGGTCTTTTGCACATTTTCAAAAGTTGTAAATCCAAGGCACACAAAACCCGATGGCATCGGGTCTCATCATCCTGTTCGTGACGCCAAAATTGGGTCTCCCTCATACCCAGGGCAGTGGGGTACTCGGTACCGGGCCAGTGTCAGGGGGAATGTGTGTCACAGCAGCGGTGACCCGGTCCGTGGCCCTGGGCGCCCAATATCAATGGCGGTGATGTTAATGGTGTAATAGTTTATTTGGATAGTTCGTGACGCCACCCGTGGTGTTTGGCAAGTGAGATGTTGAGCCAACGCTGCATGCAGATCCACTGGGACTGATGGTGTGGTTCAGCAAAGATGGTGTAGCTCCCCACAGGTGGAGCTGTAGTCCCAGGGCAGTGTAGGTGCAATGGATGAGGAGAGGTGCAGAATGGTATAGAGGCTGGTACCCAGGTGTAGCGGTGCTGGAATAACGAGGACACCAGAGTATGCGGTTCCAAAGCTTTACTCACTGTTTGCAGTTCACACAAATGCCTGCCTCCGCACTGTGTTCTTCAGGTCAGGGCCCCAGCCAACCTCCAGGCAGGATAGGATTCTCCCCTCCACACTCCGCCAATATGTACCTTACTGACGACTCCTCCAATGCGCCTCTAGGTGCGAAGCACTCCAGTACTTAGTTACCCTGGAATGCTTCTCTCTAGGTGTTCCTAGTCTCTACTTGTATGACAGACAGCTGTAGCCTGCTTCAGGGACTCCTCTCTGTGTCCCGGCTCACTATCCAGTTGCTGTTGTGTCCCAAGTCTATGATGGGAGTAAGGCGTTAGTGGCTCACTACTCCTCCGGTGTCTGTTGCCGGACATAAAGATCCAATCAACCTTGGGGACCGGGCCCCGGCCTTTGCACTCTGGACTGGAAGGGTTCTCTCTCTTTTTCAACCTGCTTCCCACCGTCCTTCTATTCTCCTTCGTTCCGATCTGTTCTCTCTCTCTTATGGAATCTGTAGTCTCCAGTCTACGTCTCCTTTCTTCTGTTCCTTTCCCGTGCCAGCTGGCTCAGGTCACTGGGGCAGCTGCAGCACTCCTTCCTCCATCCCTCTTCCAGGGATCCTCACTCCTGTCTGAGTGACTTCCTTTCTCTCTCACCCTCTGTCAGACTGACCTGAAATCCTACACCTTCCCTCTCTTTTATATCTAACTCCACCCGCCTCCCCAGCACCTCCCGTGTTACGAAGCCAGGGACCACAAAAGGCATCCTATGACCTTTCCAGCATAAAGCATGGATGGGTCCCTGCTGAACTATCCTGTGTGTGGGGTGCAGGTGTTGGAATGTGAAAGGGAGTTCCCACCCTACCTGGATGGTGGGGTACCACACCTTAGGAGAAGGTGCAGTACCTCTGTGGCGACTGAAGCCTCAGGGGTGCCACACTTACATAATATTATTTAATCAACCTGTGCATAAATACTGCTAAACTGTGCTCACATTATATTATATAACCAAGCAGTGCATAAATATTGCTATACTGTGCATACTCCCAGGTGCTTACTTACTGACAAACTGGGCTCATACAGTGTCACCGGACCCACTCCTGCCTATATACTGCTATACTGTGCTCTCATAATGTTATATAACCAACTAGTGTTTAAATACTACCATACAGTGCATGCTCCCAGGTGCTTACCTACTGTCATACTGGGCTTGTATAATGTAACCGAATCAACTCCTGCTGCATACTGCTATACTGTGCTCACATTATATTATATAACCAACTAGTGTATAAATACTGCCATACTGTGCATGCTCCTAGGTGCTTACTTATTAGCATACTGGGCTCAAATAGTGTCAACGAGCCAAGCCCTGCCTACTTACTGCTATACTGTGCTCATATAATGTTATATTAACAACCAGTGTATAAACACTGCCTTACCGTGCTCCCAGGTGCTTACCTACTGGCATACTGGGCTCATATAGTGCCAGCTAGCCAACTCCTGCTGCATACTGCTATACTGTGCTCACATTATATTATATAACCAACTAGTGTATAAATACTACCATACAGTGCATGCTCCTAGGTGCTTACCTACTGTCATACTGGGCTTGTATAATGTGACCAAATCAACTCCTGCTACATACTGCTATACTGTGCTCACATTATATTATATAACTAACTAGTGTATAAATACTGCCATACTGTGCATGCTCCCAAGTGCTTACTTACTAGCATACTGGGCTCATATAGTGTCAACGAGCCAAGCCCTGCCTACTTACTGCTATAATGTGCTCATATAATGTTATATTAACAACCAGTGTATAAACACTGCCTTACCGTGCTCCCAGGTGCTTACCTACTGGCATACTGGGCTCATATAGTGCCAGCTAGCCAACTCCTGCTGCATACTGCTATACTGTGCTCACATATTGTTATACTGTATAACCAACCAGTGTATAAATACTGCCATACTGTGCATGCTCCCAGGTGCTTACCTACTGGCATACTGGGCTCATATAGTGTCAACGAGTCAACCCCTGCCTACATACTGCTATATTGTGCTCATATAATGTCATATAACCAACCAGTGTATAAATACTGCCATACAGCGCATGCCCTCAGGTGCTTACCTACTGTCATACTGGGCTTGTATAGTGTGATTGAACCAACCCCTGCCTACATACTGCTATACTGTGCTCACATAATGTTATATAACCAACCAGTGCATAAATACTGCAACACTGCATGCTCCCAGGTGCTTACCTACTGGCATACTGGGCTCATATAGTGTCAACGAGTCAACCCCTGCCTACATACTGCTATATTGTGCTCATATAATGTCATATAACCAACCAGTGTATAAATACTGCCATACAGCGCATGCCCTCAGGTGCTTACCTACTGTCATACTGGGCTTGTATAGTGTGATTGAACCAACCCCTGCCTACATACTGCTATACTGTGCTCACATAATGTTATATAACCAACCAGTGCATAAATACTGCAACACTGCATGCTCCCAGGTGCTTACCTACTGGCATACTGGGCTTATATAGGGTCACCTAGCCAACTCCTGCCTACATACTGCTATACTGTCCTCACATTGTATTATATAACCAACCAGTGCATAAATACTGCCTTACCGTGCTCCCAGGTGCTTACCTACTGGCATACTGGGCTCATATAGTGTCTCCTAGCCAACCCACACAGTGATGGGGCAACCTACTGTGAAACTGCTGGTAAGATGCCGATTGTTGGTCCTTTTGGCCTTATTATGTGTGACACTAGTTACTTCGGGAGACCTGGCATTACCATTGTCTACTAGAACCCTAATCATGGTACTAATCACATATAAAAGATATAACTCTAGAGTGCCCTCTGGTGGCGCTCACGTGAAATGTCTCCTCACCCCTCCCACCCTTCCGATGGACCTTCTTGCTTCCTAAGTGGTGGAGATATGATGGAGACAGGTTACCTTTAGCGATTTAAAACGTGTGACGTAGGAAGGAAGGGTTAAATATGGTAAGCGAGCTTTCCTTTGCCTTCAGAGGATGAACCCTCTTACCTTACAACGTGTCAGGGAGAGATAGAAAACAAGAGTGAAGGTTCCAGGCAAATGAAGCGTCAGTAAATCCATGTTCAACGCGTCTCTAATCTTCAGAGCTGGAGACAAGACGCGGCTACTTTGAAGTGATTCAACGTAGCCCAAAAGTCGATGCACCCTGCGGAGATAGGAATGGTCTCTCTCCGGCAAGTCGTTCGCTCGGATCATAGGAAACCACTACACACCTAAATGAATTTGAAAAAGTATGTACGGTATTCTGTGACTACAGTGAAGAAGACTCATTAGGTGCCAAGCCAAGGAGAATTTGGGCTTAAAAAATATGTCCTTCTAAGGCAGACAGCAAACAGTGATGTGTCTCTGTACCACCGACACGGCAAAAATAAGCTGTAATCTGCCTTTAACATCTAACAACAAGTGTACCGGGCGAGAGGGGTGGGCAATCCAGAGACATTTCATGCTACACATACAGTTATCATCCATGTAGACAAAATGTAAAGACCATGATGCCTTGAGGCAATTTGCAGTGCTTAAAACCCTAGATGTAGTGTTGGGGGGATCCCACTGTGGCATGTCTATTTGAGGAGGAAGAGACAACACTTTTGATAGTCAATGGCTAACCCACCAGAGGTCCACAAGGTCTTCCGATGAGGATCTAAGGCATTGATGTGACCTCCATACCAATCCTACATCAAAAGGCAGAGGAGCAATTTAAGGCAGAAGATGTCCTCTGTGCCACTATCCCAACAAACAACCCACAAGAGGAACCTCTGATAAAGATCTAAGGCAGTGAAGTAACCTCTGTACTATTTCTACAGCAACAAAAAGCAGAGCAGAGGGACAGACGTTCTTCAAATGAGGATCTAAGGCAGAGATGTGACTTCCCTATGTCTGCCGTCTCTGACCAGAGGACAAAAAGATGTATATTGATGAATTTCTAAAGCAATGATGTAACCTCTGTACCACAGCCACGGCACAGAAGATTATCTGAATAGAGGATACATTTATTTTTCTTGGGTGCAAGGTATCATTCTTGATATCAGACAACATAGAGATGAAGTTCTAGGTCTTGACACATAGCCGACATCTCTAGCTCCACGGCTGTCAGAGATCGTGGATCTTAATTGATTCTGGTTCTAAAAAAGATAAAGTAGAAAATGCCTTTAACAAGGACACATGACTTCTGATACTTAGTACATATTAGATGTTACAATATCCCTAAGGTTCCTTGAGATATCCCAAGACTCACGTACAGAAGTCAAGAACTCTTCAAGGCCATATTGACTATAAACTTAAGAGAATTGGTCAACCAAAATAAGGTGTAACATCTGTAGACACAGAGTAAAGCTTGTCCATTAATGTTTTATGCTTTATAAATGTTACCATGAAACCAGTTTATTTGCTACCACAAGATGTTCTTCTAAGTCTATCTCAAAGACACATCTAGAGTTCCTCCAAGTGTTCTGAGGATTTTTGATCCTGCTAATACTTCTTCATAGCCATTTCGACCTTAAACTCAAAGTTATTGGTCGACACAACTGAACCAACATCAGATAAGGAGAAACTTTAGTTTTCAAGACTACTATAAAAATGGAACAAAGATAAAGCCTCTTAAAGGTGTTCATCAACCTTTCATGATGTGGAACGTCACCATTGCTTGTCCAAATGATGCCTTTTGGATATCTAGTACTTTATCTCATCATGTTCTCAGGTATACTACGCTGATGCAAGTCTTACATAAAGAAGTTGACAGTTTTTCTAGGCTATATCCAGCTCATAGTTACGACAACTTATCAATAGAATTGAATCTCATGTACAAATGATGGGCCAAATAAAAAGGTTTGTCAAAAGTCCACCGATGTTTCATGATACAGAATGTTATCATTAATGATCCAATTGACAGCAGCTACTTACAATATCTTTTCTCAAGGCACCCCAAGATATTCAGTCACCAACCATCAGATAAGAAACTACTTTTGATCTTGTAGCCACTGGATGTAGACTTGTGTATATGAAGTATATGAGTAGTCTCGAAAGCATGCAATGTCTTACCATCTTTTCAGTTAGCCTTTAAAAGGTATCAACCACTGAGGACTCTCGATTCCGAATATTTTTCGTATATGAATTCAGTCTTTCATGATACAGAAATTTTACAATGACCAAATCTCATGAGTTTCAAATAATGAATGGAGGTGTTCTCCAAGGTTTTACCTCAAGCTGCCTTCTCCAGGTGCCGATAATGTTTTTGACTCTGGAGGAAGCTAAGAATTTCCTTGTGTAGGAAAGCTACCTATAAGAAAAAGTCAACAAGAACATGGTAAACCAGACAGGAAATTGTCTATGAACATTCCTCTAGCCATGGAGAACGTTCTATGGTGAGAAGATGGCATTCGATAGACCGAGGTGATCTCTTTGAACAAGTGAACTAAATTCCTGCTCTCCACTTTTCATGGCCAGCCTCCCGATGCCCAGAAATAGTTTGGGCTTTAGAATATCTCTGGATATAATGCACACCAGACACGCAGGATGAATCGCTAAATCATGGGTTTGCATTCTTTCACGGTGCAGGGTGTGGCAGATAAAGTGGATTTTGGAAAACCCTAAAACCTATTTGAAATCCACATCAAAAAAGAGGAGAGAATAGATGTTGAAATTTGCTTTCCTTTATCTGCCAATTTTTCTTGATGCCAATAGAGAGCCGCGTACCAGCATGAGGCAAGGATAACACGAAACGGCTAAGAGTTCACGGTCTACTCAACAGCATAGTAATGTAGTAGTAATGATTGGGTAGTGTCTACAGCAGAGACAGACCGAGACAGACAGAGGGATTGAGAGACAGATAGATAATAGATACAACATAGATAGATAGATAATAGATAAATAATAGATAATAGATAAATCTGTGATGATAGAATTTTCTGGAAGGGATTACAAGAGTTAGAAGACACTGTGCATGGACTAAGTAGCGTCCAAGCTGGTCCATGTATCTGGCGGTGTCCGCACGGTGTAGCATTCCTCCCCACAGCTGCTTGTATTTAGAGAACACGCAGCCGCAGGCAAAGCGACCCCAGAACAGTAGGCGTCTCGGGGTCCTTCCCACAATGTTGCTGCATGTCCACTCATAGGAATAGTGGGCTGGCATCACAACGTTGGAAATTAGTACAAGCAGCCAACGTTTATCAATAAAGTCACTTTTTGTTTCGGAGAGAAGACTGCTGTGACATCACAATCCATGGACTAATCTACTGATGTCATCATACAACTTGTGACATCATCATCCTAAATTAACCTGCTACATGGACTGTGTGACATTCATGTAATCTGGACTGCACAGCATTATTATTATTAGGGGTTGTTTGTTATAGAGAAAATCCGTGTCCGGCAGAACTTGAGGTTATTGCCCACCATATATCAAAGAACCAAAACCCCCATCTACTCATTACATTAAATATCAGATGTGATAATATTTAGTGGATGACCACCCCACGACTACTGACAACCATAGCGATGGGGATCAGCTGTATTCATTGCCTAGATGGGATAAACATGTAGTAGCTGCATGAAAAGTTCATCTTTACAAGTATTGTGCTGGTGTAATGTCCCCTAGAGACCCTCAGTCCAAATCTGCATGCAGTGAAAAGCCAAGGAGGAGGGGGGGCGCGGAAAAGACCAGACGAGCTGTCGGCGGCCTGCAACATCTGGAGCAACAAGCCCTAGTTATAAATGAAAACATCTGGCCTGACTGGAAACGCAGAGGCTTCAAGTGGTTGAAAAAGACCTGCAGGTGCCTCAACCCAGGTCATAAACTGAGACATGGAGATGAAGAGATGTCACCGGGTGCTATGTAGAACAATATAACTACTATAATACTGCCCCTATGTACAAGAATATAACTCCTATAATACTGCCCCCTATGTAAAAGAATATAACTACTATAATACTGCACCTATGTATAAGAATATAACTACTATAATACTGCCCCCTATGTACAAGAATATAAATGCTATAATACTGTCCCTATGTACAAGAATATAACTACTATAATACTGTCCCTATGTACAAGAATATAACTACTATAATACTGCTCCTATGTGCAAGAATATAACTATTATAATACTGTCCCCTATGTACAAGAATAAAACTACTATAATATTGCTACTATGTACAAGAATATAACTACTATAATACTGCTCCTATGTAGAAGAATATAACTATTATAATACTGTCCTATTATGAATGGGTCACCGAGGAGGAAAAAACCTGAACATGCTGTGATGGTGTGATATGTTATGTGGATATCATTTTTTGTATATTCCTATTTTTTTAACAATTCCAGTTATTTTCATAGTGTTTTTCTTATTACATTGTAAGTCTACAGCCTCACTGTATCTGTCTCTTGATGACCCCCTGTAGTGCATTAATCCCTAAGGCCCTTTGTTCTCCTCTGGGAGGCCTGGAAACCGCCCCAACTTGTTTGACTACCCCTGGACAAGGAAGGGGGTGGGGGGTGAACAGCAGCTGGACTAGTCAGTTTTGGTGTGGACAGGATCATGTACAGACAGCACTTCAGAGAGAGAAGGACCCATTTTATCCTCTGGTGCTAGAGTTTTGGAATCTCATTTCCCTGGACATTTTATCCTGATACTGGACTGCATTCTTATTCTGGACTATCTTATCCTTTGTGTGGTGGACTGAATATGGACCTTTTCGTATTTTTGCCTGAATAAAGGTCTTGGAATTGTTCACTCTTCGCTTGCTCTGTTGATTGTGTGATACCAGAGAAGGACCCCGTGACACATGCTAAGCCCAGAAAAAACAGAGAGGTTGGTAACTATGCAGATTGCAGATCCCTGATCCTAACCACACAACTAGCAGCAGCCGTGGAGCATTCCTACGATGAACAGAGACGCCTCGTCACGGCCGGAGGACTAAATAAGCCTAAAGCAAGAAAAGGGGAAAACTAACTGCCCCAGAGCAGACCCCAAAGGAATAGACAGCCCCCACACCTGTATTGATGGTGAAACAAGATGAAAACACAAACACAGGCAGGAAAATAGGCTGAGCAAACGATGGGGCCCAAACTAACTAGAAAGGAGAGGAAAGGAAAGACACTGTCTGCAATCTGCCCAAAACCCTACAAAATAATGTCCAACACTTCTGCTAACAAAATTAACCCTGAAGTCACTAGACTTCTCCCACTATATCAGCACTCTGAAATATTCTGAGACAGAGCAAAAAGAGGCCAATCTAATAAGGAACAAAAAGCAAATTGGCAAATACAGATAAATAAGAGTGGAAATTCAGCACAGCCCCAGCCGGGGCTGGCTGACCACACAAAAAACTGAATAGAACAAAAAAATCAAGCGTGAACACTAGCAGAGAAACTTAGCTTGAGCTGACTGGAACAGAGCTGGGAACCAAGACCTGACAAGCAGAAAGAATCACCAGCACCAGAGTAGGGCGTCGGCTGTCCTAAATCCAATCTGAGATTCCTGAGGTTCAATCGTCATCCTCATTATCAGGTGGCAGATCTCTACTGATTAAATCAGCCTCACTACCTCCTGTTACCACCAGAGGGAGCCTGGAAGGAGAGCTCACAACTAGTAGACCAGAAAATGAACTCACAACACTGTCCCCTATGTACAAGAATATAACTACTGTATTACTGCTCCTATGTACAAGAATATAACTACTATAATACTGCTCCTATGTACAAGAATATAACTACTATAATACTGCCGCTATGTACAAGAATATAACTACTATAATACTGCCCCTATGTACAAGAATATATCTACTATAATACTGCTCCTATGTACAAGAATATAACTACTATAATACTGCCCCTATGTACAAGAATATAACTACTATAATACTGCCCTTTATGTACAAGAATATAACTACTATAATACTGCAGCTATGTACAAGAATATAACTACTATAATACTGCTCCTATGTACAAGAATATAACTACTATAATACTGCCCCTATGTACAAGAATATATCTACTATAATACTGCCCCCTATGTATAAGAATATATCTACTATAATACTGCTTCTATGTACAAGAATATAACTACTATAATACTGCTCCCATGTGCAAGAATATAACTACTAAAATACTGTCTCCTATGTACAAGAATATAACTACTATAATACTGTCTCCTATGTACAAGAATATAACTACTATAATACTGCACCTATGTACAAGAATATAACTACTATAATACTGCCCCTTATGTACAAGAATATAACTACTATAATACTGCCCCCTATGTACAATAATATAACTACTATAATACTGCACCTATGTACAAGAATATAACTACTATAATACTGCTCCCTATGTACAAGAATATAACTACTATAATACTGCCCCCTATGTACAAGAATATAACTACTATAATACTGCCCCCTATGTACAAGAATTTAACTACTATAATACTGCCCCTATGTACAAGAATATATCTACTATAATACTGCCCCCCTATGTACAAGAATATAGCTACTAGAATACTGCTCCTATGTACAAGAATATAACTACTATAATACTGCCCCCTATGTACAAGAATTTAACTACTATAATACTGCCCCTATGTACAAGAATATATCTACTATAATACTGCCCCCCTATGTACAAGAATTTAACTACTATAATACTGCCCCTATGTACAAGAATATATCTACTATAATACTGCCCCCCTATGTACAAGAATATAGCTACTAGAATACTGCTCCTATGTACAAGAATATAACTACTATAATACTGCTCCCTTGTGCAAGAATATAACTACTATAATACTGTCTCCTATGTACAAGAATATAACTACTATAATACTGCTCCCTATGTACAAGAATATAACTACTATAATACTGCCCCCTATGTATAAGAATATAACTACTATAATACTGCCCCCTATGTACAAGAATATAACTACTATAATACTGCCCCCTATGTACAAGAATATAACTACTATAATACTGCCTCCTAGCTGTGAGGTTGTGTGTTTGTAGCTCTCCTGATGTCTGGAGCAAGCCCAGGGGGAGGCCACCCTGGGCGGGGTAACACCCCAAGCAAGGCCCAGGCTTCCAGGCCTACACTTGGAAGTAACGCTCAAGTTGTGTCTAAGGCGGATGCAAGTCCCAAAGTTGTTTCTGAGGGAAAGAAAGCTCAGAATGGAAGTAGCAGCAGCAGCAAGAAAGATGAAGCTGTGAAAGTGCAAAAAGTAACGGAACAAGGAAAAGCCATGGCTGTGGGTAAGAAAGTTCCAATTAAGCAGTCGGCCAGCCAAGATAAGCAGAGTGAAGGACAACTAGGAGAAATCCAAAAGAAATCTACTGGTGAGAAGCTGAATGGAGGAAAGCAGCCTGCAGCTCAGGAGGTGCCATCACCGGCCTCAGGTGTGCAGCTGACTCCCAGCAGACAGAGGAGAACCTCACTGGAGAGACAGACGCTCCAGGAGAACCTGCAGCAGAAGCATGTGGTGGCCAGCATGGCGAGCTCTGGGTGCACAAGGTCGCAGTCAGGTGGCAGCAGTAAAAGTGCTGTGGAGCCTGGAACCACGAAACCAGCGGTGGTGAAAGTTAAGGAGACGTCTGGTTTCAAGCATCCAGGGACATTGCTGAAAGCAGGATCCCAGGAGGAGACGCCACGTGCACCTGAGCTTCAGGTCGCAGAGGAGATCCCAGGACTGGTCAAGAGGCTCGGTGAATTACAGCAGCACAAAGACTTGCTGCAGAAACAGATAGAAATGGGCTATAATGTAAAGGCTGCTAATCCTGGTGGGGATCACACCTTTTGTGATCAGACTCTGAACATGCTTGGTGTACAGCTGGCAAAAGTGGTGACGGACATGGACTGTGTCCTAGAGAGGATGGGGCCCCTGGCAGAGACTTATAGGAACCAGGAACTGTTTATGTCACACAAGCAGGACTCTGCAGGTTCCAGCTCAGACATTGTCCCAGGTGAGCCCCAGAAGCCGGTGCGGCCAGTGCTGCAGCCTGCAAGTTTCTGCTTCCAAAAGGGTCAAATACTGCAGCCGCAGCAGCATGTTATGCAGATTCCAGCAGGTGTACCACAAGTCTCAGAATGCCCAGCACAGCAGCCTGCAGCAGAATCCAAGCAGCAGCATGGACTGCACTTTCCAGCAGAGGGACTACAAGTCTCAGAATGCCAAGCACAACAGTTGGGCAGTGGACATGTGCCCGTCATTACTGATGGTGCCCAGCAGGGCTCTGATGCTGGGGATAACCACGCTGTATCTGAGGGGTCGGGGGCTTGGGGGAGCACAGTATCTTTGGTGGACGCTGCACTGTCTGATAATGACATTGATACTGATGATAACAATGTGCATGATAATGTCTGTGATTTCCCCCCTTTAATTTCAAGCACACAAGGTGTAGCTGCCCCTCCTGCTGCAGACCTTCACCCCGTCAGGCAACCCAATGTGACCCCGCACGGTCCCCCCAATAATGCCTGGAGTCGTGGTGCTCCGTCCTTTACCTCTGGTACCAATTATACAGGCCAGGCGTTTAAACGGAGAAACGTGGTGCGTTTACGGCACAGAGGTGCCAAGGAGGATCTGCCAGACAGGAGGTTTGTCGTCAGGGAGCTCTTGTGCCACCAGATGGGGTTTGTGCCAGTCAGCATCCTGGCAGTGATTAATCTTCCAGACTGGCAGGGCTATGATGTCAGCTTTAAGCTCATGTCTGACCTGGACAGATTCTGGTCTAGTTTCCCCAAGTTTAGAGACACGGAGGGCTGGAGTAAGTTCAGCTTTATTCCTATCTCTAAGCCAGATACTGTCACCGTAAATGTCATCTTCTGGAATGAGTCTGTTCCCCCGCAGGACATTGTGGTGTGGCTCCGGAGGCATTGTGACCTGGTCTCTGACCTCACCAAAAGCAGAGACAGTGATCGGATCTGGACGGGAGGGTGGCGGGTTTTGGTGAAAGTGCGCCAATGCAATAACATCACTGCCCATTTACCCAACTCCTTCTTTATTGGGAGGGAGAGGGGTGTGTGTTTCTATCCTGGGCAGCCTCGTAAGTGCTTTAAATGTGGCAAGGCAGGTCACCTGGCAAATACCTGTACTGTGGTGAAGTGCAGCCTGTGTGGGGAGGTCGGCCATCTAGCTGCAGACTGCCAGAACATCAGGTGCAACCTCTGTGGTAAGATCGGTCACCCTCACAGGGACTGTCCAGACGCCTGGCACAATATCTGTAAGGACTTTCCTGATGAGGACTTGGTGGCAGGGGCAGAGATTCTGGAGGAGGCAGCTTTACTGTCAGGGGAAATACTGACCAGACCAGAGGTCCACCAGGGGTCTACTCAGCTAACACCAGAGCAGCAGGGTTCAGAGAGAGAACAGGGGAGTATGGAGGTTGTACCTCAGGGGCAGCGGTCACACGAAGGCATTACTTCAGTGCTACCATCTGTGTCTGAAGAGTATAGCAATAATCAGAAAAGGAAGAAAAAGGACAAGGCCTCCCGTAAACCTGAGGGGTATGACACTGGCCAAGGAGTCAGGAAGAAATTCCAGAGTTCTGCAGGTGTAATGGTCGTATCTGACAGGTTTGATGTTCTGTCTGAGTCTGACGGCGATTTTGAAGATGACCTTAAGAGAATTGACGCAGAGTGTGATAGGGATGTAGAGGATTGTCCTCCACCAAAGCGGAAGCCCTTACCTGAGGGCACTCGGGTAGAGTCTGAGATGGAGACCGGTGGTGAACAGAATAACTCCGACTCAGATCTGTGACGCTGTCAACCAGATAATGTCTGAACTCAGATAGGGAAAATCATTAGGAGAAATTAGGAAATGTTAAGATAGAGAAGGATGAGTCACTGGGTAGGAACATGATCAGCTCTGTTTGCAAAGTGTTTTTTTTTTTTTTTCTCTCCTCAAACTAGGAGTATGGACTCTAAGTTAATTTGATATGTATAAACTGGATATGTAATGAATGTATGTACAATCCTAGTGAATTCAGGTTTGTATTATTGGAGGAATGTTATTTGTATTTGTTTGGTTTTTACAATAAAAATTGCCCCCTATGTACAAGAATGTAACTACTATAATACTGCTCCTATGTACAAGAATATAACTACTATAATACTGCCCCCTATGTACAAGAATATAACTACTATAATACTGCTCCTATGTACAAGAATATAACTACTATAATACTGCCCCTATGTACAAGAATATAACTACTATAATACTGCCCCCTATGTACAAGAATATAACTATTATAACACTGTCTCCTATGTACAAGAATATAACTACTATAATACTGCACCTATGTACAAGAATATAACTACTATAATACTGCTCCTATGTACAAGAATATAACTACTATAGTACTGCCCCCTATGTACAAGAATATATCTACTATAATACTGCTCCTATGTACAAGAATATAACTACTATAATACTGCCCCTATGTACAAGAATATAACTACTATAATACTGCTCCTATGTACAAGAATATATCTACTATAATACTGCTCCTATGTACAAGAATATAACTATTATAACACTGTCTCCTATGTACAAGAATATAACTACTATAGTACTGCACCTATGTACAAGAATATAACTACTATAATACTGCTCCTATGTACAAGAATATAACTATTATAATACTGCCCCTATATACAAGAATATAACTACTATAATATTGCTACTCTGTATATGAATATAACTACTATAATACTGTCTCCTATGTACAAGAATATAACTACTATAATACTGTCTCCTATGTACAAGAATATAACTACTATAATACTGCTCATATGTACAAGAATATAACTATTATAATACTGCCCTTATATACAAGAATATAACTACTATAATATTGCTACTCTGTATATGAATATAACTACTATAATACTGTCTCCTATGTACAAGAATATAACTACTATAATACTGTCTCCTATGTACAAGAATATAACTACTATAATACTGCCCCTATGTACAAGAATATATCTACTATAATACTGCTCCCTATGTGCAAGAATATAACTACTATAATACTGCTCTTATGTACAAGAATATAACTACTATAATACTGCTCGTATGTACAAGAATATAACTATTATAATACTGCCCCTATATACAAGAATATAACTACTATAATACTGCTACTATGT
Source organism: Dendrobates tinctorius (assembly GCF_039654945.1). NCBI lineage: Eukaryota > Metazoa > Chordata > Amphibia > Anura > Dendrobatidae > Dendrobates > Dendrobates tinctorius. The sequence goes on from NW_027361731.1 coordinate 26,370,711, forward strand.
ATATGAATATAACTACTATAATACTGCCCCCTATATACAAGAATATAACTATAATACTGCCCCTATATACAAGAATATAACTACTGTAATACTGCTACTATGTATATGAATATAACTACTATAATTCTGCCCCTATGTACAAGAATATAACTGCTATAATACTGTCTCCTATGTACAAGAATATAACTACTATAATACTGCCCCCTATGTACAAGAATATCTATAATAAATGCGCTAAGCAGCTTCCGGGTTGTAACAACTTCCGTCCAGTTGTAACTGGTGACGTCAGAGCACACCTCTTGCCATGTTAACCCTCAACACACCACTCCTCCTCAATACACACCTCCTCAACACACACTCCTCTCACCTTTCACCATCTCCATTCACGTCCACTCACTCTTTCACTCCACATACGACCCTTTCTCTCACTCCGTCTCTCATACTCACGCCGTCATCGCCACTGCTCCACGATCCCCGACATCTTCTTCCGCCGGAGCCATCCTGGATCCAGACGTTGTCACTAGGTGTGTCACTATCCTCCCGATGCGATAGCATCGGGCCTTAATCTAGTAACTACTATAATACTGCTCCTATATACAAGAATATAACTACTATAATACTGCCCCCATGTACAAGAATATAACTACTATAATACTGCCCCCATGTACAAGAATGTAACTACTATAATACTGTCCCTATGTACAAGAATATAACTACTATAATACTGTCCCCTATGTACAAGAATATAACTACTATAATACTGCCCCCTATATACAAGAATATATCTACTATAATACTGCCCCTATGTACAAGATTATAACTACTATAATACAGCCCCTATGTACAAGAATATAACTACTATAATACTGCTCCCTATGTACAAGAATATAACTACTATAATACTGCTCCTATGTGCAAGAATATAACTACTATAATACTGCCTCCTATGTACAAGAATATAACTACTATAATACTGTCTCCTATGTACAAGAATATAACTACTATAATACTGTCTCCTATGTGCAAGAATATAACTACTATAATACTGCACCTATGTACAAGAATATAACTACTATAATACTGCTCCTACGTACAAGAATATAACTACTGTAATACTGATCCCTATGCACAAGAATATAACTACTATAATACTGCTCCTATGTACAAGAATATAGCTACTATAATACTGATCCCTATGTACAAGAATATAACTACTATAATACTGCCTCTATGTACAAGAATATAACTACTATAATACTGCTCCTATGTACAAGAATATAACTACTATAATACTGCTCCTATGTACAAGAATATATCTACTATAATACTGCCCCTATGTACAAGATTATAACTACTATAATACTGCTCCTACGTACAAGAATATAACTACTATAATACTGCCCCTATGTACAAGAATATAACTACTATAATAATGATCCCTATGTACAAGAATATAACTACTATAGTACTGCTCCTATGTACAAGAATATAACTACTATAATACTGCTCCTATGTACAAGAATATAACTACTATAATACTGATCCCTATGTACAAGAATATAACTACTATAATACTGTCTCCTATGTACAAGAATATAACTACTATAATACTGCTCTTATGTACAAGAATATAACTACTATAATACTGCTCCTATGAACAAGAATATATCTGCTATAATACTGCCCCTATGTACAAGATTATAACAACTAAAATACTGCTCCTATGTACAAGAATATAACTACTATAATACTGCCCCCTATGTACAAGAATATAACTACTATAATACTGCTCCTATATACAAGAATATAACTACTATAATACTGCTCCTATGTGCAAGAATATAACTACTATAATACTGCCCCCTATGTACAAGAATATAACTACTATAATACTGTCTCCTATGTACAAGAATATAACTACTATAATACTGTCTCCTATGTACAAGAATATAACTACTATAATACTGCACCTATGTACAAGAATATAACTACTATAATACTGCTCCTATGTACAAGAATATAACTACTATAATACTGCCCCTATGTACAAGAATATAACTACTATAATACTGCCCCCTATGTACAAGAATATAACTACTATAATACTGATCCCTATGTACAAAAATATAACTACTATAATACTGCTCCTATGTACAAGAATATAACTACTATAATACTGATCCCTATGTACAAGAATATAACTACTATAATACTGCCCCCTATGTACAAGAATATAACTACTATAATACTGATCCCTATGTACAAAAATATAACTACTATAATACTGCTCCTATGTACAAGAATATAACTACTATAATACTGATCCCTATGTACAAGAATATAACTACTATAATACTGTCTCCTATGTACAAGAATATATCTACTATAATGCTGCCCCTATGTACAAGATTATAACTACTATAATACTGCTCCTATGTACAAGAATATAACTACTATAAGACTGCCCCCTATGTACAAGAATGTAACTACTATAATACTGCTTCTATATACAAGAACATAACTACTATAATACTTCCCCTATGTACAAGATTATAACTACTATAATACTGCTCCTATGTACAAGAATATAACTACTATAATACTGCCCCCATGTACAAGAATATAACTACTATAATACTGTCCCTATGTACAAGAATATAACTACTATAATACTGCCCCTATGTACAAGATTATAACTACTATAATACTGCCCCTATGTACAAGAATACAACTACTATAATACTGCCCCTATGTACAAGAATATAACTACTATAATACTGCCCCTATGTACAAGAATATAACTACTATAATACTGCCCCCTATGTACAAGAATATAACTACTATAATACTGTCCCCTATGTACAAGAATATAACTACTATAATACTGGCTCCTATGTACAAGACTATAACTACTATAATACTGCCCACTTATGTACAAGAATACAACTACTATAATACTGCCCCTATGTACAAGAATATAACTACTATAATACTGATCCCTATGTACAAGAATATAACTACTATAATACTGCCCCTATGTACAAGAATATAACTACTATAATACTGCCCCCTATGTACAAGAATATAACTACAATAATACTGATCCCTATGTACAAGAATATAACTACTATAATACTGCTCCTATGTACAAGAATATAACTACTATAATGCTGTCCCTATGTACAAGAATATAACTACTATAATACTGCTCCCTATGTACAAGAATATAACTACTATAATACTGCTCCCTATGTACAAGAATATAACTACTATAATACTGCTCCCTATGTACAAGAATATAACTACTATAATACTGCTCCTATGTACAAGAATATAACTACTATAATACTGCCCCCTATGCACAAGAATATAACAACTATAATACTGCTCCTATGTACAAGAATATAACTACTATAATACTGCCCCCTATGTACAAGAATATAACTACTATAATACTGTCCCCTATGTCCAAGAATATAACTACTATAATACTGCCCCCTATGTACAAGAATATAACTACTATAATACTGCCCCTATGTACAAGAATATAACTACTATAATACTGCCCCCTATGTACAAGAATACAACTACTATAATACTGATCCCTATGTACAAGAATATAACTACTATAATACTGCTCCTATGTACAAGACTATAACTACTATAATACTGCCCACTTATGTACAAGAATACAACTACTATAATACTGCCCCTATGTACAAGAATATAACTACTATAATACTGATCCCTATGTACAAGAATATAACTACTATAATACTGTCTCCTATGTACAAGAATATAACTACTATAATACTGCTCTTATGTACAAGAATATAACTACTATAATACTGCTCCTATGAACAAGAATATATCTGCTATAATACTGCCCCTATGTACAAGATTATAACAACTAAAATACTGCTCCTATGTACAAGAATATAACTACTATAATACTGCCCCCTATGTACAAGAATATAACTACTATAATACTGCTCCTATATACAAGAATATAACTACTATAATACTGCTCCTATGTGCAAGAATATAACTACTATAATACTGCCCCCTATGTACAAGAATATAACTACTATAATACTGTCTCCTATGTACAAGAATATAACTACTATAATACTGTCTCCTATGTACAAGAATATAACTACTATAATACTGCACCTATGTACAAGAATATAACTACTATAATACTGCTCCTATGTACAAGAATATAACTACTATAATACTGCCCCTATGTACAAGAATATAACTACTATAATACTGCCCCCTATGTACAAGAATATAACTACTATAATACTGATCCCTATGTACAAAAATATAACTACTATAATACTGCTCCTATGTACAAGAATATAACTACTATAATACTGATCCCTATGTACAAGAATATAACTACTATAATACTGCCCCCTATGTACAAGAATATAACTACTATAATACTGATCCCTATGTACAAAAATATAACTACTATAATACTGCTCCTATGTACAAGAATATAACTACTATAATACTGATCCCTATGTACAAGAATATAACTACTATAATACTGTCTCCTATGTACAAGAATATATCTACTATAATGCTGCCCCTATGTACAAGATTATAACTACTATAATACTGCTCCTATGTACAAGAATATAACTACTATAAGACTGCCCCCTATGTACAAGAATGTAACTACTATAATACTGCTTCTATATACAAGAACATAACTACTATAATACTTCCCCTATGTACAAGATTATAACTACTATAATACTGCTCCTATGTACAAGAATATAACTACTATAATACTGCCCCCATGTACAAGAATATAACTACTATAATACTGTCCCTATGTACAAGAATATAACTACTATAATACTGCCCCTATGTACAAGATTATAACTACTATAATACTGCCCCTATGTACAAGAATACAACTACTATAATACTGCCCCTATGTACAAGAATATAACTACTATAATACTGCCCCTATGTACAAGAATATAACTACTATAATACTGCCCCCTATGTACAAGAATATAACTACTATAATACTGTCCCCTATGTACAAGAATATAACTACTATAATACTGGCTCCTATGTACAAGACTATAACTACTATAATACTGCCCACTTATGTACAAGAATACAACTACTATAATACTGCCTCTATGTACAAGAATATAACTACTATAATACTGATCCCTATGTACAAGAATATAACTACTATAATACTGCCCCTATGTACAAGAATATAACTACTATAATACTGCCCCCTATGTACAAGAATATAACTACAATAATACTGATCCCTATGTACAAGAATATAACTACTATAATACTGCTCCTATGTACAAGAATATAACTACTATAATGCTGTCCCTATGTACAAGAATATAACTACTATAATACTGCTCCCTATGTACAAGAATATAACTACTATAATACTGCTCCCTATGTACAAGAATATAACTACTATAATACTGCTCCCTATGTACAAGAATATAACTACTATAATACTGCTCCCTATGTACAAGAATATAACTACTATAATACTGCTCCTATGTACAAGAATATAACTACTATAATACTGCCCCCTATGCACAAGAATATAACAACTATAATACTGCTCCTATGTACAAGAATATAACTACTATAATACTGCCCCCTATGTACAAGAATATAACTACTATAATACTGTCCCCTATGTACAAGAATATAACTACTATAATACTGCCCCCTATGTACAAGAATATAACTACTATAATACTGCCCCTATGTACAAGAATATAACTACTATAATACTGCCCCCTATGTACAAGAATACAACTACTATAATACTGATCCCTATGTACAAGAATATAACTACTATAATACTGCTCCTATGTACAAGACTATAACTACTATAATACTGCCCACTTATGTACAAGAATACAACTACTATAATACTGCCCCTATGTACAAGAATATAACTACTATAATACTGATCCCTATGTACAAGAATATAACTACTATAATACTGCCCCTATGTACAAGAATATAACTACTATAATACTGCCCCCTATGTACAAGAATATAACTACAATAATACTGATCCCTATGTACAAGAATATAACTACTATAATACTGCTCCTATGTACAAGAATATAACTACTATAATGCTGTCCCTATGTACAAGAATATAACTACTATAATACTGCTCCCTATGTACAAGAATATAACTACTATAATACTGCTCCCTATGTACAAGAATATAACTACTATAATACTGCTCCCTATGTACAAGAATATAACTACTATAATACTGCTCCCTATGTACAAGAATATAACTACTATAATACTGCTCCTATGTACAAGAATATAACTACTATAATACTGCTCCCTATGTACAAGAATATAACTACTATAATACAGCTCCTATGTACAAGAATATAACTACTATAATACTGCCCCCTATGTACAAGAATATAACTACTATAATACTGCTCCCTATGTACAAGAATATAACTTCTATAATACAGCCCCTATGTACAAGACTATAACTACTATAATACTGCCTCCTAGCTGTGAGGTTGTGTGTCAGTGGTTCTCCTGATGTCTGGAGCAAGCCCAGGGAGGGGCCACCCTGGGCGGGGAAGCTCCCCTGGCAAGGCCCAGGCTTCCCGGCCTACACTGGGACTAGCCTCCCAGGCTACTAATGGGAATGTTAATCCCAAAGCCGCTGTGAGACCAGTGAATGCAGCGAGTCAAAGCTGCAGCAGTTCAGTGAAGGAGGAAAAGGTTGTGACTACAGTTTTGGGAGGAAAACCTTCTCCAGTTCCAGGAAAGAAGCAAGAAGGAAAAGTCTCTGTGAGTGATGGAAACCAGCTGAATGTGAAGTCTTGTAGCTCCCCAGTCAGTAAGCAGCTCCTGCCAGGTGCACAGGTGAGATTGGCCCCAGCTGTGCAGATCACCTCTCCTGCTTCCAGGCAGAGACGGACGTCTTTGGAAAGGCAGACAATGCAGGAGAACCTACAGCAGCATGGCAGTATGGCGCGGTCAGGACGCACACGGTCGCAATCAGGTGGCAGCGATAAACCTGCTGCGGAGCCTGCATCCAGCCAAGGGGCCACAAAACCATCCGTGGTAGACCCGCACAAGACTGTCTTCAAAACCCCTGTACCCGTGGTCAAGACTAAACCTATGGGGCCGGCGCGTGCACCCGAGCTGCAGCTAGCGGATGAGATACCGGGACTTGTCCGAAAACTGGGTGAGTTACAGCAGCAAAAGAAAGCGCTGCAAATGGAGGTAGACTTCATCTATAGCCTAAAGACCACTAATCCTGCCAGTAATGACGCCTATGACCTGAGACTGAACACACTGGGTGTACAGCTGGCGAGTGTTGTGCAGGACACTGAGTCTGTGCTGGAGAGCATGGGGCCCCTGGCAGAGACCTACAGGAACCGCGAGCGGTTCGCCTCCTATAAGCAGGACTGTGCTGTAGAGGCCAGGACCCCTGATGTTCACGACGGGAACCCCCCAGCAGCGGACACGGCCAGTGTTACAGGCTGCCCGCTTCTGCTTCCAGGAGGGAAAACAGCTGCAGCAGCAGGCAGCTCAGTGTGAACAGGAGCATACACTTCAGACTGCAGCAGAGGCACCACAGGTCCCAGAATGCCCCACACAGGAGCAGGACAGTGTATGTGAGACTGTTTGTGCTGATGAGGCAGCCGAGTGTGAACAGGAGCATACACTGCAGACTCCAGCAGAGGCACCACAGGTCCCAGAATGCCCCACACAGGAGCAGGACAGTGTATGTGAGACTGTTTGTGCTGATGAGGCAGCTGAGTGTGAACAGGAGCATGCACTTCAGACTCCAGCAGAGGCACCACAGGTCCCAGAATGCCCCACACAGGAGCAGGACAGTGTATGTGAGACTGTTTGTGCTGATGAGGCTGAGGCAGCTGAGTGTGAACAGGAGCATACACTGCAGACTCCAGCAGAGGCACCACAGGTCCCAGAATGCCCCACACAGGAGCAGGACAGTGTATGTGAGACTGTTTGTGCTGATGAGGCTGAGGCAGCTGAGTGTGAACAGGAGCACACACTGCAGACTCCAGCAGAGGCACCACAGGTCCCAGAATGCCCCACACAGGAGCAGGACCGTATATGTGAGACTGTTTGTGCTGATGAGGCAGCTGAGTGTGAACAGGAGCATGCACTGCAGACTCCAGCAGAGGCACCACAGGTCCCAGAATGCCCCACACAGGAGCAGGACAGTGTATGTGAGACTGTTTGTGCTGATGAGGCTGAGGCAGCTGAGTGTGAACAGGAGCATACACTGCAGACTCCAGCAGAGGCACCACAGGTCCCAGAATGCCCCACACAGGAGCAGGACAGTGTATGTGAGACTGTTTGTGCTGATGAGGCTGAGGCAGCTGAGTGTGAACAGGAGCACACACTGCAGACTCCAGCAGAGGCACCACAGGTCCCAGAATGCCCCACACAGGAGCAGGACCGTATATGTGAGACTGTTTGTGCTGATGAGGCAGCTGAGTGTGAACAGGAGCATGCACTGCAGACTCCAGCAGAGGCACCACAGGTCCCAGAATGCCCCACACAGGAGCAGGACCGTATATGTGAGACTGTTTGTGCTGATGAGGCAGCTCAGTGTGAACAGGAGCATACACTGCAGACTCCAGCAGAGGCACCACAGGTCCCAGAATGCCCCACACAGGAGCAGGACAGTGTATGTGAGACTGTTTGTGCTGATGAGGCAGCTGAGTGTGAACAGGAGCATGCACTGCAGACTCCAGCAGAGGCACCACAGGTCCCAGAATGCCCCACACAGGAGCAGGAGAGTATATGTGAGACTGTTTGTGCTGATGAGGCTGAGGCACAGACTGTGGCTGGTGATGCTGTGTCCATGGGGTCGGGGGTTGGAGGGGTTTCACACTCTGTAATGGACGTCGCACTGTCTGGTAATGATGCTGCTCATGATAATGTGCATGATATCTGTGACTATCCCCCTTTGCCATCTAGTCCACAAGGTGTGACAGCCCCCCCTGCTGCAGGCCCTCTCCCTGTCAGTCAGCCCAGTGTGACCCGGCAGGTGCCCCCCAGGAATGCCTGGAGCCGCGGCGCCCCATCCTTCACTTCCAGCGCCAGGTATACCGGCCAGACATTCAAGCGCATTAATGTGGTGCGGTTTAAATACATAGGTGCCAAGGAGGATCTGCCACAATGCAGGTATGTGGTGAGAGAGCTGATCTGCGGCCAGATGGGGTTTGTGGCAAATGAGATACTGGCAGTGTCTAATCTTCAGGACAGGCAGGGCTACGAGGTCAGCTTCAAGCTCATGTCTGACCTGGATAGATTCTGGGCCAATTACCCCAAGTTCAGAGATGTTGAGGTCTGGAATAAGTTTGTGTTGGTTCCTATCTCCAGGCCAGACACAGTCACAGTGAATATCACGTTCTGGAATGAGGCCGTTCCTCCACAGGACATCGAGGTGTGGCTCCGGAGACACTGTGACCTCGTCTCTGGGCTCACCAAGCTCAGAGATGAGGATGGTATCTGGACTATGGGTTGGAGGGTCTTGGTAAAATTACGGCAATGTAATAACATCACTGACCACTTGCCCAACTCCTTCTTCATTGGGAGGGAGAAGGGAAGGTGTTATTATCCCGGGCAACCCAGAAAGTGCTTCAAATGTGGTGGGAAAGGTCATCTGGCTAACGCCTGTACTGTGGTGAAGTGCAGTCTGTGTGGGGCAATCGGCCATGTCGCTGCAGACTGCCGGGACGTCAGGTGCAACCTCTGTGGTAGGATGGGCCACCCTCACAGGGACTGTCCAGACGCCTGGCACAACATCTGCAGAGTCTTCCCTGATGAGTTAGTGATGGCATGGGCAGAGGCTCAGGAGGATGAGGATGTGGTGGCAGGGACACATGAGGAGGAGGATTTAATGTCAGGAGAGATGCTGACCAGCTCAGATGCCCACCAGGAGTCCACTCAGGCAGCACCAGAGAAGCAGGGTGCAGAGGGGAACATGGAGATCGTCCATCAGGTCCAGCAGCCTCAGATAGCCCCCCCTTCAGCATCACTGTCTGTATCTGATGACTGGAGCATTAATAATAATAAAAGGAAGAAAAAGAACACATCCTCCCGTAAACCTGAGGCAGAATATGACACTGGTCAAATTGCTAGTAAGAAGGTTCAGAATTCTGCAGGAGTGATGGTCGTGTCCAACAAGTATGGAGTTTTATCTGAATCCAATGGTGACGATTATGAGGAAGAGTTGAGGAAAGTTGATGCTGAGTGTGACAGGGACATAGAGGACCATCCCCCGCCAAAGCAGAAGCCCTTATCTGTGGACCCTCAGGTAGAGTCTGACATGGACACCAGTGGTGGACAGAACATCTCTGACTCATGATGATGGCTGTTACTCTGCTCCTTTTATATTGTGTTGTGATGGCGGGGTTCTCATTGACAGTGACCTCGAGCAATGTGAATAGCATTAAGCTGAGGAGAACTAGACACGTGGTGTATGAACATCTGAAATATCTGGACACAGATGTCATCTTCCTGCAGGAGACACGACTGACATCTCTGGGGCTTATGAGAGAGGCTGAGAGGGAATGGCGGTCCGGTCCTTCTTTCTGGTCACTGGCTGTGGAGCCTTACGCCGGAGTCGCTGTCCTTTTTAACACCAATGATGTGACTGTGCATAGGATGACGGAGGTGGTCATGGGAAGATGTCTGGTCCTAGAAGTCACTATCCATGGGAGGTGACTCCGGCTTATTAACATCTATGGGCCACAGACAGTGACTGACAGAATCCAGCTGTTTAATGACGTCAAGCCTTACCTCTTCACTTCTCTTCCAGTGGTGATGGCGGGGGACTTTAATGCCATAATGACATCAGGTGACAGCTCCTCAGGCAGGGCAGTGACCAGGGACGGTAAAGTCCTACATAACGTCATAATGCAGGCAGGACTGACTGACGTTTTCACACAGGGTGGGCGACAGCCAAAATTCACATATTCATGTTCCAACAGGAGCAGTAGAATAGATTTTGCTTTTGTCAGTCCTACTGAGGCTGTCGGCGCCCTGAGTGAGAAGGTCGTCCCTTACTCTGATCACCTCGCCTTGTGCTTCTCTTTGGGTTCCTCTAACCGTCCGGACATTGGTAGGGGGTTGTGGAAGCTCAATTCCAGTCTCCTGGATGATGCCTATGTTCAGAGCCGTGTTCACTCCCTTATCCAGCTTCATCTAGACAGGGTTGACTTCTATGACAACATGACCGACTGGTGGGAGGACGTCAAGGAGGATATCAGATCCCTCTTAAAGAGACTGTCAGTTAATAAAGGGAGGAATAAGTACAGCCAGTACCTGAAGCTGCGCAAAGAATTGGAGTCACTGCATTCGGCGGGCGGGGATGACAAAGTGAAGATCGACCGGCTGAAATCTGAGATAAAGCAGTATCAGTATAGCAGGTATGCCTCCCTGGTTCTTGAACGGGATTATGGGTCCTTAGGGGCCCCTGATCCCTTTGAGAATTGCAGGGAGAGGGTGGCCAAAAAAATGGTCACGGCTCTCACCGACTCCCAGGGTGTTTTGCAGGATTCACGGGAGGGTATCCTGGAGGTGGTGAGATCTTACTATGCTGACTTGTTTCAGAGGAAAGTTTTGGATAAAGATAAGATGACTCAATTCTTGGAGGCAACTCCAGTGCCTGATACTAATGATCTGGACTTCTCTCCTTTGACAGCAGAAATAACGGTGGAGGAAGTTAAGGAGGCCATTGATAAGTTGCATCTGAAGAAGGCACCAGGTCCAGATGGTATAACGGCAGAATTTTATAAGAAATTCAGAGACCTCCTGGCTCCAATTCTCGTGGATGTGTATAGAAATTGTCTAGAAAATCACCTGATGCCTCCATCCATGAGGGTGTCCTCGTTAATTCTGCTGTCTAAAGGTAAAGAGCCGAGCGACATCAAGAACTGGAGGCCGATTGCCCTCTTGAATGTGGACAGGAAGATTCTAGCAAAGATCCTATTTTCTAGATTAGTCTGTTTGTCCCCGGCACTGTTGGCAGGCTCTCAGTTTGGCACAGTAAAAGGGCGGAACATCTCTGGAGCAGTCATCTCGATGCGAGAGATGTTTGAGAGATGTAAAGCTCTGCGGTGTGGGAGATATGTTGTTAGTCTGGACCAGGCTAAAGCCTTTGACAGGGTTGATCACGACTATCTGTGGGCCACTTTGTCAAAGTACGGTATTCCGGGACAATTTGTGGATTGGCTGAAGACGTTGTACAGAGAGGCGGTGAGCTTTCCTCTGATTAATGGTTGGCAGGGTGACACTTTTGGAGTTGGGGCGGGGGTGAGACAGGGCTGCCCAATGAGTCCGCTCCTGTATGTTTTTGCCCTAGACCCGTTTCTGAGGTCACTGCAGGAGTGCGATTTTCAGGGGGCGCCGGTCCCCCACTGCCCGCCTCTGAATGTTGTTGCCTATGCGGACGATGTGACGCTGGTGATCTCCAATCCTCGTGAGGTGCAGATGTTATCTGCGTCCATCAGAAGCTACTCAGAGGCCTCCGGGTCTCTTGTCAACCTTGAAAAGAGTCAAGCTCTGTGGACATTAGATACTGAGCCCAGCTTTGATCTGCCGCAGTTTTCCAAAGCCTCCACCCATATTAAGATCCTAGGGGTTAAATTTGGGAGGGATGATAATGCCACGCTAAATTGGGAGGAGAAATTGGAAACCGGAAATGCAAAGGTTCAGCGATGGAAGAACTGGAGGCTGACTTACAGAGAAAGGGTCACAATGTTGAAGACGTACCTGGTCCCCGTTTTCTTGTATGTCTCTGTCGCTTTCCCTTTGCCAGAATCTTTCTCAGCGAGGCTCTTCAGCCTGTTCTTCCAGCTCTTGTGGGGGAATAGGTTGAACCTAATAAAGAGGGGAATAACGTACCTACGGCGGAGAGAGGGTGGGCTGGATATTTTGAATCCAAGGGTTTTCTTTGACTCCTTGTTTCTAAATGTGAATTTTGGGAACATGGACTCAAACAGTAGCTCCCTGTGGGTAAATAGTATCAGGTACTGGATATTGCCTTTTGCAGAATCTTGGGTGCGAGGCGGCAGTCTCAAGAGGAGGAGATGGACAGGTGACCACCTCCCCCAGTATCTGGACTATGGACTGAAGTGTGTTAGGAGGTGGGGACTGGAGAGGTCTTACATTGAGAGCAATACCAGAAGAGACCTGTATTCTCGTGTATGTAGGACTTTCTTCTACTCTCCACTGGCCCTGAGAGATTGTGTCACCACCACCCTGCAGGAAAGCCTTAGGTTCCTAAACGGGAAACGGCTTCCTCCTAAACTGTTTGATGTCACTTGGCTTTCACTGCATAGTCGGCTCTTTGTCAGAGGGAACCTGAAACATCTGTGTGTCTCTGATCGGAAGTGTCCCCTTGGTTGTCAGCAGGAGGAGACTATGGAGCACTTCATATGTGATTGCTGGGAAGGGAGGAAGATCTGGGAGGAAGTGTCAGATAATCTAAAAATCCCCAGACTTCGGACCCTAAAGTATCCTGACATTATCTATGGTGTCCCCTCCACTGTTAGTAACATCAATAGAGAGACGATGTACATTATAATCAGTGTCATCAAATACTATCACTGGCACATGAGAACCCGGGTGTCACTGCACAATGAGCTGTTCGATCACACCGCTGCCGCCAATCAGGTTATGTCAGAACTCCGGTGAATAAAATCACTGGAAGTTGGAAGGAGTCCAGGAAACATAACGTTATGGAGAAATGTAAAATTCAGTTAGAAAATATGATAATTTTTTTTTTTTTTTTCCTAACTTTCTTTTTCTATCCCCAGGTGTGGACACTTTAATTTATTTATGAATATTATCTGATTATGTAATGCTGTGTATATATTACCTAAGTGGTTTGTGTTTTGTTATGCTGGATGATTTTTGTTTTATTATAATTGTATTTATGTTTGGTTTATAATAAAAATTGCCCCTATGTACAAGAATATAACTACTATAATACTGTCCCCTATGTACAAGAATATAACTACTATAATACTGCCCCTATGTACAAGAATATAACTACTATAATACTGCCCCTATGTACAAGAATATAACTACTATAATACTGCTCCTATGTGCAAGAATATAACTACTATAATACTGCCCCTATGTACAAGGTTATAACTACTATAATACTGCCCCTATGTACAAGATTATAACTACTATAATACTGCTCCTATGTACAAGAATATATCTACTATAATACTGCCCCTATGTACAAGATTATAACTACTATAATACTGCCCCTATGTACAAGGTTATAACTACTATAATACTGCTCCTATGTACAAGAATATAACTACTATAATACTGCCCCCTATGTACAAGAATATAACTACTATAATACTGATCCCTATGCACAAGAATATAACTACTATAATACTGCCCCTATGTACAAGAATATAAATACTATAATACTGCTCCTATGTACAAGAGTATATCTACTATAATACTGCCCCTATGTACAAGATTATAACTACTATAATACTGCTCCTATGTACAAGAATATAACTACTATAATACTGCCCCCTATGTACAAGAATATAACTACTATAATACTGATCCCTATGTACAAAAATATAACTACTATAATACTGCTCCTATGTACAAGAATATAATTACTATAATACTGATCCCTATGTACAAGAATATAACTACTATAATACTGATCCCTATGTACAAGAATATAACTACTATAATACTGCCCCTATGTACAAGAATATAACTACTCTAATACTGCTCCTATGTACAAGAATATAACTACTATAATACTGCTCCTATGTACAAGAATATGTCTACTATAATACTGCCCCTATGTACAAGATTATAACTACTATAATACTGCTCCTATGTACAAGAATATTACTACTATAATACTGCTCCTATGTACAAGAATATAACTACTATAATACTGATCCCTATGCACAAGAATATAACTACTATAATACTGCTCCTATGTACAAGAATATAACTACTATAATACTGATCCCTATGTACAAGAATATAACTACTATAATACTGCCCCTATGTACAAGAATATAACTACTATAATACTGCCCCCTATGTACAAGAATATAACTACTATAATACTGATCCCTATGTACAAGAATATAACTACTATAATACTGCCCCTATGTACAAGAATATAATTACTATAATATTGATCCCTATGTACAAGAATATAACTACTATAATACTGCCCCTATGTACAAGAATATAACTACTATGATACTGCTCCTATGTACAAGAATATAACTACTATAATACTGCTCCTATGTACAAGAATATATCTACTATAATACTGCCCCTATGTACAAGATTATAACTAGTATAATACTGCTCCTATGTACAAGAATATAACTACTATAATACTGCTCCTATATACAAGAATATAACTACTATAATACTGCCCCCTATGTACAAGAATATAACTACTATAATACTGCTCCTATATACAAGAATATAACTACTATAATACTGCCCCTATGTACAAGATTATAACTACTATAATACTGCTCCTATGTACAAAAATATAACTACTATAATACTGCCCCTATGTACAAGCATATAACTACTATAATACTGCCCCTATGTACAAGATTATAACTACTATAATACTGCTCCTATGTACAAGAATATAACTACTATAATACTGCCCCTATGTACAAGAATATAACTACTATAATACTGCCCCTATGTACAAGAATATAACTACTATAATACTGCTCCTTATGTACAAGAATATAACTACTATAATACTGCCCCCTATGTACAAGCATATAACTACTATAATACTGCCCCCTATGTACAAGAATATAACTACTATAATACTGCTCCTATGTACAAGATTATAACTACTATAATACTGCTCCTATGTGCAAGAATATAACTACTATAATTCTGCCCCCTATGTACAAGAATATAACTACTATAATACTGCCCCCTATGTACAAGAATATAACTACTATAATACTGCCCCCTATGTACAAGAATATAACTACTATAATACTGCTCCTATGTACAAGAATATAACTACTATAATACTGCCCCTATGTACAAGAATATAACTACTATAATACTGCCCCTATGTACAAGAATATAACTACTATAATACTGCCCCCTATGTACAAGAATATAACTACTATAATACTGCTCCTATGTACAAGAATATAACTACTATAATACGGCCCGTGTGTAGAGGAATATACTCGTAATAATGCCACTATGTGCAGAACACTGCCTTCTCTGATGTAATGCTTCCACAATTTAACCCTTTGTTTTCCTTGCCTTTTCGGAGCTTGTAATGAGGTGCACATCATAAACAGCTCTGGAATATAATGCGTCTCTTTGCTTACTTTGGATTTACACGTTCGCGTTACCTTCTTTTGCTGACTGCTTGATATGACAAATAATAATCGTATCATTAATTTGAGGCGAGTGTAATTGTATGTGCCGCTGAGAGACATATAGCATAAATAGCCCCTTTGACGCCCCTCGTAAGCTGCTTTCCCATGAGATGACTGTGAAGTCCCTTGATGGAAATTCCATTTTTATGGGAAATAATTATTTTTTTTAGTGTTTATTAAAGCCATTTGACACTGTTCTTAGTTTTCTTTTCTGTGTCATTCACTTGGCACATTTGTTCTTATAGCCCTTTATCACTTCCAACCATAGGGACAGCAGAGCTCTGTGGGATGACCACAAGTAAGGAACTGGAACCTATCGGTTGTTATGGCAGGTGGGTCATGTAGGTGAACTGTGCTGAGCTTGTTTCTAACGCTATATTTTTATGATGTGCTTGGTTTTGCTGCTGTGTTTATGTAATAATCTTTTTTTCCAGTACTGCATTTATACACTAAATTTGTAGTACTATATTTCTGAGCTTGAGTCTGACGCTGTATGTATTTGCTATATACTTGGTTCTGGTACTGTGCTTACTTAACCTGGTTAGTTCTGGTATTATTGATTTTACTTTAGACTCTGTTTAGCTGTGGAGTGCTTAATTCTGGTATTATAATTATGTGCTGATCTTGGTTCTGGTGGTGCATTTAAAGCATTGTTCTCATTTATTAACTTTATTCATATACTGGGATTGGATCTTTTATAACATTTTTGTACTGTTCATAATTCTGGTACTGAATTCTTGTACTTACCTGGTTCTAGTGCTGAATTTATATTCTGAGTGTTCTTCGGGTTCTGTGTTTATGTACTAAGCCTAATTCTGACACTGAATTTGTGTGATGAGTTTTTTTCGAGTTTTGTTTCTCTAACTAACCTTGTTCTGGTTCTGTATTTATTTACTGAACTTGGATCTGGTGTTGAATTTATATAAAGAGCTTACTTCTAGAACTTTATTTCTGTAATGAGCTTGGTTTCCATACTGCATTTATATACTGCACTTATTTTTAATACCATATCTACATAAACCTTAATTCTTACACTGCATTTACTTATTATACTTGGTTTTGGTTTTGAGTATTGTAATTATTGATGTTAGTTTTAATTATATTTTGATGTAAAGTATTGAGTTGTGGTATTTTATTTATGTACTGATCTTCATTCTTACACTACATTTCTACATCATTATTATCTGTTATCTAATATTTTTGTATTCTTAGTTTTGGTACTTGTACTGTAAGGCATGATTCTGCTGGAACTTTACAGAATCCTCCATTCTATGAGAAAACCTTGTCACATAGCTGCAGCATCCCCCCTTCCCCCCTCACTAACAGCTCTGTGTCCGCATTGGTAATAGGTCACTTCCTCTACAAGCATTTGGCCCCTCTCCACAGCTAGGAATGTTAATTAAGCTGAGTGGAAAGAGTGTCTTTGTCCTGGCCATGAGGCTGGATACAGGTATAGGAAATAGTAAAAGAAGCTCTAGCGTGCACTTCGCTCTTGACAGAGATATAAAACTCACATCTCTGCGTAGGCAACGAAACCAGCTTTCTAACCCCTAATTTTCACAGCTCTAACCCCTCCAGAAACTGAGACATGGATTGCTCCCAAACGGAGTGTCTTAATTATGGCATGTTTGATGTTGTCATATTGTATTCGATAAACTACAACAAATGAGACCCTCGGCGTGTCTATATGAGCTTCCCTAGTTAAGATATGGTTATTATAAGTTTTTTAGTTAAATGGCAACTTGGAGAAAGGGGGGCTGAACTTCTACAGACTGCCCCTTTCTTGATGTAACCAACCCTAGGCTATAAGATACCCCTCCCTTACAATTCGTCAGTTAAAGGGGTTTTCTGGAGTTTTCACATAATCTCAGTACATATCTGGGCTGCAGAATTATGATAATAAGTAATTTACTTTCTGTCACTAGTTTGCACGGTTTTCTAGATATGTGTTATGGCATTGAAATGAGAACTGGTCGTAACCTCCTACACTACTCCAAACATGCCCTCTATAGCAACAACCCCACCCTCCATAGCTACAGGCCCTCCCCGTCCACATGAAGAAGCCCTCATCACACAGTAACAAATCCTCCCCCTCTAGCAGCCTCACTGCAGAGAGCAGACCACCCAGCTGCTCATCCCCCAGACACACGCTGAACAGTGATCTATGGAAAGTGAAACTAGTGAGGAGGGAAAATCGTGATATATTGGTGGCACAGGGTGCGCTTTCGTCACAATTTGGTGGCAGAGCGGTGGGATGATCATAGAGCATTAGTTTTTTGGTTTGAGCACTCATTCCTCTCACTAAAAACCTGTATGGTTCCTGCGGCAATCCTGCGTCATAGGTTTTGGAGAACAGACTCAGTGGTTACTAGTTCTGAGACATTAGTGTGTATGTGCGAGTATTCCCTTTCTTTTCTTCGTTTTTCTTTTCTATCTTTTATTTGGCAACCATGGCGGCAAAAGGAGAGCGCTGGTACACACAGCAGAAAAAGGAAACTCTTGCTGGAGTATGCACGTACCGAGGCGTTGACGCCACAAACAAAACCAGAGACCAGTTGATCGCGGCTCTGGTGCAGCTGGACAACGCCCAGAGCCCAGCGGGTGCAGAAGCCGTCCCTAGCCAAGGTGGCGCTGCATCTGAGGTCCAACTACCGTGTGCCAGCCCCACATGCAACCAGGCCAGGCTGGACCCCTACCTGCAAGCGGCCTTGGATGCACTCCCTGCCGAAGACCATGATGGACGTCTGAAGCTGATCCAGCACGCTCGGGAGAGAGATGAGCGCCAAGCACAGGCTGAGAGAGCCGAGCGCCAAGCGCAGGCTGAGAGAGCCGAGCGCCAAGCGCAGAGAGCCCATGAACTGGAGATGCTCCGGCAAGGGGGAACATCCTCCATAGCCCGAAGCAGTGAGCCCAGCAGTGTCCAGAGTCCTAAACCCCAGCCAGAGCATTTTCCCGTGATGGAAAAGGACGGGGACTTGGACACGTTTCTGCGAGCCTTTGAGAAAGCCTGCAGACAGTACCGGCTGGATAATGACCAATGGGCCAGGTACTTGTCCCCAGGGATAAAGGGCAAAGCTCTGGAGTCGTTCGTGTGGTGCCCCTGAGGGTTCAGTCACCACAGAGGTGCTGCACCTCCTCCTGAGGTGTGGTGTCCCACCATTCAGGTAAGGTGGAGACACCTGACCACACTCCAACACCTGCATCCCACAGAACATAGTAGTATAGCAAAGCACCTTTGGTGGCTCCCTGCTTGGAATACGAAGAGTGCTGGGAGGTGGGTGGAGCTTAGTTGCACAAGTGAGCGGGAGATTATTAGGACTAGGTCAGTCTGTGAGAGAAGATCCCCTGAGTGGGATGGATGGATGGAGGTGCTGCAGCAGTCTCCTGTGACCTGGAGCTGCTGGCATTGGAAAGAGATATAGAAAGCCTGATTCTCCATAAGGAAGAAAGATTTGTACGGAACGTAAGGAGAAGAGAACTAAGGACTAGGGTCGGAGTGGAACCCTTCCTCAAGTTCTAAGTACATGGCCGGGGTCTGGCCCCAAGGTTGTATGGATACTAATGGTCCTGAAGCAGACACCGGAGGAATAGAAGTTGTCACCACTTTATTCCCACACAAAACTTGGGGGCACAACAGCAACGTGAGTGAGCCGAGACTTGGTAGTAAGCAGTCCCCGAAGCAGGCTACAGCTGTATGCCGAACAAGTAGAGTTCAAATGAACATCTTAAAGGTTTTAGGCGTCGGATTCCTGGCACTGCACAGCGGGAATCCAGAGCCAGACATCCTGCGGTCTCCCATTCTCCTCCAACCACTCAGACTCCTGCTCAGCAATCACGGCGAGCCAGGCTTGCTGCTCAGACTCGCTCTGACAGCCTGGATGTTGCTGCCACCTCTGGTGCAGCAATAGCAGCGCAACCTGCTCTGCAGGGAACTGCTCCTGAGGCTAAGTCCTCATGCCGTGCTACTGGGCATGCCCGCAACTTGACCTCTCACTGGAGAGCAGGGGTCACATGCTCAGGTCCTATGTCGGATCTGATTGGTCCTTCCCAAGCTAATGGAAGGTCCCGGAAGCGCATCGTTATAAAAAGCCCGCATGGCGGCTCGGCGATGCGCTAGTGTAGCATATTATTCTGTGTGTGTATGGTGATGGATGTATTGACTGGTGTCTGACTCATTTGAAACCCCTACCCTCTGATATTACGAGTGGTGACCGAGTGTGAATAGTCAGCTCCAGGGTTGTGGCAAGCTACACGCCACTTGCTCCTCTCCTACACTAGCGTCCGCCGGCGCCCGGTCTTCGGCGCCGACGCTTGCGGCTTTTCTCTGCCGCTGCGCTGTAGCAACAGCAACTATTGGTGTTCGCGGCTGCGACGCCACACGCAGGTCTCTGTGACGCTAACAGGGCCTGTGCCTTTGCTTTAGCGTTTGGGTGACGTTAACCCGAGCGCAGTCCTGCACCTATTAGGTGCATGTGCCATTGTTCAGCAGCGGTCTTGTCATCTACCGCACGGTGGACCCCGGGCGGCGAACGCACCTACTATTATTTATATTTGGTGCGTTCCGCCGACCCTAACAAAAGGAGGAACTTAGGTTTAACACACAACCACCAGTACTTCATTACAAGTGCTAGAAAGGAGACGTTCAGAAAAGGCATATATGTTGGCAGAGTGTTGGAACGGAGTACTTCATCTTGCCTGGAGGTTGGCTGAGCCCCTGACCTGGAGGACACGGCACGGATGCGGGCACCTGTTTGCTCAACAGACTGTGAGTAAAGCTTTGGAACTACGTGCCCTGGTGTCCTCCGCTTATTCCTGCATCAACCCACTCAGCACTGCTACATCTCCGTGCTTAACACTGCACCGTTACGCTCTCCTCACTGGCTCTTCAGCTACACTGCCCTGGGACTACAGCCCTACCTGTGGAGGGCCACAACATCATTGCTGCACCACACCATCTGTCCCAGAGGATCTGTCTGCAGCGTCGGCTTAACATCTTCATTGCCGAACACCACAGGTGGCGTCACGAGTCATCCTTATAAATTTTAATCATCAGCCACACCAACCCCTTTTACATGGACGCCCAGGGCTACGGACCGGGTCACCGCCACTGTGACATCTCCCATTGAAATCAACGGGCCCGGCTCCGAGTACCCCACCGCCCTGGCGGGCGACCCATACGCTTCTCTCCCGCCAGAAGATGATGACGACTATGATGCCATCAAGCAGGCTCTGATCGCCAAATACCGGCTGACACCTGAGGTATACCGAAAGAAGTTCCGGAACCTCCAACGTGGCCAACACGATAGTTATAGCGATGTGGTGCAAGGACTCAGGACCCACTTTGACCAGTGGATCCAAGGACTGTCCGTTGATTCCTTTGAGCTGCTACGGGACCTGATGATCAAAGACCAGTTCCTGCATCTTTGCCCAGCTGAGGTCCGACAGTTCATCCTGGACTGCGAACCAACGAATGCGGACAAAGCGGCGCAGATCGCCAACAACTATGAGCCAACAGGAAGCCAGAGACGCGGAGGTCAGTCACCACCAGCTGGAGAGGGGGTAAGCCTGCAACCAAACCCAGTGCCCCAGCTATCCGACCCTCCAGAGGCCCTGTCCCTGTTGCCAATGCCAGGTCTACTACTGACAGTTGCAAGTGTTACAACTGTGATCAGACTGGTCACCTCCGTTTCACCTGTCCGGAAAGGCCGAAGAACCCCCCAGCCAAGGCCTCTGGGCCCAACGCCTCTGTTCTGTTGGTGGGAGGTGTGGTTGGGAGGATGGACGACAACGTTCAACCCGTCCAGGTGGGGGCCCGTCTTGCTACAGGCCTCAAGGACACCGGGGCTGAACGAACCCTCATCCGTCCTGGACTGGCGGCCCCTGAAGAGTTTGTTGAGGGGAAAACCCTGACTGTCACTGGGATCGGGGGTACCCGCTGTCCCTTGCTAGTGGCCTGGGTATACCTTGATTGGGGTGCTGGGAGCGGGGTGAGGGAAGTGGGAGTGTCTGAAAACCTGCCCACTGATGTTTTATTGGGGACTGACTTGGGGAGGATGGTTGCATACTACGTCCCTGACACCCCTCCCCAATCTGATAATAAGTGTAACGTTGACCCTGATGATGATGATGATGATGACGGGAAGCTGAATGTGTTACCTGCTAATACCTTAATGAGCAATGATGCAACTAATAACCATTCTCTCCCCAGGAATGATGCTGATGGTGATGTAAATGTACCAAAGAAACCTGATAACTATTCTTTTCCTAGGAATGATAATGATGATGATGATGTATCTGTGCCAACTGAACCTGTTAACCATTTCTTTGAAACGGTAGATGTGTCCACAGGTACCGAAGTGCTCTGCCCCGTCACTGCGGAGTGAGACGGCTGAGGAACCACTGGCAGGAGCAAGCAACGGTGCTGAAGGAAATGGGGATGTGCATGGGGACCATGAGGAAGGTAATGCCATGCAACTGACCAGTGCCACAGAGGAAGGTAACTGGCCCATAAGGAGCACTGCTTCTGAAGTGTTGGGGGTGGATGGGGAGGTAGAGCCCATAGCAGCGCCAACTGGTGGGTCTGTAGAAATCCCCAGGGAAACAGCATACATAGCTGCTGTCACGCGCAGTCAGAGTGCCAAGATCGCAGGTAGCGCCCTGTCCTCTGGACCATCTTCTGCTACAGGAGAGACAGAACCAGAGGTGACCCCAGAGCCGGTTCCAGAGGGTCCCAGTAAGGAAGGAACCCTGGTGTCACTTCTGGCAGCCTCCAGCAAGGAGTTCCAGGCTGCTCTGCACTCAGATGCCAGCTTGGAGAAATTGAGACATCTCGCTGAGACGCCTACCTCCGAGTCTGATAAGGAGAGGGTGTTCTGGGAACGAGGAAGGTTGTACCGGGAGACAGTACCCAGAGATTCCCAAAAGGAGTGGTTGAGGGAAAGACAGCTGGTTGTCCCCTATCAGTTCTGAACTGAGTTGTTGCGGATTGCCCATGAGATTCCACTCGCTGGACACTTGGGGATCAGCAAAACAAAGGCACGGCTGTCTCAACACTTCTATTGGCCCAAGATGGGGACAGATGTAACACAATACTGCCACTCTTGTGCCACCTGTCAAAAAGTGGGTAAGGCGGGGCCTGCTCTTAAGGCTCCCCTTATTCCTTTGCCGGTGATAGAGGAGCCTTTCCAGAGAATCGCGGTGGACATTGTAGGCGTGCTGGCCGTCCCCAGCAGCTCTGGAAAGCAATACCTTCTCACCGTGGTAGACTACGCTACCCGGTACCCAGAGGCAGTAGCTCTGTCTTCAACCAGGGCAGATAAGGTGGCTGATGCACTGGTGACCATCTTTTCAAGGGTAGGATTTCCCAGGGAGATGCTTACCAATCAAGGGACCCAATTCATGTCTCGCCTAATGGAGTCTCTCTGTAAGAAAATGCAGGTGAGGCACCTGGTATCAAGTGTGTATCACCCACAGACCATTGGTTTGTGTGAATGCTTCAACGGTACCCTCAAACAGATGCTCCGCATGCTGGTTGAGACCGAAGGGCGCGACTGGGCGCGGTACCTCCCACACCTGCTGTTCGCTTACAGAGAAGTTCCGCAGGCCTCGATGGGGTTCTCCCCCTTCGAGCTCCTGTATGGCAGGCGAGTCCGGGGACCCCTTGGGTTGATAAGAGAATCCTGGGAAGATGAGCCAAACCCCACAGAAGTGTCCATCGTGGATTATGTCATGCGCTTCCGTGACAAGATACAGACCTTGACGCAGTTGGTGCATGACAACATGACGCAGGCTCAGGCTGACCAGAAGCACTGGTACTACCAGAACGTCCGGGAGCGTACCTACCAGGTGGGCAAAAAGGTGTGGGTGCTGGTCCCCGTACCAACGGATAAGCTTCAGATGGCCTGGGAAGGCCCATACGTCATCCACCAACAGCTCAACCTGGTCACCTATGTGGTCACGCTTGACCATGCTCGGGGTAGAAGCAAGGCCTTTCACGTCAACATGCTGAAGGCTCACCACGAACGTGAAGCTTGCATCCTACCGGTCTGCAACCTGCCCGAGGATGGGGAGGAAGATCCCCTCCTGGACATGCTGGCCCAAGCCAAGGCCAATGGGTCCATTGAGGACATGGAGATAAGTGATTTGTTAACCGTAACCCATCGGTCGCAGTTGTTGGCAACCCTTGACCTCTTCCAGGCCGTGTTCACCAACCGACCTGGGAGGACGGAGTTAGCGGTTCATGAGGTGGACACCGGGAATCATGCCCCACTACGGCGAACACCTTATCGGATCTCTGAGGAGGTGCAACAGGTCATGCGCCAAGAGATCGATGAGATGTTAAGGCTGGGGGTGATTCGATGGTCAAAAAGCGCGTGGGCCTCGCCTGTAGTTCTCGTGCCTAAAAAGGATCGGACCACCCGGTTCTGCGTGGACTACAGGGGGCTCAACGCCATCACAACCTGTGATGCACACCCGATGCCGTGCTTCGAGGATCTGCTTGAGCGGCTGGCGAAAGCAAAGTACATATCGATCATGGATTTGAGTCGGGGATACTGGCAGATTCCCCTGAGGCGCAGGAGAAATCCGCCTTTATCACCCCCTTTGGACTGTACGAGTCCACAGTCATGCCCTTCGGCATGAAAAATGCCCCTGCCACTTTCCAGCGGATGGTCAACCACCTGCTCCGGGGACTGGAGGAGTACGCGGTGGCGTACTTGAACGACATCGCCATCTTCAGTTCCACCTGGGAGGAACACCTTCAGCATCTCCAGGAAGTGCTCAAGCGTCTTCTCCAGGCAGGCCTGACTATCAAGCCGGGAAAGTGCCAGATGGGCATGAACGAGGTCCACTACCTGGGGCATCGGGTAGGCGGGGGTTCCATGAGTCCTGAGCCGGAAAAGGTGGACACAATCTTGTCCTGGTCCACCCGCAGGACCAAGAAACAGGTGAAGTCCTTCTTGGGCACTGCAGGGTACTATAGGCGGTTCGTACAGGTCTATAGCGCCCTTGCAAAACCCTTTCATTACCTCACCAAGTAGAGGCTACCCCAAACAGTCAACTGGACAGATGACTGAGGTGGCCTTCCAAGCTTTGAAAACAGCCCTGTGCAACTCACCAGTGTTGAAAGCAGTCGACAGCAGTCGCCTGTTCCTGGTACAGACCGACGCCAATGAGTTTGGCCTCGGTGCTGTGCTCAGCCAGGAGCACCCCGTGCTCTACCTGAGCCGGAAACTTTTGCCGAGGGAAGTGGCATACTCCACCATCGAGGAGTTTCTGGCAATGGTGTGGGCACTGCAACATTTGCAGCCCTACCTGTACGGGCGCACCTTCGCGGTGGTAACCGACCACAACCCTCTGAGCTGGTTGCACACAGTGTCCGGAACCAATGGAAGGCTGCTCCGCTGGAGCCTTGCCCTGCAACAGTGCGACTTTACTGTACAACCCAAAAAGGGCAGCGAACATGGTAATGCCGATGGGTTGTCCCGCCGGGGCAAACCCGCTGAGGTGCGCATGGCGGATTACCGTCAGGTAATGCCTCCGTAGCGCCCTCTAAAAGGGGGAGTTGTAATGTACTGTAAGGCATGATCCTGCTGCAACCTTCCAGAATCCTCCATTCTATGAGAAAACCTCCTTGTCACATAGCTGCAGCATCCCCCTTCCCACCTCACTAACAGCTCGGTATCCGCATTGGTAATAGGACACTTCCTCTACAAGCATTTGGCCCCTCTCAACAGCTAGGAATGTTAATTAAGCTGAGTGGAAAGAGTGTCTTTGTCCTGGCCATGACGCTGGATACAGGTATAGGAAATATTAAAAGAAGCTCTAGCGTGCACTTCGCTCGTGACAGAGATATAAAACTCACATCTCTGCGTAGGCAACGAAACCAGCTTTCTAACCCCTAATTTTCACGACTCTAACCCCTCCAGAAACTGAGACATGGATTGCTCCCAAACGGAGTGTCTTAATTATGGCATGTTTCATGTTGTTTTATTGTATTCGATAAACTACAACCAATGAGACCCTCGGCATGTCTTTACGAGCTTCCCTAGTTAAGATATGGTTATTATAAGTTTTTTAGTTAAATGGCAACTTGGAGAAAGGGGGGCTGAACTTCTGCAGACTGCCCCTTTCGTGATGTAACCGACCTTAGGCTATAAGATACCCCTCCCTTACAATTCATCAGTTACGCTGGAGTTTTGATGCTGAAAAGACCTGCAGATGTCTGGGGATGTGTGGCTCCGCCTTCTTTCCCCACATGGTTGCCTAAAGAACCAGAAGCAACTGTAAGTGTAATTTCTGTTTTCATCCCTGTTATTTTGATATTTGCCTTGTACATATTTAATGTCTCAACTTTGTAACAACTTTTATCTGTGTAATCACTGCCCACCTTTTGGGAATAAATAATAAAATTATCAGTTTGACTCCATTCTCTAAGAAACGAACTTTGCGCCTTTTTTAGATAATCGCTACTAATTTGGGGGTTTGCCACGGACCCTCTTAATTGTTTGATTAAGTGAGTCGAGGCTGGTGGCAGCATGGTGTGTTCGGTTGGTTGGGCTAGTTGGCAGTACGGAAGGGTCTTACATGCTGAATGGGGGGCTGAGGTCAAAGCATTGATAATTCCCTTACTACAGTAGTCTAATTGCCCGTGCACAACAAGCAGCCCATCCGGCGACTAATTATCCTAGGTGTAGTTCTCTGACTGACCTGAGGGTAAGGGGGGCGCCAGAGAGCTGCGAGTTCCAAAGT
Source organism: Dendrobates tinctorius (assembly GCF_039654945.1). Taxonomy (NCBI): domain Eukaryota; kingdom Metazoa; phylum Chordata; class Amphibia; order Anura; family Dendrobatidae; genus Dendrobates; species Dendrobates tinctorius. Next base: position 26,397,947 of record NW_027361731.1, read on the forward strand.
GGAACTGAGAAGGTGGGATATCCATATTTCCCCGCAGTTTTTGGAAGGTTGTTAGCAGTGGTGGGTCATCCAAAATACCTCCTGCGATAAATTGTTAGAGCAAGATTAGCTTGCTGTATATTTTTGTCACATGGTGCCAGTGGCGGGATAACTAAGATAAGCCCCCACTGTGCCTGTGGTAGCCGTGTGCCGGCAGTGCGTCACATCCCTCCGTCCGCTGACATACCCGTGTCAGTGGTGGGACCGTGACATATTGGTGGCACATGGTGCGCTTTCGTCACAGTACTGCATTTGTTTACTGAGCTTTGTTCTGGTACTGTATTTCTGTACTGAGCTTGACTCTGGTACTGTATTTATATGATGAGTTTTCTTCCACATCTTTGATAAATGATGAGCTTTGCTTTCTTACTGTATTTATATGATTGGTCTAGTTCTGGTATTGTATTTCCTTACTATTAGATATGAGCAAATCAACTTGATGAAAATCCAATTCTTGGCATATTTTGTGAAATTCTCAGGTCCAGGCGAATTCAAACAATTTTCAATTTGATTTGTGCAAATCACCCAAAAATGCCCGCCTCCTTATTATGCATTTCAGAAGATTTCATCAGCCACGGAAGCCTTACATGACTTCAGGCAAGAACATGCGGGCTTCCCCATAATGCGTTGCAGCTATAACATCACAAGTTATAGCTCAGACAATTAAGAGGGCTTATCCCAGTCTGTATATAAGCCAAGGCAGGGAATGCAGCAGCCATTTTAGAGTTATTAAGAATCGTGAGAAGACATCAGATCTCACAGGTCAGCAATAAAGATAACCCTGAAACATTGGACAAATACTCCATGCAGTAATATATTTTACAAATGCAGCAGTGAAGAAGATGAGTACAGTAGTCTTGTCTCGCCGTCTCTGCATACTCACCCGGCCATCGCTCCCACACCGCAGCCCCTCGCTGCCCGACAACCACCGCGGTCACCTCTGACAGGCGTGGCCGACGGCGTCTTTGCATGCAATGCGCATGCGCCATAGGCCGCGGCCGCACCTCCCTTCTGCTTCTTGTGCTCTGGCTATGCCCTGACCCGGAAGCACCCCCTTACCAATGGCAGACCAGACAGGGGCATATCAGGCCGCTTCCCCCTGAGGGAGGCGCCTGAACGTTGTGTTTCCTAGCACACTGGACCTCGCTTCATCGTGTGCTTCCTGCTGTCCCGTTCTCGTCTGCTCCCTGCATCAGCCTCTCAGTCCTGTTATCCGAGTTCCCTGCTGTATTCCGTTCTACTCCAACCCTGCCTCCGGTGTTCCTGTTCCATCCTGCTCCAGTCCTGCCATCCTACTCCAGTCCTGCCTCAAATGTTCCTGTTCCATCCTACTCCAGTCCTGCCTCCAGTGTTCCTGTTCCATCCTGCTCCAGTCCTGCCGTCCTACTCCAGTCCTGCCTCCGGTGTTCCTATTCCATCCTGCTCCAGTCCTTCCGTCCTACTCCAGTCCTGCCTCCGGTGTTCCAGTTCCATCCTGCTCCAGTCCTTCCGTCCTCCTCTAATCCTGCCTCCTGTGTTCCTGCTCCAGCCCTCCCTCCATGTTCCAGTCTACTGTCTTACTCCATTCCTGTCCCCTGTGTTCCAGCTGTGTTCTGTCATCTACACTTCAGTCCCACAGTCCTACTCCAGTCCATCCTGAGCCGCCCCTCTCAGTGCTGGCTACCGTGGTACTCGAACCCCTGGGCCTGCTCCTAATGGTCCCTGTATAGGGGTCAGTTCCACCTGGCAGCTCGCCCGGGGCCCCTCGGTGCCATGGCCCAGAGGGTCCACTCCTGGAGATTCCAGCTCCAGAACAACCACGCTAACAGTACGATCAGGCCATGGACTCCGCTGGTACTACTGCTATCCAGAAAGAGTTAATCTTCCTGCGGGAGAATCAGGGATGCAATATGTCTGTCATGAAGTCTATGGACACCCGTTTGTCGGCCCTACAGGTCGCCGATCCTGGAACTGCCATTTTACTGGCCAGTCTTCAACAGGAACTGGGCCAACAACAAGATACTCAAGCCCATATTTTGTCTCACATGGCCTCCTTTGATAGCCGCTTGTCGACTCAACACTCTGCCTCCGCAGTTCTGACTCCTCCCTCCGCTCGTACAGCTCTCCCGACGCCCCGCCTCGCCAAATCGCCACGCTTCACTGGGGATCCTAAGCTCTGCAGGGGGTTCTTAAATCAGTGTAGCCTCCACTTTGAATGGTTGCCGCAGCAATATCCCTCTGACCGGACCAAAGTAGCCTTCATTATGTCCCATCTGGAGGGAGAGGACCTGTCCTGGCTGAATCCCCTCTGGGAATGTGACGATCCCGTTGTCTCAAGTCTTCCGGTTTTCTTGGATACTTTTCGCAAGGTCTTCGATGAGCTGGGTCGGTTAGCTGCTATCACCGAATCACTCTTTAACCTACATCAGGGTTCTCTCACGGTCGGTCAGTACGCTATCCGCTTTCGCACTATCTCCTCCGAGCTCGGCTGGAATAACACAGCTTTGGTAGGGGCATTCTGGCGCGGTCTTTCAGGCAGAATATAAGATGAACTCGCAGGTCGTGATACCCCGACCACCTTAGAGGACCTTATCTCGCTGGCTACCCGCATTGACCTACGCTTCCAGGAGCGCGCTCGGGAGTCAGCGAGAGACAGAAGATCCACCAGGCCAGCTCCCGTTTTCACCCGTTCTGCCAGTCCTCGTTCAGCCGGGTCTTCTTCTTCCTCCTCGGTCGAGCCCATGCAGATAGACCATCTCAACTTGGCCGAATTGCGTCAGCAAGAGAGGCGGGCACAAGGTCTGCGCCTTTATTGCGGAGATTCATCGCACTATATCCGCAACTGTCCTAAGAGACGGGGAAAGTCCTCCGCCTAGGTCAGGTAAAAGAGACCTCCCTAGGTGACGATGATCCCTCTCAACCTCTTACTATTTCTGTGCTTCTGGTTTCAGGGGAGAGACGTGGGTCCGAGGTGGCCTACGTGGATTCGAGCTCGGCAGGTAACTTCATTCGGCCAGAAGAGGTGGACAAATACCAAATTCCCGTGGTTTCTCTATCTAACCCTCTCCAGATTGCCGCGGTGGATGGCAAACCGCTACAGGTTGACCATCACCTTGGTCACTGAAGAAATGGAGTTGCAAGTCTGTGCCTTACATCGAGAGAAGATAGCCTTTTACGTTTTGCCTAAGCTCTCCCACGCCAATCTATTCAGTCTCCCATGGTTAAGGACTCATCAGCCTGTTCTCGACTGGTCTTCTGGGGAGATACTCTGCTGGGGGCACTCGTGCCAAGCTTGCTGTCTAACTCCTGTCCGCCTGGCGGCCGCTCCCCGGTCACCCCCAGACCTACTGGGTCTCCCTCCAGCCTACAGTTCCTACGCTGATGTCTTTGATAAGAAGGAAGCGGAGGTCCTTCCTCCACACCAGCCTTTTGACTGCAAAATTGAACTTGTTCCTGGTTCAACCCCCCCAAGGGGCAGAATCTAACCCCTGTCTCCCGCTGAGACCACAGCCATGTCCGAATACGACCGGGAGAACATCGCAAAAGGTTTTATACGGAAATCCTCGTCGCCCGTGGGAGCCGGGTTTTTCTTCGTCAAAAGAAAGACGGAACTCTACGGCCGTCATTGACTATAGGGGCTTGAATGAAATTGCCATCAAGAACAGGGACCCTCTTCCACTCATTCCAGAGCTGTTTGACTATCTCAGAGGAGCCCGGGTCTTCTCCAAGCTGGACCTCAGAGGAGCCTATAATCTGGTCCGTATCCGCGCTGGAGACGAGTGGAAGATAGCCATTACGAGTACCTGGTCATGCCCTTTGGTCTCTGAAATGCTCCTGCGGTGTTTCAAGAGTTCGTCAACGAGATCTTCCGGGACCTCTTGTACTCCTGTGTGGTTGTGTACTTGAACGACATCCTCGTCTTCTCGCCGGATCTCTCGTCCCACAGAAAGAGTGTCCGCTTGGTGTTACAGCTTCTTCGGGAGAACCGCCTGTATGCGAAGATTGAGAAATGTCTCTTCGAACAGACCTCCCTGCCATTTCTGGGATACATTATCTCCGACGCTGGACTAAGGATGGACCCCAAGAAGTTGTCTGCCATTCTCAAATGGCCTCGCACCATCGGGGTAAGGGCTATACAACGATCTCTTGGATTCGCCAATTATTACCGGCAATTCTCTCTCTTTTCCGCAATCACAAGACCTATTTCTGCTCTAACCCGTAGTAAAGGGACTACTGCCAAGGATTGGCCTCCGGAGGCTGAAGAGGCATTTTTGACCCTAAAACAGGCTCTCTCCACGGCTCCGGTCCTGCATCTCCCGGAGAGCAACCGACCTTTTGTACTCGAGGTGGACACTTCCTTAACAGGTGTCGGGGCAGTATTGTCCCAGAGATCTGCCTCCGGTCGTCTGCACCCTTGTGGCTTCTTCTCGAAGGCCTTTTCTCCATCCGAGTGTAACTACTCGATCGGCGACCGGGAACTTCTGGCCATCAAGTTGGCCTTGGAGGAGTGGCGTCACCTCCTGGAAGGAGCTGTCCATCCCTTTGTCATCTTCTCGGATCACAAGAATCTGGCCTATCTCCAGTCTGCCCAGAGACTCAACCCTCGTCAGGCCAGATGGTCCTTGTTTTTCGCCCGATTTGACTTCGAACTCCGTTTTTGTCCAGGCAACAAAAATACCAAAGCCGACGCTCTGTCCAGGGTCTTCCAGCCACACAAAACCACGGAGGAATCTTCGCATATCATTGACCCCACTAGGATCATCACAGTGGCTCCAGTGAACTGGCTTGCTCCTCCTCCTGGCAAAACGCTTGTGCCTGAGAACCTCAAGCGAAAAGTTCTCCTAGGGGGCAGTCCTCCAAACTGGCTGGCCATGCTGGGACTAAGAAGACCCTGGATCTTATCGCGCGTCACTACTGGTGGCCCACGCTTCACCAAGATGTACTCGATTTTGTGGCTTCTTGTCCATCCTGTGCAAAAAACAAAGTGCCACGAATACCTCCGTCCAGCTTATTGCTGCCGTTGGCCGTCCCTGCGGTTCCTTGGGAAAACATCGCCATGGATTTCATCACCGACCTACCCTGTTCTTCTGGCTGCACAGTCATCTTGGTGGTGGTGGATCGTTTTTCCAAGATGGCCCACTTCGTCCCTCTGCCCGATCTCCCCTCGGCTCCGGAGCTGGCCAAAGTCTTCATCCACCAAATCTTCAGACTCCATGGACTACCTCAATGCATTGTGTCAGACCGAGGGGTTAAGTTCACCTCCAAGTTCTGGCGATCACTTTGTAAGCTCATGAACGTTTCACTTGACTTCTCCTCGGCCTACCATCCACAGTCCAATGGGCAGGTGGAGCGTACCAACCAGACGTTGACTGGGTACCTACGTCATTTCTCCAACGCTCACCAGAACGATTGGGTTGACTTACTTCCCTGGGCAGAGTTCGCTTACAACAACCATGCTGGTGAGTCCTCGGCCAAGTCTCCGTTTTTCATTGTGTTCGGCAGACATCCTGGTGTTCCCCTTCCGATAACCCCTGCCTCCGAGGTACCCGCGGCCAACGCTTTGTCTTCCGAATTTTCCAAGATTTGGGCCGAGACCAACACGTCTCTCAAGAAGTCCGCTGATCGGATGAAGAATTATGCCGACAAGAAGAGATGGGATCCTCCACCCTATCGAGTCAGGGACAAGGTCTGGCTCTCGTCCAAATTCATCCGGTTGAATCTGCCTTCCTACAAGTTGGGGCCACGTTACATCGGTCCGTTTGAAATTCTTGGACGTATCAACGAAGTCGCCCACAAATTGAGGTTGCTTGCTTCGCTCCGGGTCCCGAACACCTTCCACGTTTCTCTCCTGAAACCTGTGGTGCTGAATCGCTTACATTCCTTGCCTGATTCCGGTCATCAGCCGGTGGGTGCCGATGATGTCTTTGAAGTGTAGGACATTATCGCCATGAAGAAGACTAGAGGTAGGACATTTTCTCTTGTTGACTGGAAGGGCTTTGGTCCTGAGGAGAGATCCTGGGAACCTCGGGAGAAAATCAACGCTCCTCGTATCCTCAAGATATTTTTTGCTAATCTCCGGGGAGGGCGGCTTAGGGAAGGGGTACTGTCACGCCGTCTCTGCATACTCACCCGGCCATCGCTCCCACGCCGCAGCCCCTCGCCACCCGACAGCCACGGCGGTCACCTCTGACAGGCGCGCGGCGTCTTTGCATGCAATGCGCATGCGCCATAGGCCGCGCCTCCCTTCTGCTTCTTGTGCTCTGGCTATGCCATGACCCGGAAGCACCCCCTGAACAATGGCAAGCCAGACAGGGGCATATCAGGCCGCTTCCCCTTGAGGGAGGCGCCTGATCGTTGTGTTTCCTAGCACACTGGGCCTCGCTTCGTGTGCTCTCTGCAGTCCTGCAGTCCCGTTCTCGTCTGCTCCCTGCAGCAGCCTCTCAGTCCTGTTATCCGAGTTCCCTGCTGTATTTCGTTCTACTCCAGCCCTGCCTCCGGTGTTCCTGTTCCATCCTGCTCCAGTCCTGCCGTCCTACTCCAGTCCTGCCTCCAGTGTTCCTGTTCTGTCCTGCTCCAGTCCTGCCATCCTACTCCATTCCTGCCTCCAGTGTTCCTGTTCCCTCCTACTCCAGTCCTGCCATCCTACTCCAGTCCTGCCTTCGATGTTCCTGTTCCGTCCTGCTCCAGTCCTTCCGTCCTACTCCAGTCCTGCCTCGGGTGTTCCAGTTCCATCTTGCTCCAGTCCTTCCGTCCTCCTCTAATCCTGCCTCCTGTGTTCCTGCTCCAGCCATCCCTCCACGTTCCAGTCTACTGTCTTACTCAATTCCTGTCCCCTGTGTTCCAGCTCTGTTCTGTCATCTACACTTCAGTCCCTCCTCGTTCCAGTATACAGTCTTACTCCACTCCTGTCCCCTGTGTTCCAGCTCTGTTCTGTCATCTACACTTCAGTCCCACAGTCCTACTCCAGTCCATCCTGAGCCGCCCCTCTCGGTACCGGCTACCGTGGTACTCGAACCCCTGGGCCTGCTCCTAAGGGTCCCTGTATAGGGGTCGGTCCCACCTGGCAGCTCGCCCGGGGCCCCTCGGTGCCACGGCCCAGATGGTCCACTCCTGGAGATTCCAGCTCCAGACCAGCCAGGCTAACAAGTCTGTAAATAATACAAAGATTAAATTGATGCAGGAAGGGATAGATAGAAGAGGTGACCATAGCACTGCCAGACTCTGTCCTCCTGCTTTATTTTGAAAGGCACATGAAAAAAATCAGTGTCAGTCAGAGACGGTGTGCTGCTAGTCACAAGCGGCTGCACTCAGTTTTTTCATTTCTTGTGCAATCCTTTTTATGAAGGTGGAATACGTGTTGTTTATACATATAAAAGAAGATTCCCTAAAATCCAAACATTACTAGTTGGGATGAAATAGAGGGCATTATGGAATACATGACACTTCCCTTGACGAAGTGACAGCAGGATGATGTTACCTCTGACAGTGACACCATCAGTTTTAGTCAATGTTCTGCAATTGGAGGCTTTGCAGTATTGTGATTCGTGGCAAACCAAATAAAATAAAAAAATTGTTGACACTGGCAGTTAATTTTTAATAGATTGTATTATCTCTAATTACTATCCTTGGCACTGGTGATGTATTTACAGAATAAGGTAAACTCTGGTACTATATTTATGTACTGATCTTTGTTTTCATAGAATCATAGAATCGTAGAGTTGGAAGGGACCTCCTGGGCCATCTGGTCCAACCCCCTGCTCAAAGCAGGATTCGCTAAATCATCCCAGTCAGATGTCTGTCCAGCCTCTGTTTGAAGACTTCCATTGAAGGAGAACTCACCACTTCTCGTGGCAGCCTGTTCCACTCATTGATCACTCTAACTGTCAAAAAGTTTTTTCTAATATCTAATCTGTGTCTCTTCCCATTCAGTTTCATCCCATTGCTTCTAGTCTTTCCTTGTGCAAATGAGAATAAAGTTGATCCTTCTACAATGTGACAGCCCTTTAGATATTTGTAGACAGCTCTTAAGTCTCCTCTCAGTCTTCTCTTTTGCAAACTAAACATTCCCAAATCCTGCAACCTTTCCTCATAAGACAGGGTTTGCAGACCGGTCACCATTCTGGTCGCTCTTTTCTGAACTTGCTCCAGTTTGTTGATGTCTTTTTTAAAATGTGGTGCCCAAAACTGGACACAATATTCCAGATGAGGTCTGACCAAAGAGGAGTAGAGGGAAATAATGACTTCACGTGATCTAGACTGTATGCTTCTGTTAATACATCCTAGAATTGCATTTGCCTTTTTTGCTGCTGCATCACACTGTTGACTCATATTCAGTCTGTGATCTATTAGTATACCCAAGTCTTTTTCACATGTGCTGTCACTTAGCCCTATTCCTCCCATTCTATATATGCTTTTTTCATTTTTATTGCCCAGATGTAGTACTTTGCATTTCTCCCTGTTAAAAACCATTCTGTTAGTTGCTGCCCACTTCTCCAGTTTATTTAAATCTTTTTGAATCCTCTCTCTCTCTTCTCTAGTATTAGCTATCCCTCCTAGCTTTGTGTCATCAGCAAATTTAATCAGTTTACCCTCAATTCCTTCATCTAAATCGTTGATAAAGATGTTGAACAATACAGGGCCCAGGACAGAGCCCTGTGGTACCCCACTTGAGACATTCTTCCAACTGGATGTGCAGCCATTTACGACCACTCTTTGGGTCCGATCACTAAGCCAGTTATGAATCCACCTAACAGTTGCCTTGTCCATTCCATACTTAGTCATTTTTTCAATAAGGATTGTATGAGAGACTTTGTCAAATGCTTTGCTGAAGTCAAGATATACTATATCTACAGCATTTCCTTGATCCACCCAATCAGTGATACCGTCATAGAAGGAAATTAAGTTAGTCTGACATGACTTATTAGTTAGAAACCCATGCTGACTCTGTTTAATCACTTCATTCTTATCCAGGTATTGACATACATGTTGTTTAATAATTTGTTCAAAGATCTTTCCTGGTATAGAAGTCAGACTCACCGGCCTATAGTTGCCTGGGTCCACCTTCTTCCCCTTTTTGAAGATAGGAACAACATTTGCTCTTCTCCAGTCTTCTGGCACTTCTCCTGTTCTCCAAGAATTTTCAAAGATTATGGAGAGGGGTTCAAAAATTTCTTCTGCTATCTCCTTCAGTACTCTGGGGTGTAATTCATCTGGACCTGGAGACTTGAATTCATTTAGGTTAGCTAAGTGTTTCCTCACTATCTTTCTGTTTATAGATATCCTGGATTCTTCTATTCCCTTAATAGGACAGTGAATAACAGTTGATGTTGCATTTCCTTTCTGAGAGAAAACAGATGCAAAATAGGAATTTAAAAGTTCAGCCTTCTCAACATCCTGTCTTACCATTTCATCATTTTCATCCTGTAAAAATCCTATAGCATCTTTGACTTTTCTTTTACTTTTGACATATCCCCAAAATCCTTTATTATTGCTTTTGACATCTCTTGCAAGCCTCAGTTCATTTTCAGCTTTAGCTAATCTGATTTGTGCCCTGCAGGTTCTGCAGACAGCATTATATTCTTCTTTAGATATGCCTCCCTCTTTCCATTTTATAAACATTTTTTTCTTCCTTTTTAGCATGTGCTTAAGTTCTGTGTTCATCATCCTGGTTTCCTTAAATGCTTCCTATTCTTCCCTCTTTTCGGAATTGTTAACAACTGTGCCTTGAGAATTTCATTTTTCAAGATTTCCCATCCTTCCTGGACATTTTTGTCTTTAAGGATATCCAGCCATTGGATCCCTCCAATTCTCTTTCTGAATCCCTTAAAATCTGCCTTTCTGAAATCTAACCTTGACGTCTGAGTCTTCACAGGTCTTCCACCTCTAGTAATCCAAAATTCTAAAATAGCATGGTCGCTACCTCCTAGGGTCCCAGCCACTTTTACCTCCTCAACCATTTCCTCCCTGTTTATAAGGATTAGATCCAAGGTAGCAGTTCCCCTTGTTTTCTCCCTTACCTTTTGGAAGATAAAGTTGTCAGCAAGAGAGGATAAGAATTTCCTTGACCTGTTAGTTTTGCCTGAGAGAGATTCCCAACAAATGTCTGGATAGTTGAAATCTCCCATGACAACTATGTCATATTTTTTGGAGAACTTGGCCATCTGATGCATAAAGAGTTCATCTATATCTTCGGCTTGCACAGGCGGCCTGTAGTAAATGCCTACAATGGAGTCCTTTCCATTGTTCTGTCCTTGTATTCTTACCCAAACAGTTTCCACAGAACTCCCAGTCTCTGAAGCTTCAATCTCTGTGCCGATATACGCGTTTCGAACATACAATGCGACACCCCCTCCTCGTTTATCAAGTCTGTTTCTTGCAAATAAGTTGTATCCTTCTAGTCTTGTATTCCAATCATGTATATTGTCCCACCAAGTTTCAGTGATTCCAATTACATCATATTTCTGTTCCTGTGTTAGTAGTTCCAATTCTCCTTGTTTGTTGCCCATGCTTTGTGCATTAGTATAGAAACATTTTAGTTTGTGATTGGTTTCTCTTTCTCCAATATTTTTAGTAATTAGATTCTTTCGTCTTTGTTCTTCCTTTCCACTTCTAATAGCAGAGTTCTCAATAGCATTTGTCAGGTGTATGGCTTTTTCTGGTCTTTTGCTTCCCTTCCCATGTTGTTCTAGTTTAAAGCTCTCCTTACAAGTGTAGCAAGGCGACTTCCAAGTACATGCTTTCCAGTCTTCGTAAGGTGCACCCCATCTCTAGCAAGTAGTCCATCGTATAAGTAGTTCACTCCGTGATCCAGAAATCCAAATCGTTGCTGACGGCACCATCGACGTAGCCAGTTGTTCACCTGCAGAATCTTATTCCACCTCCTTGTTCCATGGCCATCCACTGGGAGGATGGAAGAGAAGACCACCTGCGCTCCCAGTTCTTTCACTTTCTTGCCTAAGTCTTCAAAGTCTCTGCAGATGATTTCCAGGTCGTTTCTTGCGGTGTCATTTGTCCCCACATGTAGTAGCAGGAATGGGTAGTCATCTGTAGGTCTGAAGAGTCCTGATATCCTGTCAGACACATCTTTAATTTTTGCACCTGGAAGACAGCACATTTCTCTTGTAGTTATATCCGGTCTGCAGATAGCGGCCTCTGTTCCTCTCAGCAGGGAATCCCCCATGACCACCACTCTCCGTTTCTTCTTCACAACATTTTTCTGGGAATATGCAAATGATCTCCTCAAGACTCTTCCCCTGGTTTTCCGATTTCTTCTTTTCAGCTGCAACGGCCAAAACCCAGTGATCGTTGAGCTCGCGGAGACTCTTCACTTATCCCAGAAGGCACTGGGAATATGCAAATGATCTCCTCAAGACTCTTCCCCTGGTTTTCCGATTTCTTCTTTTCAGCTGCAACGGCCAAAACCCAGTGATCGTTGAGCTCGCGGAGACTCTTCACTTATCCCAGAAGGCACTGGGAATATGCAAATGATCTCCTCAAGACTCTTCCCCATGGTTTCATATTGCATTTATGTAATAAAGCTGGTTTTCAGAATTGTTCTTATAGAATATGTTTTTCACTGTGCTTACTTCTGGTGCTGCATTTATGTAATCAGTGTGAATCGCAAATTGCATTTATGTAATGATCCTGAATTTCCAACTGTATTTATGTAATGAGGATGGTGTTGTTTGTGTAATAGTACGGTCGGGGGGCGGACATGTCAGCGCATTCTGTACTCACTGTCCTGGCAGCTGCTTCTTCCCTGGTGCGTCCCATATTCTTCCTGGAGTTCAAAGGATTTGAGGCAGATCCCAGGATAACTTCAAACAATAAAGATTTATTCTCTTCAGGACACAGCACATCCAGTACACCTTTAGGACACTTGATACGGTACAAGCAATACATCTTCTTTAGCTTTCCCTAGCTTCTTCAGCTACACCCGAGTGGACCACAAAGTAACAGCGGGACGAGGAACCCGGTGAAAATAGCACTTCGATCTATCTCCCTGGAACCGACTTCAGTCCAGACATAGAATTATTGTTATGATGTGAGGCTGGGAACCTCCGGGAGCTGAACCCTCAGGACCGCGACGACGAACCTCCCCTAGGCGAGCTGACCAGGTGGACCACCCCCTATACAGGGAGTGTAAGGGGCAGACCCAAGGGAGACTATCGCCGCGGAAGCTGATACCCGGGGACAACTGGAGGATGACGTAAGCCGGGGGAGGACTGGAGAACCGGTGGGAATGAAGACGACCACAGGGGAGACTGCTGTTGCCGCGAGGAGGGAGGTGACCACCAGGAGGGATGCTGGAACATGTAGCAGAAGGGAAGCTGGAACAGGCGGGCGAGGACAGGAACGGAGTAGACCTGGAAAGGAACACGAGAGGGTAACTGACAGGCAGACTAACGGGAAGTCAGGAGGAGTACAAGGCACAGAGACAGACAGAGCGATAGGAGACGTGGACCCGATATCAAAGCGCGAAGCACAATTGATAATCAGGCAGGGAGCCTAGGGAGAGGCTGCCTGATATAGGGCACGCAGGAGGACTTCCGGGTTAGGGAGAGGCGGAGTCTGGGATCCGAGGGATAGGACGCCTGGAGAGAGGCAGAGGAGGCGGGCCGAGAGGATCGGAAGTGCCTGGACAGCGTGGAGCCAGGGAGGAGAGCGGAGACCGCCGGCGTCATGGCAACAGGGGACGCAGCAGAGGCGGGCGGCGCGGCGGCGGCAGGAGCAGGGCCCGAAGCAAGGTCAGGACGCGCTGTGGTGGCAGCGGTCCGAGCGGCGGCTGCAGAGGCCGGAGGACGCGCTGGGGAGGTGAGCGTGACAGTACCCCCCTCCTTACGCCCCCCCCTCTTAAGGCCAGAAAGAAATCAGGCTAGGATACGAGGAGCCTGAATATTCTCGCGAGGCTCCCAAGATCTCTCCTCGGGACCGAATCCTTTCCAGTCAATTAAGTAGAGGGTCCTACCTCTGGATCTTTTCATTGCAAGAATGTCTTTAACTTCAAAGACATCCTGTGCGGACACAGGCAGGGGTGAGCGGCCAGTGGAGGAGTGAAAACGGTTCAGGATAACAGGCTTTAGGAGAGAAGCATGGAACGAATTAGGAATTCTCAGCGAGGCGGGAAGTTTTAACTTGTAGGCGACATCATTGATACGGGCCAAGACTTCAAATGGACCTACTGTATATACCGAGGACCCAGTTTGTACGAGGGATGTTTTAGGCGGACAAACTTTGAAGACAGCCATTCTTTATCTCCGGGTTGGTACAGTGGAGAATCCAGGCGTCTTTTGTCCGCATGTCTCTTGATCCTACCTTGAGCCAGATCAAGCGCGGTTTTTGTCTCCTGCCAGACCCTGGGGAACTCCTCGGTCAGAAGATCGGCCGCCGGCACACCCGAGACAGGAGGTACCGCCAGAGGTACACCTGGATGTTGTCCATAGACAATGAAGAAGGGTGATTTGGAGGAGGATTCACTGGTATGGTTGTTGTAGGTGAATTCAGCCCAAGGGAGTAGGTTGGACCAATCAATCTGGTGGGCGTTGGAAAAATGCCGAAGATAAGAAACAAGGATTTGATTCGTGCGTTCAGCCTGGCCGTTGGTCTGGGGATGGTAGGAAGAGGAGAAGTCCAACGTTACCTCCATCATACGGCACAGGGCCCTCCAAAACCGTGAGGTGAACTGAACCCCTCTGTCAGAAACGATATGTTTGGGGAAGCCGTGAATCCGGAACACATGGGTGACGAAAATCTTCGCCAATTCTGGCGCGGAGGGTAAGCCGGGCAGAGCAATAAAATGGGCCATCTTAGAAAACCGATCCACCACGACCAAGATGACGGTGTGACCAGAAGACCGGGGCAGATCGGTAATAAAGTCCATTGCAACATGCTGCCAGGGAGCCGAAGGAATCGGAAGCGGGTGTAAGAGTCCGGAGGGTAGATGTCGTGGGACTTTGTTTCTGGCACACGATGGGCACGAGGCGATGAAGTCTCGGACATCTTGGCGAAGCGATGGCCACCAATAAAAACGAGAAATGAGAAGGAGCGTTTTCTTGAGGCCTACATGGCCGGCTAGTTTGGAGGTATGGCCCCAACATAGTACTCGTCTCCGCTCACTTTCCTGCACGAAGGTCTTACCCGACGGTAAGGAAGTCAAGTTAACAGGTGCGACCATGATAACTTTGCTGGGATCCACGATGTGCGATGGCTCCTCTTCATGATCCGAGACCAGAAAGGACCGGGACAACGCATCTGCCTTGAGATTCTTGTCTCCAGGACGGAAATGCAGTTCAAAGTCAAAGCGGGCAAAGAATAGTGACCACCTGGCTTGCCGGGGGTTAAGTCTTTGTGCAGACCGGATGTATGCCAGGTTCTTGTGGTCGGTGTAGATTTTGAACGGATGCACAGCTCCCTCCAGAAGGTACCGCCACTCCTCCAGGGCCAATTTAATGGCAAGCAACTCTCTGTCACCAATGTCGTAGTTCCTCTCTGCGGTGGAGAACATCTTCGAGAAAAAACTGCAGGTGAGCAGACGGCCGGAGGGAGATCTCTGGGAAAGAACCGCCCCTGCTCCGATGGCTGATGCGTCTACTTCAAGAACAAAAGGTCTATTGATCTCAGGACGATGGAGGATGGGAGCCGTAGCGAAAGCTTGTCTCAAGGCTTGAAAAGCATCCTCAGCTTCCGAGGGCCAGGGGAGGGGATTGGCTCCCTTTCGGGTTAAGGCGGAGATTGGAGCGGTCAAGGTGGAAAAGTGTGGAATAAACTGCCGATAATAATTAGCAAAACCGAGGAAACGTTGAATCGCCTTGATTCCCTGGGGACGCCGCCATTTGAGCACGGCGGACACTTTTCCCGGGTCCATACGTAGGCCCGAGTCCGAAATGATATAACCCAGGAACGGCAGAGAAGATTGCTCGAAGGCACATTTTTCGAGTTTGGCGTAGAGACGATGCTCTCTTAATCGTAGTAAGACTTGACGGACGTCTTTTCGGTGAGCAGCCAGGTCCGGGGAAAATACGAGAATGTCGTCCAAATACACCACTACACAGGAGTAGAGAAGATCTCGAAACACGTCGTTGACAAACTCCTGAAACACTGCGGGAGCATTGCACAGGCCAAAAGGCATAACTAAATACTCATAGTGGCCGTCTCGGGTATTGAAAGCGGTCTTCCACTCGTCTCCGGAGCGAATGCGGACTAGATTATAGGCCCCTCGGAGATCCAATTTCGTGAAGACTCGTGCTCCCCGTAGACGGTCAAATAGCTCCGGAATGAGAGGCAGCGGGTATTTGTTTTTGATGGTGATGTTGTTGAGACCCCGATAATCAATGCAGGGGCGAAGAGACCCATCCTTTTTCTTGACGAAAAAGAAGCCTGCTCCAGCAGGTGACAACGACTTGCGAATAAAGCCTCTGGCCAAGTTCTCCTGGATATATTCGGTCATGGCCAGAGTCTCGGGAGGGGATAAAGGATAGATCCGACCTCGAGGTGGAGTTGAGCCTGGGACCAGATCGATTGGGCAATCGTAGGGTCGATGCGGGGGTAGAACCTCTGCCTCCTTCTTATCGAAGACGTCCGAGAAAGCCCAATAGGCCGATGGAAGATCAGTGGAGGTCAAAGTGAGAGGCGTGAAGTTCTTCGGTAGAACGGCAGACAGACATCGGTCTTGACAAGACTGTCCCCAGCGCAGAATGTCCCCGGAGCGCCAGTTCAAGGTAGGCTCGTGCGTTCTCAACCAGGGTAGGCCCAAGAGGATAGTATGGGA
This sequence comes from Dendrobates tinctorius, assembly GCF_039654945.1. Taxonomy (NCBI): domain Eukaryota; kingdom Metazoa; phylum Chordata; class Amphibia; order Anura; family Dendrobatidae; genus Dendrobates; species Dendrobates tinctorius. The sequence goes on from NW_027361731.1 coordinate 26,413,731, forward strand.
TAGCGCGGGCAGTACATAAAAGACAATCTTCTCCCGGTGTAAGGCTCCAATCTGAAGTTCCACTTCTTCGGTGACCTGAGTAACGGACATCCGCAAGGGTCGGCCGTCGACCGAAGCAATCTGCCGAGGAGTCTCCAGGGATCGCACAGGGATCTGAAGTCTCTTAACCTCCTCGAACTGAATAAAGTTGCCCGCTGCGCCTGAATCAAGATAAGCCCACTCAGAGAAACGTTTGGAGCCTATGTGCAGAAGAACGGAGAGAACCAAAGGTAGAGAGGAATCATAATCACCTAGGGAGGCCTCTCTTACCTGTCCTAGGCGGAGGCGTTTCCCGGGCGGATAGGGCAGGAACGGAGGAAGTGGGAAGCACTCCCACAATAGAAGCAGAGCCCCTGTTCGATCCTCTCTCTCCGGCGTTCCTCCACCGGTTTTAGCCGATCTACTTGCATGGGCTCCGGTGCAGGAACCACAGAAGACGACGCCGGACGGGAGCGAGGAGGGCTGCGAGCGACCGGTAGGACGCGAGGTCTTCTCTCTCTGGCCGCCTCGCGGGATCGCTCCTGGAATCGTAGGTCGATGCGGGTGGCCAAGGAGATCAGGTCCTCCAGGGAGGCTGGAATATCACGGCCTGCTAACTCGTCTTTAATTCGAGCCGAGAGTCCCCGCCAGAAGGCTCCCACCAAGGCCTCATTGTTCCACCCCAACTCAGAAGATAGGGTACGGAACCGAATGGCGTACTGACCTACCGAGAGCGCCCCCTGGTTTAGATTAAACAGCGCTTCGGTAGTAGAGGCTAAGCGACCCGGTTCATCGAACACCTTCCGAAAGGTGTCCAGAAAAATGGACAGCTGGGAGACTATGGGATCATCTCGTTCCCAGAGGGGGTTTACCCAAGCCAGGGCCTCCCCTTCCAAGTGGGACACGACAAAAGCGACCTTGGCCCGGTCAGTGGAATACTGCAGAGGGGACAGCTCAAAGTGTAGCAGACATTGGTTCAGGAACCCTCTGCATAATTTGGGATCGCCGTTAAAGCGTGGGGGCTTTGCTAGACGGGGTGATGGGTGGGGAGCTGCAGCCTGGGGTGGAGTGGAGGCTGCGGACTGGAGAGCCAGAAGACGGTTATCCACTGAGGCCATATAGTTTAAAATGTGGGCCTGAGTGTCACGCTGCTGTGCGAGCTCCTGCTGAAGGCTCGCCACCTGAGGAGCGCTAGTGGGATCAGAGGTCTGTATGGAAGACAGACGGGACTCCATGGACTTGAGGAAGGACATTATCCTCGCCTGGTTTTCTCGTAGGAACAGGAGTTCCTTCTGAGTCGGGGTCGGGGTACCAGCGGGGTCCATGGCCTGATTATACTGTTATGATGTGAGGCTGTGAACCTCCGGGAGCTGAACCCTCAGGACCGCGACGACGAACCTCCCCTAGGCGAGCTGACCAGGTGGACCACCCCTATACAGGGAGTGTAAGGGGCAGACCCAAGGGAGACTATCGCCGCGGAAGCTGATACCCGGGGACAACTGGAGGATGATGTAAGCCGGGGGAGGACTGGAGAACCGGTGGGAATGAAGACGACCACAGGGGAGACTGCTGTTGCCGCGAGGAGGGAGGTGACCACCAGGAGGGATGCTGGAACATGTAGCAGAAGGGAAGCTGGAACAGGCGGGCGAGGACAGGAACGGAGTAGACCTGGAAAGGAACACGAGAGGGTAACTGACAGGCAGACTAACGGGAAGTCAGGAGGAGTACAAGGCACAGAGACAGACAGAGCGATAGGAGACGTGGACCCGATATCAGAGCGCGAAGCACAATTGATAATCAGGCAGGGAGCCTAGGGAGAGGCTGCCTGATATAGGGCACGCAGGAGGACTTCCGGGTTAGGGAGAGGCAGAGTCTGGGATCCGAGGGATAGGACGCCTGGACAGGGGGGGCGTGCGCCTGCGTACCTGGAGCGAGGCAGAGGAGGCGGGCCGAGACGACCGGAAGTGCCTGGACAGCGTGGAGCCAGGGAGGAGAGCGGAGACCGCCGGCGTCATGGCAACAGGGGACGCAGCAGAGGCGGGCGGCGCGGCGGCGGCAGGAGCAGGGCCCGAAGCAAGGTCAGGACGCGCTGTGGTGGCAGCGGTCCGAGCGGCGGCTGCAGAGGCTGGAGGACGCGCTGGGGAGGTGAGCGTGACAATTATCTTCTATGTCGTCCATCCCCTTTTGGTTATCCTGCCCGTGCACTCGCTGGTGGCCCACTCCACTAATTCGTCAGCACCCACATTTAGGCTGACCAAACCTCAGTGACTTCACTGGCTTCTTCACTGCTACAGATACCATGAACTTCACTTCTTCGCTGTGACGACCAAGGAAGGCAACATCCGAGAGTGGACCCTCTGGATCGCGGTACTGGAACTCCTGGGGGCGAGAGCGCCAGGTAGAACCGACCCCTATACAGGGACCGTTAGGGGCAGGCCCTCGGAAGACAGATACCGCGACTGCTAGAACCAAGAGGGGCGGCTCAAAAGACCAGGGGATGGTCGGAGGAACCAGGGCACAGGAAAGACAGGAGATACAGAACGGATCAGGAACACAGGGCAGAGTACGGAGTACAGGACGGAGTGCAGGGCAGAGTACGGAGTACAGGATGGAGTACGGGGTACAGGACGGAGTACTGAGTGCAAAATGGAGTACAGGACTGAGTGCAGAGTACAGGATGGGGTACGGAGCACAGGATGGAGGACAAGAGTGCAAGACGGAGTACAGGAGAGAAGTTACAGGGAGGAACCCCACAACTCGGCCAGAATACCGCAAGGGTTAGCACACGATAATCAGGCGTCTCCACCATCTTGGAGATGCCTGATATACCCCACGCTGCTGGCTGATGATTGGGCGACCAGACCTCTGGGCGGGTGCTGCAGGGTTAAGAGATCTGCAGAGCGCGCGGCCGTGGCCTAGGACGCCTGCACGTGACGAGGCACGCGCCGGGAGGACGGGAGCAAGAAGGAGGCGGGCACAGCGCGGCGAGGCAAGGGACGGTGAGTACAGGACAAAAACTTCCTTAAAAGAAGAGGAGCATTGACATTCTCCCTAGGTTCCCAGGACCTCTCCTCAGGACCGAAACCCTTCCAATCGATGAGGAAGAAGGTTCGCCCCCGAACTCTTTTCATGGCAAGAATATCCTTTACCTCAAAGATGTTATCAGCCCCTACTGGGTGAGGGGAGGGAGGTGGGACTGGTCGATACCGATTAAGAACAACAAGTTTAAGGAGAGAGACATGGAAGGCGTTAGGGACCCGGAGTGAAGCCGGCAACCTCAATTTATAAGCCACGTTGTTAATGCGTCCAAGAACCTCAAATGGGCCGATGTAACGGGGGCCCAGTTTGTAAGAAGGCATCTTCAAGCGGATATGCTTAGTTGACAGCCAGACTTTGTCACCAGGTTGGTATAGCGGAAGATCCCTGCGTCTCTTGTCTGCATGTTTCTTAATCCGTATACGGGATCTTTCAAGTGCCTCTCTGGTCTCCTTCCAGACTTGAGAAAACTCGGAAGAGAGGGCAACTGCTGCGGGAACACCAGAAGGCATGGAGAGAGGTAGTGGAACACCAGGATCCTGGCCAGAAACCACAAAGAACGGTGTTTTAGTGGTGGACTCATTAGGATGGTTGTTGTGGGCGAACTCTGCCCAGGGCAGAAGGGACACCCAGTTGTCTTGATGGGCATTAGAAAAGTGATGCAGGTTGGCTGCTAATACCTGATTGATCCGTTCTACTTGCCCATTGGACTGAGGATGATAAGCGGAGAAGTTCAGAGATATACCCATGTGCTTGCTGAGTGCTCTCCAAAAACGGGAGGTAAACTGGACCCCTCGATCGGAGACAATTCGTTGAGGGAGTACATGAAGCCTGAAGATCAGGTGAATGAAGACCTTGGCTAGCTCAGGTGCTGTAGGTAGTCCGGGCAACGGGACAAAATGGGCCATTTTGGAGAAGCGATCGACCACTACTAGGATAGTAGTACACCCGGAAGAGCGAAGTAGATCGGTAATGAAGTCTGTCGCCAAGGAGCCTCAGGAGGAGGCAACGGGTGAAGCAGGCCGGATGGCAGACTCCTGGGCACCTTGTTCTGAGCACAAGTCGTGCAAGAGGCTACGAAATCTGTCACATCTTGAAGAAGAGAAGGCCACTAATAGTAGCGAGAGAGGAGACTGAGGGTTTTCTTGACACCGACGTGGCCCGCAATCTTGGAGGAATGCCCCCTGTGATGAACGGCGGACCGCTGTCGCCAACTTGCGACGGACAGCGGACCCTGTGCCACCAAAACATCACGATCCCACCACTGGCACCAGCAGGTCAGCGGACGGAGGGACGTGACGCACTGCATGCACACGGCTATCACAGGCACAGTGGGGGCTTATCTTAGTAATCCCACCACCGGCACCACGTGACAAACATACAGCAAGCTATCTTGGTCTAACAATTTACCGCAGGGGGGTATTTTGGATGCCCCACCACTGCTAACAACCTTCCAAGAACTGCGGGAATTTATGTATATCCCACTTTCTCAGTTCCACTTTGGAACTCGCAGCTCTCCGACGCCTCCCTTACCCTCAGGTCAGTCAGGGAACTGCACCTAGAATAATTAATTGCCGGACGGGCTGCTTGTTGTGCACGGGCCACTAGACTACTGCAGTAAGGGAATTATCAATGCTGTGGCCGCAGCCCCGCATTCAGCATGTAAGACCCGTCTGTACTGCCCGCTAGCCTAGCCAGCCACACTTTACTTAATCAAAGAGTTAATTAAGAGGGTCCGCAGCAAACCCCTGAAATTAGTAGCAATTGTCTAAAAAAGGCGCATAGTTCGTTTCTTAGAGCATGGAGGCAAACTAATAGAATTTTATCATTTATTCCCAAAAGGGCAGTGATTATACAGATACAAGTTGCTATAAAGTTGAGACATTACATATGTACAAATACAAATATAAAACAGAGGGATTAAAAGACAGAAAGTAACACTCACATGTGTTTATGACTCTTTAGGCATCCCATGTGGCTTGGAGGGGGATGGGCAGCCAACCAGACATCCCAAGACATCTGCACGTCTCGCCAGCATCAGAACTCAGCTCCAACTAATTGGAATTTGCTAGGGAATACCTATAGACTAGGGTCTGTGACCTCATGAAATGGGCAGTCTGGAGAGGTCCAACCTCCCTCTTTCCAAGTTATGATTTGGCTACAAAACTTAGAATAACTATATCTAAACGAGAAAAGCCCGTACCAACACACATAGGGCATCATTGCTTGTAATTTACCGATTAGAGTGAAACAACTCCAAGCATGCCATACTTAGGACACTCCATTTGGGAGCAATCCAAATCTCAGTTTCTGGAAGTCCGAGAATCGTGAAACTTAGGGGTTTAGAAAGCTGGCTTCATTGCCTACACAGTGATATGATTATTATATCTCGACAGTGTATGGTTTTTGCGGTACAGTCTCTTTAAAATCACCCATAGTTTCATTCAGCCACAGATCTGAGAACAAAGGAAATGCTTTAGCTGTGCAGGGAGGGGGGAGAAGAATTCTACATTGAGGCTTCAAGAGGAAATGGATGGTTTCATGTTACCAGCAAGCACAGAGCTGATACTGAGGGGGGATGCTGCTGTGTGACAAGGCGATTTTCTGGAAAGAATTGAGGATTCTAGAAAGTTCTACCTTACAGACATTTTACATTACACCCCCAGTCTAGGACTTCTGACCTCTTATTCTGTGGGATGAAGGTCTTGCCTGGTGGAATGGGCGAGAGCATCACGGGTGCCACGGTGATAACTTTGGCAGGCTCAATGATGTATGAAGGAGCCTCTTCAGTCTCAGGAGATTGCAAGGACCTGGATAGGGCGTCCGCCTTGGTGTTCCTATCCCCAGGCCGAAAATGGAGTTTGAAATCAAAGCGGGAAAAATACAGTGACCACCGGGCTTGCCTGGAGTTGAGCCTTTGTGCAGACTGAAGATACGCCAAATTCTTGTGGTCCGTGAAGATTGTGAATGGATGGACCGCCCCCTCCAGAAGATACCGCCACTCCTCCAGAGCCATCTTAATGGCCATTAATTCCCGATCTCCAATTGAATAGTTGCATTCTGCGGGAGAGAATGATTTGGAGAAGAATCCACAAGGCACCAATTGGCCAGAAGACGTTCGCTGGGAAAGGACCGCCCCTGCTCCAGTGGAGGACGCATCCACTTCTAGGATGAAGGGCCTATTAACTATCGGCCGATGTAAAATCGGGGCGGTAGCAAAGGACTGTTTCAAGGCAAGAAAGGCCTCTTCGGCCTCTGGAGGCCAGACATTAGTTTTGGTCCCTGTCCAGGTCAAAGCGGAGATGGGCTTGGTCACTGAAGAGAAGTGGGGAACGAACTGCCTGTAATAATTTGCGAACCCCAGGAACCGTTGGATGGCTTTTACTCCGACCGGACGTGGCCATTTGAGTACAGCAGACAATTTCTCGGGGTCCATCTTCACCCCGGAGTCCGTGATAATATACCCTAGGAAGGGCAATGAGGTTTGCTCGAACAGGCATTTCTCTAATTTGGCATAGAGTCGGTTCTCCCATAGGCGTTGCAGGACCAGCCGAACACTCCTCCTGTGGGTGGATAGGTCAGGTGAAAAGACGAGGATGTCGTCTAGATACACGACGACACATTAGTATAGTAGGTCTCGGAAAATCTCATTAACGAACTCCTGGAATACTGCCAGGGCATTGCAGAGACCAAAAGGCATAACCAAATAGTCATAATGGCTGTCTCGAGTATTGAAGGCTGTCTTCCACTCGTCCCCGGCACGGATTCGGATCAAGTTATAGGCTCCCCACAGATCCAATTTGGTAAAAATCCGGGCGCCTCTCAAACGGTCAAAGAGTTCAGGGATTAGCGGAAGAGGATATCTATTTTTGACTGTGATACTGTTCAAGCCTCGGTAATCAATACACGGCCGAAGGGACCCGTCTTTCTTCCGGACAATAAAAACCCCTGCTCCAGCAGAAGATGACTTCCGAATAAAACCCCGAGCCAGGTTCTCCTGGATGTATTCAGACATGGACGCAGTCTCTGCCGGAGACAATGGGTAAATTCTCCCCCTGGGGGGAGTAGCTCTCGGAATCGGCTCAATTGGGCAATCGTAGGATCGATGCGGAGGCAGGGTCTCTGCCTCCTTCTTGCTGAAGACATCGGCATACGAGTGATAAGCCGTGGGAAGCCCAGGAAGATCGGTAGGAGCGCGCAGTGGTCCCGGACGATGTACCGATAACAAGCAATGTTCCTGGCAGGGGTGTCCCCAGCGCTGGATCTTCCCAGAACGCCAGTCCAGAAAGGGCTCATGTAAGTGCAGCCATGGTAGGCCAAGAAGCACTGCGTGGGACAAATTAGGCAGAAACTTAAAAGGCGATCTCCCGATGAAGAGCTCCAACTTGTAACTCCACCTCGACAGTGACCATGGTGATCGGTTCAGGAAGCGGTTTGCTATCCACCGAGGTGATAGTGCGGGGATTTTCCAGAGTAACCACTGGAATCTGGAACTGGTTCACTTCCTTGAGCCGGATGAAGTTACCAGCCGCACCCGAGTCCACATACGCCTCCACAGATCTACGCTCCCGATCTAAAACAATTAGAGCTGAAATGGTAAGGGGCAGAGAGGAATCAGTATCACCTAGGGAGGCCTCTCTTACCTGGCCTAGGTGGAGGCGTTTCCCGGCCTCACCGGGCAAGTACGCACAAAATGATTAGCCCCGCCACAGTAAAGGCATAGCCCCTGCATCCTCCTCTCCCTGCGTTGTTGCTCGGACAACTTTACTCCGTCCACCTGCATGGGCTCAGGAGTGGAGTTACTAGGAGACGCCGGAGAGCGGGGAATGGGCGCTTGATATAGCCTGAAGGGTTTTCTCTCTCTAACTGACTCTCGGGAGCGTTCTTGAAACCGTAAATCAATACCGGTAGCTAGGGATATGAGATCCTTCAGGGTGGTAGGAGTATTCCGGCCGGCAAGCTCATCTTTTATTTTGCTCGAGAGTCCCCTCCAAAAGGCCCCAACCAAGGCCTCATTATTCCACCCCAGCTTAGAGGACAGTGTCCGGAAGCAGATGGCATACTGTCCTACGGTAAGAGAACCCTGACGGAGATTGAAAAGAGCCTCAGTGGTGGAGGCCACGCATCCAGGCTCATCAAATACCCTGCGGAAAGTGTCTAGAAAGTTCTGTATGCTGGATACCACCGGGTCATCTCTCTCCCACAGGGGGTTCACCCAAGCTAAGTCCTCCCCTTCAAGATGGGACACAATAAACGCTACTTTGGCTCGATCAGAGGGGTATTGCTGAGGCAGAAGTTCGAAGTGCAGCTGCCACTGATTTAAAAACCCCTGACATAACTTGGGGTCGCCGCTAGACCTGGGGGGGTTTCCCTAAACGTGGTGGCAGGTGAGATACGGGGTCCCGAGGTTGAGCTGAAGCTGCAGCAGAGGACTGCAGGGACAAAAGTCGGTCGTCAACGGATGCCATGTAACTCAGAATATGAGACTGGGCGTCATGCTGCTGCGCGAGCTCCTGCTGAAGCCCAACTAGCAACGGGGTGTTCCCTGGGTCAGCAGTTTGTAAGGCGGAAAGGCGGGTGTCCATGGATTTCATAAAGGACATTATTCTGGTCTGGTTCTCACGCAAAAAGAGCAATTCTTTCTGTGTGGCCGCCGAGGCGCTAGCAGGATCCATGGCCTGATTATGCTGTGACGACCAAGAAAGGCAACGTCCGAGAGTGGACCCTCTGGATCGCGGTACTGGAGCTCCCGGAGGCGAGTCCGCCAGGTAGAACCAACCCCTATACAGGAACCGTTAGGGGCAGGCCCTCGGAAGACAGATACCGCGACTGCTAGAACAAAGAGGGGCGGCTCAAAAGACCAGGGGATGGTCGGAGGAACCAGAGCACAGGAAAGACAGGAGATACAGGACGGATCAGGAACACAGGACGGAGTACAGAGTGCAGGGCAGAGTACAAGACAGAGTATGGAGTACAGGACAGAGTACGGGGTACAGGATGGAGTACTGAGTGCAAAACGGAGTACAGGACTGAGTGCAGAGTTCAGGATGGGGTACGGAGCACAGGGCAGAGTACGGAGTACAAGACAGAGTACGGAGTACAGGACGGAGTACAGGGTACAGAACGGAGCACTGAGTGCAAAACGGAGTACAGGACTGAGTGCAGAGTACAGGATAGGGTACGGAGCACAGGATGGAGGACAAGAGTGCAAGACGGAGTACAGGGGAGAAGTTGCAGGGAGGAACCCCACAACTCGGCCAGAATACCACTCCTCTAATTAACTCTGAAGTGGCCTAGAACCATGCTCTATTATTGGGTGTACTCAGTGCCCCCATTTTGTGTCCTTTCTACTAAATGCACTGTCCCTAACTTATGAATCACAATATTGCAAGAACCGCGTACATACAGTATACACATAATGCACAGATACATAAATACGAGACATTCAACTATGGCAATCATGTACAAGCAAACAGTAGTATCAAAATATTTACAGGGATAGGCCCTGACCCTCTTATACTTGCAAGCACCTGAGCAGGTGTAGGGTCGGACAGGTTCGCAGGATGCAATGACGAGACACTAGACGAATGGTGGTTTTCGAAATCACTTTTATATATCTCTAGCCAATGGGTTAAGCTGAACAAAACAAGAATAAAGTACAACAACAACAACAACAGTCCACGCAGGGACTCAACAATCTTAACCAAATATAGTTTCACTTAGCCTTCCAGGGACTGCTGGGTTCGGTAGCGTGGCCGCGTTGAGGTCGCTGAGGCGGCTGTCCTGAGGAAAGTGATGTCGGTGGGGGCAACAGGCCCTGAAGAAAATAATACCGTTGGGGCGCAACAAGCCCTGAAGAAAACGGGGACGTTGGGGCGCAACAAGCCCTAAAGGAAACGGGGACGTTGGGGCGCAACAGGCCCTGAAGGAAACGCTGCTGCTGGGGCGCAACAGGCCCTGAAGAGAACGCTGCCGCTGGGGTGCAACAGGCCCTGAAGAAAACACTGCCGCTGGGGCGCAACAGGCCCTGAAGAAAGCAATGCCGTTGGGGCGCAACAGGCCCTGAAGAAAGTGATGGAGGTGGCGCGCGGTGATAACGCAGTTCCCCAGAAGGCCTGTAGCCGTCCTTTACCAAGGAGTCTCTTCCTAAGCCAGGGTAGCGAGCCTTTTATCCCGCCTGTGACAAGGTGGCGTATCTTGAGGCCGATGATGGCCGGGTCGGCGTGATGGGGGAAGGCTGGGGGGAAGGGCCCAGGTCTCTGTGGCCTGGTTACCGGTACTCACGGCCACAACCTGAGGTATAGTTCCTCTCTCTCCAAGGCGGGGGTTAGCGGGGATTATTCTCTCAGGACGGGAGCGGGGAGCAGTCTCTGGGCACAGTCTCTCACGTCTCTCTTGTCGGTAAATCGTCCGCTTTCTCCTCGCAGGCTCCTCTCGGTACCCCTGCAAGTCACCCTGCGTCCTGCCTTCACTCCCTCTCTTCCCCAACTGCCACTTCAGCACGTCCCCTGCTCCTTTTACCCTAGCCCCTCCCCCTGTTGCCCTGACAACCTCAGTCGCATGTCTCCCTTCGTAATTCCCCTGTTGTGCTTCCTTCAATAACTCTGATGGCGGTCCCCTTGGTTCCGGCCCAAACACTATATGGGGTCCTCCTCCCCACATTCCCCCACCCTGTAAGCTCGCCAGTCCTCGGGCGAGGGAGTTAGTCTATTAAGATTGGCCTGTAAAGGTGTTAATATTCGTTGCCATACGAACTGATCTTGTTCATACCGTTCGGGGGGTTTGCCAGCTGTTGACTGCTCGGAGCGTCTAAGTTCGACTGGGGTGGAATCTTCTGGGGTGGTGGACGTCGGTGGGCTGCATGGTGCTGGTGGGTTAATTGGGTCAACTGGCTCATTATTGGGTGGAGGGCCCTTGGGAACTGGAGGGAAATCCTCGTCTTCCGAGTCCCAGCATATGGACTCCGGTTCAGATGTCTTCGGGACAGGTTCCAGCTGCTTCGGGTCGGTGGAAATACATGAGCGTAACATATTACGATGCACAATGCGGGTGGGCAGTGTTTCATCCTGCTCGGGCCATATTTCGTACACAGGTCCTTCTGGATGAATACGGCGTAGTACCCGATAAGGACTCTCTTCCCAACGTGACTCCAGTTTATTCTGGGGGCGTTGATCTAGTACAAGCACACGGTCCCCGCTTTGGAGATGGGGAGGGGAGGTTGTATTCTTCCCTGGGTGTTCCCAGTCTTGAAGATTGGTTTGTACAATTTGGTGAAGAGTTTGCAGCCTGTGGCGATGATTTCGGACCCAAGACGACACTCCGGTCCAGGGCCGAGGCTCTTCGGGGTCCAACTCTACCTCCGTGATCCCTTTACCCTCTCGTCCGAACAGCAGGAAATAAGGAGTATAGCCCGTAACTCGATGTACCAGATTATTATAAACCCATACTAATTCAGAAACATATTCAGGCCAACGAGCTTTCTTGTCACTCTCCAGAGTGCGTAGCATTTGAATCAATGTCCGATTAAATCGCTCACAAGCCCCATTCCCTTGCGGGTGATATGGTGTGGTCCGGGATTTATCAATCCCATAAAGATGATGTAGTTCCTCCATAACTTTCCCCAAAAAACATGCTCCCTGGTCGGAATGTATACGTTGAGGACAGCCGTACACTTGTATAAAGTTTCTGCAAATTGCGGAGGCAGCTGACTCCGCGGTCTGGTCTCGAGTAGGGGTGACCACAGCGAACTTGGTGAAATGATCCACCATGACGAGGCAGTGTTCGTATCCCTGGAATGCGGGACCCATGTGCAGATAATCCACCGTCAGGAGCTCAAAGGGTGCTGAAGTCACAATCGTCTGTGTTGCGGCCCTCTGAGCAGGCGGTTTGGCCAATTCACATAAGCGGCAGGTACGGCAAACTTCTTCCACAACAGCCGACAAGCGTGGGTTATAACCTTTCTGTTGTAACCATTGCAAAGTCTTTTTGACTCCAAAGTGGGCCCCTTTTTCGTGAGCCTCTTGAACCAGCTCGTGTAGTTGAGCTCCGGGTGTAACCACCTGCCAAACAGTCGTTGAGGTTGTTTGCGAAGTGATTTTACGGTACAGTAGTCCCTTTCAGATAATCAGTCTCTCCCATTGTCGCAGCATCAGCGACAGGTCTTGGGTCAAAGTTTGTCGTTGAGTATCAGTGGGTAATTGACCAGCGGCGACCCATGTCCGGAGAAGTCCAACTTCTTCATCTTCTTGTTGCTGTTGTATCCACTTATCCTGAGATTGTTCCAGGATGCCCCTGTGGGCCTCTGGGGAAGATACTTTTGCATCAACATTGGTGAGCACGGCAGCGGTAAGAGCGAACGGTATTTCCTCTCCTTCTAATTCTTCATCTCGATTCTGTCCGGGAGTTGTATGTCGAATCCTGGAGAGAGCATCTGCATGAACATTCTCGGCCCCTCTTTTGTAAATAATCTTGTAATTGTACTTCGCCATTCGGGCCACCCATCGCTGCTCCAAAGCCCCCAACTTGGCGTTTTGCAAGTGAGCCAGTGGGTTGTTGTCAGTTCGCACTACCACCTCGGAGCCCGCTTGGTACTCTGCGAATCTCTCCGTCATAGCCCACACCACTGCGAGGAGCTCGAGCTTAAAAGAGCTGTAATTGTCAGGGTTACGCTCGGAGTCATGGAGTGAACGGCTTCCATAAGTGATCACCCTCTCCCGGCCATCCTGAACCTGTGACAACACAGCCCCTAGCCCGTGAAGACTCCCGTCAGTGTGCAGGATGAACGGCTGAGAGAAATCCGCATAAGCCAACACTGGGGCATCCGAGAGTGCAGCCGTGAGATCTCGGAAGGCCTCTTTCTGAGGGTGTTGCCACTGGATTTTTCGCCCATTGGCCCCAGCGGGAGCCCCCTTCAGCAGGTCATGCAGGGCCCGAGCTCAACATGCAAAACTCTTTACGAAACGACGGTAATATCCGGTTAACCCCAGAAAAGCCCGCACGTCTTTCACCGTCTCGGGGGTAGGCCATTCCTGGATAGCAGCAACCTTCTCCCGGGACGGCCTCACACCTTCTGCCGAAACGACATGACCCAGATACTCAATCTGAGAGCGAAATAGGTGGCATTTCTGAGGCTTCACCTTCAACCCGTACTTTTGCAGCCGGCTGAGTACCTGTCCCAACCGCTTCAGGTGGTCCTCGAAGGAGGCGGCATAGACAATGATGTCGTCCAGGTAGATCAACGTGGCCTCAAAATTGAGATCTCCTAAACATCGCTCCATCAATCGCTGAAAGGTCCCAGGGGCATTGGCCAGCCCGAATGGCATACGATTAAACTCAAACAGTCCCATGGGCATTATGAACGCCGTCTTCGCTCTGTCCTCTTCTGACATGGGCACCTGCCAGTACCCACTGGCCAAGTCCAGGGTCGAAAAATATGTTGCTTTGCCCAATGCAGACAGAGATTCTTCTATGCGGGGCAGTGGGTATGAGTCTTTAATAGTGCAAGCATTCAATTTACGATAATCCACACAGAATCGTAGTGTACCATCTTTCTTCCGGACCAACACGATGGGGGCCGCCCAAGGGCTTTGACTTTCCCGTATCACCCCTTTTTGCAGCATCTGAGCCAGCAAAGTTTTCACCTCTTGATAGAGTTGTGGCGGGATCTGTCGATATCGTTCTCGGATAGGGGCCGCTCCTGCTGTGGGGATCTCATGAGTGATGGTGGTGGTACACCCAAAGTCGTCCTCATGGCTAGCAAATACTTCGTGGTACTGTCCCAGCAATGCTTTTACTTGTGAAAGTTGGGCCGCAGTTAGTCCAGAAAGCTCGGCCCGCATCTGCTCCAAAATATTTCGGCCCTTCTCTTGTGTCGAGACTTCGTGGGCCTGTAAGGTTCGTATTGTTACCTCCCAAGGATCCTCGGGGTGTACTCGTAATTGAACCGCAGGAGTGGGCAGCACTTCTTCTAAAGGCTTTACTTGTTTGGCCAGTACAGTCCGTGCTTTCAGAATGGTATCTCGGTCTTCAAGGTTAACGCAGCGGACCAGGACGGTTCCTTTTCGCACCGTAGCGAGGGAACGAGCCACCAGTATGCCAGGAGGTAAGTGCTCTGAGTGACACGGCTCCACCTGCACCTCTACGCCCTCCAAAGGTATCGGGGCCCGAATTGGCAGGGCCACCACTGTCTGTCCAGGAGGCAGCACAAGCAGGGGTGCCGCTGACGCGATGACCTTACCCAGAGCCTCACCCTCCTGGCAGTCCCGATGCACCCGCGCACCTCGCACCAGCTGCTGGAATACCTGTCCCTGAGCTGTGCGAGAACCCCACTGCTTCAGTGTCCTTTGTGTGGGATCATTAAGCAACAGGTTACCAAACTCTTTTAAAATATTCATGCCTAGGGTGACGGGGTGTCATTGATCAGCTTCTCCTTGAGTCAGCACCACCCCTCTGCGGCCGAGGGGTTTACCGCACAACGTCATCTGCACCCACACTACCCCGGCAACCGGGACCGGCAGTTGGTTAGCGGCTACTAGTCTAATCATGGGCCCCCACTGAGGCCTTGCTGCCTCTGGAAAGTTTTGTTGAAAGTACGCTGCGGGCATAGTGGTTACTTGTGACCCCGTGTCCACCAGACACCGGACGGCCCGGCCCTCTACTTCTGCCCAAACTACCGGACACTTTGCTATCAAATCTTCGGGACTTCCACCACCCCTAGTTGTGGTTTTCGGCTCCGAGCGGCGTCCCCCCAGCCCGGAGCCCTTTAGTTTAATGGCCGCCGGGGTGGGTATCTCCCACGCCGCGGACACTCTCGGGCGAAGTGGCCTGGTTCTCCACACTCATAACACCGGGCCGGTATAGATTGACCACCCCGCAGAGAACGTGACCCCCAGGGACCGGGATTAACACTGGGTCGTCCAGTCTCTGGTTCGGTTCTTCTCTTTACTTCAGCCAACTCGCTCTTAATATTTTTCAATTCTCACTTCATCTCCTCTACCCACTGGGGTTCCTCAACTGTGTTCGAGGAGGCCTCCACATCTCGGACCTTCCCCACGGGGACCGCCATCCCCTGCTCTTGCTCCCGAACCCGTGCCTGACTTCCCACTTCTGAAAAGTCTATTTGGGGATTCATTCTGTTCTGTTCCCGTAATGCCTGTTTTATCAGTGGATCTCGCAGTCCAGTCACCAGTAGGTCACATAGGGTAATGTCAACAGGTCCTACCCCTACCCCGTCTTTTCTTTCAATAGCCGTATGCAATTCTTGGAGCACATTCATATACTGAGTAATCGTCTCCCCCTCTCCCTGCATCCGGCTAAACAGACGGGTCCTTAACTCTCCCACATCAGTGGGATCTCCGTGGGTCTGTTCCACTATCTGCAACACCTTTTCAAAAGTGTTGCGGTGCCCCTGAGGTTTCAACATCACTGACCTCCGCACCTCCCCGTCTAGGGCCATGAGTGCCACTTCAGCTTCCAGGTCAGGGGTTGTTGGGTGCATCCGAAAGAGCCCCCACATTCGCTCTGTCCAGCTCCATAGCATAGTATTGGAGCCGGAGAATCTAGGCAGGTTGTTCAGCAAGGCCCCCAATGAAATGCTAGTACGGGGGCCCTCATTATTTACAGAGTCTACAGCTTCCCCCTGACCTGCGCCACCACCGTCTATGCTCGGAGACTGCATCCTGCCGACTACGCCAAGTGTAGGGTCGGACAGGTTCGCAGGATGCAGTGACGAGACACTAGACGAATGGTGGTTTTCGAAATCACTTTTATATAACTCTAGCCGATGGGCTAGGCTGAACAAAACAAGAATAAAGTACAACAACAACAGTCCACGCAGGGACTCAACAATCTTAACCAAATATAGTTTCACTTAGCCTTCCAGGGACTGCTGGGTTCGGTAGCGTGGCCGCGTTGAGGTCGCTGAGGCGGCTGTCCTGAAAAAAGTGATGTCGGTGGGGGCAACAGGCCCTGAAGAAAATAATACCGTTGGGGCGCAACAAGCCCTGAAGAAAACGGGGACGTTGGGGCGCAACAGGCCCTAAAGGAAACGGGGACATTGGGGCGCAACAAGCCCTGAAGGAAACGCTGCTGCTGGGGCGCAACAGGCCCTGAAGAGAACGCTGCCGCTGGGGCGCAACAGGCCCTGAAGAAAACACTGCCGCTGGGGCGCAACAGGCCCTGAAGAAAGCAATGCCGTTGGGGCGCAACAGGCCCTGAAGAAAGCACTGCCGCTGGGGCGCAACAGGCCCTGAAGAAAAACTCGGCCGCTGGGGCGCAACAGGCCCTGAAGAAAGCAATGCCGTTGGGGCCCAACAGGCCCTGAAGAAAGCAATGCCGTTGGGGCGCAACAGGCCCTGAAGAAAGTGATGGAGGTGGCGCGCAGTGATGACGCAGTTCCCCAGAAGGCCTGTAGCTGTCCTTTACCAAGGAGTCTCTTCCTAAGCCAGGGTAGCGAGCCTTTTATCCCGCCTGTGACAAGGTGGCGTATCTTGAGGTCGATGATGGCCGGGTCGGCGTGATGGGGGAAGGCTGGGGGGAAGGGCCCAGGTCTCTGTGGCCTGGTTACCGGTACTCACGGCCACAACCTGAGGTATAGTTCCTCTCTCTCCAAGGCGGGGGTTAGCGGGGATTATTCTCTCAGGACGGGAGCGGGGAGCAGTCTCTGGGCACAGTCTCTCACGTCTCTCTTGTCGGTAAATCGGCCGCTTTCTCCTCGCAGGCTCCTCTCGGTACCCCTGCAAGTCACCCTGCGTCCTGCCTTCACTCCCTCTCTTCCCCAACTGCCACTTCAGCGCGTCCCCTGCTCCTTTTACCCTAGCCCCTCCCCCTGTTGCCCTGACAACCTCAGTCGCATGTCTCCCTTCGTAATTCCCCTGTTGTGCTTCCTTCAATAACTCTGATGGCGGTCCCCTTGGTTCCGGCCCAAACACTATATGGGGGTCCTCCTCCCCACACAGGGAGCGTTGTGCAGGACAGGTCTGGGTGAAGTCTGAACATAGGCTAAGGAAGGCAAAGCCATGCGGCGGTACAGCCACCCACGGCAACAGGTTTGATATGGCTATTACGGACCATCCAGCTGTGATCCGGAGGTTAACGTTTGCCTTTTTTTGTGAGTTTTGGATTATAAAGATGTTTAAGTTGAACTTTCTTGAGTCACTGCCGCAGGGACATGAATGCCCCTGCCCTACAGTACAGTAGGTACACTCATGGAAAGTGATTTGCGACAACAGCCGGCAATATTGTTGCAGCTGCCACAGTTGTTGGATGTGACTAGAATAACAGTTGCAAAACCTTAACCCTTTGGGGGGATTTTATTTACAACTATATATATTTTGGGGGTTTGCCAACATTTTCTGTGTCTAGATTATTTATATCCCATTTATTATGATAAGAGCTGATTTAGTGTCTGCCATTACTACCTTTTTTAGTCAGGAATTCCAAAAACTGACTGCTCTACATGTAAAGATCCCTTTCCTATTTAGCTGCAAGAACTGTCGTTCCTCCACCTGTAATAATTTTCTCCTGGTCCTTTGTAAGGTCGATGTTAGGAATAAATCATGTGCCGGTCCTAATATCGCTTATGACTTGTCCATCCCACAAACCAGCAAGGGCACTTTATCTGACTCACAAGCCTTGGTTTCAGGATTTTTCTTCAGTAGCAAAATTAGTACTGAGGAGACTTGAACTGGCCTCCTTTTTTGTAGTTCATCAAGAATGGTGTTACTAAGGTGCTGTTACTGCAGAATATCACATATCAATCTATTCACAGCAACACTAGCTGTGCAGGTCCTCCTCCTCCCTTGATTATCATTCACAGACTGAGACTACCACTCCCATTGTCAATGTTTTTCAGCACTGCAGCAGTACAATCAGATGAGGCCTTTTTAAATCCCTGTGTGTATTGAACTGTGCACTCTAACCTTCTATCCCTAGGCTATAAAATCCTACAATGACCGCTGCATTCCCTGCCCACAACTTTTATAGTGGCTATAATAGTCTCCCAATTGGCTTTTTTTTTGATCTGTACAAATTGAATTTCAAATTGCTTTTATCCGTCTGAACCTGTTAATTTTAGGCTATCTGAATCAAATTTGCATGGGCTCCATCCACTTATAGCTAATGATTACCTCCCTAGACAAAAAGATTCTGATTTGCTAAGTAAAACTATTCAGGAATAAGTTTATGATTTTCTTTAGCAATTGTTTTGGGTGGTTATTTTTTTTTTTTATATTCCCTCTTTAAGAACCACTTTAAGGAAAGCTACAACAATTGTGGTGTGCTGTGAGCCACCTCTTTCTCCACGATGTATCTGCTACAATGTGTCACCTGGCCGCAGGACATTTCTCTATTTCAACATGTAATTATTACCACAGGATCCTACAATCCACCATTGGAAAGTGAAATCACCCCGAGAACATGCACATAATTTTATAGGTTGTATTGCGGATCGAGGACATCGGGCGAGGAACAAGAAATCAGCACCAAGAAGAATTGCGACCTGCTGCTTCTCTTTACAGCCAGGCTGTGTTCCAAGAGTGGATAAGAAGAGCAGCCGGTGGTTTACCAGGTCACATCTGCAGGTAGTTCTCCTGTATGAGGATCCGACTCCCGTCCTCATCACCGGCCCGGATCTCATTATCGTAAGAATCCCAAAACAAGGTTCCTCCTCCAGAGTAATCTAAAAGACTTCAATCAATTTTTCATAAAGTACAGACGTCGGCTAAGAAGAGGGATCATCGTGTTAGGAACGTCCAAATGAATCTGATAAACTCCCGAGAGCTGAGACATTTATTGTATAAATAACCTCTCCTTATTGAGCTCGAGGCCCGTAATCCCCTGCTCTGATCCTGTGTACGATCCACAAGAGATAAGCTGAGGCCACGGCCAGGAACCAGCAGTAATGGACAACAAGAGCGTGGGCCACTACATCCAAGGAATCAGATATAGTAGTTATATTCTTGTACATAGGGGCAGTATTATAGTAGTTATATTCTTGTACATAGGGCAGTATTATAGTAGTTATATTCTTGTACATAGGAGCAGTATTATAGTAGTTATATTGTTGTACTTAGGGCAGTATTATAGTAGTTATATTCTTTGTGATGGTGTGATAGGCTATGTGGATATCATTTTGTGTATATTTCTATTTCACTTATTTTCATAGTGTTTTTCTTGTATGTCTATAGCCTGACTGTATCTGTCTCTTGATGACCCCTGTAGTTCTTTAATCCCCAAGGCTCCTTTGTTCTCCTCTGGGAGGCCTGGAAACTGCCCCAACCTGTTTGACTACCCCTGGACACAAGGAAGGGGGTGGGGAGAACAGGAGCTGGTCAAGTCAGTTCCTGTATGGAGAGGATCGTGTAAAGACTGCACTTCAGAGAGAAGGACCCATTTTATCAACTGGTGCTAGAGTTTTGGAATCTCGTATCCCTGGACATTTTATCCTGTTACTGGACTACATTCTTGTTCTGGACTATTGTATTCTCAGTGTGGTGGATTGTTTATGGACCTTTTAATTTTGCCTGTAATAAATGTCTTGGGATTGTTCACCCTTCCCTCGCTCTGTTGATTGTGTGGTATCGGAGGACCCTGTGACATTCTTGTACATAGGAGGCAGTATTATAGTAGTTATATTCTTGTACATAGAGGCAGTATTATAGTTGTTATATTCTTGTACATAGGGGCAGTATTATAGTGGTTATAGTCTTGTACATAGGGGGCAGTATTATAGTAGTTATATTCTCTTACATAGGGGCAGTACTACAGTAGTTATATTCTTATACATAGGAGCAGCATTATGGTAGTTATATTCTTGTACATAGGAGCAGTATTATAGTAGTTATATTCTTGTACAAAGGGGCAGTATTATAGCAGTTATATTCTTGTACATATGGAGCAGTATTATAATAGTTATATTCTTGTACATAGGAGCAGTATTATAGTAGTTATATTCTTGTACATAGGGGCAGTATTATAGTAGTTATATTCTAGTACATAGGAGCAGTATTATAGTAGTTATATTCTTGTACATAGGGGTAGTGTTATAGTAGTTATATTCTTGTACATAGGGGCAGTATTATTGTAGTTATATTTTTGTACATAGGGGCAGTATTATAGTAGTTATATTCTTGTACATAGGGGGCAGTATTATAGTATTTATATTCTTGTACGTAGGGGCAGTATTATAGTAGTTATATTCTTGTACATAGGGGGCAGTATTATAGTAGTTATATTCTTGTACATAGGGGCAGTATTATAGTAGTTATGTTCTTGTACATAGGGAGCAGTATTATAGTAGTTATATTCTTGTACATAGGAGCAGTATTATAGTAGTTATGTTCTTTTATGTTTGTGTATGTATGGGCAGTATTACAGATTAGAAAGTATCAGAAAATGAATGATTCTTTCTTCTCACCACTATGACCTCTCCTATATTAGCATCATTTGGATATTTTATGGTAATTTGCAGCAGATTTCATGTTGACATGCGACTCCTTCCATATTACATTGTCTGTGGTCTGCTTGGATGGATGAGGCTCTGAGGATCCGGTGAGGCCACATGTCGGGAACGTGGCTGGGATTGCGCGGAGACTTGCGGTCATTGAGTCTTTATATAAATAATAACAATGTGTCAGACTTAAAACATACAAAATGGATTAGAATTCTGGAATCAATTTACTATTTTAAGTTAATTTTCTATAAAAATAGAGGAATAAAATAGAATGACACATATTAGGGGAGCTGTGACGCAGCGTGGCTTTATGTACAAAGTTTATACTCCAGTCCCATTCAGAGCTGTGTTTGGCATTTACTGTTTTCCTGTTGACTTTCAGGTTGTGATTCTCCACTTATCGCCCTCTTTAGGATTGTTTCTTTTTGTTCTGAGCGCAGAGGTATTTGCCCGTGCATGTTTCTCAATCATATGGTTTTTCCCTCCGGTAGAAAGGTTTGTTAGATGTCAGTTTGAGAAATTTTAGAAGGCAGTTCTGGATATGACCAACAGACAGAACTCAGCACATTAGACATGATTCAATTCTGCCCTTGATCTATTTTTCAATGATCTTTTTCACTTACCAAATTGATAACTGATGCTCCTGCTAGAAAGAGGAGATTGACCACTGTGATGGTGTGATGTTATGTGGATATCATATCATTTTGAGCCTATTTATATTTTTGGGATTTCCATAGTATTTTCTTGTTGCCCTGTATCATTCCGTGTATTCCTGTTAGGAATCTGGTGTCCACAATACCTATGCAGGAACACAGATCCTCACATTTGTCTCCAGAGGCTAAGTCCTTCGTCCCTTCTTCTGAGCATGCTCATGGGATGAGCTCCCATTGGACTTCAGGAGTCAGGTGCTCAGGTCCTGCTCCTGATTCCATTGGTTATGCTCAGGGCTCTGGAGATTTCCGGCAGGTCCCGTACGCTATAAAAAGTGAGCATGGCCGTTCCGCCATGCGCTAGTATTTTTCATACTGCTGCTGTGTGTATGGTAATGAATGCTTGGACTGGTGGATGACTTATTATGAAACCCCTTCCCTCTGACATTACGATTGTGTGAGTGATTGGGCAGCCGCCTGTAGCAGTGCTAGCGCCAGCGCGCCCCAGCCATACCTTTTGCAGCAGCTAAGCGTCCTGCATTGCGCCAGCGTCCTTGCAGCGCCTTGCTTGCGGCTCTGTTCACGCCGCGCTGCGGTTGCAGCCTCCCGGGTGTTCGCAGTTGCGACACCTCGTACCTTAAGTTTTGCGGTAGGTCTAGAGGGGATAGTCCTGGTGTTTAAGGCTATTTCTGTGACCTTTAATACCGTGTCCACATCGCTGAAGTCTGTGACCCTAAACAGATTCAGAGGTATTTATGTTGTGTTAGCAGCTCTGTGCATATAACAGAGTCTGCTTTGGTGCACTGACTGCAGCTAAAGTCCTGTGCACATCACCGCCTGAGTGCCCTTCCTCTTTCAGCAGCGGTTTTATCATCTACCGCACGGTGGACCCCGAGCGGTGAACGTACTTTATTTTAATTTTATTTAGTGCGTTCCACCGATCATAACAATTCCCCATCTTGTCTAGAGTCTCAATTACCTTCCAAAAGTCTGATAATTGAATTAGCTCACTTACAGTCTGCAGCCTGACTGTATCTATGCCTCTTGATGAACCCCCCTGTAGTGCCTTAATCCCCAAAGCACCTTTGTCTGGTCTGGGAGGCCTGAAAACCGCCCAAACCTGTCTGACCACTGCTGGACATAAGGAGGGGGCTGGGGAGGACAGGAGCTGGTCAAGTTAGACGCTGTGTGGTGATGATCGTGTGAAGACAGCACGTCAGAGAGAAGGGGAAGCATATGGACCCATTTTATCCTCTGTCTGCTGGATTATTGGACCCTCATCTCCTTTGACATTCATCCTGTTACTGAATTTCATTCATGTTCTGGACTATTGTATCCTCAGTGTGGTGTATTGTTTATGGACCTTTTAGTCTTGCCTATAATAAAGGTCTTGGGACTGTTCACACTTCCCTCGCTCCTTTGATTGTGTAGTATCAGAGAAGGACCCGTGACAACCACCAAGACCTTTGTTCTGGTGGTCAAAAGATCAAAGGTCAGTTCCTGGAAATGGACATTTTTTTTTAATCTTATGGCATCCTGAACTCGAAGTGGAATAAATAAGCCCCATTTTTAAAAGATGTTTTATTCGATGAGCAAATCTTGAGTGAAAGGAAACCATTTCCTATGCTTTTTGAGAAAAATGAAACCACATTTCCCTTGATTAAAGCTCTCAGCTGTTGACGGGACCCAGCCTCAAAAATACCAACCCAGCTGGTGTTCAAGAATGCCTCTGCCTCGGCCGGAATGTGCAGTTATGAGGGGTTTTGTAGTGGTCCCGGGTGCCATGGGAATAGCAGAGCCAACTTCCAATGACTTCCCCGTTGTCATTCCGCAGTCATGTGGATTGAGTTTAGAAAACTTTTCAAATTTACAGCCGGGGACATTAAGTTATACAAGCACCGAGGGGTCGATTTTTTTTTTCTGTTCTGTTTTTAGAACTTAGTGACGAGTACCGAAGAAAATGTTTGTGAATTCTGGTAAAGAGTCTTAACTCAGTGGAGAACATTTGCCGAGGACATGCCAATCCAGTGACCAACAACTCTTTGTTCTTGACCTTTCTGGGTAGGAAAGTCCAAAAAGTTGTCAAAGGCCCCAGAGTTAGGAAACATTTGATTAAATATCATCATCTCTTCACGTCAACCCAAAAACCATCAGTCCTTCAAAATTCTTCCAGGAGTGAAATCACCTGTGATCCTTCAGATCTTGTCTTTGACCTCTTTTTTTGCCATATTGTGGTTTGGTTTCTATTCAAAGAAGATTTCCTAATGAAAGTGGGTAATGAATATGGATCAAAGTGAGCTTGACCCTCACCTTTCTTCTTTACTTATGTTTGGTTTTGGAATGAATTTGAGCAAGAACACCAGAGGACTTCTTTGCCTGGACGGACTTGGACTGAAATTCAGCCCTGGCATTTGAAATTACACAAGTCCATGGTGCCCCTGTCCTCGATCCCCAGATGAGTATATATCACTAATATTACCCTGCCTGGAGGAAATCAAGCCGTCTTACAATACTATAATATTGCTATATAACATTAAATAATTATATCAAAATAATAATATTTTAATATTACAGGCAAATACCAACAAACCATAACCAAATTTTACCACCATATACAGTGTTAATACTAGCACAATACTGATTGTTAAAGGGGTTGATATTAAAGCCTTTGTAACTTTAGACTTTTGATCCTCATAGCTCACACTGTTAGGATTCTCCGGTTCCGGCATTGGACGCAGCCGTCATGTGACCACAGAAATGCGATTTTTCACACCTCCGGCCACATTCAGACTAAATGTACTCGGCTTTGCTAATTTCACTGCTATTGAGAGAGGCCGTGCACGTCTAGTCAGCACGTGACCGCATGTATGCAAATCTCATACTTGCGGTCCCATGATCAGGGGCGTAACTACAGTAGGTGGGAGGGTTGCAATCGCTCCATGGTCCTAGAGGCCTGAAGGCATTAAAAGTCCCTTTGGCCTATATAAAAAGAGTTGCAATAATTGGGGGCTCCATTTGAACTTTTACTTTGGGGACCATGTTGTTCAAGTTACGCCACTGCACTTGATCACCAACTCCCAGGGCCAGCACCGGAGGATCCTCACAGCATGCGAGATCTGTAAGGATTCATAGTCTGCAGTCTGATAGGGTCAGACAGTCACATAGTCACTGCAGACTTTAACCTCCAGCTTGGACAACTTCTTTAATCAAACACTGTACTACGACTGATATTACCGCCATACTGTCACCATATAATGGTGATATCAGTTTTATCCCAGTGCTCTACAAACCATCTATGTGTATATTGTGCAGGTTCTCACCAGTGACGTCTCGCTGATTGTCATTCATTTTCCATTTTTTTTTGCATTCGGTCCAGACCTCTTCTTCCATCCATAATTCGTCCCTACAAAATGTGACACACAGACATCTTCACTTTAATGATTTTCCAGGACCCTCCTTACATTCTACCCCTTCTACACAAACCACAACTTGTGATGCCTTATAATAATTCCCTTGTGCCTCCTTTAATAATGCTCCCCCTTGACTGCTCATAATAATGACCCAAAGCATGATGCCCCACAGCACCCCACACAAGAAGATTGACATCACAGCGTCCCATGCAGAATGGTATCCACTACCGAACCCACAGACCCCCACACATTATGATCTCCACTACAGGACCCTATATAAATTGTGATGTCCACCAAACCCCCCTGTACAGTATGATAACACCACAGCCCCCTTACAGTATGATGTCCGGATAACGATTTCATACAGTATGATGGTTACCACAGTCACAACCCAGTGTAATGTACCCCATAGACCTCCAGACAGTATAATGTCCACCACACCCACCCCACACAGCATGATGTCCACCACAACCACCCTACACAGTAAGATGGTCCCCCCTCAGCCACCCCACACAGTATGATAGATCCCCCACACACTATAAAAATTCCCCATATCCCCAATTATGTATGATGGTCCCCCCACAGCCCCATAATTAATATAAGGGGCCACATCACAGCCCCCTAAATAGTATGATGGTCCATCTAACCCCTATATAGTATGATGGTCCCCCTAACACCACCCCATATAGTATGATGGTACACCCCACAGCTCCTATGAAGGTACCCCCAACAGCCTCACATATAGTATAATTGTTCACCTCATAGCCCCGTATATGGTATTACTGTCCACCTCACAGTCCCATATATAGTCTGATGGTCTTCCAAACAGCCCCCTATGCAGTATAATGGACCCCCTAACAGTACTCTAAATAGTATGGTGGTCCACCCCACAGCCCCTTATATACTATGATTGTCCTAAATCACAGCATCCTATATAATGTGATAGTCCCTCACAACCCACCAAAAATGAAAAAAATCTCTATACTCACCTAATCGAGACACCTCATCCTCTGTAACGTCTGACTCCTCTTCTAGTCATAATAATAATCATAATAATAATTTTATTTCTATAGCGTCAACATATTCCGCAGCACTTTACATTTCAAAGGGGACTTGTACAGACAATAGACATTACAGCATAACAATAATCACATAGATCATAACAAATACCAAGAGGAATGAGGGCCCTGCTCGCAAGCTAACAATGTATGAGAAAAAGGGGAGACACGAAAGGTGGGTGGTAACAATTGAATGGGCAACACAGGGAGAGTTAGATAAATGTGTTGAGGCGGTAGGCCAGTCTGAAGAAATGCGTTTTTAGGGCACGCTTAAAACTATTGGGATTGGGGGGTTAATCGAATTAACCTGGGTAGTGCATTCCAAAAAATTGGCGCAGCACGTGTATAGTCTTGCAGAAGGGAGTGAGAGGTTCGGATTATTGAGGATGTTAATCTTAGATTATTAGCAGAACACAGGGAACGGGTCGGGTGGTAGAATGAGACAAGGGAGGAGATGTAGGGTGGTGCCCTGCTGGTGCTGGCCACTGGCAGGTCGCAGACAGAAGGGACGCCCGCGACCTGCCGGAGCCAGCAATTTTGTGCTCCATCATAACTGTTAACAGTATGGGCATCTTGAGGATGCAGATTCTGATAACAATGTAGCAGACAAAGCGGCCCACTACCAGACAGGCCCTTATGGTATTTGCCAGTTTTGCCAGATGGCCAGTCCGGCCCAACTTCTTTCATAGGATTCCTCAAGAAATTTGATGGGTAGAGCCATGTCTAGACTTTTATTAAGACTTGTTCACAGCCCTCACCTTGTTTCTCAATACTGTGGCTTGCTAAGGCCACCCAATCACTTAGCTGTACCTGTGTATCTGGGTTTCATTTCCAAAATGTGGACAATCCTTTCTAAAGCCTAATTCAGGTTCACATCCTTGCAGGGTCCTTCTGCTTCCAGAGAAGAATGTTTTGGAGGTCTCTGAAGGTTTCATAGTAAGTGGAGAATTGTCCAAAGCCCAGGGTGTTTCAGAAGAAGATTCTTGAAGAAAGGGCTGCCCTTCCACCCATGGTGTGTATAGATGTGATGGGATCTGGGAATTAGGAATAACGTTTATATTACAATGGCGCAGAGCTTGTCGGCACAGGTAAGTTATCGCAGCCCCCGGCTTCATTCTGTGACTTTCCGTCCTGTCACTGTGGCCTGAGGTGAGGCTTTCCCTCACATACTTCCTTGTAACACAAGGTCCCAGACACTCAGGTCTTTCTTTCTTAGCCAACATTTCCGATCCCCCATTGAGAGAACATGCAGTGAAATTAAAAAATAAGACTTTACATCTTTATGTTCACAGTGTTATAATGTGTCATTGTGAGGAGGAACGAGGAAGAATCTCATTACAAGACGCCCGGAGACACGAGGACAAATACAGGGAGATATAATAAAGAAGTCATTCAGAGGGTCAAAGATCTATCAGCCATCCATCTTTTATCTAGCCCATATCTATAGTCTATTATCGATCTGTATATCTATCTTTCTATTATCTATTTATTATCTACAGTATCTATCTGTTTATCTATCTATTATCGCATCGGGAGGGCGGTAATGTCACGATGGGGGCAGGCTTTGAAGCGTTGAGGATCTCTCCCCCCATGTGCTCACCCTCCTATCCACTGACTGACTTCTCCCATCTGTGCTCTCTTCTTTGACCTGTCTACCCCATGTGCTATCCCCCTTGTCTGCTGTCTCTCTCTCCTTCCTGTGCTGTGTTCTCCCCTGATGTGCTGTCCCATTTGAGCTGTCGCCCCCCCTGTGCTCTGTCTCTCTCACCCCTGTTTCTGACCGTGTACGGAGCATACCACAGCTCCTGGGCAGGGGAGGAAGCAAAAGTCCTTACTGACATTACAGCAGGAGATCACAGAGGATGAATTTTGTGGTAAAATATTGTTTAAAAACAGTGAAATATTTTACCTAACAAAATGAATCCTTTGTGATCCCCTGTTGTAATGTCAGTATTGTCTTTTGCTTCCTCCCCTGCCCAGGAGCTGTGGTATGCTCCGTACACGGTCAGACACAGACAATTTTTAAAATGAACTTTCATTCGTGGGAAAACCCCTTTAATGTGACCGGCTTCCTCTGCTTGTAGACATGTCGCGCATCTGCCGCCGGGATCAGCTGAATGATTCATTGCACCTGAGCGGAATTCACGCAGGCGCAGTGCGACGGTGTTCCGCTGGTGGTACCGTGCAAGAGGCTGCGTGAGTGTGTGAGTGTGTGTGTGTGGTGCGTACGGTGTATAGTGTGTGCGTGTGTGTGTGTGTGTGGTGCAATGGTGGTACTGCACAATAGGTTGGTACCAGCAGCAGTTTCCATATTGAGACACCCATCACTTGGGTGTCCCAACATGGCGGTCGGTGAACTTCCTCCACTTGGAATTCTGGGATCCGGACACATCTGGACAGAACAGGAAATGAAAACATTACAAGGCAACTATATAGGTTGTGATGGTGTGATATGCTATGTGGATATTTCTATTTCACTGATTTTCATAGTGTTTTTCTTGTTGCCTTGTATTTCTGCTGCCTTACTGTATCTATGTCTCTTGATGACCCCCTGTAGTTACTTAATCCCCCAGGCACCTTTATCAGGTCTGGAAAGGCCTGAAAACCACCTCAACCCATCTGACTACTCCTGGACATAGGGAGGGGGCTGGAAAGGACAGGAGGGGGGAAGTCATTTCCTGTGTGGAGAGCACCATGTGAACACAGCATGTCAGAGAGAAAGGGAAGCGTATGGACTTTTTATCCTCTGTCGGCTGAATTATTGGACTCTCATCTCCTTCGACATTCGTCCCGTTACTGAACTGCATTCGTGTTCTGGACTATTGTATCCTCAGTGTGGTGGATTGTTAATGGACCTTCTAATTTTGCCTATAATAAAGGTCTTGGGATTGTTCACACTTCCCTCGCTCTGTTGATTGTGTGATAACGGAGAAGGACCCCGTGACATAAATAGATTATCTATCTATTATCTAACTATATCTCATATCTGTTTATATTTGTGTATGTTGCTACTGATATTTTCTTACTTCCTGAGTTGACCTATATCAAATCCTTCAAATAGCTTCACTGATTATGTCAATTACATTTTATTACAGGCTATGTGAATGGCAGTATACTAAAAATGCCACCACATGAATGAGGAGAATCAGTTGCGGCTTTTGTATCTCAGCTAGGCGACATCACAGTAGCTATAAATAATGTACACTCGTCTCATGATCAGACACGTCCGAGCTGTCACATCTCATTGTTCCTGCACCCTGTAAATGAGTGTGAAGATTTACATGTCATCTTACAATGGTTTCATGTGTAATAACTCAGAGAAAGATCACATTGCTGCGTAAGGTTTATATCGATCATAATGAAAGAGCTACACCTACAGCAAACATCATATCCTATGTACAAGAATATAACTACTATAATACTGCCCCTATGTACAAGAATATAACTACTATAATACTGTCCCTATGTACAAGAATATAACTATTATAATACTGCTCCTGTGTACAAGAATATAACTACTATAATACTGCCCCCTATGTACAAGAATATAACTACTATAATACTGCCCCTATGTACAAGAATATAACTACTATAATACTGTCCCTATGTACAAGAATATAACTACTATAATACTGCTCCTGTGTACAAGAATATAACTACTATAATACTGCCCCTATGTCCAAGAATATAACTACGATAATACTGCCTCTATGTACAAGAATATAACTACTATAATACTGCCCCTATATACAAGAATATACTATAATACTGCTCCTATGTACACGAATATAACTACTATAATACTGCCTCCTATGTACAAGAATAAAACTACTATAATACTGCCCCTATGTACAAGAATATAACTACTATAATACTGCTCCTATGTACAAGAATATAACTACTATAATACTGCCCCCTATGTACAAGAATATACCTACTATAATACTGCCCCTATATAAAAGAATATAACTACTGTAATACTGCTCCTATGTACAAGAGTATAACTACTATAATACTGCCCCTATGTACAAGAATATAACTACCATAATACGGCCCCTATGTGCAAAAATATAACTACTATAATACAGCCCCTATGTACAAGAATATAACTACTATAATACTGCCCCCTATGTAGAAGAATATAACTACTATAATACTGCCCCTATGCACAAGAATATAACTACTATAATACTGCCCCTATGTACAAGAATATAACTACTATAATACTGCCCCTATGTACAAGAATATAACTACTATAATACTGCTCCTATGTACAAGAATATAACTATTATAATACTGCTCCATATGTACAAGAATATAACTACTATAATACTGCCCTCTATGTACAAGAATATAACTACTATAATATTGCTCCTATGTACAAGAATATAACTACTATAATACTGCTTCTATGTACAAGAATATAACTATTATAATACTGCTCCCTATGTACAAGAAAATAACTACTATAATACTGCCCTCTATGTACAAGAATATAACTACTATAATACTGCTCCTACTGTATGTACAAGAATATAACTCCTATATTACTGCCCCTATGTGCAAGAATATAACTACTATAATACTGCCCCTATGTACAAGAATATAACTACTATAATACTGCCCCTATGTACAAGAATATAACTACTATAATACTGCCCCTATGTACAAGAATATTACTACTATAATACTGCTCCTATGTACTAGAATATAACTACTATAATACTGCTCCTATGTACTAGAATATAACTACTATAATACTGCCCTATATGTACCAGAATATAGCTACTGTAATACTGCTCCTATGTACAAGAATATAACTACTATAATGCTGCCTCTATATACAAGAAAATAACTACTATAATACTGCCCCTATGTACAAGAATATAACTACTATAATACTGCCTCTATGTACAAGAATATAACTACTATAATACTGCCCCTATATACAAGAATATAACTACTATAATACTGCTCCTATGTACAAGAATATAACTACTATAATACTGCCTCTATGTACAAGAATATAACTACTATAATACTGCCCCTATGTACAAGAATATAACTACTATAATACTGCCCCTATGTACAAGAATATAACTACTATAATACTGCCCCTATGTACAAGAATATAACTACTATAATACTGCTCCTATGTACAAGAATATAACTATTATAATACTGCTCCATATGTATAAGAATATAACTACTATAATACTGCCCTCTATGTACAAGAATATAACTACTATAATATTGCTCCTATGTACAAGAATATAACTACTATAATACTGCTTCTATGTACAAGAATATAACTATTATAATACTGCTCCCTATGTACAAGAAAATAACTACTATAATACTGCCCTCTATGTACAAGAATATAACTACTATAATACTGCTCCTACTGTATGTACAAGAATGTAATTACTATAATACTGCCCCTATGTACAAGAATATAACTACTATAATACTGCCCCTATGTACAAGAATATAACTCCTATATTACTGCCCCTATGTGCAAGAATATAACTACTATAATACTGCCCCTATGTACAAGAATATAACTACTATAATACTGCCCCTATGTACAAGAATATAACTACTATAATACTGCCCCTATGTACAAGAATATTACTACTATAATACTGCTCCTATGTACATGAATATAACTACTATAATACTGCTCCTATGTACAAGAATATAACTACTATAATGCTGCCTCTATATACAAGAAAATAACTACTATAATACTGCCCCTATGTACAAGAATATAACTACTATAATACTGCCTCTATGTACAAGAATATAACTACTATAATACTGTCCCTATATACAAGAATATAACTACTATAATACTGCTCCTATGTACAAGAATATAACTACTATAATACTGCCTCTATGTACAAGAATATAACTACTATAATACTGCCCCTATATATGAGAATATAACTACTATAATACTGCTCCTATGTACAAGAATATAACTACTATAATACTGCCCCTATGTACAATAATATAACTATAATACTGCCCCTATATACAAGAATAGAACTAGTATAATACTGCTCCTATGTACCTGAATATAACTACTGTAATACTGCTCCTATGTACAAGAATATAACTACTATAATACTGCCCTCTATGTACAAGAATATAACTACTATAATACTGCTCCTATGTACAAGAATATAACTACTATAATACTGCCCCTATGTACAATAATATAACTATAATACTGCCCCTATATACAAGAATAGAACTAGTATAATACTGCTCCTATGTACCAGAATTTAACTACTGTAATACTGCTCCTATGTACAAGAATATAACTATTATAATACTGCCCTCTATGTACAAGAATATAACTACGATAATACTGCTCCTATGTACAAGAATATAACTACTATAATACTGCCCCTATGTACAAGAATATAACTACTATAATACTGCCCCTATGTACAAGAATATAACTACTATAATACTGCCCCTATGTACAAGAATATAACTACTATAATACTGCTCCTATGTACAAGAATATAACTACTATAATACTGCCCCTATGTACAAGAATATAACTACTATAATACTGCCCCTATGTACAAGAATATAACTACTATAATACTGCTCCATATGTACAAGAATATAACTACTATAATACTGCCCCTATGTACAAGAATATAACTACTATAATACTGCCTCCTAGCTGTGAGGTTGTGTGTCTGTGGTTCTCCTGATGTCTGGAGCAAGCCCAGGGAGGGGCCACCCTGGGCGGGGAAGCTCCCCAAGCAAGGCCCTGGCTTCCAGGCCTACACTGGGAGGAAACTCCCAACCTTCTCATGTGGATGGAAATCCCAGAGTAGCCTCTGCTGGAAATAAACCTCAGAATGGAAGTCCCAGCAGCATGGAGAAAGATCCTGTGTTGAAGTTCAGCACAGGAAAGAAACAAGAGAAAGCTTTGTCTGTGTGCAAGGATGTTTCTGTTAAACAGTCGGCCGGTCAAGGCAAACAGTGTCCAGAGCCTGGAAGGAAATCCCAGAAGGCATCTTCTGCTGAGACCCTGAGTGCTGGAGGGCAGGTGGCTGCACAGACGGTGAGGCAGAGTCCATCACCAGCTTCAGGTGTGCAGCTCACTCCAGGCAGACAGAGACGGACATCTCTGGAGAAGCAAACACTCCAGGAGAACCTTCAGCTGAGACATGTGGTGACCAGCATGGCGAGCTCTGGACGCACGAGGTTGCAGGCTGGTGGCAGTGGTAAAAGTGTTGCGGAGGCTGGAGTCACAAAACCAGCGACATTAAAAACCAACATGTCTACCCCTAAAGCAAGACCCCAGAAGGAGCCGCCGCGTGCCCCAGAGCTACAGCTGGCAGAGGAGATACCAGGACTGGTCAGGAGGATGGGTGAGTTGCAGCAGCAGAGGAATCTTCTGCAAATAGAAATTGACTGCATTTACAAGGTGAAGGCTGCTAATCCTGGGGATCACTCTGTATATGACCAGAGACTGAATGCACTGGGGGTAGAGCTGGCGACTGTGGTGCGGGACATAGACTGTGTGCTGGCGAGGATGGGGCCCCTGGCAGAGACTTATAGGAACCAGGAGCGGTTTAGGTCCTACACGCAGGACTCTGCTGGTTCCCGCACAGACATTGTCCCAGGGGGGACCCGGCAGCAGGTACGGCCGGTGCTGCAGCCCGCTAGCTTCTGTTTTAAGGAGGGTCAGATACTACACCAGCAGCCGCAAC
The DNA here is from genome assembly GCF_039654945.1 of Dendrobates tinctorius. NCBI lineage: Eukaryota > Metazoa > Chordata > Amphibia > Anura > Dendrobatidae > Dendrobates > Dendrobates tinctorius. The sequence continues at coordinate 26,447,094 of NW_027361731.1, forward strand.
TACCTGCGGCAGACCCCAAGCAGGAGCAAGAGGCTCAGATCCCAGCGGTACCACAAGTCCCAGCATGCCCAGCACAACAGCAAGACAGTGGACATGAGACTGCATCTACTGTTGGTGTCCAGGAGAGCACTAATTCTGGGGACATTGATACTGTTCATGTGGGGTTGGGGGCTGAAGGGGGTACAGTGACTGTGGTGGACATTGCGCATCCTGATGACGCTATTGAGGTTGATGATGATGATGTTGATATTAATGTACAAAATGTTTGTGATTTCCCTCCTTTGGTTTCCAGCACACAAGGTGTAACAGGCCCCTCTGCTGCAGACCCTCGCCCTGTCAGTCAGCCAAGTGTGGCCCCACAGGTCCCTCCCAGTAATGTTTGGAGCCACGGCGCTCCGTCCTTTACCTCTGGCGCCAATTACACCGGGCAGGCTTTCAAAAGGAGGAATGTGGTGCGGTTCAGGCACAGAGGTGCCAAGGAGGACCTGCCGGAGAGGAGGCTGGTGGTCAGGGAGCTTCTGTGCCGCCAGATGGGGTTTGCGCCGGTTAATATCTTGGCGGTCATCAATCTGCCAGACAGACAGGGCTATGATATCAGCTTTAAGCTTATGTCTGATCTGGACAGATTCTGGGCCAATTTCCCCAAGTTCAGGGACGCTGATGGCTGGAATAAGTTCAGCTTCATTCCAATATCTAAGCCGGATACCGCCACGGTTAATATCATCTTTTGGAATGAGGCTGTTCCCCCGCAGGACATTGTGGTGTGGCTCCGGAGGCATTGTGACCTTGTCTCCGACCTCACCAAAAACAGGGATGAGGACGGTATATGGACCGGTGGATGGAAGGTGCTGGTGAAATTACGCCAGCACAACATCACGGCTCACTTACCCAACTCCTTCTTTATCGGGAGGGAGAAGGGGGTTTGCTTCTACCCTGGGCAGCCACGAAAGTGTTTTAAGTGTGGTAAAGTGGGTCACCTGGCAAACACCTGTACCGTGGTAAAGTGCAGCCTGTGCGGGGAAGTCGGCCACTTAGCGGCAGATTGCCAGAACATCAAGTGCAACCTCTGTGGGGAGATCGGCCACCCTCACAGGGACTGTCCAGATGCCTGGCACAATATATGCAAGCTCCTTCCTGATGAGGAGTTAGTGACAGGGACAGAGGCTCAGGAGGAGGAGGCTTTAATGTCAGGGACAGTACTGACCAGGTCAGAGGTCCACCAGGGGTCCGCTCAGGTAACATCAGAGCAGCTTTGCACAGAGGGTACAGAGGGGAGCATGGAGGTCGTCCCTCAGGTCCAGCAGCCACATGTAGCCACCACTTCAGTATCACCATCTCTAGCTGAAAAAAGTGGCTGTAATCAGGTAAAAAGGAAAAAAAAGGACAAGGCCTCCCGTAAACCTGAGGAGGAGTATGTCACTAGCCAGGGTGGCAGGAAAAAAGTCCAGAGTTCGGCAGGTGTGATGGTAGTGTCCAATAAGTTTGATGTTTTGTCTGAGTCTGATGGGGACTTGGAGGAAGAGATAAAAAGAATAGAGACTGAGTATGACAGGGACGTAGCGGACCATCCCCCTACAAAACGGAAGCCCGTACCTGCTGACAATGAGATACAGTCTGACATGGAGACCGGTGGTAGTCAGAACATCTGTGACCCAGACTTATGATGGCGGCATTTGCATCTCTGTTCCTCTGTTGTGGTATTGTGATGGCAGACTTCTCATTAAAAGTAACATCCAGTAATGTGAACAGCATTAAGGTGAGGAGGACGAGGCACACTGTCTATGACCATCTCCGATACCTGGACGCAGATGTCATCTTTCTGCAGGAGACGCGGCTGACGACTCAGGGGCTCATGAGGGAGGCTGAGAGGGAATGGCGGTCTGGTCCCTCTTTTTGGTCACTGGCTGTGGAGCCGTACGCCGGGGTCGCCATTCTGTTTAACACCAGGGATGTGACAGTACATAGGATGACGGAGGTGGTTATGGGAAGGTGTCTGGTCCTGGAAGTCACTGTCCATGGGAGGCGACTCTGGCTTATTAACATCTATGGGCCACAGACGGTGACTGACAGGATACAGTTATTTAATGATGTCAAGCCTTATCTGTTCACCTCTCTTCCAGTGATAATGGTGGGGGACTTCAATGCCATACTGACATCTGGTGACAGCTCCTCAGGTAGAACCGTGACGAGGGATGGTAGGATCTTGAATAACATAGTCCTGCAGGCCGGATTAGGTGACGTCTTTAAACGGGGAGGACGAAAGCCAAAATTAACCTATTCCTGCTCCAATAGAAGCAGTAGAATAGATCTGGCTTTTGTAAGTCCCATGGAAGTCATTGGTGCCATGAGTGAGAGAGTCGTCCCATACTCAGACCATCTTGCCCTATATTTCTGCCTAGGGGCCACTAAACGAGCTGATGTTGGTAGGGGGTTATGGAGACTCAATTCTAGCCTCCTCCATGATGTCTCTGTCCAGAGTTGTGTCCACTCCCTTTTGCAGGGTCATCTACAGAGAGTGGACTTCTATGACAACATGGCCGACTGGTGGGAGGACGTCAAGGATGATATCAGATACCTCTTGAAGAGACTGTCAGTTAAGAAAGGCCGGAGTAAGTATAGCCAGTACCTAAGGCTGCGCAAAGAATTGGAGTCACTGTATTCGGAGGGCGGGGGTAACCAAGAGAAGATCGACCGGCTGAAATCTGAGATAAGGCAGTATCAGTACAGCAGGTATACCTCCTTGGTTCTTGAACGGGATTATGGGGTCTTAGGGGCACCTGATCCCTTTGAGAATTGCCGGGAGCGGGTGGCCAATAAATTGGTCACAGGTCTCATTGACTCCCAGGGTGTATTGCAGGAATCTCGGGAGGGTATCCTGGGGGTTGTGAAATCTTATTATACTGACTTGTTTCAGAGGAAGGCTTTGGATAAACATAAAATGACTCAGTTCTTGGAGGCAACTCCAACGCCTGATACTAATGATCTGGACTTTTCTCCTTTGACAGCAGAATTAACGGTGGAGGAGGTTAAGGAGGCTATTGATAAGTTATATCTGAAGAAGGCACCAGGTCCGGATGGTATAACAGCAGAATTTTATAAGAAATTCAGAGACCTCCTGGCTCCAATTCTTGTGAATGTTTACAAAAATTGTCTAGAAAATCACCTGATGCCTCCATCCATGAGAGTGTCCTCATTAATTCTGCTGTCTAAAGGTAAGGAGCCGAGCGCATCAAGAACTGGAGGCCAATTGCCCTCTTGAATGTTGACAGGAAGATTCTGGCAAAGATCCTGTTTTCTAGGTTAGTCTGTTTGTCCTCGGCACTGTTGGTAGGCTCTCAGTTTGGCACGGTAAAAGGGCGGAACATCTCTGGAGCGGTCATCTCGATATGGGAGATGTTTGAGAGATGTAAAGCTCTGCGGTGTGGGAGATATGTTGTCAGTCTGGACCAGGCTAAAGCCTTTGACAGAGTTGATCATGATTATCTGTGGGCCACTTTGTCAAAGTATGGTATTCCAGGACAATTTGTGGATTGGCTGAAGATTTTGTACAGAGAGGCGGTGAGCTTTCCTCTGATTAATGGTTGGCAGGGTGGCACTTTTGGAGTTGAGGCGGGGGTGAGACAGGGCTGCCCGCTGAGTCCACTCCTGTATGTTTTTGCCATAGACCCGTTTTTGAGGTCACTGCAGGAGTGTAACTTTTGGGGGGTGCCGGTCCCCCACTGCTTGCCTCTGAAGGTGGTTGCCTACGCGGATGATGTGACTCTGGTGATATCTAATCCTCGTGAGGTGCAGATGTTGTCTGCGGCCATCAGAAGTTACTCAGAGGCCTCGGGGTCTCTGGTCAACCTTGAGAAGAGTCAAGCTCTGTGGACATTGCAATCTGACCCAGACTTTGATCTGCCGCAGTTTGTTAAGGCCTCCACCCATATTAAGATCTTAGGGGTTAAATTTGGGAGGGAAGATAATGCCATGCTAAATTGGGAGGAAAAATTGGAGACCGGAAATGCAAAGGTTCAGCGATGGAAGAACTGGAGGCTGACTTACAGAGAAAGGGTTGCTATGTTGAAGACGTACCTGGTCCTCGTCTTCTTGTATGTCTCTGTCGTTTTTCCTTTGCCAGAATCCTTCTCGGCGAAGCTCCTCAGCCTGTTCTTCCAGCTCTTGTGGGGGAACAGGATGAACCTGATAAAGAGGGGAATAACGTACCTACAGCGGAGTGAGGGCGGGCTGGATATGTTGAATCCAAGGGTTTTCTTTGACTCCTTGTTTCTGAAAGTAAATTTTGGGAGCATGGATTCAAACAGTAGCTCCCTGTGGGCGAATAGTATCAGGTATTGGATATTGCCTTTTGCGGAATCTTGGGTGCGAGGCGGCAGTCTCAAGAGGAGGAGATGGACAGGTGACCACCTCCCCCAGTATCTGGAATATGGTCTGAAGTGTGTCAGGAAGTGGGGACTGGAGAAGTCCTACATTGAGAGTAATACGAGGAAAGATCTGTGTGCTCATATATGTAGGACTTTCTTCTACTCTCCACTGGCCCTAAGGGATTGTGCCACCAGGACCCTTCAGGACAGTCTCCGATTCCTCAATGGGAGGCGACTTCCAGCAAAGTTTTTTGACATTGCTTGGCTGTCGCTACATGGGAAGCTCTTTGTGAGGGGGAACTTAAAATATTTAAGTGTTTCGGATCGGAACTGTCCCCTTGGTTGTCAGCAGGAGGAAACCATGGAGCATTTTATTTGTGATTGCTGGGGAGGCAGGGAAATATGGACGGAAGTATCGACCAAGCTGAAAATCCCAAGACTGCTGTCCCTGAATTACCCTGACATTGTCTATGGTGTCCCATCCACTGACGGTAACATCGACAGGGGGACAATGTACCTGATCATTACCACCATTAAGTATTACCACTGGCACATGAGAACCCGAGTGTCCCTCCACAGCGAGCCCTTCCATCCCGTCACCGCAGCCACAAAGATACTGTCCGAGCTCAGATGGATAAGAGCGTTAGAGATAAAGAAAAGTCAGAGTAATGAGAGACTATGGAGGAATGTGTCTGTGGGATAATAACATGATCGTGTTACTAAAAGTGTTTATTTCATATTCTTCCTTCCACAGGAGTGAACTCTAAGTTACCTTTATTCCTAATGTATTAATTTAGTTCTGTAATTATTGTCTGATGCATTCATGAGAATTTATGTTTTGTATTAAGGAAGAATTCTGTTTATTTTAATTGTATTTGTGGGTTTTATACAATAAAAATTGCCCCTATGTACAAGAATATAACTACTATAATACTGCTCCTATGTACATGAATATAACTACTATAATACTGCCCCCTATGTACAAGAATATAACTACTATAATACTGTCCCCTATGTACAAGAATATAACTACTATAATACTGCTCCCATGTACAAGAATATAACTACTATAATACTGCTCCTATGTACTAGAATATAACTACTATAATACTGCCCTATATGTACCAGAATATAGCTACTGTAATACTGCTCCTATGTACAAGAATATAACTACTATAATGCTGCCCCTATATACAAGAAAATAACTACTATAATACTGCCCCTATGTACAAGAATATAACTACTATAATACTGCCTCTATGTACAAGAATATAACTACTATAATACTGCCCCTATATACAAGAATATAACTACTATAATACTGTTCCTATGTACAAGAATATAACTACTATAATACTGCCCTATATGTACCAGAATATAGCTACTGTAATACTGCTCCTATGTACAAGAATATAACTACTATAATGCTGCCCCTATATACAAGAATATAACTACTATAATACTGCCCCTATATACAAGAATATAACTACTATAATACTGCTCCTATGTACAAGAATATAACTACTATAATACTGCCTCTATGTACAAGAATATAACTACTATAATACTGCCCCTATATACAAGAATATAACTACTATAATACTGCTCCAATGTACAAGAATATAACTACTATAATACTGCCCCTATGTACAATAATATAACTATAATACTGCCCCTATATACAAGAATAGAACTAATATAATACTGCTCCTATGTACCTGAATATAACTACTGTAATACTGCTCCTATGTACAAGAATATAACTACTATAATACTGCCCTCTATGTACAAGAATATAACTACTATAATACTGCTCCTATGTACAAGAAAATAACTACTATAATACTGCCCCTGTGTACAATAATATAACTATAATACTGCCCCTATATACAAGAATAGAACTAATATAATACTGCTCCTATGTACCAGAATTTAACTACTGTAATACTGCTCCTATGTACAAGAATATAACTATTATAATACTGCCCTCTATGTACAAGAATATAACTACTATAATACTGCTCCTATGTACAAGAATATAACTACTATAATACTGCCCCTATGTACAAGAATATAACTACTATAATACTGCCCCTATGTACAAGAATATAACTACTATAATACTGCCCCTATGTACAAGAATATAACTGCTATAATACTGCTCCTATGTACAAGAATATAACTACTATAATACTGCTTCTATGTACAAGAATATAACTACTATAATACTGCCCATTTATAAAAGAATATAACTACTATAATACTGCCCCTATGTGCAAAAATATAACTAGTATAATACAGCCCCTATGTACAAGAATATAACTACTATAATACTGCCTCTATGTACAAGAATATAACTACTATAATACTGCCCCTATATACAAGAATATATCTACTATAATACTGCCCCTATATACAAGAATATAACTACTATAATACTGCCCCTATATACAAGAATATAACTACTATAATACTGCCCCTATGTACAAGAATATAACTACTATAATACTGCCTCCTATGTACAAGAATATAACTACTATTATACTGCCCCTATATACAAGAATATAACTACTATAATACTGGTCCTATGTACAAGAATATAACTACTATAATACTGCCCCCTATGTACAAGAATATAACTACTATAATACTGCCCCTATATAAAAGAATATAACTATTATAATACTGCTCCTATGTACAAGAGTATAACTACTATAATACTGCCCCTATGTACAAGAATATAACTACTATAATACTGCCCCTATATAAAAGAATATAACTACTATAATACAGCCCCTATGTACAAGATTATAACTACTATAATACTGCCCCTATATACAAGAATATAACTACTATAATACTGCCCCCTATGTACAAGAATATAACTACTATAATACTGCCTCTATGTACAAGAATATAACTACTATAATACTGCCCCTATATACAAGAATATAACTACTATAATACTGCCCCTATGAACAAAAATATAACTACTATAATACTGCCCCCTATGTACAAAAATATAACTATTATAATACTGCTTCTATGTACAAGAATATAGCTATTATAATACTGCTCCTTATGTACAAGAAAATAACTACTATAATACTGCCCTCTAGGTACAAGAATATAACTATTATAATACTGCTCCTACTGTATGCACAAGAATATAACTACTATAATACTGCCCCTATGTACAAGAATATAACTACTATAATACTGCCCCTATGTACAAGAATATAACTACTATAATACTGCTCCTATGTACAAGAATATAACTATTATAATACTGCTTCTATGTTCAAGAATATAGCTATTATAATACTGCTCCCTATGTACAAGAAAATAACTAATATAATACTGCCCTCTATGTACAAGAATATAACTATTATAATACTGCTCCTACTGTATGTACAAGAATATAACTACTATAATACTGCCCCTATGTACAAGAATATAACTACTATAATACTGCCCCTATGTACAAGAATATAACTACTATAATACTGCTCCTATGTACAAGAATATAACTATTATAATACTGCTTCTATGTACAAGAATATAGCTATTATAATACTGCTCCCTATGTACAAGAAAATAACTACTATAATACTGCCCTCTATGTACAAGAATATAACTATTATAATACTGCTCCTACTGTATGTACAAGAATATAACTACTATAATACTGCCCCTATGTACAAGAATATAACTACTATTATACTGCCCCTATATACAAGAATATAACTACTATAATACTGGTCCTATGTACAAGAATATAACTACTATAATACTGCCCCCTATGTACAAGAATATAACTACTATAATACTGCCCCATGTGCAAAAATATAACTACTATAATACAGCCCCTATGTACAAGATTATAACTACTATATTACTGCCCCTATATACAAGAATATAACTACTATAATACTGCCCCCTATGTACAAGAATATAACTACTATAATACTGCCTCTATGTACAAGAATATAACTACTATAATACTGCCCCTATATACAAGAATATAACTACTATAATACTGCCCCTATGAACAAAACTATAACTACTATAATACTGCCCCCTATGTACAAGAATATAACTAATATAATACTGCTTCTATGTACAAGAATATAGCTATTATAATACTGCTCCCTATGTACAAGAAAATAACTACTATAATACTGCCCTCTATGTACAAGAATATAACTATTATAATACTGCTCCTACTGTATGTACAAGAATATAACTACTATAATACTGCCCCTATGTACAAGAATATAACTACTATAATACTGCTCCTATGTACAAGAATATAACTATTATAATACTGCTTCTATGTACAAGAATATAGCTATTATAATACTGCTCCCTATGTACAAGAAAATAACTACTATAATACTGCCCTCTATGTACAAGAATATAACTATTATAATACTACTCCTACTGTATGTACAAGAATATAACTACTATAATACTGCCCCTATATACAAGAATATATCTACTATAATACTGCCCCTATATACAAGAATATAACTACTATAATACTGCCCCTATATACAAGAATATAACTACTATAATACTGCCCCTATGTACAAGAATATAACTACTATAATACTGCCTCCTATGTACAAGAATATAACTACTATTATACTGCCCCTATATACAAGAATATAACTACTATAATACTGGTCCTATGTACAAGAATATAACTACTATAATACTGCCCCCTATGTACAAGAATATAACTACTATAATACTGCCCCTATATAAAAGAATATAACTATTATAATACTGCTCCTATGTACAAGAGTATAACTACTATAATACTGCCCCTATGTACAAGAATATAACTACTATAATACTGCCCCTATATAAAAGAATATAACTACTATAATACAGCCCCTATGTACAAGATTATAACTACTATAATACTGCCCCTATATACAAGAATATAACTACTATAATACTGCCCCCTATGTACAAGAATATAACTACTATAATACTGCCTCTATGTACAAGAATATAACTACTATAATACTGCCCCTATATACAAGAATATAACTACTATAATACTGCCCCTATGAACAAAAATATAACTACTATAATACTGCCCCCTATGTACAAAAATATAACTATTATAATACTGCTTCTATGTACAAGAATATAGCTATTATAATACTGCTCCTTATGTACAAGAAAATAACTACTATAATACTGCCCTCTAGGTACAAGAATATAACTATTATAATACTGCTCCTACTGTATGCACAAGAATATAACTACTATAATACTGCCCCTATGTACAAGAATATAACTACTATAATACTGCCCCTATGTACAAGAATATAACTACTATAATACTGCTCCTATGTACAAGAATATAACTATTATAATACTGCTTCTATGTACAAGAATATAGCTATTATAATACTGCTCCCTATGTACAAGAAAATAACTAATATAATACTGCCCTCTATGTACAAGAATATAACTATTATAATACTGCTCCTACTGTATGTACAAGAATATAACTACTATAATACTGCCCCTATGTACAAGAATATAACTACTATAATACTGCTCCTATGTACAAGAATATAACTATTATAATACTGCTTCTATGTACAAGAATATAGCTATTATAATACTGCTCCCTATGTACAAGAAAATAACTACTATAATACTGCCCTCTATGTACAAGAATATAACTATTATAATACTGCTCCTACTGTATGTACAAGAATATAACTACTATAATACTGCCCCTATGTACAAGAATATAACTACTATAATACTGCCCCTATGTACAAGAATATAACTACTATAATACTGCTCCTATGTACAAGAATATAACTATTATAATACTGCTTCTATGTACAAGAATATAACTATTATAATACTGCTCCTACTGTATGTACAAGAATATAACTACTATAATACTGCCCCTATGTACAAGAATATAACTACTATTATACTGCCCCTATATACAAGAATATAACTACTATAATACTGGTCCTATGTACAAGAATATAACTACTATAATACTGCCCCCTATGTACAAGAATATAACTACTATAATACTGCCCCATGTGCAAAAATATAACTACTATAATACAGCCCCTATGTACAAGATTATAACTACTATATTACTGCCCCTATATACAAGAATATAACTACTATAATACTGCCCCCTATGTACAAGAATATAACTACTATAATACTGCCTCTATGTACAAGAATATAACTACTATAATACTGCCCCTATATACAAGAATATAACTACTATAATACTGCCCCATGAACAAAACTATAACTACTATAATACTGCCCCCTATGTACAAGAATATAACTAATATAATACTGCTTCTATGTACAAGAATATAGCTATTATAATACTGCTCCCTATGTACAAGAAAATAACTACTATAATACTGCCCTCTATGTACAAGAATATAACTATTATAATACTGCTCCTACTGTATGTACAAGAATATAACTACTATAATACTGCCCCTATGTACAAGAATATAACTACTATAATACTGCTCCTATGTACAAGAATATAACTATTATAATACTGCTTCTATGTACAAGAATATAGCTATTATAATACTGCTCCCTATGTACAAGAAAATAACTACTATAATACTGCCCTCTATGTACAAGAATATAACTATTATAATACTACTCCTACTGTATGTACAAGAATATAACTACTATAATACTGCCCCTATGTACAAGAATATAACTACTATAATACTGCTCCTATGTACAAGAATATAACTATTATAATACTGCTTCTATGTACAAGAATGTAGCTATTATAATACTACTCCCTATGTACAAGAAAATAACTACTATAATACTGCCCTCTATGTACAAGAATATAGCTATTATAATACTGCTCCCTATGTACAAGAAAATAACTACTATAATACTGCCCCCTATGTACAAGAATATAACTACTGTAATACTGCCCCCTATGTACAAGAATATAACTACTGTAATACTGCCCCTATATACAAGAATATAACTACTATAATACTGCTCCTATGTACAAGAATATAACTACTATAATACTGCCCTCTATGTACAAGAATATAACTACTATAATACTGCCCCTATATACAAGAATATAACTACTATAATACTGCTCCTATGTACAAGAATATAACTTATAACTACTATAATACTGCCCCTATGTACAATAATATAATTACTATAATACTGCCCCTATGTACAAAAATATAACTACTATAATACTGCTTCTATGTACAAGAATATAACTACTATATTACTGCCCCTATGTACAAGAATATATCTACTAAAATACTGCCCCCTATGTACAAGAATATAACTACTGTAATACTGCTCCTATGTACAAGAATATAACTACTATAATACTGCCCCTATGTACAAGAATATAACTACTATAATACTGCTCCTATGTACAAGAATATAACTATTATAATACTGCTTCTATGTACAAGAATATAGCTATTATAATACTGCTCCCTATGTACAAGAATAGAACTACTATAATACTTCTCCTTTGTACAAGAATAGAACTACTATAATACTGCTCCTGTGTACAAGAATATAACTACTGTAATACTGCCCTTATGTACAAGAATATAACTACTATAATACTGCCCCTATGTACAATAATATAACTACTATAATACTGCTCCATATGTACAAGAATAAAACTACTATAATACTGCCCCCTATGTACAAGAATATAACTACTATAATACGGCTCCTATGTACAAGAATATAACTACTATAATACTGCTTCTTTGTACACGAATATAACTACTATAATACTGCCCCTATGTTCAAGAATATAACTACTATAATACTGCCCCTATGTACAAGAATATAACTACTATAATACTGCTCCTATGTACAAGAATAGAACTACTATAATACTGCCCCTGTGTATAAGAATATAACTATATAACTACTATAATACTGCTCCTATGTACAAGAATATAACTACTATAATACTGCCCTTATGTACAAGAATATAGCTACTATAATACTGCTCCATATGTGCAAGAATACAACTACTATAATACTGCCCCCTATGTACAAGAATATAACTACTATAATACTGCCCCCTATGTACAAGAATATAACTACTATAATACTGCCCCTATGTACAAGAATATAACTACTATAATACTGCCCCTATGTACAAGAATATAACTATTATAATACTGCTCCTATGTATAGGAATATACAGTGGGTATAGAAAGTTTTCAGACCTCTTTAAATGCTTTACTCTTTGTTTCTTTAATGTAAACTCTGCACCCCATTTTGAATGAAAAAAACATTAGAAATATAGAAATTTTTGCAAATTTATTAAGAAAGAAAACCTGAAATATCACATGGTCATAAGTATTCAGACCCTTTACTCAGACACTCTTATTTAAGTCACATGCTATCCATTTCCTTGTGATCCTCCTTGAGATGGTTCTACTGCTTCATTGTCGTCCACCTGTGTTTAAGTATACTGATAGGACTTGTTTTGTAACACTGAGTGCCGTGTTTTTTCTATTTTGTTTTGTAAAGGCGCACACCTGTCTATATAAGACTTCACAGCTCACAGTGCATGTCACACCAAATGAGAATCATGAGGTCAAAGGAACTGGCCAAGGAGCTCAGAGACAACTGTGGCAAGGCACAGATCTGGCCAAGGTTACAAAAGAATTTCTGCAGTACTCAAAGTTCCTAAGAGCACAGTGGCCTCCATAATCCTTAAATGGACGAAGTTTGGGACCACCAGAAGTCTTCCTAGGCCTGGCCGTCCAACCAAACTGAGCAATCGTGGGAGAAAAGCCTTGGTGAGAGAGGTAAAGAAGAACCCCAAGATCACTTTGGCTGAGCTCCACAGATGCAGTAGGGAGATGGGAGAAAGTTCCACAAAGTCAACTATCACTGCAGCCCTCCACCAGTCGGGCCTTTATGGCAGAGGGGCCCGATGGAAGCCTCTCCTCAGTGCCAGACATATGAAAGCCCGCTGTCATGATCCAGTCCAGAGTTTGTTTTCTGTCTTCTCTTTGGACTGGTCATGCGGGGCTTAATCCCCTCTGCCTTGTTCTGGAGCTGGCTGGGCTATTTCAGTCCTCTGCAGCCTGCGGGCCTGCGTCAGCTATACTGCAAGTTTCCAAGCTAATGCCTCTGACCTGTATTCCTTTAGTGTTCCTCCTGTCCCTGATTACCTGGACTTGTGTATGACTCGGCTTGATCTCTGGACTCTGCTTCTGGTGTTTCCATTTCTGATACCACGCTTTCCGACTGGCTTTTGACCCTCTGGCTTGCATCTTACATTACTGATACCACGTTCCTGGTAGGTCCTGACTTCTCACTCGTCCCTGACTACGCACTTGCTGTGTCCCTTGGTACTTCTGCTCCTGACAGTTGCTGACTTCGGCTAGTCTGTCCACTCTTTCATTACCCGTAACACCTGTGCTGTTGCTCTGTGTTACTACGCTGTGTGTGTGGGCAACCTCTGTTCCCTCACCATCACCCCCTGGTGGAGGTTGCACTGTAATGCACTACAGCAGCACGTTACACCCACATAGAGTTTGCTAAAAAAACACATGAAGGACTCCCAGACTGTGAGAAATAAGATTCTCTGGTCTGATGAGACGAAGATAGAACTTTTTGGTGATAATTCTAAGCGGTATGTGTGGAGAAAACCAGGCAGTGCTCATCACCTGCCCAACACAATCCCACCAGTGAAACATGGTGGCAGCATCGTGCTATGGGGGTGTTTTTCAGCTGCAGGGACAGGACAACTGGTTGCAATTGAAGGAAACATGAATGCGGCCAAGTACAGAGATATCCTGGATGAAAACCTCTTCCAGAGTGCCCTGGACCTCAGGCTTGGCCGATGGTTCACCTTCCAACAAGACAATGACCGTAAGCACATAGCTAAAATAACAAAGGAGTGGCTTCAGAACAACTCAGTGACCATTCCTGACTGGCCCAGCCAGAGCCCTGACCTGAACCCAACTGAGCATCTCTGGAGAGACCTGAAAATGGCTGTCCACCAACGTTCACCATCCAACCTGACGGAACTGGAGAGGATCTGCAAGGAAGAATGGCAGAGGATCCCCAAATCCAGGGGTGAAAAACTTGTGGCATCATTCGCAAGAAGACTCATGGCTGTACTAGTTCAAAAGGTGCGTCTACTCAATACTGAGCAAAGGGGCTGAATACTTATGACCATGTGATATTTCAGTTTTTCTTTTTTCATAAATTTGCAAAAATTTCTACATTCCTGTTTCTTTTTAGTCAAGATGGGGTGCAGAGTGTACATTACTGAGAAACAATGAACTTTATAGAATTTACCACAAGGCTGCAATGAAGCAAAGAGTGAACAATTTAAAGGGGTCTGAAAATTTTCCGTACCCACTGTATGACTATGGTGCTGCTCCATCTCTGTTTTTTGGGTGTCTGTCCTGTCTTCTGCTGTGTGCTGTACTCTCAGATGTGTGATGGGTACATGATGTGACATTTTTGGGGTGGTCTTTTCTCTAATTGCTGCTGCGCCTCTGACATTTCCAGGCTAATGGAGCTGATCTTTATAAACTCGGCAGAACTCGCTGTTTTACTCTTTCCACTGATGACTCGCTATTCTCATGAAATGTTTGTAAATGTGTCTGGAAAACTAAGCAAATCCATTATGATCTCGTAAACACAGATCTGTCAGCTGGAGAACTAACGGTCTGGATGAATATGAGCCGGAGCGATCATTGATCATGCGGTCAGTTCTGATCAATTCTCCATTCTGAGAATTGTCCATCTTGGTATTCTGATTATTATAGTCCACGATCTACACTTGCCATGATTGTGTGCTTGTCATGTTGGTTTAAAGGGGCTATACCCCTTTTTTTAACTTACCCACAAGACTTCATTATGTAGTTGACAACAAGCAGTCATTCTAGTTTTAATCATACTAGTAAAAAGAGATCTTTAATCTTCTATTTTTTTATATTTCTGTTCCTCATGGGTGGGACCAAGTGTTTGGCTCCATCTCTTGACCACCACCAACTTAGTAGACAACAAAGCACAACAAAAGCAAGAGAGCAAAGGTCTTTATCATTTTGGTGGCAGATATTGACAAATGCAAATGTAGACATATCACCTGGCTCAGGTTGCTGATAGATCTCAATTTTTCCCAACAGGGATGCAGAAGGGGCTCCTGGCGACTCCTAGCAGAAATAAATGAACTATCCATGTATTGCATGAATGCGCTTTGTTCTCCAAAGGAGGAGCTCCTCCTTGAAATCTTTATTTATGGTGATAGATTTATCTTTATATGAGGCTATATTAGTACATATGGAAGCCTGAGGCCCCTAGTGGGTCTCAATAGCTAAAGGTTAAAGACCCCATCTCCTAATGTCACCTCAGTGTCCCATCTCAGAAAAGAAAAACTAATCCATGCTGAAATATTTCTCAAACATTTGCTCTCTTGCTTTGTTCTCCACTAAGTTGTCCTTTGTGGAATGGTGGAGCTCAAAACATATTCCCGCCCATGAGGAACAGAGATATAGAAAACTTTTTTTAATTAGTTTAATTAAAACTAAAATGACTGTGTGTTGACGACTTCATCCTTGGGTCTACAAATGTTTTATGCCATTGACTACAATCTATCGTTCTCTGATATCAGCCATCTAGGGCTGTTAGGGGATTTCTTTAGTGTTCTTCTATAAAATTCATGGATAAGAAATGCAGAAAAGTCAATGCTCTGGCCAATTTATGAAAATATCCAGATTCATTTACCCACACAAGTAGCTATAAGTGTGCTAAGGTCATACCCTGGTGTAGACCTCAGGAGGTCCTAAAGTCCCTCAGGCAATTTTGTTAGTGGCACCTGGCAGATGGGGACACTGATATAGATCGTGTATTGGGAACAAAACGCATCAAGTTCGGCCTCTGGCTATAAATGTGACAGACACATTTTACTTTTAGAATTCCAGATATTAGTTACCAGCACTTGGATATATCTAACTCTTCATTTATCCTTGTCCTTCCATAGAAGAAACATGGAGTTAGAACTGGTCTCGTAACTCACTGTAGACGTGTCCATCACTAAGGACACCAAACTTGTGTGACCCGGCCAAGGAACATACTGTCTTACTGCTAAAGTCTGGAATGTTGGTCATTGACACTCCATTAAAATCCATGGCACCTATTTAACTTTCGATGCCAGCAGAAATTTAAACATTGAATGGTCCCTGATAAATTAGGTCAAGCCTTTCAATGAAACTGAGGCTTCTTGGGTAAAAGTGAAGCACCCGATTGGGGGCAACTCATCAAGGTGCCGTCTACACCAGGCTTTCTCCAACACTTGCAACTATTAGAGATCTTGGATGATAGACCCTTGTGGTGGATCCCTACCTGAAGCTCAGAAGTGATCTTACTGTTCTACCATGGTGAGGTCGTAAATTATTGGGTCCTATTGCTATATTGTCATCAGGAACCCTCCTATAGGGCCCTGTAGTTATTTGCTGCTTTTCCTTAAATCTGACATAAAATGTAAAAAATAAAAATTATGCATGTTATATATTTTTTTACTTTTTATTTTCTAATTATATTTTTCTGTTTTTTTTTTGTAATGTAACTGTTTTATTACTAACACTAACAGTAACCCTAACATTAACCCAAGCTCTTGTCCTAGTCCTAACCCAAGCACCAGTCCTATTTCAAACTCTAGCCCTATCCCTAACCCTAACCGTAGTCTTATTCCTTTCCTTAGTCTTAACCCTTCATATCTTTATTCTGAGTCCTATGTCTAATAGGGATGAGCGGACACATGGAGATTCGGGTCGGTTGGGTTCGAGTGAACTTTAGTTCACAGTTCGGTTCGGGTGCCAGAATCTTCCCAAACTTGAACCCAAATCCCTTAGAATTCTATAGGGACTCTCTCTCTCTCTCTTGCTCCAAACTCCAAAACAGACTTCCAGGAGAAGTCCGTGTTCAGAGATCAGCATCGGACACCTAGGTACGAATCCCGACCTTTCCTTTTCGATTTTGCTCACCTCTAATCTCTACCCCTGGTCCTAACACTAGCCCTAGCTCTAATCATAATCCTATCTCTAATCTTGTCCTTATTCATATCACTAACCCTATTTTTATTCCTATTCACAGTCCTAACCCTAATCATATACCTATTCCTAGTCCTTTCTCTAACCCTAGCCTTTGTCCTATCTCTAACCCTAGTGCTTTCCCTATATCACTAGTCCTTAATCCCCATCTTATCCCTACCCCTAGTCTTAACCCTAACCTTATCTCTAACTTGTATCTTTAACCCTCTCCTTAGTCATATCTCTAACCCTCTGTGGAGAAGCGGGGTCAGTGGGTGCTCTTGTCCGCTCGCCTGGCTGCCTTTAGCAAGACTGCATGGACCAGGTCTCATACCACTGAACACCCGCTCTATCTCCCGGTGGTCAATACACTATACAGACAACACAGGGTTAGGGTAAAACAGTGTGGTGTCATGATCCAGGACGGGGTTTTGTCTTTGGCCCGTCCTGGTCAGACAGGGGTTAATTGTTTCTGCCTCTCTCTGGCAGAGGGCGGCTATTTAGTGGCCTCTCGACCTAGGTCCAGTGTCAGTTATACTCCTGCCCTCGGCTGAGTTAGATGACCTCTTGCGTACGTGTGCCTTGTGCCTGATAACTTGCTTGTTTGGTTTTGATCCGTTTCCATCCCTGTTACGAGTTCTGCCTGCCCCTCTTGTACTGCGCTACCCTCTCTGTATATGACTCTCTGCCTGTGACTTGACTATTCTCTGCTCGTCCCTCTGCTACCGCACCGCCCTCTTCGTGTATGACCTCTGCTTGTCTGACCTGCATTTCCCTCTCCTCTACTACAGTATCTCTGCAATAAGTATATTACATCTGCAGCAGTAGGACGCTAAGCCCCGCCCTCTGCAGTCACATGATCATAGGTTCTTGTACTCCTTACTACTTTCAGTTGAAAACTGAAGACGGGGGCACCACAATTGAATACAAAATGGCGGGATCCAACCCAGGCCTATATACAGGGGCTATATCAAACACAAAGAAAAAAGATAGGCCAAAAAAGGGGGATCGCCACAAACCTGGAATTAGCGTAAAGAAGCAAATTTTATTGGACATGATGAATAAACACAACCATTTAAAAACATTACAAAGTCACCCATGTGACATAACTATAACAACCACAGGCTCATAATACAGCCAACAACCTATGGCACCACTCCACAAAACTATTTTTTTAAATGAAAAAAACAGCCAGATGATCATATAAACACCATACCAAATAGCAATAAACAATATAGGTTGTGCCTACAGGGGATGCAAATGTACAGGTGTTGTACCCTTTTTGAGCCCTGCAAAAAAATATCAAAAAGAAAGAAAAATAGTATGGAAAACATAAATACTGAAAAATATAAATAGTGACCAAGGAGAAAAATAGATCACCAAGGACAACAAAATACCTGTAGATAAAAGTGTATATAAGTTCAAAGCAGAGTTATGATAAATCAACCCTAGGAAGGCCGTACAAACATGCAGGTGTTAAAACAACAAGCTGAAATGAGCACCCATGTCCAAAGACTTGGAATATTAGTGCCAAATCTAAAGACCCATATGGAGTGGAGCCAGGAGAACTGTATACAAGGGTCAACTGGGGCTCCACTACTGGGCTCCATCTGGACTCCACTACCCATGCGGAGGTCCATGAAGGTTCTAGGTATCACTGATAGGCTAAGATGGTATGGATATTGTCACACCACAGGTGTGAGGAGTCAGGTTTCTGCGGTCGCTATGCAGGAATCCAGATCCTCACATTCTGCAGTCTCCTCCTATTTATCCACTGCAGAGGAGATTGCAGAGGAGATTGCCTTGCAGCCAATCTCTCCTGAGGCTAAGTCCTTCTGTCCTCTTATTGGGCATGCTCATGGGACTATCTCCCATTGGAGATCGGGAGTCATGTGCTCAGGTCCCGCTCCAGTTCTCATTGGTCCATCTCAGAGATCTGGAAGCGTGCAGAAGGTCCCAGCTGCTATAAAAGGCGCGCATGGCCGTTCCGCCATGCGCTATTATAGACTATACTTGCTACGTGTGAATGGTGACGGATGTATGATTCTGGTGACTGACTCATTTGAAACCCCTTCCCTCTGATATTACGCATAGTGATAGGGAATTAGTTTAGCAGTCAGCGCCAGTCAGTGGCAAGCCTTAAGCCACTGTGCACACCGCACCGCTACGCTAGCGTCCGACATCGCGCTTGCTATCTGGCTTTGTCGTCGAGCGGCAGTGTCCTACGCCGCAGTTGCAGCCCTTCTTGGCGTTCGCAGCAGCGACGTCGCACACACGGTAGGTCTAGAGGGACACAGCTCCTGTCTTGGGTCCTGCTCCTGTGACCAGATACCGTGTGTGCATTTACCTGAAGCCTGTGTCACTAACAGGTTCAGTGTTTTGCATGTTTTTGTTGCGGCGCCACTGTGTGTGAACAGAGCCCACTCTGCACACTTCGGGTGAGGTTGAACCCGTGTGCATCATACCGCCATATTGCTCCTCTGTCATCACTCAGCAGTGGTTGTTACACCTACTGCACGGTGGACCCCGAGCGGCGAACGCACTTTATTATTTATTTTTATTTAGTGCATTCCGCCGTTCCTAACAACAGGTGTCAGGAGGATCTGTTAGGCAATATCTCCATGGGGGTTGCTCTACCAAAATATCCACTAACTTTGGACTAGACATGGACACTTCCCTTGTGATTTCTAATCCATCTAGAAGTTCGGGGGTGGTTGACCAACTTGAGCAAAATGAATAGACCCAACTAGTCCGGGCCACCGAAGGCCTCCATGCAAATAGCACATCCTTGCATCTAAGACGCTGACTAAATATCTGTGGAATTGATGCAGAAACTTCGGAGCCTTCACATGGTTAAAGAACAAATGGGAACCGTGCCCTTGAAAACCTAACTTCATTAGAGGTGGGGAGGAAGAGGGGGATATAGGGCCGTGGTGGAGAAATTCTGCGTATATTGAAGATAAATAAACGGAATATTATGAAATGAGTCGAGCTGAGTGCTGAGATCTATCTATAGCCGTTCTCTTGGCTTCCATCCACCGCTCTACTGATGTCCTATTATTATATGGTTGATGGACTGACGATGTAATCAAAATGGGATTTACTTTTACTCACAACGGCTGTTTTATGGTCGTGTACAGGTGTAAGCCATTCAGGGGCTCGTTGTGGTGCCACCTTCTTGTGGGTATGAGAGTAAAGAACACTTCTTAGCTTGATTTCATGGCTGTCTACATTTTGGAGCTGGAGCTCTTCTGGTGGAGGTCAAAGACCAGATCGATTAAATCAGATGTATGTAAAGCACTGCGGAATAAATACTGTGATGTGCCAGTTCTAGGATGAGGGTTGGTATTTTTAGGCTGGGAAGGGGCCAATAACCTTGGACCTTTCCAACCTGATAATATCAGCCTGTAACTGTCTACTTTGCCTTAGCTGGTTATTAAAAATAGTAATTTTTTAAATTACAGTATTTATTTATTGCTAAAATGACAGGGGAATACGGTGACATACAGTGTTTTTTTTTTTCCCTTTTTTTATTTTGCCTTATATACAAGTCATTATACAGGAAATAATGTTTCCTAACTTTTTCTCTTTCCTGAAAAATCCATTTTATCTTCGGTTTTATATGTTTTATTGTCAGTCTGCAAAAGTGGCGTAATACTCTGACAACGTTGTTCACAGCAGTGACCTGGGAGTCAGACATGCTTCCAAGGGTCTTCCCCATGCTCTTCCCTAGTCATTTCAGCGGTGTTTCCATCCATCCCGGTCGGGTCTGCCAGAAAAATGCTCAAGTTTCCCATTGACTTCCATTATGCTCTTTACTCGAAACGAGCTGCCAAGAATTACAATTTGCACGAACACCCGAGCATTTTAGTGCTTGCCCATTACTGGCAACCCTAATTATACATGGGTTGTATGTTGATATGAAGGACCCTGCTGTTTTGGGATTGTTTGAGGTTGATCATAGTCATGTTGGCATTTGTGATCTTTTGAGGAACTTCAATATCTTCTTCTTCACCTATTGACACATTTTCACTTTTTGTTCCAATATTTTTATTAATTTTAAAATTTTTATGAGGGAAGGGGAATAGGGTACAGAATAAAAACAAGGGGATTAGGGTAGGGAAAAGATAATCCCTGTAACATTTTCACTTTTTGAGTAAACTGAAGATATGGACATTTGAAGGTAATAGGAGACCTAGGTAGTTCTACATGGGTTATAAGTTATGACTTTCATGATTTTTTTGGACACCCTATTGTTTGTGTTTTGGAGGGTGACTGTTTGATGGTGAACACAGCTTCTTCACTTTTGGTTTCTGTAGACAAAGATCCAAATATCTTTCTTCTTCTTAGAATGTTTAGTACCCTGAGGATTTAAACCCTTTAAGGTGGATAACATATATCTTCTTGGGCTATGTATTGTTATGACTAACTCATTTTTGAAGGACTGTTGTTCTATGTAATTCTGCTCGGGTTATGTACTGGTTATATACTATTATGACTCATGAATTTTATTGGACATCATGTGTTTTGGAGAAGCAGAATGTGACAGACGTTGAACATAACCAGGTAAGCCATGTTGGCCAGACACTCTACTGGTTGAGTCTTGAAGAAGCAGAATGAGACTGAGATTGAACATAACCAGGTAAGCCATGTTGGCCAAACACTCTACTGGTTGAGTCTTGAAGAAGCAGAATGTGACTGAGGTTGAACATAACCAGGTAAGCCATGTTGGCCAAACACTCTACTGGTTGAGTCTTGAAGAAGCAGAATGTGACTGAGATTGAACATAACCAGGTAAGCCATGTTGGCCAAACACTCTACTGGTTGAGTCTTGAAGAAGCAGAATGTGACTGAGATTGAACATAACCAGGTAAGCCATGTTGGCCAAACACTCTACTAGTTAAGCCTTGAAGAAGCAGAATGTGACTGAGGTTGAACAAAACCAGGTAAGCCATGTTGGCCAAACACTCTACTGGTTGAGTCTTGAAGAAGCAGAATGTGACTGAGATTGAACATAACCAGGTAAGCCATGTTGGCCAAACACTCTACTAGTTAAGCCTTGAAGAAGCAGAATGTGACTGAGGTTGAACATAACCAGGTAAGCCATGTTGGCCAAACACTCTACTGGTTGAGTCTTGAAGAAGCAGAATGTGACTGAGATTGAACATAACCAGGTAAGCCATTTTGGCCAAACACTCTACTGGTTGAGTCTTGAAGAAGCAGAATGTGACTGAGGTTGAACATAACCAGCTAAGCCATGTTGGCCAAACACTCTACTGGTTGAGTCTTGAAGAAGCAGAATGTGATTGAGATTGAACATAACCAGGTAAGCCATGTTGGCCAAACATTCTACTGGTTGAGTCTTGAAGAAGCAGAATGTGACTGAGATTGAACATAACCAGGTAAGCCATGTGTCATGTCGGACACTGTTCACACCAGGGTGTCCGGCAGACAGCGGTAATACCCTGTTGGGTATTCTGTTCCAGTCGGGATAGGGTTAACCAGGTTGTCATGCTGGCTGAGGGCTGGGCCACGCCCTAGGTCTTTAAATAGTTCGTCCTGACTATGGGCGTCGCCGACTATAGCTTTAGCCTAGTGCTAGCAATACCGGTCAGCAGTGGTGGTGTTGGAGCGTCTGATATCTGGTGCAGTATATCCCTCAGTGGTTCTTTCTCCAATCTGTTATATATATATATTTGGTTGCCCTTGCACATTATTGTATTCCCTTGTGTATTTACTGTGTGGTGTTTTCTTTTACCCCTGTCCATACGTATTTGTGGGGTCTGGTGTCTGGTCCCCTCACTGGGTGGAGGGATGTGGGTTCAGCTTAGGGCTGGACAGGAGACAGGGACAGGGTGGAGGCTCAGGCAGGCACACCTTCAGTGTAAACCCTGGGTAGAGGGACAGACAGGGTTCCCCTAGTCTGAGGGACATCACAGGGGTCCCGGGGTTCTTGCCTAAAGTAACCTAGGCATACCATGACATTATAGTCGGCCCAAATAAAAAAAAAAAAAAAAGGGAATGTAGGGGTTACTTACTATGGATCCTATACTTTCCCTAGCAGCTGGAGGCTCTATCCATACAGGTCACTGAACTCAGGGGGGCGGTCCAGCAACAAGGCCTGTCAGCTCCTGCAGTACCTGCTGAGGCTGCAGCCAGGGCAGCTGAGCCCAAGTTTCCCCTTCCTGAACGATTTGCTGGTGATCGTGGTAAGTTCACAGTGTTTCGTGAATCATGCAAATTGTATTTCCGTATGCGTCCACATTCCTCAGGTAATGAGGCTCAACGCGTGGGCTTGGTGATTTCGTTGCTGAGTGGTGATCCACAGGCTTGGGCCTTTTCACTCCCTTCAGACTCACCGGCATTTGAATCTGTAGATTTTTTTTTCTCTGCTCTGGGTTTGATCTATGACGATCCAGATAGATTAAACTTAGCAGAGTCTAAGATACGCTCACTGCTACAGGGTGATCGACCAGCTGAGGATTACTGCACGGAATTCCGGCGCTCGGCGGTGGACACGCAGTGGAATGACCCTGCGCTTAGAAGTCAATTTTTGCATGGGGTTTCTGGAAGGGTTAAACAGACTCTCCTAATGTACGAGACTCCCGCCTCTCTGGAGGCTGCGATGGCACTTGTAGTACGCATAGACCGACGTCTCCGTCAGGGGGCGCTGGTTTCGTTGCCTCCGGGAGGTGGGGGAGTGGTCGGTGAGGTTGCCGCGGGTGAATCTGTGGAACCCATGCAGATCGCTGGTATAGCACAGTCACCGAGTAACAAGCCTAAACGTCCTTGGCACAGAAGGCAGGGGCTCTGTTTTTTTTGTGGCAAAGGAGGACATTTTATTAACGCTTGCCCCCTGGTACCTAAGAAGGGCGCGCCGGCGGAAAACTGATAGGCTCAGAGGGTTTGGAGGAGTCTAGTCTGAGCCTTTGTGTATCCTCCGTCATGGTTTCCAAGTGTATGCTCCCTGCTAGGGTGGTACTTGGGGGGCAAATGCTCTCTATTACAGTATTTATTGATAGTGGCTCAGCTGCCAATCTCATTGATGAGAGGTTCGCGCATACAGCGGGATTTCCGGTGGAGAAATTGCCGAACCCCATCCGGGTGGTTACCATCAATGCTTCCCCGTTGTCTCAAGGGGAGATCACAGAGTGTGTGTTGGATATACAACTCCACATCGGAGTATTACACTCAGAGCGGGTAACTTGTAAGGTGCTTAGTAACTTACCGGCTCAGATGGTTCTGGGCTTTCCATGGTTGTCAATGCATAATCCTGTTATTGATTGGAAGACCCAGGACATAATTCAGTGGAGCAGGGAGTGTCAGGAGAGGTGCCTGGCTACATGTATTTCCGCTTTGACCCCCAGTATCCCGGAGCCGTTGCTGGATTATGCGGATGTATTTTCTGAGAAGGGTTGTTCGGAACTACCACCGCATCGCCCCTATGACTGTGCTATTAGGTTGAAACCAGGGGCCAAGTTACCTAAAGCTATAATGTTTAATATCTCAGGTCCCGAGAGGCTAGCTCTCAAGGAATACATTGCGGATAGCCTGAGCAAGGGTCATATTAGACCTTCCTCTTCTCCTCTGGCTGCTGGCTTCTTCTTTGTTAAAAAGAAGGATGGCGGTTTACGCCTGTGTCTGGATTTCAGAGAACTCAACCAGATTACGGTCCATGATCCTTACCCTATGCCACTTATACCCGATTTATTCAACCAAGTGGTTGGTGCCAGGTGGTTCTCCAAACTGGACCTCAGGGGGGCGTACAATCTTATAAGAGTCCGTCAGGGGGATGAGTGGAAGACAGCGTTCAATACCCCTGAGGGTCACTTTGAGAGTTTGGTAATGCCGTTTGGGTTGACTATGGCACCGGCGGTCTTTCAACACTTCATTAATGATGTCTTCTCTCAGTTGTTGGGGAGGTTCGTTATAATTTATCTTAACGACATCCTCATTTTCTCTCGCGACCATGATACACATATAGAGCATGTTAGACAGGTTCTGCAGTTGCTCAGAGAGAACAGGCTCTATGTCAAGCTTGAAAAATGTGTGTTTTTCGTACAGGAGCTACCGTTCTTGGGTTATATAATCTCCGCCTCAGGTTTTAAGATGGACACCGCAAAGGTGCAGGCGGTACTACATTGGGATCGGCCTGATAATCTTAAGGTGCTTCAGCGATTTCTTGGCTTCTCCAATTACTATAGGAAATTTATTAAGAACTTCTCTATGATTGCCAAACCACTGACTGACATGACTAAGAAGGGTACCGACTTTTCTGACTGGTCTGAGCCTGCGGTACAGGCGTTTGAATTCCTCAAGAATGGTTTTGCCTCAGCGCCCATTCTGGTGCAGCCCGATGTCTCCTTACCGTTTGTCGTGGAGGTGGATGCGTCGGAGGTTGGAGTGGGGGCTGTACTGTCTCAGGGCCCTTCTTGGGCCAAGTTGCATCCGTGTGCCTTCTTCTCCAAGACTCTGTCGCCTGCGGAGCGTAATTATGATATTGGCAACAGGGAACTATTGGCCATCAAATTGGCATTTGAGGAGTGGCGACACTTCTTGGAGGGGGCTGTTCATCAGATTACTGTGATAACCGACCATAAGAATTTGCTTTATTTAGAATCTGCTAAGCGCCTGTCCTCCAGACAGGCTTGCTGGGCATTATTCTTCACCCGGTTCAACTTCATTGTTACCTATCGCCCTGGGTCGAAGAATGTTAAGGCAGACGCTTTATCCAGGTGTTTTCCTGGTGGAGAGTTATGTGAAGAGCCGGTGCCTATTCTCCAAAAGGGTGTGGTGGTATCTGCCATCACGACAGAGATTGAGGCAGAGATTGCGGAGGCTCAGGAGGTGGTACCGCCGGGGTTGCCTGCTAATAAATCTTTTGTGCCGCTACATCTACGCTCTAGAGTGTTGGGCGAACATCACGACACAGTACTGGCAGGT